>NC_059119.1:13717500-14397500 GCF_020740685.1 Jaculus jaculus
TACCTGTGAAGCCTAAGGACCCTGGTTCGAGGCTCGGTTCCCCAGGTCCCACGTTAGCCAGATGCACAAGGGGGCGCACGTGTCTGGAGTTCATTTGCAGAGGCTGGAAGCCCTGGCATGCCCATTCTCTCTCTCTTCCTCTATCTGTCTTTCTCTCTGTGTCTGTCGCTCTCAAATAAATAAATGAAAAATTTAAAAAAAATTTATTTTTAGTTATTTGAGAGAAAGAAAGATGCAGAGAGAGGGAGAGAGAGAGAATGGGCACACCAGGGCATCTAGCCTCTGCAAACTCCAGATGCACGTGCCACCTTGTGTATCTGGCTTATGTGGGTCCTAGGGAATCAAACCTTGGTCCTTTGGCTTTGCAGGCATGTGCTTTAACTCCTAAGCCATTTCTCCAGCCTGCTTTTAAAAATTAAGATATGGATTCCTATAGAGATGAGGAGCTAGGGGACTGGATTATTATACTTATTATTTTCTGTGGGGCTAGGGATGAACCTAAGACCTGTGCACATTAGGCAATTTCTGTGAACTACATACATCATCAGCCTGGGATTTAACTACTGAAAGGGTTTTGGGGACTAAAAGGCTGATATAAAATTCCTAAAACAGACAAGACATGGTAGATGAACTATTTTCTACTTGATAAACAATCTTGAATAATTACTACTTAACATTTTGCGGGGGGGCATCAAATAGTACAGTGCAAGACCAGACGCTGAAATCATTGAAACACACAAACACCTATCTGAATTAAGTGTCTATGCAGTGGTGATTTAGAAAAATAGTGGATGCAAATCACATTCCAATAGTGTCAAATCTAAATAAGTAAAACTTTGCCTTTATTGCATAGATATAATAAAAAGTATTTATTGAGCACTTACTAGCCCTTGAACACTATGCCAAGAACAGTGAGAGAAATAATACTGCGTTGGATATGGCCCTTGATTTTATGGAGCTTGTCTCCCTAAAGAAAAGATGCCAGTCACAAAATTCTTATTCCCTGGTAAATACTTTGGTAAAAAAGAACAAAAAAGCTACAGTGCTATTAGAATAAAACGAGAGCAAGAGCACACCAGGATCTTTGTGAATGTTAAAACAGACACCAAGAGGCCCTGCTTACTGAAAGCTCAGTTGCTCAGACAATCTGCTGACAGGTGAACTGAACTGCCAACACGCAGTCAGAAGGAAACGCCCTCCAAAGGCTTGGTATCCATGGATCTTTCGTGCGTACTATGGAGAGGTGGGAAATGTCGGGAGTTGACTTCCATGAGAATGGTTCAGCAAACTAGTTATCTGCTTTTGGAAACATAGGCTTACATAAAAGTGGGCTCTAGGTGACTCAAAAGTGAGATTAATAGTTTTTGGAATGTACAAATACTTTTTTAGATTGTGCAAAAACACAAGTTTTTTTTTTAAGAAAGTGGAAAGTCTTTTGAAAATTAAAAGCAATTGATAGCACTTTTAGAAGAAAAGAGGAGACAATATTTATGACCTAGAATCAAGCAAGAATTCTTACAAAACGCAGTATGGAGAGAAGGAATATGCTCAGGAGGAATAGCTCTTTGCTATAGAAAAGATACGCCTGGAATAAGAGGCCTCGCACTGTAGTCTAGAGTTTGGTGGGCCGTTAACTTCTGTCTCCATATTCTCAAAGGCACACTGACATCTAACAAGCTGATAGAAAGGCAAAAGGAGGAAAATGGCTGAAAAACATTGTGTGGCCATTAAGTTACATGCAAATATTTATTCAGTACCTCCATTAGGACCTTAGACAACTTCACACAGAACCACACGTAGAACCTGATTGCTATAAGCCTAGTGGAAACCTACACTTTACTGACAACAGATACAAAGTGGAATAAAGGAAGCAATTAGGAAGCAGAGTCCCTTTAATGGGAGATGGTTCTGGAGAGATGGGCTGGCAACCTTAGGAGCAGAAGCCCTTTATTAACTCTCATTTTAGCTAATTGCCATATTCACAACTATTTAATCAACACGAGTGGGTAATCAATTTTAATCTCCAAGCTAAGCAGGCTAGAAATTCTAGCCAGAAGTAATTTAGCACCCCAGATTCTCAATTTCACAAAATTTGTCCTTTTGCTGCAGAGCTCTTTTGCAAGGTCTTTGGGTCCTAAATTAACTCCTGCCCAAGGCAGAACACTGTATGCCTTAAAGGGAGATGTCCCCCAATTTATTACTTTTCCCTATAAATTTGTAATAAGAGATGAATTAGCTTATCATGATTGATAACCAATTTAAGGTCAAATCAATATCTGGTCCAACTTTTAAAAACAAGCCTGCTCAGGCTGGAGAGGTAGCAGTTTGGGGGCAGAGCCTTTGCCTAGCACACCTGAGGCCCTGAACTGGATCCTGAGCACCCCATCACTGAACAATGAACCCCTCAAAGAACAAAGATGAGAATATGTCAACAGAAAGGACTGTCACTTAACCCAAATAATTTGTGTCCAGCATAGAGGCTGAAAAAGCCACCTAAACACTTGCAAACAATTTCACACAATTACAGTTTCCACGCCCACACAAGCTCTGAGTTGTGCAGACATGCTCTCTGGAAAGAGGTATTTTTTTCTCTTATCATCCATTAATGACAAGTCTACCCCTGAGCCAAGACCACATGTGCTGTGGGAATAGGCCAGGCTGAGTTCAGAGAAGGCAATGTCTCAGAGCCCAGCTGTCCTCAGTTTAGTCCATAGCCTGGCCAGGCGGTCCTCTCAGCTTTTCAACATCCAAGACAAGGAGGGAGAAGTCTGTCTTACATAAAGTGCTTCCCACGGACATGGCTCAACACTGTTCATGCAAGATTTCGTTTTCCTTCCTTCCTCCCTCCCTCCCTCCCTCCCTCCCTCCCTCCCTCCCTCCCTCCCTCCCTCCCTTCCTTCCTTTCTCTAACGCTCTCTTTCTTTCTTTTAGAGAGAGAGAGAGAGAGAGAGAGAGAGAGAGAGAGAGAGAGAGAGAGAGAGAATGGGTGCACCAGGGCCTCTAGCCACTGAAAATGAACTCCAGACATGCGCCACTCTGTGCGTCTGGCCTATGTGGATTCTGGGGAATTGAAACTTGGTCCTTAGCCTTCGCAGGCAAATGCCTTAAGCATTACACCATCTCTCCAGCTCCATGCAAGATTTCCTTCTTTTTTAATTTTCTTCATTCCACGATTTCTTAAGAAAACGGAACCAACACTAGCTATTGTGCTTCTTTAGCACTTATGACAAGCAACAAGGAAAACATGTCAAACCCAAGGTCAACGAGGCTGGTGAGCTCACAATGACTCTCCCGGGCAGCATATTAACTCAAGATTCAGAGCAGCATCGTGCCTGACACCCCACGCCGCTCTGACAATAACCCAGGGAGCATGCTTAGTGTCAGGTCAGGTTCTGGGCATAACAAGATGGTAACCAGGGGGAAGGTGTAGGGCTAGGAAGGAGAATTTCTGGCTCCTACGATTGTAGTCCAAGTACTGCTATGTTTTTGTCTGTGCTATGTTAGAGGTCAGATCTCTGTTTCAGTTTGTCCATCCTCTAATACTTGTTTTCCCACATGGGTGCTGCAATGTTTAAAAATACCAGAGAGGGCTGGAGAGATGGCTTAGCAGTTAAGGTGCTTGCTTGCAAAGCCTAAGGACCCATGTTGGACTCTCCAGATCCCATGTAAGCCAGATGCACAGAGGTGAGGCAAGTGCAAGGTTGCACATGCCCACTGGGTGGCACAAACATCTGGCATTTGATTGCAGTGGTTGAGGCTCTGGTGTGCCCATTCTCTCTCTCTCTTGCATGTGTGCTCTCTCTCTAGGAAAGAAAAAATACCAGAGGGCAGGGCTGGCTGGAGCTCCCACAGATCCATTGCCACTACTCTCAATGCTCCTTGAGAGAGTCATCAATTCTTCCAAAATTCCCTATAACCTTGGATGCTTCTCATGGAATACACAGCCGTGTCATTCCCCGCTTCTCACCGCTCCGTGAGTCAAGTCTACATTCCTCCTGTGCCTCTCACATGGATGCCTTGGTCTGGTCTCCCTCTCTGAGCTCATCTCTGCCTGTTCTTGCTTGGATGCACGGGTGCCAGTGTGGGGGTCAGAAGACAACCCCAGGGAAATGGTCCTCACTTCTCCCTTGTCTGAGACGAGGGCTCTCTTGTTTGCTGCGGGGAACACCAGAGTAGCTGGCCCATGAGCTTTACGATTCTGCTTACTGGGCCTCCCATTGCTGGAGGTGTGCTGGGATTATAGGTGCATGCATGCTACTTGTGTTTGGCTGGATGTGGGTTCTGGGGATCTGAACTCCAGGCATTATTAAGGCTCGCACATTGCTCTCAGTCAAGAAGCCATCTCCCCAGCCCTTAGCCTATTCTTTGTCCCATGTGCTCCAAATGTGCTAGTAGTTCTTTTCTTTCTTTCTTTTTTCTTTTCTTTTTCTTTTTTTTTTTCAAGGTAGGGTCTTGCTCTAACCCAGGCTGACCTGGAATTCACTATGCAGTCTCAGAGTGGCCTCGAACTCATGGTAATCCTCTTACCGCAGCCTTCTGAATGCTGTAATTAAAGGTATGCATCACTGTGCCTGGCCCCATTCAGTTCTGCATATGTGGACATTTCTATTTCTTGCTCATTATGAACTCAAAGTTCGGGTCCCCACCTCCTCAAATTCATCTGTTGCAGCCCTCATCTCCAAGTGTGACTGGATGTGGAAGAGGGTCTGCTAAGGTTTGAATCTGAAAGATTCCCTACAGGCTCGTGTTTTGAGTGTTTGTTCCCCAGCTAGCAGTGCTCTTTACAGAGGCCATGGAACCTGTAGGGAGTGAGGCCTCACTGAGGGAGCGTGTCACTAGGGGTGGGCCTTTGAAAGTGATATGCCAGACCTGGCCTGTCTGCTCTCTGCTGGGGCGTGGGCGCTTCCACGCCACAGGCGTCCACTGCCACCAGCTCTACTGTGCCTCCCTGGCGTGACAACTGAAATCACCCAACAGCAAGCCCAAAATAAATCCTTTCCGTAAGTTGTTCCTGTCAGGAACTTTGGTTATAGTAACACAAAAGTAACTAATAAAAGACATCAAAGAAATTACAAGTTAACCAGGGTCGTAAGGGTGGGCCCTAAGAGTCAGCCAGGCCTCCCTCCTTCTACACCCCCCCCATCCCGTCCCGTCCTGAAGAAAGCGGGTGGGAGAGTACATAGCCTCTAGACCTGTGAGAACATAAATCACTGCTGTTAAAACCCTTCCGTATATGGCATTTATTTATGGCAGCCAGAAGAGGCTAACGTAAAACATTGCCTCAGTTTTGGTATGTGATTGTCTTCTGCTTAGAGCCTTCTCTATCTTCTCTGCCTTTCTCTTCTTTCTCTTTCTTCTTTTCTTTTCCCTTCCTTCCTTCCTTCCTTCCTTCCTTCCTTCCTTCCTTCCTTCCTTCCTTCCTTCCTTCCTTCCTTCCTTCCTTCCTTCCCTTCTTCCCTCCCTCCCTACCTCCCTCCCTTCTTTCTTTCTTTCTTTCTTTTGAGGTAGGGTCTCACCTCAGCCAAGGCTGACCTAGGACTCATTCTGTAGTCCCAGGCTGGCCTCGAACTCTTGGCAATCCTCCTACCTCTGCCTCCCGAGTGTTGGGATTAGAGGGGTGTGCCACCACACCTGCTTCTCTTTCTTAGTTTTCATCTCCTATGCTGTCCAAGTGCACCAGTGCGATGACACTGCTCTGGCTTACTTTTCCCATGACTGTGACAGAATATCTGACAAGAGCAACTCCGGAGAGGAAGAAGGGTTTATTTTGGCTCATGGTTTAGTGGACACAGAAGGCATGGTGGCAGGAGTGGCTCTCAACTGCGGCCATGGGAGTGTGAGGAACAAGTTACACTGGTGACAGAGTCAGGAAGCAGAGAGCTTGGGCTGGAGCTGGAACCCAAAAGGCCTCCCTCTATGGTCTTGTGTGACATGCTCTACAACCGCCCAGGACAGCATCACCAGCTGGAGACCAAGTGTTCAGACACATGAGTCTGTGGGGATATCTCACAGTCAAACCATGGCAAGCTTTCCCATGGACCCTGATTACTGCCATTTCATCAAAACGGCAGTGTTTGCATCTTTTTTTAAAAAAGATGTATTTTTATTCATTTATTTGAGAGAGATACAGAAATAGGCAGGTAGAGAGAGAGAATGGGTGTGCCAGGACCTCTAGCCACTGCAAACGAACTCCAGATGTGTGCACCCCCTTGTGCATCTGGCTTACGTGTGTCCTGGGGAGTCGAGCCTGGGTCCTTTGCCTTTGCAGGGAAGCACCTTAACCACTAAGCCATTTCTCCAGCCAGTGATTGCATCTTTATCTACTAGAAGCTGTCTGTGTACCTGATAGTGTGGGGCCCCCGCAGTTCCTGAGCCCCCCCCCCCATTCCTCAGCGTGGAGTCCACTATCCTCTTTAGGAGTGTCTCTAATGTTTCTTCTGGGTTCCTTCCTGAATCGTTGAAACACAATGGCTTCATGGCCCCTGGCTTCTTTTCTCCCTCCGGCCAGAGTGAACCTACCTTCCCATCCTTGAAGTGTTTCTTGAGCTGCTTCTGCATGGCCGTCAGCTTCTTGGACTGCACTCCGCTGTAGGCCAGCAGCATGCCGCCAAACTGCCTCTCAGTGATCCTCCCAGCCACAGGGTCGTGGCGTTCAAACTGTGAGGGAAACAGAGAGAGTGCTTGGAGGCAAACGGAAGTATTTTTAACAAATATATTTAATTAAAATGCAATCTGGTCCAGCCATTGAGGAAATCAGTGTGGAGGTTCCTAAAAGAGCTAAAGATTCATCTACCATATGACCCAGCTATAGCACTCTAGGCATATATCCTAAGGACTCATCTCATTTCCTTAGAAGTACATGCTCAACCATGTTTATTGCTGCTCAATTTATAATATCTGGGAAATGGAACCAGCCTAGATGTCCCTCAACTGATGAGTGGATAATGAAGATATGGCACATTTATACAATGGAGTAAAGAAAAATGAAGTTATGAAATTTGCAGAAAAATGGATGGATCTGGAAAGGATTATACTAAGTGAGGTAATCCAGGCCCAGAAAGCCAAGCGCCACATGCTCTCTCTCATATGTGGATCGTAGCTACAGATGATTGGGCTTCTGCGTGAGAAGGAAAAAACTCAGTAGCAGAGGCCAGTAAGTTAAAAAGGAGATATAAAGGGAAGAGAAAGGAAGGGAGGAGGGTATTTAATAGGTTGGTATTGTATGTATGTAAGTAGAATGATTGAGATAGGGAGGGGATATGATGGAGAATGGAATTTCAAAGGGGAAAGTAGGGAGGGGGAGGGTATTACCATGGGATATTTTTTATAATCATGGAAAATGTTAATAAAAATTGAGAAAAAATATATTAAATTAATTTATTTGAGGAAGAAAGAGAGAGAGAATGGGTGTGCCAGGGCCTCCAGCCATTGCAAGTGCACTCTAGATGCATGCACCTCATTGTGCATCTGGCTTACGTGGGTCCTGGGGAACTGAACCAGGGTCCTTTGGCTTTGCAGGCAAACACCTTAACCACTAAACCATCTTCTCTAGCTCCAAATGGAAGTATTTTGACGGGGGTTGATCAACTGTGTCAGATGGCAGAAAAGGGTTGACGACCGGGCTGGGTTTCTGAACTACTATTCTCTGTAGTCTCAGGGTAGCCTTGAACTCAGAACAATTGAACTACAATTCTCAGTATGAACTGAAGACTAGTAAGGAGCAGAAGACCTAGTTCTTATCTCAGCTCTGCCATGAGCTATGACTTGAGGAAGAATGTCTAATGACTCTGAGCCTCAGCTTCACAGATAAACCAAATTGCTTATATAAAATCATCATAAACATGCTACTCTATATAACTAACACGTGCTGCTTTATGCTATATTATACATATCCTATTACATGCTATATGACTGCTACTATTACTACTACTAACAGCAGCCAAACCCAGAATGACTATAGCCCCTCACAGCCCTTATAGATCGGGGCATCCTTGTAAGAATAAATGCAAACTTAAAGTTTCACACAAGTTCTTGCACTGACAGTCATAAGCACTCTCTAAGATCACCCATGCTTCTGCTTCTCAGACAGGACTTAAAATTAATTATTACAGGGCTGGAGAGATGGCTTAGTGGTTAAGGCATTTGTTTGCAAAGCCAAAGGACCCAGGTTCAATTCCCCAGGATCCACATAAGTCTGATACACAAGGTAGTGCATGTGTCTGGAGTTCATTTGCAGTGGCTAGAGGCTTTGGTATGCCCATTCTCTCTCATTATCTGCCCCTTTTGCTCTCAAATAAAAAAATAAAAAATATTTTTTAACCAGGTGTGGTGGCGCACGCCTTTAATCCCAGCACTCAGGAGGCAGAGGTGGAGGATCACCATGAGTTCGAGGCCACCCTGAGACTACATAGTGAATTCCAGGTCAGCCTGAGCTAGAGTGAGAACCCACCTCAATAAATCAAAAAAGATTTTTAAAATTAATTATTACAAATTTAACAAATTATGCATATACTGAGTTAAATATAGTTATATAGTTATATCATTAAGAATATCAAACAAGAGTAATGTATTTTCAAGTTTTCTCTACAATGGTAATGGAATATTAGGACATTAACAGAGCTTAGGGGAAAGATGCATAGAAAAAAAAAAGATTCATAGAGTGTGTAATACTTGCATTAGGCTTGCTGACTTCAAAGCTACTGAGGAATCATTTAAATATATCTACATATGCAATTGGCAAGGTTAAGCATAAAGGACCTCTAGCTAATCTAAGTCATATCAGAAATTAAGATTTTCATTTAAAAACACAGACAAGAAAGCTATCTTGGTCCCAGCTGCAATGTTAATTATATGCATAAATACATATACATTACAATGGCTAAATATAGGCCTCGTAGCCAATTAGAAAGCAAAATGATTTGGAGATGGTAAAAAAAAATCTTTTGTGTTTTTATCAGGAAATAAATCATAGTTTTATAATGACGCTATATACAGAAAGATTCATAGATGGTGGTGGTGGGCCTATCATGCTCTCATAAGAGAAATTATATATGAGAATGATGTTGCTGAGTAAGGTCCCATCAACAAGTATTCTTGAATGTCTGCAAGTTGTCTAATACCTGTGCTTGTCACAGTGGGGTGCAAGGAAGAAGGATAAAAATATGTTTGCAGGGCTGGAGAGATGGCTTAGCGGTTAAGCGCTTGCCTGTGAAGCCTAAGGACCCCAGCTTGAGGCTCGATTCTCCAGGACCCATGTTAGCCAGATGCACAAGGGGGCACAAACATCTGGAGTTAGTTTGCAGTGGCTGGAAGCCCTGGCGCGCCCATTCTTTCTCTCTCTCTCTCCCTCCCTCCCTCCTTCTCTCTGTCTGTTGCTCTCAAATAACTAAATAAAAATAAACAAAAAAACTAAAAAAAGTTGTTTGTATCCTCACGGACCTTTAGTAGGGAAATAAGACATATGAGACATGAAATATGGAAAGAAAGACTCCTTTCTTTTCCTCTCACTTCCTTAGCTGATAGACATCTTACTTCTTTCTTTCTTTGTGAGACTTACACAGTATGAAAGTGTGTAAAATATAAGAATTACATTAATAAAAGCATGCACCATGCCCAGGCAACTTCCCTATATATTCTTTTTTGGGGGTGGTGGTGTATACATGTGCCCCATGCCTGTGCATGCAGAGGCCGGAGGATCACGTTAGGTGTCCTTCTCTGACTTCTCCTCCATGTACTTCCTTGAGATGGTGGTGGTGGGGGGGGTTGTCTCTCCCTAAACCCAGAGCTGCTGTCCACCAGCAAGTCTCAGTGAGTATCTGGTCTCGTGGACTGGGGTTACTGATATGCGTGGCCATACCCAGCTTTTTAAATTAAATTAAATTAAATTAATTTATTTACTTGAGAGAGAGACAGAGAAAGAGGCAGAAAGAAAGAGAGAGAATGGGCACTCTAGGGCCTCCAGCCACTGCAAACACTCCAGATGCGTGCGCCTCCTTGTGCATCTAGCTAACGTGGGTCCTGAGGAATTGAACCTGGGTCCTTAGGCTTCACAGGCAAATGCCTTAACCGCTAAGCCATCTCCCCAGCCCATACCCAGCTTTTTACATAGGTTCTGGGGAGTCAAACCTGGCAGTCTCGGCCTGACGTCCCCATTCTTAAGTAACAAATTCTCTTAACTGCTGAGTCATCTCCTCAGCCCAACATCCTTTCCTTCCATCACTGACAGGTCTGTGGAGCACTTTGCAGGTGAGAAATCTGAGACAACATGCAACTACATGTGACTGAGCTGGATTCAAGGGCAACCCTGCCTGGGCCCAGAGCCTAGCTTTTAACTTCTCACCAATCCCTACCTCTCAGCAGTGTTATGAGGACCACCTTTAGGACAGCACCCTTTGTTTTGAGTAAACTGACATAGCCACAGGGCTTGTGCGTCATATTAAGTGAGAAGCAAACATATTTACAAAGCCATCAACACCATCAATATTAAGTGAAAGCTTCCATTTCACCTCAACCTCTCAATATTTCACATCTGTCACGCCATCACTTCTATAGAGCTGATTAATTTTTGACAGTACCAAAAGTTTTCAGGATTCAACCTTGGTTTGATTTATGGCTCAATTTACAATCCTGAAACAAAACAAGAGAACTGATAACATTTTCCAAGTGGGCAACTTTGTGCATAATTAAATCAGATTTTTAGTGGAATCCGATACCTGGGCCTGGGCTGGAATGACATGTTCGTTTATGGGCTTCTTCTAAAACAACGCAGTGGCTCTGCTCTCCTGCAGCCTTTCAGGATTTAGACTTGAGTGCATTAGCACTCCCCTCCTGTGGAGCAAGGAGTTCCCTGCCGTGGGGTGATCTCATGGCTGCGTGAGATGAGTGTTCAGCCCTTTCCCACAAGGCAGATTTGAGGCTGAAATGCTTCTTGTTCATAAAATTGGAGACAGATGCAGCTTGCTCCAAGCTTAGGAAAGGTCATTATTTCCCATTCTCTGTGGGGCAAAGGCTCAATTCTGTTGTGTTTCAAAGACAGTTTCCAGTGGACTGTCTCCAATAGCAATGCCAATGCTCAGAATAGCATTTTTACTTTTGTCTGAATACTCCAACTTGGATTTTTGCAATGAATTTCATTCTTATTAAGTTATCGAAATAGAAAGGGCTTCAAAACTATAAAATTTGGCTTGTCCTTGTTGTCTGGTTCTCTTCAAAGCTTACTTCTTTAGCTCTGTAATTTGATTTTGGGTAGCTTTTCTCTCTTTCAAAAAATATTTTATTTATTTGCAAGGCAAGAGAGAGAAAGATGGATGGGCAGGGGGTGGGGAAGAGGAAAAGGGGCACACCAGGGCCTCTAGCCACTGCAAATGAACTCCAGATGCATGCACCACTTTGTGCATCTGGCTTTACATGGGTACTGGGGAATTGAACCCAGGTTGTTAGGCTTTTCAGGCAAGCGCCTTGACCACTGAGTCATCTCTCCAGCCCAGCTCTTCTCTCTTTAGGTTGTAGGGTCTTCTGAGGCTTATAAACCACCTGGTTTATAAGCTTTTTTGTGTATGCTGGGCAAATGGTCCACCACTGAGCTATAGTCACAGCCTGTTTCTGAGGACACAAACAGGGATGGAGGGGATGATGGAGATTTGTTTCACACACACAGATATGAATGAATCTTCTGTTGATTTTTAAAAAAATAATGTAATTTATTTTAGAGTAGATTTTTAAAATTGTTTTATTTATTTAAGAAAGACAAAGGCAGAGAGAGGGAGAGAGAAAGAGAATGAGTGTGCCAGGGCACCCAGCCACTGCAAACTCCAGACACATGTACCATCTTGTGCATCTGGCTTGTGTGGGTCCTGGGAAATGAAACCTGTGTTCTTTGGCTTTGCAGGCAAGTGCCTTAACCACTAAACCATTTTTCCAGCCCTAACATTTTATTTTTTTGAGGCAAGCCCAACATACTGGCCTTTTTTCTATTTTTTTTAATGCAAGAGAGCAAGAGTGAGAGGGTACGTGAGAGAGAATTGGCCTGCCAGGGTCTCCAGTCACTGAAACTGAACTCTGGACATGTGCGCCACCTTGTGTGCATGTGCAACCTTGCATGCTTGTGTCACTGTGTACCTGGCTTATGTGGGACCTGGAGAGTTGAACATGGGTCCTCAGGCTTTGCAGGCAAGCGCCTTAACCATTAAGCCATCTCTCCAGGCCTGACTTAACATTTTTAACCTGTAGGCCTACCATACAAAGTCTTGGGAGTTTTCAGTATTTTCACTGGGTTAAATTTCCAAGGGCAACAGATAGATATAACATGGCTGTAGATTGAGTGTGTGTGTGTGTACACATGCAAACATGTGTTGTCCACCTTCCTATTTATCTATCTGCCCACCCCTCGGACACAGGGTCTCACTATGTAGCCTAGGGTATCTTAAAATTCCTACCTTGGCCCTCAAAGTGTTGGGAATATATACACTACCACTCCTGACTTCCACTGTATATCTTTTTTTTTAAAAAAAAAAAACTATTTAATTTTTCTTTATTTATTTGAGAGACAGAGAGAGAGAGAAAAAGAGGCAGGGAGAGAGAATGAATGTGCCAGGGCCTCCAGCTGCTGCAAATGAACTCCAGATGTGTTCACCCCCTTGGGCATCTGGCTTATGTGAGTTCTGGGGAATCGAACCTGGGTCCTTTGGTTTTGCAGGCAAGCACCTTAACCACTAAGCCATTTATCCAGTCCCCCCACTGTATATCTTAAACTTTGGAGTGCTATGTGCATGCAGTCAATCTCCAAAAAAACTCACAACATTATCACAATGCAGAAGACTTCTAACTGTATAGTTAGAAGCAATTGGGATTGTTGGCTTGCATTTCACCGAGCCAAACACATGTTCTGCTTATGCTGGGACCTTGTGTGCTCGCTCCCCTTCAACAACAACTGAGGAATTCCATTCTAGTTGATCCTGCGGCAGAGAATGAGTGTGTTCCAGCCCATCGCCCACCATCTGTGCCACTTTTCTGTATTTAAAAGGAGAGCTGAACAGCCCTGCGCTTTCCGCTAGGGCACTGGCCCCATTCTCACATGGATACAGGCTGCTGTCTCCCTGTGGATCCCCAGGGGGCTGCAGGGCAGACAAAGAAGGGCCACAAAAGAGGAGCCAACAAACTGTCTGCAAGATTGTTCCTGGCTTCCTACCCACACTGCGCCTCTCATCCCACCCCTGCCCCTTGGTGAGAGAAGGGATAGCCTTTTGGGAGGACAGATGGTCTACACCTATCTGTATGAGACAAGTCTGAGGGAAGCGAAAAGCCAGGAAGAGAGAAAAAAAATGCATTATGAACAAAGACCCAAAGTAAAGTTAAAAAATAATAGAGGAGAAAAGAGAGCTGTATCCTAAAGCAGGTCATCATTTATTAAAAGCTTTTGGAGTTAATGTAGTCCACGAAATGTACACCTCAATCTTCTCTTTCATACAGCTGCCTTTCAGGAAACTTGGCCTACCTCTCTTCCAGCCCAGAGTAAATCCTTCAGTAAATACTTCAGAATGATTCATTTTTTGAAAAGCTTTTTCTGATTTCCGAATTGTACAGTGGTGGACTGCATAGTGATCTCAGGCTGCTGAGCTAAACACACTTAGGCTTTTCTTTGCTTTTCAGTGGGACATTCTAGAATATGGCTTTTGAGATCCTACTGGAGCCATTGTTCTACAGTCAGGAGTCACACTGCCCTGCCATCAAAGACACAGGGATCACAGGCAGTGTTGTCAACCCTTTCCCCAGCGAGCATCACATGCATATTTTATAGTTTGAGTTGAAATCTGTGTTTCTTCAGCTGGGTAGGGATACCAGAGTGCCCTGGGTTGCACTGCCAGAAGCCTGAATTTTCTTGATCTCTAAACATAAGAGGATGCTCACCATCAACACTGATATGCTTGTCGCTGATAGGCCAGGAAGAAGCCTCACAGTCTGGAATGCAGGCAGCATAGCTCAGTGCCCTCAGCAAAGGCCAAAACCACCCATTTGATTTGGACCATGAGATGAGAGATGATCAACTGAAGTGCTAAACTTTACTTTCTCTCTTTTTTGTGGTGCGGGGGATAGAACCTAGGTCCTTACATTAGGCCACTACTCTACTGCCGAGCCACACCCCCAGTCTAAATTGCTACATTTTTCTTTCAAATCCAAAGTGTACAACTATAGTCCCAGCTACTCAGGAAGCTAGGGAAGGATGATCACTTAAGCCTACGAGCTTCAGCTCAGCAAGACAGTTAAGACCCTGTCTCAAAAAAACAAAAAGATCAAAAATATATTTTAATTGGGTTAGGCATGGTATCACATAATCTCAGTACTCTGGAAGTAGGTATAAATTCTCCAATGCTCTTAAGGCACTTTGCCAAGCTGATTTCTAGAAGGTATTAATTAAAATTCCATCAGTAGGACTGGAGAGATGGCTTAGGGGTTAAGGCACTTGTCTGCAAAGCCTAAAGACCTGTTTGACTATCCAGGTCCCACATAAGCTGGATGCACAAGGTAACACAAGTGCAAGGTTGTACATGTGCACAAGGTGGCACACATGTTTGGAGTTCAATTACAATGGCTGGAGGCCCTGGTGTGCCAATTCTCCTTCCCCCTCACATTAAAAAATAAAGGCCTAGCCAGGTGTGGTGGCACACGCCTTTAATCCCAGCACTCGGGAGGCAGAGGTAGGAGGATTGCCATGAGTTTGAGGCCACCCTGAGACTCCATAGTGAATTCCAGGTCAGCCTGGGCTAGAGTAAGACCCTACCTCAAAAAGAAAGAAAGAAAGAAAGAAAGAAAGAAAGAAAGAAAGAAAGAAAGAAAGAAAGAAAGAAAGAAAGAAAGAAAGAAAGGAAGGCCAGTCTGTTGGGTTTGCCTCAATAAAATAAAATAAAACCCCAGCAGTAATATAAGAACATACATTTCTCAGCACCAAACATGCTAAGTGACAAAGCTTCACTAAAGAGGAATGGTAACTCACTTTGATGACTGACAAGGTCGATCATTTCTCTAACATGTATATTGGTCATTTGTATTTCTACTTCTGAAAATTTTTTATATTCTTTGCTTATTTTAAAAACAGGAAATTTAAGCCATGCGTGGTGGTACACGCCTTTAACCCCAGCATTCGGGAGGAGAGGATTGCCGTGAGTTCGAGGACACCCTGAGACTACATAGTGAATTCCAGGTCAGCCTGAGCTAGAGTGAAACCCTACCTCGAAAAAACAAAACAAAACAAAACAAAACAAAAAAACCACAAAAAACAAAAACGGGAAATTTAAAAGTAGGAATGCAGAGATGGTTCAGGGGTTAAGGCACTTGCCTACAGAGCCTAATGACACAAGTTTGATTCCCTGGCACCCACATAAAGCCAGATGTACAAAGTGCAGCATGTATCTGAAGTCCATTTGCAATGGCTGGAGGCCCTGGTGTGCTCATTCTCTCATCTAACTCTTTTCTATCTCTTTCTGCTTGCAAATAAAGAGCTGGGCATGGTGGCACATGCCTAAAAAAATTAAAAAATAGGAATGTTGATGTTTATGTTAAGATTAAAAATATTTGTCTGTTCTTGCTGGGCGTGGTGGTGCACGCCTTTAATCCCAGCACTCGGGAGGCAGAGGTGGGAGGATCACTGTAAGTTCGAGGCCACCCTGAGACTCCATAGTGAATTTCAGGCCAGCTTGGCCTAGAGTGAGACCCTACCTTGATAAACCAAAAAAAAAAAATTTTTTTTGTCTGTTCTTAAATATATTATAAAAAAATTTTTATTGTGTTTGCTTATTAAAAAATATTTATTTAGGTGCTGGAGAGATGGCTTGGTGGTTATGGCACTTGCCTGCAAAGCCAAAGAATCCCGGTTCGACTCTCCAGGACCCACGTAAGCCAGATGCACAAGGGGGCGCACGTGTCTGGAGTTTGTTTGCAGTGGCTGGAAGCCCTGGCATGCCCATTATCTCTCTCTCCCTCTACCTCTTTCTCTCTTTCAAATAAATAAATAAAAATTATTTTAAAAATATTTATTTACTTAGAGAGAGAAAGAGAGAGAGGATGGGCATGTCAGAACCTCCAACCACTGCTAACAAACTCCAGACACATGCACCACCTTGTGCATCTGGCTTACATGGTTACTGGGGAATCAAACCTGAGTCCTCAGACTTCACAGGCAAGTGCTTTAATTACTAAGCCATCTCTCTAGTCCTGTGTTTGCCCATTTTTAAATTCTAAGTCTGTGCTATGGATGGAGGCTTTAAATCTTCATCATCATAGCTACCTGTATAGATTTTCTTCACTGATTCAGGAACTCTTTTCTGGTTGGATAAGAAGCAAATTAAATGTTCACCTATAGTTTCTGTATTTCCTTTTCTTGCTTCCTTTTTGAGAAAATGCCACTATGTTGCCTAGACTATCCTCCCATTCTGTGTAGACCAGGCTGACCTTGACTTTTTTTTTTTTATAAATTCCTGTTTTTATTTATTTATTTATTTATTTATTTGAGAGCGACAGACACAGCGAGAAAGACAGATAGAGAGAGAGAGAGAGAGAATGGGCGCGCCAGGGCTTCCAGCCTCTGCAAACGAACTCCAGACGCGTGCGCCCCCTTGTGCATCTGGCTAACGTGGGACCTGGGGAACCGAGCCTCGAACCGGGGTCCTGAGGCTTCACAGGCAAGCGCTTAACCGCTAAGCCATCTCTCCAGCCCTGGCCTTGACTTTTTTAAATTCTTTTTTTTCTATTTTATTGACAACCTCCCTCACTTTCCCCTTCACAACTCTGCTCTCCAGAGTAGACCTGACCTGGAATTCTCTGTGATCCTCTTCCTGCTGCCTCCTGAGTGCTGGGATTAAAGGCGTGCGCTACGACGCCCAGCTTGGCTTTATACTTTTTTTTTTTTTCTTCCCCCAAGGTAGGGTCTTGCTCTAGACCAGGCTGACTTGGAATTTACTCGGTAGTCTCAGGCTGACCTTGAACTCACAGCAATCCTACTTCTGCATCCTAAGTGCTGGGATTAAACGCATGTGCCACTGTGCACCCAGCTAGTGGCCTTAAACTTTTAATCTTTCTGTTTCAGCTCTGGAAAGCTGGAAAGCTGAGATTAAAGGTGTGAACCATTAGTTCAGACTCAAGGTTTCTATATTTTAAACATAGAAGCATCACTTAAAATGTTAAAACTATAATTCTTAATACCAATCAATGACGATAACTAAATCCCAGAACAAAAGAGGAGATCACAGTTGGCATGGTGCCACATGTCTATAATTCTAGCACTTGGAAACTTGAGGCAAGAGGACTCAGAGCTTGAAGCAGGCCTGGGCTGCATGGTGAGTTCCAGGTCAGCCTGGAATACAAGTGACCAAATAGAGAAAAACAAAAATAGCTTGGTATGAGGATGTATGTCTGTAAAGACCCTGTCTTTAAAAAACAGGAGGCAGAAATAGGAGGATGGTGAGTTGGAGGACAGACTGGGCTACATAGGCAGACCCTGTCGAGATGGGAAAACTGCTCAGCAGTTAAAGGTCTTTGCTTGAAAACCCTGCTGGCCTGTGTTCAACTCCCCAATGACCACGTAAAGCTGGATGTGCAGAGTGGTGCATGCAACTGGAGTTTGTTTGCAGTGGCAAGAGGCCCTGGCGTGCCCATTCTCTCCCTCTCTTATTCTTCTCTGCTTATGAATACACAATTTCTTTTTAATAGAGAAAGACCCTGTCTTTAAAAAAACAAGAGGCCACGGCAGGAGAATGGTGCACTGGAGGTCAGCCTGGACTTCATGTGAGATCAGCAGCGATATTTGTTTTAAAGTCCTCTAGTCTGCTGACTTGTTAACTAGTCTGAATACTTGGGAATTTTAACTAGAACAGTGTTATTTGAGCCTAACTGATCTGACTTCCCTGTTGAGGAAATACTCTTCAGTATATTCAGACCTTAACATGCCTTCTGCTTTATTACCATTAAGAGGCTATGAAAAAAAAAAAAAGTTCAGTTCCAAAGAAAAGGAAGCCTAATAGAGCAGCTACAGTTAAGTAAAAGATTACTGAGATTTTTGTGAGTCAATCCATACACTATCATTTACAACTAACACCCAGAGTATGTACGTACCAGACCTAGTCTAGCACTTTCTGCACATTTACTCACAAAGCATTTCCAGTTATCTAAAAAAAATTTTTTTTTGGTTACCTTTCCTGAAAACCTTAACCAATAAACTCTAATGAAAGTAACTATTGTTGAATGTTCTAAGCCATTTATGAATCTAATGTTTCCACATGAAACTGCTAAAAATTTCAAGCTATTTTTCCTTTAAGATAACTCTTAGCAAGCCATAGTTACTGTACCTAAATCCAATTTCTGCTTTCAGTAACATGAAAAAAATCCCTGGCTTTGCATTATATATTCCTGTGAGATTCAAGCCGCCCAGTATGATTCAGAGTTCAAGGACATTCTTCCTTTCATGTGAGATCACAAGAGTGCTGAAGCAGAAAGACTGCTGGAAAAAAATATATAGTAAAGTTCCAATTTTAGGAGATAAGAGGCAAGAACTAATTGTAGTAGGAAAGCAAATTGCTATTTTCTCTGACACATGTGTCAGTGTGCTTTCCTGATTCCACAAGTTTTCTACACAGAAAGCCCTGGAATCTACTGGCTAAGTGAAAATACAGTAGTTCTCCACACTTTAACCATCCCAGCACTGCTGACAGTCTGTTAATAGTCATGAGAGAGCGGAAGACTCAGCCTGTTCATTACCTGACACTTGATAACCCTGAATCAGGTTTGATGAACTGATGATACTTAAAGCTATGGCAAACTGGGAGACAGTAGCTGATATAAAAACTGTTTAAGAAGTAATAATAACTAATAATTAAAATACGGAATTTATGTTGGGCTTGATGAGTCACAATAGACTGCATTCTCATCTGACTGAATAAAAAAAAAAAATCGCTGGATGTTGTGGTATATGCCTGTTATTCCTGGCACGCGGGAGGTGGAGGCAGGAGATGGATGAACTGGAGGACAGCCTGGGCTAGACAGTGAAACCCTGTCTCAAAACAAAACAAAAATAAACAAGGGCTGTGCAGTTAAAGGCACTTGCTTGCAAAGCCCAGGTTCAATTCCCTAGTACCCATGTAGAGCCAGATGCACAAACTGATGCATGCATCTGGAATTTATTTGCAGTGGCAGGAGGCTCTGGCATGCCCATACTTTTTCCATCTCTCTCTCTCTCTCAAATAAGTAAGTTAAAAAAGGGGCTGGAGAGATGGCTTACTGATTACGGCGCTTGCCTGCAAAGCCTAAGGGTCCATATTCTACTCCTCAGATTCTACGTTAAGCCAGATGCATGAGGTTATGCATGTGCAAGATAGCACATGCACACAAGGTGGTGCACATGTTTGACTATAGTGGCTGGAGGTGCTGATGTGCCAATATTCTCTCTCTCTTTCTGGCATAAAAAAATAATTTAAAAACAGAAATGAGGGCTGGGCTGGACAGATGACTTAGCAGTTAAGGTGCTTGCCTATGAAACCTAATGACCCAGGTTTGATTCTCCAGGTCCTGCATAAGCCAGATGCACAAGATGGCACATGTGTCTGGAGTTTGTTTACAGTGGCTGGAGGCCCTGGCACACCCATTCTCTCTCTTTCTCTCCATGTCTCTGTCTCTAACAAATAAATAAAAATAAAATCTTTAAAAAAAGAAATGAAAATAAAAAAGAAGGGCTGGAGAGATGGCTTAGTGGTTGAGTGCTTGCCTGTGAAGCCTAAGGACCCTGGTTTGAGGCTCGATTCCCTAGGATCCACATTAGCCAGATGCACAAGGGAGCGCATGCATCTGGAGTTCATTTGCAGTGGCTGGAGGCCCTGGCATGCCATTCTCTCTGCCTCTTTCTCCCTGTCTGTCCCTCTCAAATAAATAAATAAAAATAAACAAAATTTAAAAAAAGAAATCCTTTTAAGGAGTTTACTTAAACAAGAGAAAAAGAAAAGTAAGGAAGAATTTTGAAATAATCCAAGCTGAATACCTTTAAGAAGCAATCTTAAAGACAGAGACACAGGGGTTGGAGAGATGGCTTAGAGGTTAAGCGCTTGCCTGTGAAGCCGAAGGACCCCGGTTCGAGGTTCGGTTCCCCAGGTCCCACGTTAGCCAGATGCACAAGGGGGTGCACGCGTCTGGAGTTCGTTTGCAGAGGCTGGAAGCCCTGGCGTGCCCATTCTCTCCCTCTCTCCCTCTATCTGTCTTTCTCTCTGTGTCTGTCGCTCTCAAATAAATAAATAAATAAATAAAATTTAAAAAAAAAAAAAGACAGAGACACAGATTTCTTCATGTGTTACCACTGCTGATACAGGGAAAAAAGCTGTGAAAGTGAGTATGAAAACGATGACCAGAATACCAATCTAACAGAGATGCCATGGGCAAAGGCATTATGTGGACTAGCCACCAACTCACCACACAAACATCACCCCATAAACTCCCCCACGCTGGCTGCTCATGCCCTAATGCTTGTTCACAGCAACAAGACATAAACATAAAAGCCTTCTACAGCAAGGAGAACCCAATCAATTTTCGACGGCCTGTGTTCCAAGGGAGGCTTTCATCAGCGGTGACAGGACTTGGAATAACTTGTGACTCTGGAGGAAGACTTGTTTTATGCTAAGCACTTGAGTAATTTTTCTTGCTGTCATTTTCCCTGACTGGAATGCTGGCCCTGCTTCATCGACTTGTATAAAGCCTGTCCTGTCCTGAACTTCACGGCCCTACTAATAATTCCAAGCCTTTACCTGAGTCCCTTGAGCTCTTACAGTAGGTAAGGTCTAGATCCAACAGAAAAGTATGTTCTGTTAAGCTTTATTTCTTCAAAATGTCTTTATTGCTCAAAACATTGTGTACTTTTAAAATTTTGTGTGTGTGTAGGTAGGCCATGTGGTGTCATCCCAAATGCTGATCACCTTTTTCCTTTTCCTTTTCCTTTTCTTTTTTTTTCAAGGTAGGATTCCACTCTAGCCCAGGCTGACCTAGAATTCACCATGGAGTCTTAGGGTGGCCTCAAACTCATGGCGATCCTCCTACCTCTGCCTCCCCAGTGCTGGGATCAAAGGCATGCACCACCATGCCTGGCCTTTCTTTTCTTTCTTTCTTTCTTTTCTTTTTTTTTTAAAATACTTTAGGGCTGGAGAGATGGCTTAGCAGTTAAGCGCTTGCCTGTGAAGCTTAAGGACCCCAGTTCAAGGCTTGATTCCCCAGGACCTACGTTAACCAGATGCAAAAGGGGGCGCACACGTCTAGAGTGCGTTTGCAATAGCTGGAGGCCCTGGTGCGCCCAATTTTTTTTTCTCTCTCTATCTGCCTCTTTCTCTGTCTGTCTGTCACTCTTAAATAAATGAATAAAAATAAACAAAAAAGATTAAAACATTTATTTATCTACTTATTTGTGTGGGGGTCGGGGGAAGATAGAGAATGGGCATGACAGGGCCTCTAGCTACTGCAAATGAACTCCAGATGTGTGTATCACCTTGTGCATCTGGCTTACATGGGTTCTGGGGAATCAAACTTGGGTCCTTAGGCTTCACAGGCAAATGTCTTAACAGCTAAGCCATCTCTCCAGCCCCACTTTTTTTTTTTTAACTTGTGTGGGTGTGTGGGTGTGTGTCAGAACCTCTTGCCTCTGTGCAAGCAAACAGCAGATGCCTGTGCTAGTTTTCCTGTTCAGTTTATGTGAGCAGCTTGGGGAATGGACTAGCAGGTTTTTCAAGCAAACACACTTAACCACTGAGCTGTTTTTTTCCCCAATCCTTCCCTGACCCTTTGTGTGAGACAGGATCTCTCGCTGGCCTGAAGCTTGCCAACTAGGTTAGACAGAGCGGCCAGCAAGCCCCTGGGGATGCTCCTCTGTCTGACTCCCCAGCACTGGGATTACTAGTGCAAAGCCCTAGGGATCGCCCTGCTTCTGTCCCTCCAGTGCTGGGATTACAGGTATGTACCACCATGGCAACATTTTTATGCGGGTCCTGGGGTTTGAACTCAGGTCCTTATGCTTTTGAGGAAAGCACTTTACCAAAGGAGCCACCACCCCAGGGCCCATTAACATTATGTACCACTTTTCTTTCTTTCTTTTCTTTTTTTGAGGCAGGGTATCTCTCTAGCCCAGGCTGAACTTGAACCCACTCTGTAGCTCTGGCTGGTCTCGGATACTCTTACCTCAGCCTCCCAAGTGCTGGGATTAAAGGTATGAGCCACTGTTCTTTCTTTTTTTATTTTTTATTTATTTATTTGAGAGCGACAGACACAGAGAGAAAGACAGATAGAGGGAGAGAGAGAGAATGGGCGCGCCAGGGCCTCCAGCCTCTGCAAACAAACTCTAGATGCGTGCGCCCCCTTGTGCATCTGGCTAACGTGGGACCTGGGGAACCGAGCCTCGAACCGGGGTCTTTAGGCTTCACAGGCAAGCACTTAACCGCTAAGCCATCTCTCCAGTCCCCACTGTTCTTTCTTAAAGAGAGTCTATGTCTTGTACTATTTGCTGCGTCACACAGAAAGCTGGGTCATATTATATGTGCTCAGTAAATAATTTTAGTTGACTGAGTCTCTGCCTCTTTTATAAAATTCACCTACCAAATCACCCTCTACTAGGCACACCAAGACACTTTGCAGACCCCACTTGCATACCTACGGGGAGGTGATGCCATTTCTTTAGACTTACTCCCTAAAATTTCAAGATGACTAGCTGTGAGCACTGTGATCTAGGAAGCCCCCTTACTTTTTCTGAGTCTAGTTGTACAGACTATTCCTCACTAATATTCAGCTCACATCTAACAAGGCGAAGAGAAACAATAAAAACAGCCAAGTAAATCAACACGCGTCCAGGAAGTGGTAGGCAGGACCGCAATGCCAGGCTTTGCAGGCCAAAACAATTTGTACTCAGGAGTGTGAAACTAGGCTGGAGTGATAAATTAGGTGAGAATGACAGGTGCATTTATTCGTTAAAGTGAAAATCCCCCCAAAAAATCCATCAGTAAAGTTCTCTTTTTTTCTGACACTTGATATTAGAAAACTCTACCATATCATAAATATTTATACAATTCAGGCAAGGATAGATGTCCGAAAATCATTAGAGCAACACTGTGGCCCATTAGGAAAATGAGAATATTTTGATCAAGACACAGAGGGACCCCATCATCTATATTATTAGGTCCAGACTCAGCTGAAGATGCCTGGGGGAGTCCTTCCACTGAAGTCTTCAGCCACCAAACCTCCAGCTAGGTAACCTCTGCAAAACACTTTCTAGGCAGCACTATATATGGAGCCTTTGGGCCTTGGGAAGAATTTGAATATTTTCCTTCATCCACACATCAAACTTGTTGATTATTTGGGGGACACAAAGGAAGACAGTATAACACAGTGAAAAGAAAATTGGATTTGCAGTCAGATAGACCTGAGTTAATTTTTTTTTTCCTTGGACATATACCAGCTGTGTACTTCTAGGCAATCTGTGTGACCTTTCCAAGCGCTGGTCAGCCCTTCTTTAAGCTGTGGGTAACAGTGTTTCCCTGTGGATTACTGTAAAGAAGGGCAGAGGACAACCTAGCGTCACTCTTACCTTACCCCTTGTTTGAGGGTCTCTCATAGCCGTTGTCTGCCAGGCGAGCTAGCTCGGCAGCTCCTGCCTCTGCCTCCCCGTCTCAGGCACGCTGGAATTACAGAGGCTCACACTACCACATCCAGCGGCATGTGCGTTCTGGGAGCCCAAACTCAAGTACCCATGCTTGTGGGCCAAGTTCTTTACTTACCGAGCCATCTCACCAGCCCTAACGAAATATTTTTTTACTACACAGAAAGCTTTTTTTTTTTTTTTTTTTTTTTATGTTGAGATAGACGTTTATTTTCTTGGTGGTTAAACAATGGGGTACCCTTCCACTGTTGATGCTTTAGATTTAGTAAACATATACCCAGAGCTCAGCAAATGCTCTTGAAAATGCTATTCATAGCAAGAGGTCTGGGATTACACTTGTTTGTGTTACCTCCGGTTACATCTAAAGATGAATATTTTGTCCTTTACAAAGACAGCACAGAATCAATGATTGAGAAAGGAAAAAAAAAAAAAAAACACAAAAACTAAGCGATTCTTTCAATCTCCTTTTCACTCTTCATATGAATTCCTTGCATGTTTGTGAGGACAGAAGGAAGACAGACAAGAGTGAACTATGCTTAGGATACATAAAGTTTAATTATAAACCCACTTTCCCTATTAAAAACTAGGCTTGCATAAGTTTATGGGAACATGAGCTATAAGAATGAACTATCAGGCCTGCATATACTGTAAATAGGGTACAAATTAATGGCATGAGGGACCATCATTATAAAGTTTCCTATTCACTCCCTCATTTGCACTTCCTAATAAACCTTAACACGGGCAAAACAGCTCAGGCCTTTATCTGTACAAGATCAGATATCTGAAGAGTTGACAGGACATGACTTACAACATACTCAGGTGGGGTTTAAAATTATTTTATACAGTTGTATATGACTATAGCTGTGACAAAGTTGTACAATATTGTTTCTACAAAGGAAAGATTTAATAAAGCCACGATTAGAGGCTGGATGTACAATGTTCCGAATAAGAAGAAAAGTCTAAGTAGTTAATTGTAAATTAAACTGCTGGCTTAGGCCTAGGAGTAAACAATGTCATGAAAAATAGTTATTGCTTGAAGTTTTCTATAGGGATGATTTTATAGATCCAAGACATGAAAATAATCAATTGTGGTAGAGTTAGAAAAATGATATGTTCCAAGAATCCATCATAATAACTCCCTACACTCCACAAGAGACGGATAGCTGACTGACAGAAGCAGAGGTCTATTATAGTAGAAAAATAGAGTAGTTAAGGTGATATATTTTTGGAAAATGTAAGCTGAGTTAAACAACAATTTGTATATTCTGAAATTTCTACCTACACTAACAAACTCCTACATTTTAAAAAAAAAATTTTTAAACCCCTACATTTTGAGGACAGTAGTTGTAAAATTTGCAACACATTCTATTCTTTGGTTTGCAGGGTGCAAATCCCACTTGACCTCACTTTTTGCAATTATTGATCCTTTCCTGAATGTCTTGATCTTTGTTTTTTATTTTGGTGGTAGTGGGGATCAGTCACACATACTTACAACATATTCTACAACTGAGCTACACTCCCAAACTGGCTTCATGTTATCATTCAGAGAGCTACTGAATAGGCAATTAGCTCAGTCTCGTCAGCTATTATGGACATAGTTAATTTTTTTTTTTTCGGTTTTTCAAGGTAGGGTCTCACTCTAGCTCAGGCTGACCTGGAATTCTCTATGTGGTCTCAGGGTAGCCTCGAACTCACGGCGATCCTCCTATCTCTGCCTCCCGAGTGCAGGGATTAAAGGCGGGCACCACCACACCCAGCCATAGTTAATATTTTTCAATACACTAACTGTTCCCTTGGAAAGTGTTGATTATTTAGAAGAGCAAATGGATGGTTACAAAGGAAAGCACAATATACAGAAAGTAGAATTTAGATGAAGTTGACAAGCACAAGGACAAATGCAAGCGAAACAAGGAGCCTGAGGCTTAGAAACAAGGTCCACTCAAACCTGACAAAGTGAGAAGAAACAGTCCAAATGCAGAGGCGAAAAGCAAACTGTCTCATGGGCCAGGCTCTATCAGTATCATTTGTCTTTCAGTAAGAAATCAGGGTCAGTTGGGCATGGTGGCACCCGCCTTTAATCCCAGCACTCGGGAGGCAGAGGTAGGAGCATCACCATGAGTTCGAGGCCACCCTGAGACTACATAGTGAATTCCAGGTTAGCCTGGGCCAGAGTGACACCTAACCTCGAAAACCAGAAAAAAATAAAAAAATAAGGGTCAGAGGCTGGGCATGGCGGTACACGCTTTTAGTCCTAGCACTCAGAAGGCAGAGGTAGGAGGATCACCGTGAGTTCAAGGCCACCCTGAGACTTCCTAGGGAAATCCAGGTCAGCCTGGGCTAGAGTGAGACCCTACCTCAAAAACCTAGGGAAAAAAAAAAAAAAAAAAAGCAAGAGTCAGGCATGGGAATACAGCCTTGCAACTCCAGCTTTCAGGAGGCTAAGGCAGGTTCAACCCTCCTTTAGCTGGCCAGTTCAGTTCTTCAGATGACTGAAGAGAAACCACGGAGGCAGGCCATGTGTTTAAAAAAACAAATTTCAGCATGGCAGAAGGTAAGTCACCAGTTAATTGAGATTCTCTTAACTATTTTTGTTTGTTGAGCATTTGAAAGTCATTTAAAGTTTATGTACAGTCCATAAGGACTCAGTATCAGAGTCTCTACCCATTAAAATCTCTGCATGTTTTGAGGTCATTATTTTTGGCTTTTCTAGTTATATTAGGCTTCTTTTGGTTGTATATAATAAAAAACAACAAGAGCTGCTTTTAGCAAAAAAAAGAATTCAGGCATGCCAGGAGACAAAAGTAGCCCTTGGGTGGGAAAGGACCAAAAGCTGAGACAAGAAAGATGGCAGGAGGCTGGGGGATTTGGCTCAGTGGGAAGGAGCACTGCTGTGAGAGCCTGCGTCCAATACCCAGGACACATGGGGAAAGCTGGGCACGCCCACACATGCCTGTAACTCCAGCCCTAATGGAGGCAGACACAGAGGATCACAGGGGCTTACTCGTCAGCCAGTCTAACTGGAAAAACTTGAGTTCTGGGGTCCGTGAGAGATTGTGTCTCAAGGCAATATGGTGGAAGAGTGATGGGGGTGTGTGGTGGTTTGATTCAGGTGTTCCCCATAAACTTAGGTGTTCTGATTGCTAGGTTCGCAGCTGATGGAGATTTGGGAATTGGAGCCTCCTGGAGGTGGTGTATTGTTGGGGGCAGGCTTGTGGGTGTTATAGCCAGTTTCCCCATGCCAGTGTTTGACACACTCTCCTGTTGCTATTGTCCACCTTATGTTGGCCAGGGGGTGATGTCCACCCTCTGCTCATGCCATTGTTTCCCCTGCCATCATGGAGCTTCCCCTTGAGTCTGTAAGCCAAAATAAACTCATTTTTTCCCAAAAAGCTGCTCTTGGTTGGGTGATTTCTGCCAGCAATGTGAACCTTACTACAAGCGTATAGCTGTTACCCAACTGTTGGTACCAGAGCAGTGGGGTTGCTGCTAGACACCTGACTGTGTGGCTTTGCCTTTTGGAGATGATTTTCAAGAGGAATGTGGGAGGATTTGAAACCTTGGCCTAAGAGATGCCTTGCTGTTAAGTATAGCTTGATGGACTATTCTGGTTAGAGTTAAAGATCTGAATGCAGTAAGAACTATGGACTGTGTAGTTTGGCTTGTGAGGGTGAGAAAGAGCTTTGCCTGGACTGGACTAGAAGCAGGTTGTGTGAGATGCTTGCTGTTATACCTGTGTCCTGAGAACTTGTGCAGGGTGGCTTTGGATAGAAATGAACTGGTGTGAGCAGAGGGATATGGCACAGAAATGAAATACTTGGGCTGACATTTCTTCCCATTCAGCTGCAATTATATGATAGGTTACAACCTTTGAGATTGGGCCAGCTGACCTGCACTGAGGCAACAGGAAGAATGTAGTCTTTTTTGAAGGGGCCTGAGTGCTCAAGGAGTGTCCTGTTCTTCAGTCTGCTTTATTATCCCCCTAGATTAACAAATTGGCTCCCTACCTGGTATTATGGAGTATAAGAAATGCAGGAAAGAGAGGGTCATTGAATTTGCAACACAGTCTTGTATTTTGGAAATGGCCACGGGCAGTGTGAAGCAGGTTTGCTGGATGCCTGTGTGGAGACCCAATGGAGCAGTGAGGATGTACCATGGGTTGCAGTGGAGGCACAGTGGGGATGCCAGGACCATGAGATGGCTGCTAAGGAAAGCTGCCAGCCCCAGATGAAGTTTTTTTTTCCAAGACTGTGAGTAGCCTACCTGGAGGGGCAGAATTGGAACTCCAGAGACTTGTTGCTGGTTAGAATTCTTGGAGTTGGAGATTTGTCACTGACTAGAGTTGTTGGGCTTGAAGCTAGAGTTTGATGTTTGCCCTGGTTGTAATAAATCTTGTATTCGTTGGATTTTTTTTTGCTATGCCCAATACTATCTTTTGCAATGTGTTTATTCTGTACCATTATGGTTTTTTGGGACAAATTTTTGGTATTATGCTCAGTTAAAAGATCTTTGACTATGGGAATGTTTGAACATCATTAGGATTGATACAAAATATGGGGACTTTTAAAGTTGGTCTGAATGCATTACATTTTACATCATGGATAGTTATCAGTTTATGGGAGCCAGGGGTGGAATGCAGTGGTTTGATTCAGGTGTCCCCTGTAAACTTAGGTGTTCTGAATGATAGGTTCCCAGTTGATAGAGATTTGGGAACTGCCACTTCCAGGAGGCAGTGTATTCTTGGGGACGGGCCTATGGGTATCACAGCCAGTTTTCCCTTGTCAGTGTTTGACACACTCTCCTGATAGAACAGTGGAATGGCCTTTTACAGAAACAGTTACAAAGCCGGGCGTGGTGGCACACACCTTTAATTCCAGCACTCGGGAGGCAGAGGTAGGAGGATCGCCTTGAGTTCAAGGCCACCCTGAGACTCCATAGTGAATTCCAGGTCAGTCTTGGCTAGAGCGAGACCCTACCTCAACCCCCTCCAAAAAAAAAAGAAACAGTTACAGTGCCAACCAGGCGGCAATAGTTTGGAGGGCTGGGGGAGTATCCTCCAGCAGGCTGTATATATTCGGAATCAGTGTCCTATATATGGTGCTTGCAAAGGCTAGAGGCCCTGGGATGCCCATTCTCTCTGTCTCCCTGCCTCTTTCTTGCTCTCAAATGAATGAAATTAATTTTTTAAAATATTTTATTTATTTCTTTACTTGAGAGAGAGAAAGAGGCAGGGAGAGAGAGAATGGGGGTGCCAGGGCCTCTAGCCATTGCAAACAAACTCCAGATACATGCACCCCTTGTGCATCTGGCTAACATGGGTCCTGGGGAATTGAGCCTCAAACTGGAGTCCTTAGGCTTCACAGGCAAGCGCTTAACAACTAAGCAATCTCTCCAGCTCTCATTCTATTCTTTATTACAATTCTCCCCTGCCTGTCATGTAGCTGGGAGGAAGTATTAAGCCTTAAGTCACCTTGCGAGTATATGAGCTCTCCATGGTCACGTGCTACCAGAGAAGAAGCCACAGAAACACGAGGCCAGTCTGAGGTCACACTGTGTTTAGTCTGGAGGCAGAAAGGAAGGCGATGAATGGTTAGATCAGGACCTACCAACGAAATACTTAAAAACTACGGCACCATGACAACAGTGAGGAAATGGCACCATCTTCTATCACTTATTCACCAGCTACAGATGATGGCAGAGGTACACAGTTCACATATGTGAGTCCATCTTGTCTCTAAGGTGTAAGACACTAATGACAGCTTAGTATATTCATTTCCTGAAACCATGTTACCTTCACTCTGTTCGCAAGATCTGCCCCACTAAGTCCTCTAACAGACTGACCTGGTTACCAATGAAAAGCCTATTAGGTGGGAAGGTGAGTCCTTCTGGATGTCCTCTGAAGTTAGGTTTAGAGGGGACACAAGGCCATGATCCATTATGCCAGACTAAAATTAATTATGTTCTACTGAGAAGAATGGGCTCCTGGGATAGCTGACAAAGTGTATATGAGATCTGATTAGCTTTGGATGAGTTACTGATTACATGATCAGATGAGTGGACTTAGTACCTTCATCTGATCAAGCAATTCCACAATTTATTATTTCTCTGACAGAAATTGAATACAAAACCACATTAACATCACATTTGAGGCTACACACACTCATGAGTAAGGAAAACCAGAAATTGCTCCCTCAGGTATCATAACTCTCTCATATCACAAAGACATTTATTAAAGGTAAGCTGGAAAACTGACTTTGGATCGCCAGTACACAAGTACTTAACACAGTATCTTTTAAGATGAGCTTGGAGGGAAACTAGGAGAGCTCTAATTAACCTTCTCTGGTAGAGAAAAGAAAAAAATCACTCAGGAGTTCTTTGAAGTCTAAGACATGATCAGTAAACCAAACAGTGTAACGTCCTGAGCACTGGGTAAACCCCAGTAGTTCTTTAGACTCCAAGTTTACAACCTATTCTTGGCCTGCGCATGGTGGCGTCGCCTTTAATCCCAACACTCAGAGGCAGAGGTAGGAGGTCAGCCTGGACTAGAGTGAGACCCTACCTCAAAACGAAACAAAACAAAGGCCCCCCAACCCCACAAAACCCACTCTCTACTTGGTATACTTTACTTAATAAAAAATGAGAGAATTTGGGCTGGAGAGATGGCTTAATGGTTAAGCGCTTGCCTGTGAAGCCTAAGAACCCTGGTTGGAGGCTTGATTCCCCAGGACCCATATAAGCCAGATGCACAAGGTGGCGCATACATCTGGAGTTCATTTTCAGTGGCTGCAGGCCCCAATGTGCCCATTCTCTCTCTGCTTCTTTCTCTGTCTGTCTCTCTCAAACAAACAAATAAAAATAAACAAAAAATAATAAAAAAGAAATACAAGAATTTCATGAAAAATCTACTTCAGTGGAACTGAATGGGCAAATCACTTGGTTCCTCTTTCTTGGATTAATATCACAAATGGGTAAGAATTTCCATCTAAATGGATAACTGAAATTCTATGAGAGTATAGCTAAGCAGTAGATTCTGCTTAACACTAAAATTTTATTAGGCCGAAGAAATAAAAATTCCAGACACCCAGAGAGCTTTCATTAAATGATATATGATGCAAGTGTTTTTATAAGCATGTTCCACACATCATCAGAGAAATTTGTTGAATTTTAAATATATTATCAAGTTGTTACAGTGGAAATTTCCCAAATTGGTTATAAAATATTACAGGAAAAAAAACCTACAAGGTACTTTCATAATGGATATTAAACTTCAAAGTAATCTTGATATTCTCCTTAAATTGAGGGAACAAATTACAAAAACATGGCAACGTGTGTGTGTGTGTGTGTGTGTGTGTGTGTGTGTGATGGTGCATGTGTGGGGGTCTGAGGACAACCTCAGGGTATTGGTCCTTGCTTTCCATCTTGATTGATGAAGGGTCTCTTTTTTAAAGCACTACAAATGCCAGGCTAGCTGGCATGTGAACTCCAGGATTCTCCTGACTTTACCACCTCCCATTCATGTGGTCACACATAACATCTGGCTTTTATATGGGTTCTGGGGATCTGGATGCAAGGCTTGCAAAAGTTGTTTGTATGTATGTATGTATGTATGTATGTATGTATGTATGTATGTATGTATCAATCAATCAATCAATCATTCATCTATCTTGATCTAATATTTACCAGAGAGAATATAGGTGTGCCAAAGCCTCCTGCCTCTGCCAATGAACTCCAGATGTATGTGCCACCTTGTGCATCTGGCTTTATGTGGATAATGGATAATCAAACTCAGGCCATCAGGCATTGCATACAAGTGCCTTTAGCCACAGAGCCATCTCGCTAGCTCTTACACAAGTGTTTTAACCACTGAGCCATTCCCCCAGCCCCCAAACATAGAAACTTTAACATACCATATACTGTTTTTGCTGTGAAATGATATGTGTTTAAAATGCCAATATGTGGCTGGGTTCCTGGGATGCAGGAAGAAGCGAGTGATACACAGTGCTTAACTCCTACAAGGAAGCAAGTGTCTTCTGGGAGTGAAGGACACACAGCTCTCTAGTCACCAGATTTAAAGCTAATGAGATGTTGGGGAGCTGCTGCGACTGAGCCGCACTGGCTGGCTCAGAAAGGCAATGAAGCATCTAAAATGAAATCACCATGGGTATAAAGAAGCCACTGGGAGAGGAAGGGACTGCACATGGGACCGCAGTACTGGAGACAGCCCTTCAAAGGCCAATCCCTATCCTAAGGAAAGTGGTGACTATGTGGTGGCCATGTACGATGGGCCTCAACGTTCTCCCCTAATATACACGTTTGTGCAGTACCCTTCCACAAAGCACCAGGATGTGTCTGTTACCAAAAGAATATCAGCTGTGAGATAATATATGATAGGGTGGCTTCCTCCTTGGTGGCGCTCTTGTGTTGTGCTGTGAAAGGCTTGCCAAGTCCTGACAGCTGGACAGAGAGGTTCACAGAGCAAAGACCTTTTGCCTGCAGTGGGTGAGTGAACTCCGAAGGGGACCCTGCAGCACAGTTAAGCTCTTGACCAAGCAGCCTCTGGATTCCTAGCCTTAGAAATTCTGTCATGTGTCTGCTGTTTTAAACAGATAAAGCAATTGACTGGTATCTTCCACAAAATGAATTCAATATACCTCATTAATTTTTTACTCAGATATACTGTAAGTCATTGATTTAGGATTAGTTGGGATAATGCCTTTTATAGTAATGTTAACTAAACGGAGTTGGGGCACTCTGGCTTTCGAGGAGAGTGACTAGAAGTTGTCATATTTCGTATGTGAAGAACCACTAGGTCCTAACACCAGTACCAGACACCAGTGCCAGAGCTGGAGTTGCATCAGCATCATTACCTTGGACAATTGCAGCTGTTAAGTTAACCCTAATAACTTTAATTCACACTAAAAAGCATGTTGAGGATGAACAAGAGTGAGAGTGAGCAAGAAAGAATGCGACAACAATAATGCCCACCATGATGGCAAAAACTCCTGTGGAGGGCTGGAGAGGTGGCTTAGTGGTTAAGGCACTTGCCTGCAAAGCCTAAGGACTCAGGTTTGATTCTCCAGGACCCATGTAAGCCAGATGCACAAAATGGAACATGTGTCTGGTATTTGTTTGCAGTGGCTGGAGGCCCTAGTGTGCCCATTCTTTCTCTGTCTGCCTCTTTATGTCTCTCTCTCTTTCAAATAGATAAATAAATAAAATAGATTTTAAAAAACTAGAAAAGAAAAACCACCTGTGGGATGAGTAAGGCAAGCCCACAGAAAGCCCATGGCAGCCATTTCTATGCTGGAAGGAGGGCAGCAGCACAGGAACACCCTCAGCAATGACCACAGCGGTTCTTCACTGATGAGCCTACGTATGCTGTCCAATGAGAGGAGTGAGCCATCCTCCTCCCGGATTTAAGGAAACCACTCCAGTTTCTACCATAGTTTGTCTGCTTCTTTATTTTGGAAATAGGCTCTCACTCTGTTTCTCAAGCTGGCCTTGAACTCTTGAGCTCAAGAGATTCTTTTGTCTCAGCCTCCCTTGCAGCTGGACTACAGGTGCATACCACTGCACCTGGCTGTTCTTAATTTTTTTTTAACTTTTATTTATTTATTTGTTTGACAGAAAGAGATGGGGGGGGGGAGTAATGGGCACACCAGGGCCTCCAGCCACTGCAGACGAACTCCAGACGCATGCACCCCCTTGTGCATCTGGCTAACGTGGGTTCTAGGGAATCGAACCTGGGTCCTTTAGCTTTGTAGGCAAATGCCTTAACTGCTAAGCCATCCCTCCAGCCCTGTTCCTTAATTTTGATGTCACACACTGTAATATAGCTACGTGGAAATTTAAGAAATATTATCAAAACATTTCATTGACTGGTATCTTCCTGTGCAATGAGTTCAGTACACCTCATTTATTTTCTAATTGGGTACACTGCTAATCATTGACTTGGGATTAAAAGCCTAATCAACATAATGTCTGTGAAGTTGGCAATTATTTGGAAGTCTTCCCAGTTTGAAAGGTTACAAAGCTGTGAAGACTGTTAAGCATGAACAGAGATGCCAGGAAGTATAGATCATTGATTGTTCATTCATTTCCTCTTCCAATAAAAAAAGAAGGGCAGATTCTGCATGTAGTTCAATGGAAGAAGGAGATACCACCAGTGAAGAGCCTCAACAGTGGACACTGCAAGCCAGGCCAAATGAGCCAATGGGTGTAATAGTGGCATGCCTATCATGTTGGAAACCAACTGCCCTCCAATTGGACTGAAGGCCTGCTCCATGGGAAGGAATACATCCCTGATACTGAAAACTTAAAACAGGGGTGTAGTCATGAGCCATAGGGGTGTAACATCTACTGATGTCTGGATAAATGTACATACTATGCTTAACAAACTGCCCAGTAAGCACGTCTCTTAATATTCATAACCTTATATTAATGCTACTCTCACTTTGGGTAGACAATCTTCTCTTTTCAGATGGCAGTGACCTTGGGACGACTCAGAAGGTATCATGGTGCTGGAAAGAAGTGACTGGAGTACTGAGTAACATCTCAAACACACCTTCTAAGGCTCAGGGTCTAATGCGGAAGAGGTGGCAGAAAGAATGTAAGAGCCAAAGGAAGGGTAGGACTCCTTACAACGTGCTCCTCCAGACACAAAATGGCCTGGATATCCATGACCTCATAATGCCTGACACTACCTACACAAGACCATCATAAGAGGAGGAAAAGATCATGACATCATAATGAAAGAGAGACTGATTGAGATGGGGAGGGGATATGATGGAGTGGGGGGGGGGAGGGAGGGTATTACCATGGGATATTTTTTATAATCATGGAAAATGTTAATAAAAATTGAGAAAAAAAAAGAAGGGCAGGAGACCCCAGCAGTCGGTGGCAAGGTGCCCTGTGGGACAGTGTGGTGGTAAATATCATAATAACAAATAGTCCAAATAGTCACAAGTGGATAAAGAAATGAGCAGATGGGCTGGAGAGATTGCTCAGTGGTTGGGCACTTGCCTACCAAACTGGGTTCAATTCCCTAGTGCCCATGTAAAGCCAGATGCATACTGTAGCACATGACTCTGGAGTTCATTTGCAGTGGCTAGAGGCCCTGGAGTGCCCATTTTCATTCTTTCCCTCTCTCTCTGCTTACAAATAAATAAATAATAATGATAACGAAATGAGCACACTTCTGAGAGTGTATCTGACGGGCATCAGGTACTCTGCTAGCTAATTTCTTCCCCTGGGAAGTCCACCTTACCTGTCTGGGATGTTGGTATTACCTGAATTCTACATAACAAATTAAGATTTCTGAGGTCACAGAGGCAAACTCAGATTTAACCCCATTAAAATATAAATATCACTATGTACTGGGTAGTCTTAAATAGCATATTCTCTGAATAGCTGCATTAGTTGTCATGTGCCTACTGTGTGCTTCCTTGTAAAGCTTGAGGGCCTGGGCTTGATTTACCAGTACCCATATAAAACCAGATGCATACAGTGGCACATGTGCCTGGAGTTCATTTGCAGAGGCAGGGAGCCTTGGAATACCCATACTCTTTCTCTCCAGCTGATATATGATGTGAATTGGTTGCCATGCTTTTCCCAACACAATGAAGATTCCCCTCAAAACTAGAAGCCTGAAATAAATCCTTTCCTTGTATAAGCTGCTTCTGGTTGGGTGTTTTGTCCAGCAATGAGAGGAGTACTACTACCCCATTGAGTAGATACTTTCCTCCTTGCTAATCTGTACAGTACTGCTAGAGTGATCTTTCTAAAGATCCAGATCTGATCCCATTGCTCCCTTCATTAACCCTTTCAGAGAGGCTCCCCACCCAGCTTCCAGAGAAAGGGCCACGCTTCTCAGCTCGGCTTACCAAGTACTTCACAACTGGCCATAGCCTTCTGTCTGTCTTTCCAAGAAGCGACATCTTTGAACTTGTTCTCTTTTCCTCCAACACATTTTTGTTTCTTCTGTTTTGCACAAATTGCTTTCTTTCCTTTCTCTCTAATGCTAAGAAATGGCTGAAGTAATTTATATGTCATTATCCCAAGCTTTAATAAGGAAAAAAAACCACTACTGCTAATGTGATAGATTCAGGGTGTGGGTGTGGAGGGAGAAAAGGCATTCAATAAGAAAAATAATAAGAAACGAGAGAGACGAGAAATAATAATTTCTGTGCTGTTAACTGGTTTCAGATGATAATAACCTATGTAATACAGGACCCTCTGAAGTGGCATTTGCTCAGAGCACGAATTCAACAGGCTGTATGTAATGCATTATTTATTTAGAAATTATTGTAAGGCTGGCTCTGGCTCCTAAGACACTGTCTAGACTCCTGAGAGTCTGCTGAGGCTCTTGAACAGACTAGAGGAGAGGTTAAAACTATTTCTCCCTCCACCCATTTCTTTTTAAACCCATGGCTCTAATTACAAAAGGCACTTGTAGCTAAAAAATGTATAAAAGCATAAACAACAACTCACTCACGCTAGACTTCATTTTGCTCAAGCTTCCTCATTCTTTTCTGATATTTAGTTTTTTCAGAAAGGGTCTTGGTATGTAGCCTACGCTGTGATCCTCCTGTCTTAGCCTCCTGGGTGCTGGGATTACAGGTGCTCAGCAGGCGGTAAATCTGACTGGGAAGCCGAATCTGGTCTGTCTGTAGGTCCTGCTATGTCTTGGAGAACCAGAGAGGTTTCTTTTCTTTGATCTTGTCCCATAATTTATTTTCTTTTTTTTTTTTTTAAATGATCTTTGCAGAACCAGCCTTGAGGGCACAGGGTTCCTTTATTAACATGAAAATATCTAGAAGAGACATCAATTCAAGCTGAGTCTGGGACGAACTTGATAAGGTCATTTTCCCCATCTCTCTCCTGGCTCCAGTCCCAGAGTTACTCGGTGCTCCCTTGCCTTTTCTCATCTCTCCTAGGCCAGGACAAAGAACAAATGAAAATCAACCAGAACGAAGGCAGAGTTAGGGCTGCCTCAACATGCCCTGGGCAGTCTCCTGTCCTTTGACTTCATACACTGGTTTACTGTCTCAATTTGCACTCTCACTGAACCACATACTTGTGTCTACCACCGTATGTTATATATGACACTATGAAAAATGTTTCTGGAGCCCAGTGTGGTCATGCATACCTGTCATCCCGGCATTCAAAAGGCTGAAGCAAAATAACTGTGGGTTCAAAGTGAGCCTGGGCTATAGAGTATGACCCTGCTGAAAAGAAAAGAAAAGAAAAGAAAAGAAAAGAAAAGAAAAGAAAAGAAAAGAAAAGAAAAGAAAAGAAAAGAAAAGAAAAGAAAAGAAAAGAAAAGAAGGAAGGAAGGAAGGAAGGAAGGAAGGAAGGAAGGAGGGAAAGAAGGAAGGAAATAAAGAAAAAAAGAGGGAGGGAGGGAGGAAGGAAGGGCTGGGTATGGTGGTGCATGTCTTTAATCCCAGTACTCGGGAGGCAGAGGTAGGAGGACTGCCATGAGTTCAAGGCCAACCTGAGGATACATAGTGAATTCCAGGTCAGCCTGGGCTAGAGTGAGACTATCTTGAAAAGCAAAAATAAATAAATAAATAAAAGTTAAAAATTAAAAATTGGGAATGGGACAGAATAATGTTTTGTTTATCTTGGTATCTTAAATATTTCACGCAGTTCTTAGAAAGCTATTAATATTTAAGAGCTAGACTGCCAGGAATCAAGTCTCAGTCCCACTTTTAGTATGTATAAGAAAGTACTTTAACTGCTGAGCAATTGCTCCACCCCTCAACTTTACTGTAAATTAAATATTCTGTTTTCTGTTAAGGTAAGAACTTAACTACCCCTGCATTTAAAATAAATAACTTATGATCTTAAAAGTTTGTACTTATTTGTGTGTGTGTGGTGTGTTGTATGTGTGCTTGCGGTGTGTGTGTGTGTGTGTGTGTGTGTGTATGCATGGTCTGTTGCTGCTGCAAACACCTTGGAGGCTTTAATGTGGGTGGCTGGGAAATTGAACCTGGGCAGGCTTCACAAGCAAGTGGTTTTAACTACTAAGCCATCTCCCTAGTTCCAATTTATGAACGTTTTAAACACTTTTTTTTTTTAGAATAACAAAATATGTACCAGTAAAAGCATTGTATCTCTCACCCTCCCCCAAGTCTCCCTCTAGCTCAGGCTGACCTGGAACTCACTCTACAGCCCCAGATAGGCCTCGAACTCATGGAGATCCTTCTGCTGGGACTGAAGGCGTGTACCATCACCAAACCCATCCAAGAATTTTACTTTTGTAACTAAATACAAAAACTGTAATTTACTAGAATGGAGGTATTATCCTTTTTGGCTTGTTTTAAAACTTCATTTACTTATCTGTGTGTATGCATGTGTGTCAAGGTCTGTTTCCACTGCATACAAATGGCAGCCACCTGCATAAAGCCCTTTGCAGAGATCTTGGCATGCCCATGGGCATGCATGTATGCATGCCTGCGTACTCATGCATGCGCGTGCAAATAAATAAAAGTCAAATTAACCCTCTTATTTTTTTCTTGACTCTTATAGATAGTTAAGAATAATTAGCATAGTTCTCTTTTTCTGTTGTTTTTTGAGGCTGGGCCTTACTCCAGCCCAGGCAGACCTGGAACTGACTGTAGCTCCAGGCTGGCCTCGAACTCACAGCAGTCACCCTACCTCAGTCTTCTGTGCTAGAATGACAGGCGTGTACCACCACTCCCAACCACAGAGTTCTTTATGCCTCCCTTTTATTTCTCTTCCTGACTGAACAAATTTAATTTCAATATAAGCCACTGTTACGCTTTGAATCACACCTGATTTATCACTAGATCACTGATCCTCATGCCTTCCTAAAATCTGATAATGTGATTAGTTATGCACTAACTATAAGTACCCCAACTTATATTTTCAGTTTCTTTGTTGTACATTCTAGACTTGGCATAAATTAATTTTTACTTTTCTTTGATATGACAGCTACTTTCCCCCTACCTTTTCCCCAAATTAAAATTAGCCATAATCTTTCAAGGAACTTTCTACTACCTTTCATTTTGACTGACACCTTACTTTCTATAATCTTCAAAACAATCAATGAATATATTAACTAGAATTAGACATGGCACCTGTCTCTAAGGACCTCAACTCAGTTGTTCTTGGTAGCATTAGATGGAATTCTTAATGACCTCAAACCAATTTTGTATTCTTACATCATGTTCCTGTAAACTCAAGGTTTTTGAATTCTCAGAGAAAGAAGGGTAGAAACAAAGCTGATTGGAATTTAAGAGCATTAAAACATTAATTTTTTTTTTTTTCCGAGGTAGGGTCTCACTCTAGTCCAGGCTGACCTGGAATTCACTATGGAGTCTCAGGGTGACCTCGAACTCACAGCGATCTTTCTACCTCTGCCTCCCGAGTGCTGGGATTAAAGGCATGTGCCACCATGCCTGGCTTTTAAAACATTAATTTTTTGATAGTTTAATACATGTATACAATGTACTTAGATTATACTCAATACTTATGATCCTCTTTTATCCCCTCCCATTCTTTTTATTTTTTTTTTGGAGGCAAGCCAAACAGATTAACCTTTTTTTTTTTAAATGTCAGGTGGTAGGAAGAATTGACACACTAGGGCCTCCAGCCACTGTAATCAAACTCCAGATGCATGCGCCCTCTTGTGTGCATGTGCAATGTTGCATGCTTATGTCACTGTGTGTCTGGCTTACGTGGGACCTGGAGAGTCAAACATGAGTCCTTAGGCTTCACAGGCAAGCACCTTAACTGCTAAGCCATCTCTCCAGCCCCTTTCTTTTTTTAAAAAATAATTTATTGAGCAAGAGAGAGAGAAAAAAAGAGAAAGAGGCAGATAGAAAGAGAATGGGTATGCAAGGGACTCCAGCTGCTACAAACAAACTCCAGATGTATGTACCACCTTGTGAGTGTGGCTTATGTGGATCCTAGGAAATCAAACATGGGTCCTTTGGCTTTGCTTGAAAATAAAATTTAAAAATATTAAAAAAAATTTTTTTGAGAGATGAGGCAGGAGTAGGATGGAGGAGAATAAGGTGGAGGAAAGGATACATCATTACATCAGGAACAGACAGCCAACTGTCTACCAGGAGACAGGTCACCTCCACCTCATCTGCACAGGCCCAGAAGTCATTACAGGGGAAGTGGTGACACGAATACTGTTCTTGCGGCTGGCCTGAAAACCAGTTCCAGAGAAATGGCAACAGACACTATGATTACTCAAACCTCATAAACAGAGAGATCCAGAGTCTGCAGAGAAAACAACACTAAATCAGATCTCTACCTTGCCCACCAAGGCTCAGGGAGTATGGCAGAAAGATTGTAAATGCCTCAAGGTTGGTAGGGATAAACTGAGACACCCTGTTTCCCCCATCCCTGCAGAGACTGACTGAGGCCTCTCGGTTCCCACAATGAATACAAACAACCCCACTGAAGAAGACCCTCAGCAGAACTGGGGCAGGGCCTATGTGTACAACCTTTTCATAAAAAAAAAAAAAATCAATAAATTAAAAAAAGATTCTTTTGAGAGCTGAGCATAGTGGTGCATGCCTTTAATCCCAGCACTTGGGAGACAGAGGTAGGAGGATGGTTGTGAGTTCTAGGTCAGCCTGAGCTACAGTGAGACCCTATCTTGAAAAAAACAGACAAACAAACAAACAAAATCATTGAGTCCCACAGAAACCTCATCACAGGTTAAAAGCAATTGAAAGGAAGATGGAACAGACCTGAGGTCGAATCTAATAATGATCTACAGAACAAAGTTCCACACCTTCCCCTCTTTGAGTTTCAGTTTCTTTGTCTGTAACTTGGGTCTAAACTATTAAAGCTGATAGGGTTGACAGGCGTGGTGGTGCAGCCTTTAATCCCAGCACTGGGAGGCAGAGGTAGCTGGATCACTGAGACTTGGAGGCCACCCTGAGACTATATAGAGAATTCCAGGTCAGCCTGGGCTAGAGTGAGATCCTACCTTGAAAAACAAAACAAAACAAAAAGCTGATAGGGTTGGTAGGTAAGAAGAAATCAGTGGTTAACGGGCAAGCATGAGGGTCTGGGGAGTCAGAAGAGATCTCTTTAGTTTGATTCCCCAGGACTCATAATTGCTGGTGTGGCCATGTGCATCTGTAACCCCGGGTCTCATGGTTGGCGGGTGGGGGGGCGGGGGGAAGAGGGCAGACCTGAGCATCGCTGGAGCTTGCAAAAAACAAAAAGGAAAAAAGAAAGAAAACAACAAAAAAACGACAACCTTTGGGATCTGTAAGAGACTCTAGCTGTGGTAAGAACAGAGCTGGTAGAAGAGTGATGGAGTCGGACGCCCTGTGTTCAGCTCCAGCTACGGCAGGTGAGCACAAGTGATGTGGCAAGGGCACACGCAGGTACACACAGCGCGCGCGTGCACACACACACACACACACACACACACACACACACACACAAACACACACGCAAAAACCCAAGGCATCATTTGATTTATGTAAAGTAGCACAGTAGGCACTTGGCGTAATGTTCATGGACTTTCCCTTCTTCCTCACCCTTCTGGAAATGAAAAGTAACAAATTAAGCTTCCTTAACTCTCAAAACTACTGTGCTGAGAGGAAGACAGAAACAACCGACTAAATGGAACTATAAATCTCCTTGATCTCAAATTTTCAAGTAAGTAATGAAATAAAATAAAATAGTAAGAGATAGAAAGAATTGTGGAATTATAACACCCCTACAGAAGCCATTCAGATACTATTAATCATTTCCATTTTCCTCTCTCAGCTATGATGAGATTTTATTTCATACTCAGTGAAGGGAGAAATCACCCAAACTTGAAAAAGTGAAATTCAAAGGGACTCATTAGAAAAAAATTGCTGCCCTGTTTCAGGGGGTTTATTAGAAACCACTTCAAAATCAAAGTGAGGACTTCTGCCATCCAGCTGGTAGGACGTGTTTACAGCTGTGCACAATACGTCTATTGCAAAAGGGGATTCAAAAAAGAATTAAGAGGCTGGGTGCGGTAGCACGCTTTTAATCATAGCACTTGGGAGGCAGAGGTAGGAGGATCGCTATGAGTTTGAGGCTACCCTGAGAGTACATAGTAATTCCATGTCAGCCTGAGTTAGAGCGAGACTCTACCTCAAAAAAATAAAAAACAAAAAACACAGAGAGAGAGAGAGAGAGAGGCAAAACCACTTACAAATGCATAGTACATGCCAGGTGGTACCGGGCACATAACCTTGTGTTACTGTAATAGGAAGGTTATAACAAAATTCCATTAGTGGGTGCTTTCAATAACAGACATTTGTTTCCTTATAGTTCTGGAAGCTCTATGTTCAAGGCCGAGCAGCCAGTACGGCTGATTTCCTCTGAGGTTCTCTCCTTGGCTTGCAGAGGGCCACCCTCAGCGCTTCTCACTTGATGGTCTCTAGAAGAATGCAAACGCTGGGCGGGGGAGGGGTCCTCTCTCTCTCTCTCTCTCTCTCTCTCTCTCTTTTGAGGTAGGGTCTCAGTCTAGCTCAGGCTGACCTGGAATTCACTATGTAGTCTCAGGGTGGCCTTGAACTCACAGTGATCCTCCTACCTCTGCCTCCCAAGTGCTGGGATTAAAGGCATGTGCCACCATGTCCAGCTTTGGAGGTCTCTTTGTGTATCCAATTTATTTTTCTTCTCTTAAAGATAACAGTCAGGTTGGGTTAACGCCCATTCTAATGGCCTTCTTTTTACTCAGTTACCTCTTTTAAGACCCTGACTCCAAATTTAGCCATATCTCAAGATACTGGGGGTTAGGCTCTCTCTGTATTAGTTATTTTTCCATCACTGTGACAGAAACAAGTTAAGGGAGGAAAGGTGAATTTTGGTTCATGGTTTTGGAAAGTACAGTTCATCGTGGGACGGGTAGACACGCTGAGGGAGGAGCGCCACCTGGATCAGCAGGAGTGTGAGGTGCTGACTGTTCACATGGCCAGACAGGAAGCAGAGAACGTGAGGCTGGAGGAGGGGGTGGCGGGTAACCTTCAAAGGCTTACTCAGTTACAAAAGGGTCCACAGCTTCCAAAACTGCCCCAAGCTGGGAAGGTTCAAAACATGAGCTTGTGAAGGGCACTGCAAATCCAAAGCATAACAGGCTGTGATATATGAATTTTGAAAAGGTGTGATTCAGCCCAAAACATTAACACTGTCTCATTTAACCATTTTACAAATGAGTAGCCAGGCTCTGGGAGAATAAATAATGCATGGAATGTCGCACAGTCAGTAAGCTGCGGGAACAAACTTTTAACGAAGGCCTCATTAGTGCCAAAGCCAATGACTTTTCTGCTACTCACACCTCCTCCAAGACAACTGGGAAGACGCGGCAGTGATGGATGAGCGTTTAAATAGGGGCACTCAGGGTAAAGAGGCCCTTCTTAACAGACCTGTGTCATTATATGGGAAGAATGGATTTAGGATTGATAACCACTCACAGAATGCTAACTAAACCTTAAGGTGGGCTTCCTTCCATCCAAACGTGTATTGTCTATCCTCTTATGAGGCACTGCTGATCAGGAAACAGGACCAGTCTTGGTATGTCTTGGCCCCCAAATCATCCTAAGTCAATGTCAAACACAATGCAGCTCCTGAGGCTACACATCACAGATATGACTGCTGTTACGTCGATATGCAGGGACACCTGCAAGCCTAAACTCCTCTCCATGTGTGGCCTTTCAGTTCTATAGTACTGAGGTAGAGAGTCCAGAGACCTACGTTCTCTGCTGTTAGACTCCCACTTGCATTTTTTAGGAATGAATGTTGGCTACGTTGTAGGTAGGCTGACGCCTGCTCAGCCCTCTGGGTTGACTCTAGTCCTTAGAGTTTGCTGAAATAGCACCTTATTTTGTGCTTCACTGTGTAACCACACTTTCATGGATCTATATTGTGCTAAACTGCAGTTGAGACATTAAATCATTTTACATTCTCAGATTGTGGTGGCTTGAGTCATTTGTCTCCACAGACTCATGTGTTCTCAATGCTTGGTCCCCAGTTGGTGGCAATTTGGGTGGTAGGGCCTGCTGAAGGAGGTGTGCCACTGGAGGTGGGCTTTGGGGCATTCGATTGTCTTGTATCATATCATATCACATCACATCATCTCATGTCAGAGGTGTTACAGCCCAGCTTCCCTCTTGCCAGAGCTCAGCTCACTCTCTTGCCGCTGTCATCCCCCTGCTGTGGCAGAGGTGATGCCCTGCCTCTGCTCTACCATTCTTTTCTTGCTATCCCAGAGCTTCTCCTCGAGACTGAAAGCCCAAAATAAACCCTTTCCTCCCATCAGCTGCTTTTGGTTGGGTGTTTTTCCTCAGCAACACAAAGGTAAGTACAACATAAATGCTATAATGTTTCCAAAGACCAGGGTGGGTTCAGAATCTAGGGATCTAGATATATGGCTTAAAGCCTAGTACATACCAACTCTTGAATACTGTTGGAGGAGGTCTACTACTTTATTCTACACTCTGAGGAATACAATGGAATATTCTTGTGAGAATATAAACTTTACAAAGGTGTAAGCATGATGTACACACATACATTCATATGTGTATGTATACACACATCTACTTTTCATAGAGTAAAAGTACAAATGAACATGCCTAATTTTAAAACTGAAAATCTGAAATGGTCCCAAGCCTAAAACTTTTATAACTGCCCACATGACACATCCCAAACGCGACCTCACGTGGAACACAGGGAATGTAAGGGCACTAAAAACACTGCAGAGAACTGTCTTTGGGCAATGTACAAAAAGCGTATATAAAACACCAATGAATCCTGCATTCAGACTGAGTCACATGGCATCCTCAAGACAGTTCATGATACATATGCAAATATTAAAATATTAAAAACAATCAAAAGTCTCCATTTTTGCCCTCAAATATTTGGACAGAAGATATTCAAACTGTGCTGACATTAGTGTTTCCAAATAAAGTTCTAGAAACTTACGGCTTAAGTGCACTAATATTTTCCATTGTGTGAAGTTTTATTTTGAATTCTACCATCTGTGGGTTTATTGTGGTAACTGGCAGAAACCAGAGTGCTGAGGTTTTTCTGAAGATGAGGCGCTCACTCAGCACAGCCAGGACAAAGTGAAAGCTGCCGGCTAACTAGAGTACTCGGAAACTGAGGTGATCACACTGTGATTTAAACTCTGGTTGAATGAGAGCTGATAGATAAGGATGTGCTTTGACTCATGTGACTCTCTCCAGTGATTCGCTCTGCCTGCAGTGGGCTGACACCTCTGAAATCCACCGCTGGGCCACTGCTCATGCTCACTCAGCCTTGGGCGTTGTGCTAGACAGAGGAAGCGCTCCCCAGCCGCTGAGGGCCGCAGGAGAGCTGTTCTGAGGGGGAATGTGTTGACTTTTACTATAGGCACAATTCTCACCAGTGATTACAGCGGCTTAAAGAGTGCCACAGAAGCCTGGCTTAACTGTAGAAATCCGTGTGTGTGTGTGTGTGTGTGTTTCAGATAGGGTCTCTGGTAGCCCAGACTGGTCTTGAACTCACTTTGTAGCTGAGGCTGGCCTGGAACTCCTGAACCTCCTCCCCTCCCCTCCCAAGTGCTAGAATTACAGGTAAGTACTGTTAACACCTACTTGGTAAGATTTTTTTTTTTTTGTTACTGTGACTCAGACTGGCCTGAAACTTGCTATATAGCCCAGACTGGCCTCAAACTCACGGCAATTGTGAGTTCCATGCCTCCAGTACACCATTTTTAAAAAACATATACAAATACAAAAGCACATTTCAAAGTGGGATCGAACATTTTGAGATTATTCATCCTTCTATTTTCTCCCAGATCATGAATTTTAGAGCTCATTCTTTTTTTTTTTAATATTTTATTTATTTATTTATTTGAGAGCGACAGAGAGAAAGACAGATAGAGGGAGAGAGAGAGAGAATGGGCGCGGCAGGGCTTCCAGCCTCTGCAAACGAACTCCAGACACGTGCACCCCCTTGTGCATCTGGCTAACGTGGGACCTGGGGAACCGAGCCTTGAACCGGGGTCCTTAGGCTTCACAGGCAAGCGCTTAACCGCTAAGCCATCTCTCCAGCCCTAGAGCTCATTCTTAAGAATAACTGGAAGTCAGTTCTGACTTTTCAAAGTGGCTCAGCTGAGTCAGGAGGGTGGAGAGGGCAGAATGGTCAATCAGAATACAGGGGAGTGGGGGTGGACAGCAGGAAGGGAAGATATCCACCGAGTTTAAAAACGGACTGGTGCCTTCTCCAATATTTTCATTTGCTTTTAGTTACAGAATTTTTTTTTTTGTTTGTTTTTTTTTGTTTTTTGAGGTAGGGTCTCACTCTAGCCCAGGCTGACCTGGAATTCACTATGTAGTCTCAGGGTGGCCTCAAACTCATGGCGATCCTCCTACCTCTGCCTCCCAAGTGTATGTATAGGAAGTGTTTGATAAATGTTTGAATGGAATCAATGGCCAATTAACCCAAATCAACTTTACCAGCCACACACATTGTGAAAACATTCCTGTTCTCACAATGGGGTGTTCAGGGAATGAACAGCATGGCCACATAAAGTCTGAGAGGGCATAAGTGTGCGTCTCCAAGCATGGTGGGATGCCTTTGCACTTCACAGTATGCATGAGTGTATATATGTGTGTGTGTGTGTGTGTGTGTGTGTATCTGAATGTATATATGCATATATATATATGTATGTATTCTGACATTTTATGTTTCCAGGTGTTACTGGCTTTGCAAACTTTCACAGAAAAAGCTATTTCTTATCCTCACTCTCTTCTTCATTCTGGTACCTCCCAGGTAATAAATACAAACCCGGGATACATGTTGAGGGTGAGAATTACTCTGACACCTGAATTTCTTCTCCTCAAGTGGGGAATCCAAAGACAACTAAGAGTTTGAATTCTGACTTTTTGGTTTTCAATTCCAGAACCACATTACTCCATGAGAGGTGTGTGTGTGTGTGTGTGTGTGTGTGTAGGGGTTTGAAGTAAGATCTTGCTCTACCCCATACTGACCTAGAATTCACTCTGTCATCTTAGGCTGACCTCGAACTCATGATGATCCTCCGACCTCTGCCTCTCGAGTGCTGGGGTTAAAGGCGTGTGCCACCATACCCAGTTACCATGAGAGTTTCCACAGGATAGCATTTCCTACCTGCTGCTGCTGGTTCACAGATCACTGATAATGCTCAATCAGTCTCATATTTCGAGACAGGCAGAAAGACCGTCTACAGCACAGGCCTTCTAACCTCGTGGCTCTACATGCACACCTGACAGACTGCCAGCGCTCCAAGAAGTACCCACCTCCAGCTTCAGAACATCATGCTGAAGTTTACGTTGAAATTCCAGGAAGTTTTTGATGGTCAGTTTCCCCTTGAGATCAGCTCCAAAAAAGTAGGTTGTGAGGGCTGAACACAAGCCAGACTTCAGGGTGTTTCCAGTAGTGGACCGATCTCTGTGACGCATGCCCATGCTGGTTTGGGAGCGAATGATGCTCTGAACCTGAAACAGAATCATAGCCCCATCCAGAAAACATTATGGAAGTGGAAAAGCAGAGAAAAGAAAAGTAACTTCTGCAGAATCTGTTACACTGTACAAAAACCACCTCTTGCAAAGCCCACAACAGTTTTAAGAGCAAAGTCCTACTGTGACCCTAATGTTTTGGATGAGGAGGTGGAGGTGGAGATAGACTTGAGTAACGTGTTCAAGGTCAAGCTGTACCAAGTAGAGCTCCAGGATTCTAACACAGGGAGTCCAACACCTTTATGATCTGATTCTCCTTGAAAATCTCTCTTCAGACAAGAGAAATATCACTATTTTTGTGATGAAAGTCACCAAACTTCTCTCCCACAACTGGGATAATCATCCTCACGATCGTATCTTCCATATCTCAGCAGGCTTTAAAATGCCCACACTTCTCACTGCAGACTCTCCAGCTATGATCAGAGCAGCATGGCTACAGGCAAACTCTTGACATCTGAGATGGACAATACACCCTTTAGGGTGATCACAAAATACAAGGTGGGTATGGAATCTGTTCAGTTACAAAGGCTCATTGTTGGGACGAGCAACTGTGGCCTATATATGTGAGTGAGCTCTCTTGGGCAGGTCTACCACTGACAAAGATGTCATCAGTTGCTACACCCACTCTTCTCTCTTCACTGACTACGAAAATGCCAGTTACTTTAATAATTAAAAGCCAGAGGGTAAGGGTAACAATATAAGTACATTATATAAACAAACAAGATATATGGGCTTTGGGTGATTTTTAAAGTTTCAATTAAAGAAGCATCATAAATTTTCATATTTGCTTTGTAACTTATCTTAGTTAAATGTTTTTATTATTTGTTACTGTAAGTCATTTGTTTATAATAATTTTAAAGTACTTGTTTTTTTAAAGTATTTAAAAAATTTATTTATTTAAGAGGGAGAGGGGCACACTAGGGCCTCTAGCCACTGCAAACGAACTCCAGACACATGCACCATGTGTGCATCTGGCTTCATGTGAGTCCTGGGGAACTGAACATGGCTCCCTTGGTTTTGCTGGCAAGTGCCTTAACCACTGAGCAATCTCTCCAGCCCTGTATTTGATTTTTTTTTAAAACTGTTTATTTACTTAGTTGACAGAGAAAGATAGAGAACATGAGAATGAATACATGCGTGTACCAGGGCCTCCTGCTTCTGTAAATGAACTCTAGATGCTCGTACCACTTTACATGGTACTTGCTTGAATTGCAAGCAAGCTGCTTTAATTGCTGAGCCATCTCCCCAGACTAGTCCTTGTTTATTTGTTTTTTAATATTTTTATTTATTTCAAAACACACACACAGAGAAAATAGGCATGCCAGGGCCTCTAACCGCTGCAAGCTCCAGATGCATGTGTCACTTTGTTCATCTGGTTTTACATGGGTGCTGGGGAATCAAACTCAGGTTGTTAGGCTTTGCAGGTAAGTGCCTTAACCACTGCGCCATCTCTGTAGCCCCCAGTTTTTCTGGGTCCTTAGGCTTCGCAGGCAAGCACCTTAACCACCAAGCAATCTCTCCAGCCCTTCATTTTCTTTAATGGTTACACAGTAGCCTAATGTATATAATTCAAACAATCTCTTATTCATGACTGCTTAACTTGTTCCTACTTTTTTGGTATTATAAGCAAAGTAGCAACGAAAATTTTAATTTATACTTTCATGATTTCTTGTTTCCTTAAAAAAAATCCTTAAGAAGAACTGGTCAATGAAAGGATGTACACACTTAAAATATTAACATTACAAACAGCATACCAGAGAAGACGAGCCAATTTAACACATCTACCAACAATTTATGAATTTCCTCAGACCCTTGCCAACACTTGCCATTACTTTTAAATGTACCACTACACAGATTTAAAAGATGACATTTTTTAAACAATTTTAATTTGCATTTCTTTTTTGGTTACTTTTACCAAATTAAGTATCTTGGCTTGTTTTTCTTTTCTCTTCTCTTCTCTTCTTTTCTTGTTTTTGAGATAGGGTCTTACTCTAGCCCAGGCTCACCTGGAATTTACTATGTAGACTCAGGGTGGTCTTGAACTCAGTGATCCTACTTCTGCCTTCCCGCATGCTGGGACTAAAGGTGTATACCATCATGCCTGGCTTTGGCCTGTCTTTTGATCACTTGATTTCTTTTGTGTGGTACCTGTCTATTTCTCTATTGAGGGGACCAGATTTCTTTCTTTTTGTTACTTACATAGATGAGCTTTGTTTATTTGGCAGTGCCAAGGATCAAACCCAGGGCCTATGGTAAGCATCTTACCAGTGAGCTACGACTCTGGCCCTTGCTCACATCGTAAGGATGCTGCACTGGAGACTGCCTCACTCCCCTTCTCTTCTTGGGCATCATCTAGACAACTACACATCTGCTTTATTACTGCTCAGGGCCACAGGACTGAGTACTGATCAACAGAATGCCAGTCAGAATTCAGATGGGCTGCTTCAGGTCCTGACCATAAAAACCATCCATCTTTAATTCCCCATGCTCTCTTTTTAAATATTTTATTTATCCATTTATATGAGAGAGAGGGAGGGAGGGGGGAGGGATAGGCAGATTACAGAGACAGTGGGCATGCCAGGGCATCTAGCTGCTATAAAGGAACTCCAGACACATGTGCCCTCTTGTGTATCTGGCTTTATGTGGGTACTGGGGAACTGAACCTGGGTCCTTGGGTTTTGCTAGCAAGTGCCTTAACTGCTGAGCCATCTCTCCAGCCTGCTCCATGCTCTTTCTATCTTGGAGGGCTGCAGATTCTCAATATGTGTAAGGAGTCCGAGTCCCTGAATTAGTGCTTAGAAAACTATCTATTGCTTTAAAGTTTATGTGAGTTTTTAAAAAACTTTTTAAGTCACTGAAATGCTGAAGACTTTATGAAGAAAAGTTAGTCCATGTATTTGCAATAAGCATTTTATCTCAATAGTGATTCATTTCTCCAAGCATAAATTCTCCTTTTCTTATTTTGAGACAAGGTCTCATTATGTAGCCCAGGCTGGCTTTGAACCTGTGACCCTCTTGCCTCTACTTTCCAAGTTGTTAGGAGGGAATTATAGCATGTACCACTAAGCCCAACTCAAACTCAATGTTTTTATATGTTTATAATTTATGGAACAAACTTTGAACATAACAGCATAATGAAGGAGAAAGAACAAGAGCTCTGATGTTCTCAAATCTATGCCTTATAAGGTCTATCTGCTTGAGCAAGTTACTTGTCCTGACTGTAACTTCTCCCTTCACCCCTCCCTCCCTTTCGTGTGCATATGTGTATGGTGTGGTGCACGCATGTGTGCACTTGCAGAGGCCAGAGAACAGTGTGTGTCCTTCTACCTATTACTCAATCCATATGGTTTTTTAAAAAATTTATTTGAGAGTGACAGAAAGAGAGAGAGAGAGGCAAAGAGAGAATGGGCACACCACAGCCTCCAGCCACAGCAAACGAACTCCAGATGCATGCGCCCCCTTGTGCATCTGGCTAATGTGGGTCCTGGGGAATCGAGCCTCAAACCAGGGTCCTCAGGCTTCACAGGCAAGTGCTCAACCACTAAGCCACCTCTCCAGCCCTCCATATGGTTTTTTACAGTCTCTCACTGAACAGAGCTACCATTTTCAGGAGTCCCAGTGATTCTCTGATCTCCGCTCCCCACAGGCCTGGGGTTACAGGCCAAGCGCAGCATGGTCATACCCAGCTGTTTACATGGGGAATTGAAACCAGGTGGTCTTGGCCCCTCATACTTGCACAGCCATGCTCTTACCTGCTGAGCCATCTCTCCAGCCCCACTCTGCAGTTTCTTTATGCTAAGTAGGGACTTTTAGGTTATTCAAGGATGAGAGAGAGACAGAAAGAGCACATGTGTTAATGTTCCTGAAGAGTTTTCTACAGAGAGCCCAGTCAATAAATGACAACCATTATTACTTTTTCGATTAGATATTTAATCACAGTATCATACTGACTTAAGCATAAATCTATCACTGCTTTAAGGAAGGGAAGCTGAGATTACTTTATAAAGTCCAAGGCACAGGGAAATGTGTTTGAAATATTAATGTAATGCAATGTTCACCAGTGCAACTTGCCTGTTCAAACTCTTCCATGTCTACTTCTCCATCTCCATTCAAGTCAAACATCTTGAAAGCAATTTCAAAATTTCTCTGAGGAGCTTCAAGGAGAAAAAGAGAAAGGGAGGCAGGGAGAGGGAGGAAAAAATACTTAGAAGGCATTGGCTGAAAATAACTCACTTCAGAAAGATAAATGGGCTAACAGTAAAATATAATACTTAGGTCAGATAATTACACTGTTTATCGAGATCAAAATTTTAGTAATACTCCTTAAAGCTCAAAGAAAATTTTGTAGCCAGTAAAGACAGTTACATCAATTTTTATATTTCAATACTTTTTCTTAAATACTTCAGCCTTGGTTTTCAAAACATCCTTCTCTTACCTATGTATTTTTTTCTGTGTGAGCATGTGTAGGTGGTGTGCATGCAGAGGCCAGAGGTCAGTGTGAGGTTCCCTCCTCTATCACTCCTGCACCTTATTATTATTATTATTTTTAAATTATTTATTTATTTATTTGAGAGCGACAGACACAGAGAGAAAGACAGATAGAGGGAGAGAGAGAGAATGGGCGCGCCAGGGCTTTCAGCCTCTGCAAACGAACTCCAGACGCGGGCGCCCCCTTGTGCATCTGGCTAACATGGGACCTGGGAAACCAAGCCTCGAACCGGGGTCCTTAGGCTTCACAGGCAAGCACTTAACCGCTAAGCCATCTCTCCAGCCCATCCTGCACCTTATTTTTATGAGACACGGTCTCTCACTGATTTGGCCTAACAAGTCCCATGGATCCTCCTGTCTTGGTTTCCTGAGTGCTGGAACTATAGGCATGTGTCACACCCAACTTTTTTTTTGTTTTGAGGTGGGGTTTCACTCTAGTCCAGGCTGACCTGGAATTCACTATGTAGTCTCAGAGTGGCCTTGAACTCATGGTGATCCTCCTACCTCTGCCTCCCAAGTGCTGGGATTAAAGGCGTGCACCACCACGTCTGGCTAACACCTGACATTTTTACATGGGTGCTGAGGATCTGAACGTAGGTCCTTGTGTTTGTATGGCAAGCGATTTACTTACTGAGCTGTCTTCCCAAGCCCTCGGTACTTTTTTTTTTTTTTTTTTTCTTTTGGGTGCTGGAGGTTGAACTTGGGGCCCTGGGCTTGTGAAGCACATGCTTTCTGTTGTTTCTCTGCTGCTTAACTAGAACATGATTTATCTAGGCAAGAAAGTCTGTCCAGGATGAGAACTACTACAACAAAGCAAGAAGTTGAAAGTGCAGAACACTGCCTTCCCTGTAACACGAGCTGGCTTTCTCCTTTGTTCTGGGTGTCTCCCCTGTTAACATAACCGGGGTTCTGGGCATGTCATTCTGCCACAGGGGTTAGAAGCAGTTTTATAGGTTCACGCATTGTCACTATTCTCTGTGGTGGGACAGAAAAGCATACAGCAAGATATCCAGATCCCTGTTCCAACATGTCAGCTGCATTCTCCAATTACTCAGTAAAGTATTCTTAAATGTTAAAATTAATCCAAAGCTTAAGAAACAAAATAAAAACACACTAAGCTTGACAGGATGGCAAATATCCTTTCCCTTAAGTGAACAATGAAAGCTCTTCAATACTTCTCTAGTGTTCCAGGATCAACCAAAATGCAATTAAGACACATTGTGCACTGGAATGAACAAACCTCCGAGCCCGCCTCCCTCACCATACTAAATGTTCTGGGGAAGAAATCCACGGCGCTCCCTTCCTCTCTGGGCTCCCAATTTATGCGGCTTTAAAGAATGAGCCTAATGTCCTAATGCAACTGAAGGAAAGTTTCAGTTGACATCATTTTTTCCCTCTAAAAACCGTAAGAGGGGAAGATTCTATGTAGGCAAAGAACCATGAATGACCTCTGTGAGTTACGCAAACTGTGGAGCCCAAGTTCCTATCTTGAATCTGTCAGTAGCAACAACTTCTGGAATTTATACTTTCAGTCCTGGCTGTAGTGGCCTGGGTGAGTCAGCTTCTAACTGTCACCTGATATTGGCGTCCAACAGATTTGTTCCTTTTGTTGTTTTGTTTTCTTGAGGTAGGGCCTCACTCCAGCCTACTGTGACCTGGAACTATGTAGGCCAGGTTGGCCTCAAACTCACAGTGATCCTCATACTTGTGAGAGTGCCCGGAGTATGTTTGCTTTTCTTTACATTGCAACTATCATTGCTAAGAGAGATAACCATTTCAAGAATCAGATTTTCAAATAATAATTATCACTTCTCAAAATCTTCCTGCTGTTGCCAGAGTGCTGGCGCATACCTTTAATCCCAGCACTCAGGAGGCAGAGGTAGGAGGATCGCCATGAGTTCAAGGCCACCCTGGGACTACATAGTGAATTTCATGTCAGCTTGGGCTAGAGCAAGACCCTAGCTCAAAAAAAAAAAAAACAAAAAACTTCCTACTGTTAAAATGTAATATTTTACTGAGCAGTTACTTGCCAAGTACCATATGAGATAATTTCAGGGTGTTTAATGTTTGATTTTGTTCTTTCTTTCTTTCTTTCTTTTCTTTTTTTTTTCCAAGGTGGGGTCTCACTCTAGCTCAAACTTACCTGGAATTCACTATGAAGTCCCAGGGTGGCCTTGAACTAAGGGTGATCCTCCTACCTCTCCCTCCCGAGTATTGGAATTAAAGGCATGTGCCACCACACCTGGCTGATTTTGTACTTTCAATCCTGAAGGGTTTTTTTTTCCCCCCAACATAGGAATAAATTGAGGCTCAAAGCAGTTAAACATCTAGCTCACAGCCACATAGTCATGCAGCCATGGGCTCAAGAGATGGTTTAGCAGTTAAAGGTATTGGTTCAATTCCCCAGTACCCAACTAAAGCCAGACATATAAAGTGGTGCATGAGTCTGGAGGTTTTTTTTTTTTTTTTTTTTTTTTTTAAAGAAATGTCTGACAATGATTTTAAAGTTGCTATTTTTATTATTATTATTTATTTATTTATTTGAGAGCGACAGACACAGAGAGAAGGACAGATAGAGGAAGAGAGAGAGAATGGGCGCGCCAGAGCTTCCAGCCTCTGCAAACGAACTCCAGATGCGTGCGCCCCCTTGTGCATCTGGCTAACGTGGGACCTGGGGAACCAAGCCTCGAACCGGGGTCCTTAGGCTTCACAGGCAAGCGTTTAACCGCTAAGCCATCTCTCCAGCCCTGGAGGTTTTTTTTTTTGTTCTTTGTTTTTGTTTTCCACTGGCAATATGCCCTGGTACGCTCATACTTTCTCTGTTTTTCTCAAATAAATAAATATGTAGATTTCTTGAAACAAAACAACAACAACAACAAAAAGAACCAACCCAACCCAACCCAAACCAACCAACCAAATAGCAGTGGTAGCAGCAATAGCAAGAAAAACACTATGCAATGAATACAGAGCAGAACTGGAAACTAAACTTTGATCAACACTGACCCTGATGCCTACAAATGTCACATTATGATCCAAGGCCTCCAATGTGAACACAGAGGTACTTATCATGGAAAACACCCAGCCTTTCTGCGGATGTGCTCTGACCTAACCAAGACAAGACATGACGCAGTGGGTGCATCAGAGAGGTCCACGGTGTTTGTCTCACTGTGATACTCGGTATCAAGGCGCAGCAGCTTAGACTGGGAAACCCCGAGCAACAGGAGACTTTTGGCTAGGTTTGTCATGTGTTTCAGCATTCTGAACATGAGTCTTTCAGATAGGGGGGGCACTTCCTACTCTCATCTTTGGCCAGCTTCACTGCCTAATCTCTGCAGATACCAGAGATGACAGTGATGACAGACAAAATGAAGACACGAGGTGTTTTAAGTAGCACAATGATGCAATCAGGCATCGAGAAGGGCTTCTCTGGCTACTGTGCGAGGGACGCGCTCGAGAGCCACCTTCAGAGAAGAGCACACTGACAACGTGAACTGAGGTGATGGCAGTGACAGTGGAGAGGAGGGAACAAGTCTGAAATACCTGCAGAAGGCAGAGATTACATAACTTAATGATTACTTACTGAGATACTTGAGAGTGAAGAGATGACAATATGACTGGCTTAGACTCCTGGGAAACTTGTATGTCATTTATGAAGAAATAAAATCTGTGCAAAAGGTTTGATGGAATGAAGTTAGTTCAGATGGAATATGCCAAATTCCAGGGACCCACAGCATGTTCTGGTGGAGGTGTTCAGGAGATGGTGGAAATAGGGACTGATGGTTAGGAGGTTAAAGTCGGAAGTTTCTGGAATAATGTACTGTTAACTGCCTAGCACCTGACATGAAGCTGGCCAAAGAGAACTGAGGGGTAAGAACAAGATCAAGGAAAAGGTAAAATAGAGGGAAGAGAACCAGTGGCAGAAGAGGGGGTATCACATCACCCAGCCAGAGGTCAACCCCAGGTGTTCCTCACACCTGTCCACTTTAAAAAATTATTTATTTATTTGAGAGAGACAGAGAGAGGCAGATATCAGATAGACAGACAGATAGGTACAAAGAGAAGGAGAAAGAGAGAGAGAATGGGCATACCAGAACCTCTAGCCACTGCAAATGAACTCCAGATGCAAACGCCACCTTGTACATCTGGCTTACATGGGTACTGGGGAATCACACCTGGGTTCTAGGCTTCATAGGCAAGTGCCTTAACTGATAAGCCATCTATCTCTCCAGCCCACTTAAAAAAAATCATGGTATGTTGTAGTTGCCTTCTTATTGCTGGGACAAACACTCTACCAAAAACAGCTCATGGAAGGAAAGGGTTTATTTCAGGCTCGCAGATTCTACGGGAAGCTTCAGTATGGTGGAGGTGGCTGGCTCCCTTCATCAATCATCCATAGCAGGGAAACAGATCAAATAGCGAGAGCTCAAGCTGGCTCAGAACAAAACTCAGGGCTCTACTCAAGAGCTGTCCCCAGTGACACACCTCCTCCAGCAGGGGTCTGTCAGCTGGAGACTTGAGTAGAAAGCGTAATCTTAATGAAAAATAACTAAAGCTACGAGGGACATTTACAATCAAACCACCACATGGTATCTCCCCTGACAGGAAAGTGTAATCTTCGTTTTGAGACAGGGTTTCTGTGATGGTTTGAATATAAAATGTCTTCTATAGCCTCAAGTGTTTGTGATTAAGCCTCCTACTTGGTCCCTCACTGGTAGAACCTTTGGGAGTTGCAGCCTTGCTGGAGGAGGTGTGGCACTGAGGGCAGACTTTGAGGTTAGTCCAGCCCACCAGGTATTTAGAGCTGGCTCACTCAGATTGCTCCCGCCCAGCTGCTGATGTGTGAAAATGTAAGCCAGTTATCAAGCTTTCTCCACCATGGTAAAACTTCCCCTCAAAACTGGATCACCAGGAGTTCGAGGCCACCCTGAGACTACATAATGAATTCCAGGTCAGCTTGGGCTAAAGGGAGATGTAACCTTGAAAAATCAAACACACACACACACACACACACCCCTGTAAGCCAAAATAAGCCTTTTTCTCCTATAATCTGCTTCTGGTTGGGTGTTTTGTGCCAGCAACAGGAAGGCAATTGCTACAGTCTCTCACTGGCCTAGAGCTCACCAATGAGGTTAGACTGGCTGGCTATGGAGCCCCAGGGGCCCATCTGTCTCTGCCTCCTCTGTGCTGGGATTACAAGTGCATGGCCACCACGCCTGGCATTTTTAGGTGTGTTCTAGGGGGCAAAGTGAGCACTCTATCAACTGAGCTGCTCCCCAGCACCTTCTGGGCTGCTCAGAACTGGCCAAGCATGTGCTGCAAATGGCACTCCTCTGAGGGCTCACTGACACGTGAGGTCAGGTCAAGGCTGCACTCTTATGCTCTGGTCTCCACAAGGGCAGATGAACAGCTGCCTTGCACATGCTCTTGTGGGCCTCACCAGCCCATCAGTGTAGATCCTCTCATCAGGATTTCCCTCAGCCTGCTCTATCTCCATCAGCTGATCAAACAAAGCACACAAGACAAGCAGGCTCCAAACCAGCTTGTCTCTGGTGAAATACTCTGCCCAGGCCGCGCTGGCAGAGCGTAGGCTGCATAGCACAGTCACTTTAACCTCTCGCTGTTCTGGGAAAGCTTAAGGTGTCTTAGGTTTACACTTCCTCACAACCAGTTTCCACAGAAAGGTTCTGAGAGAAGAAGTGTGCTGGTTTGACTCAGGTGTCCCCATAAACTGAGGTGGTCTGGATGCTAGGTTCCCAGCTGATGGAGATTTGGGAACTAACGCCTCCTGAAGGCACTTTATTATTGGGGGCAGGCTTATGGGTGATATAGTCATGTCCCCTTGCCAATGTTTGGCATACTCTCTTGTTCCTATTGTCTACCTGATGTAGGCCAGGGGGTGATGTTCATCCTCGCTCATGCCATTGTTTTCCCATGAAATGATAGACCTTCCCCCTTGAACCTGCAAGCCAAAATAAACCTCTTTTTGCCCACAAGCTGCTCTTGGTCAGGTGATTTCTACCAGTAATGCGAACCTGACTGAAACGGGAAGGCTTGTGCCATCCAGGCTACTTCCAGCGTTAACGGTGAGGCTATCCCTCTTGCTGAAAACAGCAGAATCGGCTTTCTATGTGATTTCCAAAATGGTCTTACCATATGTTGAAACTAAAATTTACATGATAATTTTGCTTCTAGGATGTGAAGCTATTCTGTGTAAGAATTATTTTTGTATTATTATTCTACTGAACAATACCAACCCTATCCTACCCTGAAGCACCTTTTTTTTTTTTAAAAAAAAAACAAACTCTGCTTAGTAGTAAGAAAGAAAGCATATTGTCTACATGCAGAAAGTCCAATAATGAGATAGCATGCTGTCCCGAGAGTTTCACGGCTGTTTCTCTCACGGTTCTTTAATAGGAAACACACAAGGCTAGGACTCTAATTCTGGCTCTCCCAAGAACATCCTGAGTCACTTGCTGCCTCAAGCTCCTTCTCGTCAGTACTGACAGAATGAAGAACAAACACATAGTTACTAACAGTCTAAGCAATTTTCTTATTTTCCATTGGTTCGACTCTCCAACCAAAGAATTTCTACCTGTAGACATTCATTACTGTTTTAAACAGATGCTGTAGGATATGATAAGGTAATTCTGGTGCACGAGCAGAGAATATGATTGTCAGTCCAGGGATCAGCCTATTATTTGTCCAGCAGGTCACATTAGGCAGAAGTGACCAATTCTGAGGTTTAAGCATTGTTCACCATATTAAGTTATAAACAGCCTGTTGTAGTTTAACTTCCTAGAGAAGTAAAACTACATTTTCTTCCTCATGTATACGATGGCCCACTGCCTAAATAGAAAACTACAGACCTGAGATAGACTAGGAACAAGGTAGTTTTTCCTGACAGTTGGGGAGTGACCCACAGAAACATGGATGCTACCTTGCCTGCCTTGGCAGGGCTTCCGTCTGATCCAGTCTCATCCAAGATGGTTCCTCTTCTGAGTCCATATTTTCAATTCTTTGATAACTTGGACAAGGACCCAAAATTGGGATTCACAGGGTCGGGAGTCTCCTACATCTTTATGGAGATCTAATTCATCCAAGAATCCAATCCCACACCAGAACCACCATGTCTCTACCAAGGTTTCTTAGGCCATATTAAATGACCAATACCTCACATAATGCAATATCTAAAATATAGTTACCTCTGAATAAGAAAATGCTTTCCTGAACAAGACTGAAACAATTTTTTTTTCTGAGGTAGGGTCTCACTCTAGTCCAGGCTGACCTGGAATTTACTATGTAGTCTCAGGGTGGCCTTGAACTCTTGGCAATCCTCCTACCTCTGCCTCCCAAGTGCATGCCCAGCTTTTTCCTTTTTTTAAGGTAAGGTTTTGCTCTAGCCAAGAATGACTGGAATTCACTCTGTAGTCCCAGGCTGGTCTTGAATTCACAGTGATCCCTTTAACTCTGCCTTCCCAGTCCTGGGATTATAGGTGTGTATCCCCACACGCAGCAAGACTAAATTTTTGTAGAACAATGGAACAGCATTATTAAAGATGTCCTGTGGTCTTGCTTTCAGTCTAAATACTCTAGGATTGGAGGGAGGTGTATATTAGTTTCTGTTTTTTCTTTTCTCTCTTTTTTTATTTTGAGAGAGGGTCTCATGTTATAGTTCAGACTAACCTGGGACTCTCTAGGTAGAACAAACTTGCAGCTATGCTCAAAGTTGTGGCTATGCTCCTGCCTCTGCCCAAGGGCCAAAATCTCAAAATATCCAGAAATCCTTGCCACCTTTAGCAATCCCCCCCCCTTTTTTTTTGAGTGCTGTTCGACAGCTCTAACACATAGGGAATGACAGAAAATGCAAAACACAAAATCCACCAGGACTACAACTTGCTATAGAAGACATTGTGTTGTTAAATAAAATTTACTGTAAGGTTCTTTCTTTGTGTTGTTCTATAATTATAATTAAAAACACGCTACCAAGCTGGTAGTGATGGCTCGTGCCTTTAATCTCAGGACTTAGGAGACTGAGGTAGGAGGATAGCTGTGGAGCTGGAGGCTTTGTTTCAAAAAAAAAAAAAAAAGAGGGCTGGAGAGATGTCTCAGTGGTTAAGGTGCTTGCCTGCAAAGCTTAAGGACCCATGTTCATCTCTTCAGATCCCATGTAAGCCAGAGGCACAAGGTGAGGCAAGTGCAAGGTTGCACATGAGCACTAGGTGGCGCAAGCATCTGGAGTTCAATTGCAGTTTAAAAAGAACACAGCCTCTATCTCTCTCTGCCTCTTCCTCCGTTTGTCTGTCGCTCATAAATAAATAAAAATAAGACCAAACAAACAAAAAGTAAAACAAGGTCTGAAGAGATGGCTTAGAGGTTAAGCGCTTGCCTGGGAAGCCAGTTCATTTGCAGTGGCTAGAGGCCCTGATGCACCCATTCTCTCTATCTCTCTCTGCCTTTTTCTCCCTCTGTCTGTCCGTCATTTGTAAATAAATAAAAACAAGACAAATAAACAAACAAAAAAACACAACCATGATCCAGGCGTGGTAGCACACACCTTTAGTCCCAGCACTTGGGAATAGGAGGATCACTGTGAGTTTGAGGCCACCCTATGACTACATAGTAAATTCCAGGTCAGTCTGGGCTGCACTGAGACCCTGCCTTGAAAAAAAAAAATACTACCAACTTTTTTTTTTTTTTTATTATACCACAAGTTTTAGTTTCTTACTATTTATTGATTTAATAAGATGAAACAAGAGTTAATTAAACTAGTTTCTGAACATGTTTTCTGAGGCTGTCCAGCTGTATACACATATATATTACAGGAGGCCAAACTCTATGATGTGAAATAGCCTCCTGTCATTTTGAAAAATACCCAATTTCCTATATATGTACTTAAAAATGGAAAAATAATTAGAAATTTTCACTTCTACCTTTGGAAACACGGTAATTTAGAAATGTCCTTGATGGATAAACAAGAAAAAAAAGGCCACCTGAGCTAAGGGTTGTGGCTAAGTGGTAGAGCCCTTTCCTAAGTATGTGTATATGCAATGCCCTTGGTTCCATCTAGCACCAACCAAAAAAAAAAAAAAAAGTTCCAAGAGGCCATCAGAAATACTTAAAAGTTTATGGCATGTGAAAGCATCTATTTTTTTTTCTCAACATGGAATCATATCACTATATTCTGAACATGTTTCTTTGCTGGTAACCCTCTGTAGCACATGCACTGTAGTATGAACTATTGAATCTCACTACAAAGATTGATTGTAACTGGTTCAGTCCACTGTTTGATGACTTAGCCATCAAACTCAGCCATCATGAATGCAAGTTTTTGACATCAACATTGTTATACATGTGATTATTTCACTGGCCTGCCCTTGTAGAAGAGGAATTGTTGGCCCAAAGGGTAAACGCTATGAAAGTGTTTGATAAATACTGTCAAGACTCTAGGAAGGCAGCAATCAACTAAACTGAAAGGTCAATTCAGCTAGTTAATTCTGGTGCATGCATGGCTTTGAGAGCACTGTGATTTGGTAGTCAAATGAGAAGAGGGATAACAAATTGGCTCTTCAAAGAGGGAATCAGTATTACTGTTAGTGTGTGTGTGTGTGTGTGTGTGTGTGTGTGTGTGTGTGTGTGTGTTGAGAATGGAACACAGGGTCTCAAGTCTAGTTAATCTCTATTTCTTAAGAGTCCTTTCAACCTCTGGGAATAATCTTTTAAGTTTAGAAAAGATTTCACCATGTGTAGTTTTGAGAATGAAGCTCAAGTCTAGGCAATTTAACCTTAGGGCTGCTCTGGGGGAAAGCTTCCTAAAGATGCTAAGTATGGCCATGATGCCAAGACTTTGTGTATCACCGAGAGGCCATGTTCAGGTCTATAGTCAGTCACGAGGTATCTTAAAATAGAAGGGGACATCTAAGTTGTCGTTTCTAAAAGCACTTACTGGGAGATTCTAGTTAGAGGATTAGACCTGTTTCTAGTCCATCAGATTCTGAACATTAAAGGAAAAATTAGAAATTCAAAGTATTCTTTGTTTGTATTTAAGTTTTTATTTATTTATAAGTAGAGAAGGAGAGAGACAGAGGGAGGTATCAGAGAGAATGGGTATGTCAAAGCCTCTTGCCACTGCAAACTCCAGAGCTTATGCCACCTTGTGCATCTGTCCTTATGTGGGTACTGGAGAATCAAACTTGGGCCATCAGGCGTGGAAATCAAGCACTTTAACTACTGAGCCATCTCCCCTGCCCAAAATTTATTCTCTAAACATACTTAAAATTCATATTGTTTTGTTTGTTTTTGACAATCCTATGAGAAAGAGATCTTTATTCAGCATTGAATATCTGTGTGATTAATTTATTAATTTGGTAAGGTTTTCTAAATAGTATGAAACAAACAATATACATTAAAAACCTGAGCACTGGGCTGGTGAGATTATGAGATTTTTTGTGGGGGAGGAAGAGGACATTCCTTCAGCAAGGCTTCCAGCTGTAAAGGTACCTAATCCTTCTAGCACTTTCTTCTACTGACATTTGCTCTAGAAAATATGTTTCATCCTCAACAATAATGACAACAAAAATCTTGCTGGGTGTGGCGGTGCACGCCTTTAGTCCTAGCACTCAGGAAGCTGAGGTAAGAATATCACTGTGAGTTCAAGGCCAGCCAGTTCAAGGCTACAGAGTGAGTTCCAGGTCTGCTTGGGCTAGAAAGAGACACTGCCCCAAAAGCAAAAGCAAAAATAACTCCCAAAGAAACAAACAAGAACTTTGCAGTTTTACGTGTGAAGAAAAAAAATGGCTGATGCTTCTAGGTGGCAGTACCTATCCTGTCTTTGAGCTTTGTCCAAACTTAGTTAAGAGCTGACTTTCACAGAAATGCCAGAGGCACTCTTTCATTTACACCTGCTGGCCTTGGTGACACTGTGGCTTGACAGCTGTGCCACAAGAAGAATATTTAAGGCCAGTGTCAGACAGCCTAAATTTCCCCAGAGGTCGGTGGAGGGAGATTGACAAGGCAGTAAGGGCATATGTTCTATGGTAGGAATGTACTCTCTTCAAATTCACGACTGTGTGACAGAATCCCATCCTCACCTTCAGAGATCTAAAAAAAAGGCTGGGCTGCTTGACTCTCCTTTCATTTGGTGGCTTCATTATGATAAGCACAGCTCATTAGTTTATGCCAAGATGCAATCGGTCTCAGAGATGCTTAGATCTATATACTTTAATAAAGAAATCAGATTTGGGGGACTTAACCTATGTGAATTTGAAGGACCCTCTTTACTTACGACTAGGTTTGGTACTCATCCAAAAGCTATTTGTTTTTCAATTAAGTGTCCAAATAGAAAAAAAATTTGGCTACTATAATTAATTTTCTAGCTTTCAATAAATATATACACATAAAGACTATTATTCATTTAAATTGTTTTATTATTTGTTTTATTTATTTAAGAGAGAATGAGAGAGGCAGAGAGAATGGGCACGCCAGGGCCTTTCAGCCACTGTTACGAACTCCAGGTTCATGTGCCACCTTGCGCATCTGGCTTACGTAGCTACTGAGGAATCGAACCTGGGTGCTTTGGCTTCACAGGTGAACACCTTAAACGCTAAGCCATGTATCTCGCCCAAGACTATTATCTTAAGACAGCTTTAAACAGGATGCTGGAGATACTTGGGGCAATTTAAAATTTTACCACAGATAGGAAGTAGCCACTTGGAAAACTTCTTAGGTATCTATTTGGCAACATTTTACACACACACATCCTTTGTTCCAAGTTTTTTAAAAACGTATTTTATTATTTATTAATTGGAGGAAAGGGAGACAGCGAGAAGGAGGCAGACAGAATGGGCGCTCCAGGGCTTCCAGCCACTGCGAATGAACTCCAGACGCATGTGCCACCTTGTGCATCTGGCTTACTTGGGTACTGGGGAATTGAACCTTTCTGTATATCTAGTAATGGGAAAAAAAATCTCCAACTTTTATCCTAAGATTGAAGACTATCAGCTAATGTTGCATTTGATTAGAGCTGCGTATTGAGCCATTAATAACTGTGCTTGTGTATTCTCACTTAATTCTTATTAAACTACTTGAGGGATCAGAGACTCTTTGGAAATTACTTCATAATAATTATTAATCATCTTGCCTAGCATGAATCTTACAGTGAATAGTTATCTAGTGAATATTTTATATTCTATTTAATGCAGGTGCTTATGGTAAAAACATTTAAGTTAATCTAATAATGATCAGAGAAATGAATTATAAACAATAGACTCTATGAATTAGACACAGGAGAAGATGCAAATGCATGAATTCTGAATGAGGTATAAGAAACAAAGCATGTTTTGAAATACATTAAAACACATCTCCCACCAGGTGTGGTGGCGCACGCCTTTAATCCCAGCACTCAGGAGGCAGAGGTGGGAGTATCGCCGTGAGTTCAAGGCCACCCTGAGACTACACAGTGAATTCTAGGTCAGCCTGAGCTAGACTGAGACCCTACCTCGGAAAACCAAACCAAACCAAACAAAAACCAAAAAAACCAACCCAACCATGTTTTCCTTACTCCACTGGTACCAGCTGCAGACTGAAGTCATCAGTAACTACCAGGACTGGTCTCAGTTTAGGGACAGCAACAGCAAAACTGACCTCAGGTTCACCAAACTTCTTTTTTTTGGATGAGATGAAAAAAGAAAAACTAGCATATTTGTATTTTTGTTGTTTCTTTATCATACTTCTTTATGAACAGCAAACATGTTCATTAGAGAACATTATGAACTTATGATCATTGCTATGCAACTCACAGTCTAGATTGAAAAATGGATACTAAATAAGATAAATAAAGGACATAGGGGGCTGGAGAGATGGCTTAGTGGTTAAGGCACTTGTCTGCAAAGCCTAAGAACCCAAGTTCTATTCCCCAGTACCCATGTAAGCTGGATGCACAGGGTGGTGCATGCATCTGGAGTTTGTTTGCAGTGGCTGGAGGTCCTGGCACATCCATTCTTTCTATCTGCTTCTTCTTCTCTCAAAAAAATAAAATATTTAAAGTACACAGAATTAAGTAGTGTGATATGGGCAAAGACGAAGAAAAAGCAAGAAAAGAGTTCAGGAGCTGCATATGTAAGTGTAGCATGGGGCAGGATAGAAGTGTTTAAGCGTTTAGTTTGGTTAAAGAAGGCCCTTTAAGCACATCACTTATAGGGAGGGATAAGAAATCCATGCCACTTTAAAAGAAAGTTTTATTTATTTATTTGAGACAGAGAGAGGGGAGAGGACAGAATGGGCACACCAGGGCCTCTAGCCACTGCAAACAAACTCCAGATGTATATCTGGCTTACGTGGGTCTTGGGGAATCAAACCTGGGTCTTTTGGTTTTGCAGGCAAGCACATTAACCACTAAGCTATCTTTCCAGCCCCCATGCCACTTTAATATTACCTAAACACACAATATTTATGTTAACTTGATTATTATTTTGTATGTATATGCCACAAAGTTTCAATAAGAATCGACTATTTAATTGGAGAAATTATGTTTTACAATACGATTTCCTTAGAAAAGCAGCCTTCAATTTTAGTTTTTTTTTTTTAATTTATTTATTTATTTATTTATTTGAGAGAGACAGACACAGAGAGAAAGACAGATAGAGGGAGAGAGAGAGCATGGGCGCGCCAGGGCTTCCAGCCTCTGCAAACGAACTCCAGACGCGTGCGCCCCCTTGTGCATCTGGCTAACGTGGGACCTGGGGAACCAAGCCTCGAACCGGGGTCCTTAGGCTTCACAGGCAAGCGCTTAACCGCTAAGCCATCTCTCCAGCCCTCAATTTTAGTTTTTAATTTTTTCTGTGTATATGCTATTATTTATTTATTTGAGGGGGGGGAAGAGAGAGAGAAAATGGGCATGCCAGGGCCTCCAGCTGCTGCTAATGAACTCCAAACCACTGCATGCACCACCTCGTGCATCTGGCTTACATGGGTCCTGGGGAATTGAACATGGATCCTTTGGCTTTGCAGGCAAATGCCTTAACCACTAAGCCAACTCTCCAGCCCTTTAATTTTTTTTGAGGCAGGGTCTCACATTAGTCCAGGATGACCTGAAGCTTACTCTGTAGCCCATACTGGCCTTGAACTCATAGCAGTCCTTCAACCTCAGCCTCCTGAGTGCTGGGGTGGAAGGAATACACCACCATGTCCAATTTACTTTTCAGGACTGGAAAACATCTTGCTTCCTGTAGTTCTTGAATTTCATTTTGGATAACAAAGAGCTTCTAAAGTGTTTGGAGGTCCCAGGCTTCGATCTATAGAGCAGAGTGTCTCTACTACTCAATGATGGTGGTTTCTTGAGCCTGTTGACTTTGAGAGACAACAACTAACCCGAGACACAACAGTCCTACACCATCCAGTGATGTCCTTCATACTGCCTGCACTGGCTTTCTGGAGTCCCTGCTGTTAAACAGATGAATAAATGTGCCAATGCCCAAGATGGCCGAAGAACCATTTACTGTATTTAAGCTATAAAGATCCAAGGAAGGAGATGCACTGAGCACCTTGTTTTTGTTCCCCTGAGCAGCAATTTGAATTCAGAGAAGAACTGATGCCAGTGCTGTGCCCGCGGCCTGTTTCCCCTGTGGCTTGTTAGAAGAAGTGAGCAGCAGTCAGATGGAAAGGACACCTGGACTACCCATCACCCACAACCTTGCCACAGCTCAGCCCAACAGAAAGACAGGCAGGAAACTCAGTTATGGCTCGGCTCTCGTGGCTGTAAATGTGAGTGTGGCAGTAAACCCAGGCCTCAGGAGCCAGAGGCTGGGTCAGCTCAGGCTCTTGTCCTGGGTGCTCTGCTTACTCACTGTGAAACCTTTTCTGTGCCTCAACGTCCTCCTCTATAAAATGAAGATAATAATAGTACAAATGCTATAGGGCTAGAGAAAATATATCATTAGTGTTCCCAAAGGAAAAGATGGAGTGCAGGAAAAAAAAAAAAACTTGAAAGGGTTCAGAATTTTCCAAATTTGCAAAAACCAAGTAAACAAAAAAACTCAGATTAAAAGTCAAGACAGAAAGTATGGGAGCTGGAGAGATGGCTTAGCGGTCAAGGCATTTGCCTGCAAAGCCAAAGGATCCTGGTTCGATTCCCCAGGACCCACGTAAGCCAGATGCACAAGGGGGCGCATGCATCTGGAGTTTGTTTGCAGTAGCTGGATGCCCTGACGTGCCCATTCTCTCTCTCTCTCCCCCCCCCGCCCGCCTCTTTTTCTCTCTCAACTAAATAAATAAGTATATTTTTTAAAGTATGATGAAAAACTACATCAAGGTGAATCATCTTAGTAATTTCTAAAATCTGCCCCAAATTACCCGAATGGCTCCCAAGCAGAAATATTTTCTCCTCACCTCCATCCTGGGACTAATAAACATATAGAAATGTCTACAAACAATTTTGCTTGTCATAGCTATGGGAGGGGTAGGCTACAGCATAGTGGCATCTGGTGGGTAGAGGTCAGGAGTGTTGCTAAGCATCCTCCAATGCAATGGACCCCCCCCCCAATGATGGCGTACACTGCCCAAGATGTCAGTGCTGTGGCTGAGAGAGCCTAATGGGTGATCAAATGCTTAAATCAGTGATAAAAAGAAAGCCTTGGGCTGGAGAGATGGCTTAGCGGTTAAGCGCTTGCCTGTGAAGCCTAAGGACCCTGGTTCGAGGCTCGCTTCCCCAGGTCCCACGTTAGCCAGATGCACAAGGGGGCGCATGCATCTGGAGTTCGTTTGCAGAGGCTGGAAGCCCTGGCGCGCCTATTCTCTCTCTCTCCCTCTATCTGCCTTTCTCTCTGTGTCTGTCGCTCTCAAATAAATAAATAAATAAAATTAAAAAAAAGAAAGCCTTTGAAAGCTGAGTATGATGGTGCCCAACTTTACTCCCAACACTCAGGAGGCTGCAATAGGAAGATCACAGTGAATCTGAGGCCAGCCTGGGCTGTTGAGTAAGCTCCAGCTCATCTTGGGGCTACGGTGAGACCATGTTCCAAAAAGGAAGAAAGGAAGAGAGAAGAGAGGGAGGGAGGGGAAAAGGAAAGAAAGGAAAAGGAAGAAAGGAAAAGAGAAAAGAAAGAGATAACCTTTTGCTTCTTCACTGAAGAAAGCAAGTTATGTAACAACAGTAATCACTCACTCAAATCAAACCACGTGCAGAGAAGTGAAGGTGCCGAGGCTGGCAGAGCTACTCAGCCGGGTTTATGGAACCCAGAGATAAATGTGACTTTGTGTGTGTGTGGGGTGGGGGGGAAATTGCCATGGTTTATTGTCTGTAATTATCAAAGTTGTCAATAAAAAATAATACTATGTAAAAAATAAAAAAATATGCTTTTAGGGGCCAGGGAGATTGTTCAGTGGTTATGTGTGCTTCCTGGGCAAGCGTGAGGACCCGAGAGAGTTGAGTTGAAACCTCCAGAAGCTAAGTATCAGCTGGTGTGGCCATGCACACCTGTAACTCCATTCCTGTGAGAAGTGGAGACTGGAGAATCAAAGTGGCTCACAGTCAGCTTTGGAATCAATGCAAAGAAAACAAATGGTAAGGGATGGAGGGGGACACCCCAAATTCTCCCACCATCGCAGGTGAGCCCACGGGGTGCTGAATCAGCAAATACATGTGCAAACACACCCCACTGCAATACTACACACATGCACACGCGCGCGCACGCGCACACACACACACACACACACACACACACACTGACATGTTTTTAAATAGAAGAATTAAGGGAGCTTCAAAACATGCCAGGTATCCTGAAGGTTCTGTTTCAGAGTCCTTCTGACACTTAGGCAAGATAAAACAGCAAAGGGATTAGACAATATATGCAGGTTCAAATCTCATTTCAGCTCAACTAGCATTTTCTAGGATTGCCTCCCTAGAACATACTACATGTCAATGCCATTCTCCAAGTCAATTCATCATTTAATACTTCATCATGTCATTTAATGTAAGTTCTGTGTAAAGTCATAAAGCTTTAAAGGTATCTACCAATTTTCATTTTTTTTCAAAAGGTAAGATTTATGAGGCTTTTAAAGGAAGACATGAAACAGCACGTGATAAGACATCAAAAGTAAAATGCAAGACAGAATTCATGTCTACTGTGTACTAGGCAATGAGCTGGCTTCTTTATATTCATGTTCTCACATACCTCAAATAAATCATTTTGGCTTGGTATTATTGTCATCTCTTTTTTTTTTTTTTCCCCAGATAGGACAGAACAAATTCACTGACATGCCCCAAATAACAAAGCTAAAAAGCATAGTGGGACCAAGATTTGAACTGAAGTCCATTCTGAAAACCCAGGCCCACTAACATGCTGTCTAGTTCTCATACACAACTCGAGATCGTAACTGTGCCTTTGCTTATCTACAGCTCCGGATGTTTCATTGTTACAACACTGATCTATCACATGCATTTACTTAGACACATTGGTACCCTAGGGTCAGCTGTGATAAGGCAGACATCTGTATTTCTTCTTTTCCCTGTCGACTGTTATACAGAAGGAATAAGGACACAAGTGGTCATTCAAAGCATTTCTTCCACTTGCTAGGAACTGAAAGCTGGGGTAGGGACACCCACATGGTAACTCCTGTACTGGGGGGCTAAGGCAGGAAGATTGCAGTGTTGATGCCGGCCTGAGCTGCTCAGTGAGGCCCTATCTCAAAACACTACCACCACCACCAATGTCTTATAGTGTCATCTTTACAGATGCCTCAGGTGAGTGATGGAGGGGGTAGAGCAAGTAAGCAAGAGATGGTTGTGGCAGTTTGAGTCAGGTGTCCCCCATAAACTTCGGTGTTCTGGATGCTAGGTTCCCCAGCTGATGGCAATTGGAAATTAAAGCCTCCTGGAGGTGGTGTATTGTGGGGGTGGGCTTTTGGGTGTTATAGCCAGTCCTCTAGTGTTTGGCACACTCTCCTATTCCTGTTGTCTACCACATGTGGGCCAGGGGATGATGTCTACCCTCTGCTCACACTATCGTTTTCCCTGCCATCGTGGAGCTTGCCCTAGAGCCTGTAAGCCAAAATAAACCTCTTTTTTTCCCACAAGCTGCTCTTGGTTGGGTGATTTCTACCAGCAATGAGAGCCCAACTGCAACAGTAAAGTGGTACTGAGGAGTATGATTGCTGCTAGACACCTGACTATGTAGCTTTGACCTTCTGGAGCTGACTTTCAAGAGGAATGTAGAAGGATTTGAAACCCTGGCCTAAGAGATGCCTTGCAGTTCTGTAAGTATAGCTTGATGGACTATTCTGGTCAGAGTTGAAAGACCTGAATGCGCTAAGAACTATGGACTGTGAAATTTGGTTTGTGAGGGTGAGAAAGAGCTTTGCTTGGACTGGGTCAGAAGCAGTTTGTGTGAGAAGATTGCTATTATGCCTGTGTCCTGAGAAGTTGTGCAGGGTTGCTTTGCGTAGAAATGAACTGGTGTGAGCAGAGGGATATGGCACAGAAAAAAAATAAAATCTTTGGGCCTAAATTGCTGCCCATTCACCTGCTAATTGTTTGAGAGATTACAACCATTGTGAATGGGCCATCTGACCTGCACTGGGGCAACAGGAAGAATGTAGACTCTTTTGAAGGGGCCTGAGTGCTCAAGCAGTGTCCAGTTCTTCAAAGTCTGCATTATTCCCCCTCCCTGAATTAACAAATTGGTACCCTATCTGGTATTATGGAGTACAAGAAATGCAGGAAAGAGAGGGTCATTGAGTTTGCAACACGATCTTGTATTTTGGAAATGGCCACGGACAGCATGAAGCAGGTTTGCTGGATGCCTGCATGGAGACCCGATGGGGCCATGAGGATGAACCGTGGGTCGCGGTGAGATGGCTGCTAAGGAGAGCTGCCGGGCCCTGGATGTTTTCCAGGTCTGTGAGCAGCCTAGCTGGAGGTGCAGAATTGGAATGCCAGAGACTTGTTGCTGATTAAAATTATCAGACTTGAAGATTCGTCAGTGACTAGAGTTGTTGGACTTAAAGCTAGACTTTGATGTTTGCCCTGGTTATTTTAAATCTTGTATTGGTTGAATATTTCTTTGCTATGCCCAATGCCATCTTTTGTAGTGTGAATGTTTATTCTGTGCCATTATAGTTTTTTTTGTTTTGTTTTGTTTTTTTGTTTTTTTTTTTTTTGGTATTATGGCTCAGTTAAAAGACTTTGGACTATGAGGATGTATGAATATCATGGGAATTGATAAAAACCATGGGAACTTTTAAAGTTGGATGACTGCATTGTATTTTACATCATGTATGGTTACCAGTTTATGGGGGCCAGGGGTGAAATGTGGTGGTTTGATTCAGGTATCCCCCTTAAACTTAGGTGTTCTGGATGCTAGGTTCCCCAGCTGATTAACACCACCTGGAGGCCGTGTATTGTTGGGGCAGGCTTATGGGTATTTTAGCCAGTTCCCCATGACAGTGTCTGGCACACTCCCTTGTTCCTGTTGTCTACCTGATGTTGGCCAGGGGGTGATGTCCACCCTCTGCTCATGCCATCATTTTCCCTGCCATCATGGAGCTTCCCCTCAAGTCTGTAAGCCAAAATAAACCTCTTTTTCCCCACAAGCTGTTCTTGGTTGGGTGATTTCTACCAGCAATGTGAAATTGACTGCAACAATGGCTGATTTTTGTCCTTGCTGGAAACATAATCATTTCTTTCAAACACATAAACCTGAACTCTTTGGTGTACTTTGAGTACTTTTTCCTTATTTGTGGTGGTGGGGATTGGATCCAGGTTCTTGCATAGGCTAGGTACGTTCTCTACCACTGAGCTACATCCCTAGCCCTCACCTGAGTTCTATTTTAACTAACTACACAAAGAGCTATGAACATTTTGGTTATTTTTTTTCTGAATGGCTCATGAAGGCCACTAAAATAAAACAGTTGTACACTCTACATTGCTTCACTTAAATCAAAATTGTCAGTGCTCTAAATTAGTCAATTTTGAGTTCTATGTCTCCAGAAATGCTCTTCCCAGAGTCAAAAATGAACAGTTAATATAGTTAGGACAACTGAACCAATTTCCTACTACAGTGGAAGAAATAACACATCAATTTTTTATTTTTTTATTTTTTTTTTGCGGCAGGGTCTCGCTCTAGCCCGGGCTGACCTGGATGGCATTCACTCCGTACTCCCAGCCTGGCCTCAAGCTCACAGCAATCCTCCTACCTCAGCCACCAAGCTGGGCTGAAATGTTTTTATTGAAGAACTGGTGACTTTCATGGGGGCTTTAGTAGTAGACAAAACACAATTCATCTTGACAAAACACAGAGCTTCAGCTAGCTGAAGGCACATGCAACTGCACACTAATTCTTGAAAGCTTCACTTGACACTTCAGGTTTTCTTTTTCTTTAAGGTGATGCTATACACAAATTACAGAAAACTCAAACAAATAAAATTTCATAAAACATGTCTTGCTCTCCTGTCCAGTCAAATGTTTTTATAGTTCTGTCTGTTCCTAACACACAAGTGAAAGGAAAATTCATACTTACTGGAAAGAACAGTTGTAAGAAAAATGTAGTCTGAAAAGGATATGAGTCCACACTCTCCAAGGGTGTAAAATATACTCCCTTCATCAGCAAATTTTTCTCGTTCCTGGGAAATTTTCTATTGAATGCATAGGTCCCACCAAAAGATAAAAAGAAGAAATAACTGAATTAGAACACAGACATGACTTACCACTTTGCTCACAGATTTACACTACCTAGCCTCAGCAGTTATCTGGTGGCCATTCAAAATCAATGGATCCTTTACAGTTTTTGAGATGATGGAAATTCCAAGACAAAAGATTTTTTTTTTCCTCCACTTAGACACTGGGTTAATATGAGTGTTAGAAAAATAAAATTCAGTTTTACAAACCCCTGCCATGGAATACATAGACCTACTTCAGAACTTTCAGTTTTAAAAGCAACCCACCTTCCTCTGCATAGTTATATGAGGTAGTAAAAACAAAAAAGCAAAAAGGAAACAGTTCTCATCGTCCAAGAAAACTATACTGCTACTGATTAGAAATGAGGGGTCAGAGCAAGTGTTTTCAAGGCCCATATAGATGCTCAATTAATTTCTGAAATTTCTAATTTTTACTTCTGAGCTAAGAATCTTAGTTTGGAATATCGAATAGTGTGCGGAATAAGGAACAGAATAATGCCAAATCCGACATATACCCCAAGGGCTCGACAAAGTTTAATCATATTTACTATTACCTTAGTGGAAATGCCTAAATTTCAGTTTTTTCATGACACTGCCCCTTGAAACTGTGTTCTTACACTAAATGCAGGTTCCTTTTCTTTATAAATTGTGAAATCGTAAAAAAGCTAATTCTTAGCTTCACTAACAGCCTGACGAGTGGTCTCTTCCTGGGTGTCTAACCTAAACTTACCTGGTTTCTCAATTGCTAGCCAAAGCATAAACTTAGTGGTGGCACTGAAGGTATTTTCAAAAACTGAAAAGGATCCACCAAACAGCTGCGCCCAGAACAAAATGGAACAAAGTTTGCTAAGTTCAGGACTTACCAAAGATATATACTGAAGCAATTACTCTCTGCACCAAAAAAAAAAAAGAAAAGAAAAGAAAGAAAGAAAAGGAGAGAAAAGAAGCTTCCAGAACACAAAGCAACAAAGCACAGTCAAAGTAAGGTCTCATGCAAGCACGGAGCAGAGGCAGCACTGCGGGCATAATTCGGGAGCACTAGCATGAAAACTCCACCAACAGGCACCACACCAGCATCCAGGCACACGAGCACCCACGGGTTACCTCTGTCTAATGGCGATCCCATCATATACCACAAAGGAAAGAAAACGGGTTAACCAATTGACATCACAAGTACCACGAAGTCAGTTTGCACGACCTTAACAAAGTCATTCAGAACAGCCTCTACTGGACATCTGCTTATCCATAAAGTGGTCCAAATCCATACGTGAGGGCGACAAAACAGTATTAGGTTTTTGGTGGTTTTTTTTTTTTTTTTTTTTTTTTGAGGTAGGGTCTCACTGTAGCCCAGGATGACCTGGAATTCACTCTGTAGTCTCAGGGTGGCCTCGAACTCATGGCAGTACTCCTATCTCTGCCTCCCGAGTGCTGGGATTAAAGGTGTGCACCACCACGCCCGGCTTCAGTACTAGGTTTTGATGGCAGATACTACTTAAGAGCAAGCTTCTCAGGACTGGGGTTGTAGCTCAGTGGGAGAGCGCTCACCCAGCATACCCAGAGCCCCGAGTCTGAGCCCCAGCAACACAAAAAAACACAAAACGAATCCCTTAAAAGCCCCTCTCTGGTTTCCTTTGTGGCTTATACACGATCCTCTATGACGGAACCGGAAGTATTTCTTTGTGCTGACAACAGCACTGAGCATACAAACCAGGATGCTCTAAGAAACATTAGACCTTGTGTGCCTGAATTTCTATGAAGAGATTAAACATACAATTCAGACTGAAAAAGCTCCTGGAGGAGAACTAGGGCGGCAAAGTCTTCCCCTGGAAAGTTAACATTTAAATTCCTCAAGATGAAAGAAACAGATAGTGACATTTTTACATTATCCAAGGTGCTGCAAGTTAAAGTAACGTGATGGGGAAAATTAGGCAAAGTGAGAGTGGGTCTCCAAAGGCCTTCCATGACTAGCCAGAACGGTCCAGCGAAGAGGAGCCGAGTACTCAACAGAGTAACCACGTGGAGACGCACTGTGAAATTAAAATAAACGTGTTGGGAGTCAAAGGCTGAGAAATAGTTAAGAATTTAGTGAAATGAGGCCACTGAGCCAGATACCTGACATCATTTTTCTAACACTACCTGTACCACAGGGCTACCCAGCAAACCAAAGAAAGGCAAAACAAACTTTGCTGGTAAGGCATTTTGATATAATTTAATATCAAGCTTATAGAAAACTTGAAAACTAGCTTATGAACCTTTTACCCAGATTTACAGATGTGCCATCCCTTTAGCTTTCTCACTCTAAGCACATGTCTGTATCAGGCTGAAAGTCAGGGGGACATCTTGCTCTTTAACACATTCCAAGCACTCCAGCATCTATTTCCTAGAAACAAAGGCACTTTCTTAAACATGACAAAACTAAATAAAACCAGAAAATCTAATGCTATTATCTCATCCCATACATTTGGTCAGCTATCTTCACACATATTTTCTTCATACATATCCCTTCCCTGTCCAGGATGCATTAGGCAAAAACAGTAATTTAGTTTTAGGTTTCCTTGATCTGTAATAATCTTGCCATGTTCATTATTTTTATATCATGAGGTTTATTATGTATGATTGTGGTAAGGTTTTTCTTTTTGGTTTTTCAAGGTAGGGTCTCACTCTCATCCAGGCTTAGGGTGGCCTCCAACTCACGGTGATCCTCCTACCCCTGGCTCCCAAGTGCTGGGATTAAAGGCACGCATCACCACACCTGGCTCCAATTGTGGCAAAATTTATATACAGTTCATCATTTTAAATATTTAACTATATGATACCAACTTTTAAGAAATATTTATTTCATTTATTTATTTGCAAGCAGAGAGAGAATGGGCCCATCAGGGCCTCTAGCCATTTATGCATCTGCTTTATGTGGGTACTGGGGAATCAAACCCAGGTTGTTAGGCTTTTCAGGCATGTGCATGTATCTTAACTGCTAGACCATCTCTCCAGCCCACAATATCATTTTTTTTTTTTGTTTTTGTTTTTGATGTAGGGTCTCGCTCTGGCCCAGGATGACCTGGAATTCATTATGTAGTCTCAGGGCGTACTTGAACCCTTGGCAATCCTCCTATATCTGCCTCCTGAGTGCTGGAATTACAGGTGTGTACCACCACACCCAGCAACAATATTGATTTTAAAAAATATTTTTATTTATTTATTTGCAAGCAGATAGAGACAGACAGAGAGGATAGGCATGCCAGGGCCTCTAGCTGCTGCATTTGAACTCCAGACGCATGTGCCACTTTGTATATCTGGCTCTATATGGGTACTGGGAATTCAAACCCAAGTCATTAAGCTTTGCAGGCTAGAACCTTAACTGTTGAGGCATCTTTCCAGCCCTACAACATCTATGTTGTGTCTGGCTTCCACCACTAAATGTTCTCTATGTTCATCCATGCTGTAGTATGAATCAGCATTTAATTCTTTTCTATTGCCAAACAACATGTTTTTTTTTTAAAGTTTTAAAGTTTTCATCTTTATTTATAAGAGAGAGAGAATGGTTGCTCCAGGGCCTCTAGCCACTGCAAATGAACTCCAGATCCATGTGCATCTGGCTTATGTGGGACCTGGAGAACTGAACTTGGGTCCTTAGACTTTGCAGGCAAGCACCTTAACTGCTAAGTCATCTCTCCAACCCAACTTTTGCATGTTTATACCACAATTTATTTACCCACTTCTATGCTGAAGGACATGGAGATAATTTCCACCATTTTTCTACTTCACACAGTCATTTACAAATAACGAAGTACCATTTTTAGTTTTCAGTTTATACCTAGAAGTATAATTGCTCTGTCATGACAGCTGTATATTTAAGTTTCTGAGGAAGAGCCTATTTTCATCATTCCACTAAGATACATTCCACTAGCAACCTAAGAGGGCTCTAATTTCTCCACATCCTAGCTAGTCCATGTGTTATTATTGTTCAATTTTGCAATGGGAAAAGTCAGTAAAATGTTCCTTTGCTTGATCTTTTGGGTAGCTAAATCTTAAGTCACTGTTTTTCCCTAAGCAAGCACTACTCATCTGCTCAAGAAGCTAAAAGGAGGGCTGGAGAGATGGCTTAGTAGTTAAGGCACTTGCCTGCAAAGCCAAAGGACACAGGTTCAACTCCCCAGGACCCATGTAAGCCAGATGTACAAGGGTGTGTACATATCCGGAGTTTGTTTGCAGTGACTAGAGGCCCTGGCATGCCCATTCTCTCTCTTTATCTGCCTGTTTCTGTACTACTCTCTCAAATAAATAAAAATAAAATATTTAAAAAAGAAGCTAAGTCAGGCGTGGTGGCTCACGCCTTTAATCCCAGCACTCAGGAGGCTAAGGTAGGAGGACTGCTGTGAGTTTGAGGCCACCCTGAGACTACTTAGTGAAATCCAGGTCAGCTTGGGCTAGAGTGAGACCTTACTTCAGAAAAAAAAAAAAGAAAGAAAGAAAGAAAAGAAGCTAAAAGAAGGCACATTTTAAAGAAAATGTAATGTTCCTTATCTGATTGGCAATTGTGTTCATTTTCCCTTTTAAACATAACTTTTACTATAAAAATCTAAACTAAGGGAATTAGGCTTAATTCAACATAGTAAACTCAATATAAATAACAAATATAATAGATGAACTAGATAAAATAAAATTATAGATAAAAGTCCGAAGGAATAGGATACATTTCAGTTCTATTATAAGAACATATGACTTACTATTAGGTAATATATTATGGATACTTAGGGAAGATTCTAGCAGCATTTCAGGGTATGATGAAAATTATTTAAACAAAACAATATATATTTTTCTTGGTTTTTCAAGGTAGGGTCTCACTCTAGTCCAGGCTGACCTGGAATTCACTCTGTAGTCTCATGGTAACCTTGAACTCACAGTGATTCTCCTACCTCTGCCTCCCGAGTGCTGGGATTAAAGGCATGCACCACCACATTCAGCTTTCAAAACAGTATTTTTAAGAGATCTAAGTTGTGGATATTTTATAAAGCATTGTCACTATATGCAACTTAGATGTTACCTATTAAATTCTACTCCAAGGCTAGAGAGATGGCTCAGTGGTTAAGGTGCTTGTCTGCAATGCCAAAGGACCCTGGTTCGATTTCCCAGTACCCACATACAACCAGAAAGCATGCATGCACCTGGAGTTGTTCATTGTAGTGGCTAGAAGCCCTGGAATGCCCATTCTCTGTCTCTATCTACCCCTCCTCTCAAATAAATAAATATTTTTTAAAAATTCTACTCTTGGGCTGGAGAGATGGCTTAGCGGTTAAGCGCTCGCCTGTGAAGCCTAAGGACCCCAGTCCGAGGCTCGGTTCCCCAGGTCCCACGTTAGCCAGATGCACATGGGGGCGCAAGCGTCTGGAGTTCGTTTGCAGAGGCTGGAAGCCCTGGCGCACCCATTCTCTCTCTCTCCCTCTATCTAGCTTTCTCTCTGTCTCTGTCGCTCTCAAATAAATAAAATATTTTTTAAAAAAATTCTACTCTTAATCACTTGAATTTCTGAAACATTAGGCTGTGAAAGCAGAATGCAAGTTAACTAGTAAGAACAACTTTCCTATTCAATTTTGTGATGAATAGGATCTTTTTTGGAGAAGAAATTATGCAAAGATTTCAAAGCAATAAGCTCCTCACAGGAACAAAATACAACCTTTTTTTTTTTTTTTTAAGTTTTTGAGGTGGGGTCTCACTCTAGTCCAGGCTGACCTGGAACTCACCATGCAGTCTCAGGGTGGCCTTGAACTCACAGCGATCCACCTACCTCTGCCTCCTGAGTGCTGGGATTAAAGGTGTGTACCACCATGGCTGGCTTTAAAATAAAATCTTATTATTCACTTAGGTCTTAGCTTATTTCAAAAGACAAAACCCCCAGATATAGGCCTTTTGTATCACTAAGATATTCAAATTAACAACCTCAAGGGAAATGAGTAAAAGCCCTCATCAAGGGTTTGGTTTGATCTCAACTGTACCATATCCTGAATATTTGTATGTTTGTGTGTGTGACGGGGACTGGGGGAACGGAGAAATCAGGGCCTCAAAACCTTTTAGGCAAATAGTCTACCATTGAGCTATACCCCCAGATAACTGAATGTTTTAAATTTATTTATTTTAGAGTGACAGACAAAGAGAGAAAGAGGCAGATATATATAGAGAGAGAGACTGGGCGAGCCAGGGCCTCCAGCTACTGCAAACAAACTCCAGATGTGTACGCCCCCTTGTGCATCTGGCTAACGTGGGTCCTGGGGAATCGAACGTCAAACTGGGGTCCTTAAGCTTCACAGGCAAGCGCTTAACCACTAAGCCATCTCTCCAGACCCACATAACTGAATTTTGTGTTTTCTGCAGGGGCGTGTGTGTGTGAGGGGGTATTGGGGATTGAACCCAGGGCTTCACACATGCTAGGCAAGTGCTTTACCACTGAGCCACATCCCCAGTCCTCCTTTTACTTAAAAGATTTTATTTATTTATTAGACAGGTGTGGTGGCGCATGCCTTTAATTCCAGCACTTGGGAGGCAGAGCTAGAAGGATCTCTATGAGTTCGAGGCCACTCGGAGATTACATAGTGAATTCCAGGTCAACCTAAGCTAGAGTGAGACCCTACCTCAAAAAACCAAACAACAACAACAACAATGTGTGTGTGTGTGTGTGTGTGTGTGTGTGTATGAAAGAGAGAGAGAGAGAATGAATATGGGCGCACCTGGGCCTCTAGCCACTGCAAATGAACTCCAGATGCATGCACCACCTTGTACATCTGGCTTATGTGGTACTGGGGAATCGAACCTGTATCCTTAGGCTTCACAGGCAAGTGCCTTAACCACTGAACTATTTCTCCACCCCCTTTTATTTTTTGAGACAGGGTTTCACTAAGTTTCCCAGGCTGGCCTTGAACTCACTGTGTAGTCCAGACATACCTTGAGCTTGTGATCTTTTTGCCTCAGCTTCCTGAGTAGCTTGGATTACAGGCATGCACCACAAAGTTTGTCTTTTTTCTTTCCCCCATGGTAATTGGAAAGTCTATCAGTGAACTTGCTATATACAAATCATTCTCCACAGATGTGTGGCTGCTGCCCTTCACAGTGAGTCTAAAGCTTGAATAGTTTGACTGCACCAGATGACTTCGTGCTGAAGCCCCCACACTTTGGTTTCTGTCAAACCTCACATAGGTATAAAGTCTATGGTTAAAACTGCGTGGACCATGAGGGGCCCTGGGATTGGGTTTTCCAGACAGGATTCCAACTCATAAGCACTCACAGGATCTTCAAAACGGGGCCAGGGTTTTTGCATTCTGGGACTCAGCTAGATGAAGTCTAAGAGAAAAATTATATCTAGAATTTAATCCCACTTTTTTCTTCTATTTTAAAGGTTTTTATTTCTGTGTGTGTGCGCGCACATGCGTGTATGCACTCTGAGGCCTCTTGCTGCTGCAAACTATCTCTAGATGCACATACCACTTTTGTGTCTGGCTTTATGTGAGTGCTGGGGGATTGAGCCCAGGCTAGCAGGCTTCTCAAGCAAGTACCTTAACTACTAAGCCATCCCTTCAGTCCCTGTTTCTTCTACTTAAGACCTAAGGTTTAAAACAAACTTTTCCAGTCGTGGTGGTGTACGCCTTTAATCCCAGCACTCAGGAGGCAGAGGCAGGAGGATCACCGTGAGTTCGAGGCCACCCTGAGACTCCATAGTGAATTCCAGGTCAGCCTGAGCCGGAGTGAGACCCTACCTTGAAAACAAAGAAACAAACAAACAAAGAAAACCTCACAAACTTTATCTAATACAAGTCAGCAGACTCTGCAAAATAAATGCTATGTATCAAGTATAAACTCAAAATACTTGTGGCATACAGAAAATCTAATAAAAAAGATAGCTTTGCCATTTAAATTAAGATTTCATCTTTTATGAAACTCAAGTTTTTGAATAATTTTAATACTAACATTTATTAAGGATTATTTTAATATTAATGTTTCTTGTCAGGTGTGGTAGAGCAAGCCTGTAATACCAGCTACCTGGGAAGCTGAGACAACAGGGTTACGACTTTGAGACCTACCCTGAGCAACTTAGCACGGCCTTGTTTCAAAACAAATTTCAAAAAGGCTAAGAATATAGCTCAGGGGCATAGCATTTTTCTAGCGTGTGTATATACTGTGAAAAAAGAAAAAAACATCAACATTTTCTTTTATTGTTGTCATACATTTTAAATCCCTGAAGTAGTATTTGAGGATGCACTTAGAAATTAACACTAATATTAGCTTCTCCTGGAAAATGCAATCTTGGCATGCCATCTCAAAATGAGCAATGACCAACAGCACCCCTATCCAAGGCTGGAGTTAGGACTCGGAGGGGGAGGGGTTAGAAAGAGAAAAACTGCGACAATGTCCCCATGCAGTTAATGTTCACACTTCATTATCTAGTTGGTGCACAGGGAGCTTGCCAAGCCTTCGGGAGAGTGCCAATCTTAAACAATCCCCTTATTCCCCATCAAATAGGTTATGCCGCACAGCTGAGATATGTTCTTCTCATTTTCCACCCATGCCTCATCTTACAGAAAGGCAGAATTTGGGTAGACATCAACTAAAAGTAAAATTTAAATGTTTTCAATTCACAGTAGCTTGTGATTTCCCCTTCTGATCTAGATTGTCTTCCAAACTTTTCAAAGGGCTCTTGTGCTTGAGGCAAACATAAATTGCTGTGTGACAAATCGAGGAAGGTGAATGCTTAAGATGGTATAAACTTTACTTTGCCAAAAAGCAATTCTCTTTTCAGTCCCAATTCTAACCACCAAATACCCAGAGTTCAAATATTCTCCTATTTCATTAACCAGACAGCTTCAGAGGAAATGATATGAATGATGATGCACAGAAAATAATGGTGGCCGGTAATGTGACTGAAGAAGTCAGAGAAACTTCAAAACGCTACTGGAATGGAATTAACTTCAAGGAAACAACATAACTTTATGAAAAGGATTAATTTAAGCCTCAGTATCTAGTAAAGTTCTATCAAAACTAGAGAAAGAGAAAAATACACTCTGGAGGCAGAGATAGGAGGGTTGCCATGAGTTCAAGGCCATCCTGAGACTACATAGTGAATTCCAGGTCAGCCTGGGCTAGAGCAAGACCCTACCTCAAAAAAAAAAAAAAAAAAAAAAAAAACAGAGAAAGAGAAAAAATGAACTCTGCTCCACACTGTGCTTGTATACTTGCTTCAAATGGGCCTTGGGTGGGAGAAGCAATGTTTCATCACTACTGACTGTTTGCTACTTAAATCTAAGAATTGAAATCTCAGCTTTGGCCACTCAGATCAGTGGAGGGAACAAAATCAAACAAACCAGTCCCAAGCTCAGCATCAGTCTTGGCTTTAGTCACTCACATGGGTCACAAAAGACTTCCCTATCACTTACTATAAAACAAGCTTGTGTACAAATTTTGAAAAATAAGTCAGCACAGTACTTTAATCTTAAAAATGTAGCAAAGAAGCTGGGCGTGGTGGCACATGTCTTTAATCCCAGCACTTGGGGGGCAGAGGTAGGAGGATTACCTTGAGTTCGAGGCCACCCTGAGACTACAGAGTGAATTCCAGGTCAGCCTGAGCTAGCATGAGACCCTATGTCTGGGGCGGGGGGGGGGAATATATATATATATATATATATGAAAAATATAGCATAAGAAAGAAAAGAAAGCAATTCACCTTGAGAATTTCTGACTGCCACTGTTCTAGTAACTAATCTCAAGAAACCTTGTGATGAAGAATTTTAAAATCAAGTTTGAAATTTAAAAAATGATACAAAGCCCTTGACTAGCAGTGACCACTAAAAATTATATTAAGAGTTTGAAAATGATGAGGCTGGCGACCTAGCTCAGTGGGTAGAGTTTGACTGGAGCACTTGGGAGGTAGAGGCAGGAGGATCAGAAGTTCAAGATCATTCTCAACTACACAGGGAATTCTTGGCTAGCCTGGGCTAGAAACCCTGCCTCAAAAAATTTAGAAATTATACTTCAGCTATTCTTTGCCAGATAGTCCACAGTGCTCTACCCCTACATTCTCCTAAGTTCATAGCCACTCTGAGGTAAGCCTTACTATTCCATGCACTTTACATATAAGAGAATGCAGGCTCAGGAAAGCTAAATAAAGTAGCCTGAGGTGACAGGACAGGCTACAGTGTGACTTCAGAGCCCACCCATGAGCCACTGTGCTTTACATGATATGAAGTACACAGAACACAAGTGTCCATGTTGTTTGTGGTTTCTGGAAATGTGAATGAGGACAGGCTACTTTTGAAGAAAAACTTAGTTCACTATTATAAAATACTAACCTTTCATTCCCTCACTTGAGAAGGAAATCTGAGCCAATGACTAAGTGCATGTTTGTTTATGGCATTTCTTTATACACATGCATATTTAAACTATTTTCAAATTGGGCATCACTTCAAGAATACTCTTTTATACATATCCTTCTTAATATCTATTAATCTGGAATTAGAAAAGCTTCATATTCAATTCGTATTTGATCACACATCCTGCCAAAGACAAGCATGTGGACAGCTTGTCTCTACAACCACAGATCAGCGCCGGGCAGATGTTTACAACCGGCTGGGAACCTGCTTTCGCCAGAACTGAAGATACTTCCTTTGAGTTGCTTTGATGGAGCCTTATTTGTGGCCTTCAAACAGGCCCGAGTGTATGAAGTAATAAGAAAAAGGAAGTGAGCCTGACCAAAGTGCTCTTAGGTCAAAGTGAATTTCAAAACTTGTTTTGTGATGAAAAAAGCTAAGCATGAGGTGCTAGACATGTAATGGTCATGTTTATGCCTTCAAATCAAGAGTGGTAAACCAAATGGGTTTTACTGATCTCAAATTCCAACAAAATTTAAAATAAAAGTGTATCTGAAGACATATTAATAGGAGTCTGAATATTTGAGGCAACCAATCAAGTGCCACCCTGTTGTGGAGCACTTCACGGTGACACGAGCATGGGTTAAGTCAACAGACCTCAGCAGTGGTGGAAGTCGGGAGACTGGAAAGAGACAGGGTGGGTACTCCTCCCGGCACTGCGGTGAGCATCTGTATTACCAAGCTGAGCTGCATCTGAAGGACAGACTACGCTGCCAGGCTTTGATTCCGGCCTCTCCACAGGCACCAGAAATGAGCATGCAAGAAACGAGTCCCGCCAGGAAGCAAGCGAGAGAGAGAGAGAGGCCCATTCTAGAAAGTGACAGCTCACGTGCTTTTGAGAGTATAAAGGTGCCAGACTAGTGTCACCAAAATGAGTGATGCACTGAACCCAATATGAACAATTCCCTCCCTCCCTAGCCTAAAAATCACTTTATTATTATTATTTTGGTTTTTCGAGGAAGGGTCTCGCTCTAGCACAGGCTGACCTGGGAATTCACTATGTAGTCTCCGGGTGGCCTCGAACTCAAGGCGATCCTCCTACCTCTGACTCCCGAGTGCTGGGATTAAAGGCGTGCGCCACCATACCCAGCCAGTTTATTTATTTATTCAGTTTATTATTTTAAATATAAACCTTATTCACAAGATATCCTTAGGAATACCGTAAAGCTATTTTAAAAATATCCAGTATTTCATACTTTATTCTTCAATGAAACAGATTTTGCAATCATTTACTTCTTAAAAAACTGATTCAAAAATCACGAAAAGGTGCAGGAAAAGGTTACTGGTATAAAACATGGAACGGTTCACAAGTTTACATGGCCTTCCTACACAGAGATCATGCTGCTATACCAGACTGCTGTCATCCCAGGTTTAGTGTATGTACCTGCCAAAGTTAACGACCTAACACCTGATTTTGAGTCTTTCACCACCAAAACATGCTTCTTTTGGTAGTGAAAGCTTCAGAAAGACTGATGCTTGCCATCTATGGAGGTGGACAGTGCTGCAGAGTCCAGACTTCCCAGTTCTTCTCTCTCTTCCCTCCTCCTCTCCAGCAAGGACTGAACCCTCTTGAGACAACTTGGTTTAACTCTTCAACCACAAGACTCTTAGAGAACAGTAGGAGATTTTAGCTGTCTCCTACCACAACCAAAAGACTTGGAAATGGCTGTCCTTAGTCTCAGGTGTTAGCAGTCTCAGCTGATTTACTCTCCTTTCTTTTCTCTTTTTGTGGTGCTAGGGATCAAGCCCAGGTCCTGCTCATGCTAGGCAAGCCCTCTACTGCTGAGCTATGGCCTGGATTATTATTTTTAGCACTCAGTATGTTTGTGCTGCAGCTATTCTGAAAGAGAATCTCCAGAATTTGAAACATTGATAAGGTGCTCATCAGTAAATTATCCTGACATAACTTTTATAGTATCTGTTAATGTGTTTCAGAACAATGTTCAGTTTGTGGCAGTGAAAGCCACAGTTATCTAAAAAGATAACCTATTCCGCCAGTAGTTGGATGAATGGTTTGGAAGCCTTGGTAGGGAATTAATGCATACCATTTTAAAAATGTGAGCATAAAAAAAGTCCTGTACCCCCATGGTCTCCATTAATTATGTTACATTAATTATGCTAAAACAAAGGATGCTTCTAATTTAGCTTGATTCATTTTTTATTATGACTGTCAGCCATCAAAAATCCAAGGGTAATTTTTAATGAATAAATTTTAATAATTTATAATCTACAGTTAATGATCCCACATGTATGTAAATCAACTTGTTCAGTGTCCTTGAAATCTCCTGTGCCAGCCTACAACTGTGTATTCCTCCCATGGTTTTCCTCACACGTTTGCCTCCATTATATAGAATAACAGCCACTGACTAGCTCAAGAGCAAAATGAAAGCCGGGTGTGGTGGCACAGGCCTTTAATCCCAGCACTCGGGAGACAGAGGCAGGAGGATCACCGTGAGTTCGAGGCCACCCTGAGACTCCATAGTGAATTCCAGGTCAGCCTGGGCTAGAGTGAGACCCTACCTCGAAAAATCAAAAAAACAAAAACAAAAAGAGCAAAATGGTAAATTCTTTTTAAATGTTGTTTCTTATTCAGCCATTTTGTTGACTAAAAAGCAGTGAAGCAACAGCTTATCTGTGTTTGTTATGTAAGAAATTGAAATTAGTGTTGTCTTTCATTCCTACTGCAGTCTAAGTAGGAACAGAACATTTCAAATTAGACTGTTTACGTGACCCAATTAATTAAAACGCGATTCAGTGTAATGAGTAAAACTCACTTTCTTGACCTTTTGTGTAACACCTATTGCTAGAACTTCCTTGTAAATTACGCTGGGTTCTGTATTCTCAAGGGCTTGTACAGTGTTCATGTTGTCATATTAGAGATAAAGCAAGGGAATTTAAAGTGACAGGAAGGGAGTCATTGTGAAGGGAGCAGGGAAGGCCAGAACATGCACTGAACTTGGACTTGGCAGCGTTACTATGGATTCCGGAGCAGTGATTAACCGAAAGCACATGCTGTTGAGTCAGTACCTGCCAGAAATCCTGATCAGAAGATGAGAAAAAGAAAAAAACAAATTGACATCGATTATATGAGCGAACTTCCAAATCAAATCTACAGATCATAAAACATAACATATGAAGGAGCAATTAACACTTGTATTGCTGGACCCCTGGAAATAATAAATGCAGAGCACATAAGGATGTTTCAAATGGCAACTGCTAGGCGCAGTGGAACCAGACGCTATAGTGACACAAGTCCCGGCCTCCCCAGCATGAAAAGACCCCTCTGTAGAACAGCTTCACACTTCTATGAAAAGAAAATACACAAATGATTAATTAGTTTTGAAAGAAAATGGAAATAAATACTTCATTTCTTCTCCTGGGTAGTCAAAGCATGTTTTGAATGAAGGGTTCCTATCAGGATTCCCCACAATTTCAGGGATTATAATACCATTTAAAAAAATATCTTATTATTTTCTTATTTGAGAGAGAGAGACACACACACAAATGGTTGTGCCAGGGCCTCCAGCCTTTGCAAACAAACTCCAGATGCATGTGCCCCTTATACACATGTGCAATATTATGCATTTGTGTCACTGTGCATCTGGCTTATGTAGGACCTGGATTTGAACATGAGTTCTTAGCCTTCTCAGGCAAGAGCCTTAACCACTAAACTATCTCTCCAGCACATCCAGTCCCCATTGATATGCGCATATAAGCAACCAAATGTGGAAGAGTTCAGAAGACTGGTCAGTGTTTGGTGGAAGAGTTCAGAATGACCACTTGGAAACAGGTATCCTCCAAAATTATACCCACTAAATAAAATGCCATCTATGTGGGCAAGCACAGCATCAAGCATTGAGAAATGAGTACCAGTCAGTTAATTTAGCAGGGCACCACTTCAAAGTATCTTCCAATATCTAACAGTTGTCAATATCTTTTTCAATAAATAAACTTCACTGGCTGTGAAGTAAAATCCGACCTAAATCTGCCACCCTTTTCAAAGCAAGCCTAGTGCTATTACAGTCATTCTTGAGTGAAAAACAGATGTGATTTAGTAATTTCCATGTCCACCGTGGAGGCTGATGTGACAGAGCCCCAGAGGACGGTATAGCCCAGGCTGAGAAGACCCACTGTGATAGGAAAAATCTAGCCAGAGGTCTGTTTGTGGTTAATGGAGTAGCTACTGTTATAACTCAGGATCATTCCAGAGACAGCACGAAGAGGTTTTTACAGCTGATTGGACTGGTAAAGGAACCAGGACAAGCAGTTATACAGAGGGAGTAATATACACAACCCTGACTTGGCTGACAAGGTCACTGCCATGAGGTAACTGCTCCATCCCAGGATTACCCCTCAACTGTGCAGCAAAGCCCACGTGAAGGAAAACCCAGTCTACGCTCCTCTGCTCTCGTCCATCTGTCACACGGGTGACAAACGGCAACCATCAAGGCTGAGTTTCTCACACCAGTTCACATATTACAACAGTACTCCTCAGCTGTGCAGCAGCTCACCATGGAAATGCCTTGGAAAACGGTTTATACACCAAAGTGAGATTGTTTTTAAATTGCATTGTGTTGAAAAAATAGCTAAAGTTGCCAATGTGTAAGAACAGACTTTAAAAAAAAAAACGAGAAAAGGTTTTAAAAGTAATCCACAGAACTTTGGGTGGGAAAGAAGATTAAAAAAAAAAAAACGTGACTACAAAATAAAACAGAAAATTCTAGCAAGTGTCAAAGGATTACCTTTTCTTTGGTGCTGGGGGTTGAACCCAGAGCTTCATTTATACTAAACATGTGCTCTCTCTCAACAGCCCAAAAATAGTTCCTGAAATGCTGAGCCAGTATTTAAGTTCACTCTGCTACTTTAATTATGTTTCCGACTTTGGGCTCATCTAAACACTACAAAGAACAGCCACCTTTAAATGCTGTGACAGCTAAACAGCTATCAATACCTGAAAGAATAAATACTTGCTTTTAACAGAAGTGACATTGTATTTACTGGCATGATTACAATCAGTATAGATCCAATTTTTCAAACACAGATGACAGCTACTTGCTTCTTTTTTTTTTTTTTTAAATTATTTTATTTAAGACTGAGAGAAAAAAGCAGAGAGAGGGAGAGGGAGGAAGATAGAGAGAATGAGTGCACCAGGGCCTCTAGCCACTGCAAACGAGCTCCAGACCCATGTGCCACTTTGTGCATCTGGCTTACATGGGTCCTGGGGAAATTGAACCAAGGTCCTTTAGCTTTGCAGGCAAGTGCCTTAACCACTAAAAGCCATCTCTTTTTCTTTCTTTTGTTTTTTAAAGTCTTTTTGTTTATTTATTTGAGAGAGCAAGAGAAATGGAGAAAGAGAGAGAGAGAATGGGCGCACCAGGGCCTCCAGCTACTGCAAATGAACTCTAGATGCATGCACCACCTTGTGCATCTGGCTTATGTGGGTCCTGGGAAACCAAACCTCAATCCTTTGGTCTTGCAGGCAAGCGCCTTAACTACCAAGCCATCCTTCCAACCCAGTTTTTTAAAAATTATTTTTACTTATTTATTTTAGAGAGGAGAGGCAGATAGAGTGAGAGAATGGGTATGCCAGGGCCTTCAGCTACTGCAAACAAACTCCAGATGCATGTGCCACCTTGTATATCTGGGCTTACGTGGGTACTGGAAAATCAAACCTGAGTTGTTAGAATTTGCAGGCAAGCACCTTAACTGCTGTGCCATCTCTCCAACCCAAATGGCTACTCACTTTTAATAGTGATAAGTTCAATTAAAAAGATGGGCTGGAGAGATGGCTTAGCGGTTAAGCGCTTGCCTGTGAAGCCTAAGGACCCCGATTTGAGTCTCGGTTCCCCAGATCCCACGTTAGCCAGATGCACAAGGGGGCGCACGCGTCTGGAGTTCGTTTGCAGAGGCTGGAAGCCCTGGCGCGCCCATTCTCTCTCTCTCCCTCTGTCTTTCTCTCTGTGTCTGTCGCTCTCAAATAAATAAACATTAGATAAATAAAATAAATAAAAATTAAAAAAAAAGAAATACAATACTTTTCAACATGTCAACTAATGCTTATGGTGTATGATAAAATGATGGAACAAATAACAGTAAACTTGATGTTCTGATTTCTAAATTCAGGTAATAAATTTGTACACTTCATATTTTCTTCCCTTAAAATGAAATGTTTAGTGTCTTTTTTCATTTATTATTGGTTTCTAATAGTCCTTTATCAAAGCAGAAGAAACTGGTGCTGCATGTGATGGTGAATGCCTGTAGTCCCAGTGTACCCAGGAGGCATAGGCAGGATTGCTTGAGCCTAAAAGTTCAACACCACACCAGAGTATCTCAAGGATCATCTCAGAATTAAAAAAAAAAAAAAAAAAAAAAAAAAAAACCAAAAACCCAAACAGCACCATCACCACTAACAACCACCAAAAAAGAGTTGGACACGTCCATTTAACAACTCTTAGCAGAGAGTGAAACACCAGACTCTTGTTTGTTTGGTTTGCAAGAACTATTTAGTAAGAAAAATTTCTATTTACAAACAGGTTTTCAAATTGAAAACTAAGCTGGGTGTGGTGGCACACACCTCTAATCCCAGCACTTGGGAAGCTGAGGAAAGAGAATTATGTGAGTTCAAGGCTAGCCTGGGCTATACAGTGAATTCCAGGTCAGCTTGGGCTACAGTGAGACCCAGCCTCAAAAAATAAAAACTAAAAACTCCTTGAAAACTAGATAAATACATGAAAAGTAGGACAACATTGTACTTACGAGGCTCTACCACAGAGCAGCTAAAGGATTTTAGGCCAGTTATTTTCTGTATCTTTTCTTGACTTGCAAGAGGATAAGAATAGAGAGCTATCTAAGAACGTGTGGGCTGGAGAGATGGGTCAGTGGTTAAGGTACTTGCCTGCAAAGCCCAATAACCTGGGTTCAATTCCCCAGTACCCATGTAAAGCCAAATGCACAAAGTGGTACATGCATTTGGAGTTCATTTGCAGTGGCTGGAGGCCCTGGTGTGCCCATTCTTTTTCTTTCTCTTGTCACTCTCTGCATGCAAATAAATAAAACAAAAAAGAAAGTGTGCACATTTATGAGTAATGACTCATTATGTAGAAAAGAAAGCCCCATCTACTCTTTCATATTATTATTTTGGTGATAATGGCCTAAAAAAACAAATATAGTAAAACACCTTTTGGGGGGCTTGTGTATGTATGTATGTGCATATGCATAAATGTAGAGACCACAGGATACTCTCAGATGCTGTTCCTCTCTGATACCATTTTGTGTGTGTGTGTGTGTGTGTGTGTGTGTGTGTGTGTGTGTGTGAGAGAGAGAGAGAGAGAGAGAGAGAGAGAGAGAGGGAGAGAGAGAGAGAGAAAGCTTACTCATTGACCTGGAAATTGACAGGATCCACCTGACTCTATCTGCCTAGCACTGGGATTATATGCATGCACCACACCCTGTTTTGTTTTGTTTTGTTTTGTTTTTGGCAGGTATGTGTGAGGTGTAGAGATGAATGTGCAGATGTGACAGCCTTGGGTGTGTGCACGTGGAGGCCACAGGAGAACACTGGGTATTTCACTCATCCACGTTTCCTGTAGATGAAATCTCTTCACTGATTCCAGAACTTGCTAGTTTTGGTCAACCCCAGTGATTCTCTGTCCCTTTGCTCTCCACAGGACTGGGGTTACAGATATGTGTCCTCACACACAGCTGTTTACATGGGCTTTGGGGAAATTTAACTTAGCAGTCTTAGGTACCCTCAGGCTGTCACACTTGCTCAGGAGGTGCTCTTAACCTCTGAGCTATCTCTCCAGCCCATGCCTGGATTTTTGTTTTTTCCTTTTTTATTTTGGTTTTTCGAGGTAGGGTCTCAATCTGGCCAAGGCTGACCTGGAATTAACTATGAACTCACAGTGATCCTCCTACCTCTGCCTCCCTAGTGCTGGGCTTAAAGGCAAACGCCACTACGCCCAGGCCCATGCCTGGGTTTTTTACATGGGTCTGAAGATCAAACTTAGGTCCGCATGATTGTAAAGCAAGCACTTTACTGACAGCCATATCCCAGCCCATTATGCATTTTTAACTTAGAGATTTTGCTTTAAACTGGAAAACTAAACCACTGCCAGCCAAGAAGTGAGTGAGTCGTTGGGGTTTTTTAAATATTACTAGGTCACCTCTCAAACAAAGTGTAATGGAAACATTGTCTGCATGTGTGCATGGTGTGCACAAGCACTATATGTGTGTGTAGTCAGAGGACCCTGGGTGTCATCCTCAGCTACACAGGTCACTGTTTTTTGGCACAGGGTCTCTCACTGGCCTGGAGCCCAGTGCTTAGTTTACACTGCTTGGCCAGTGAGCTCCGGGAACCCCACCTGTTTCTATTTTCCCAGTTCTGGGATTATAGGCATGTGCCACTATGCCCAGCATTCATGTGGGTACTGGGGGTGGAACCCAGGTCCTCTTGTTGAGAGGCAAGCACTTTAATGACTGAATTATCCCCTCAGACCTATAAACTATTTGTGGAAGAACTTTTGGCCTCTAGAAGCTAGAACATTTTGTATACTTTTTTGGATTCTATTATTTTCCTTTATTAAGCAAGAATTTCCCTATTTTAAAACAACAAGGGTTGGGAAGCTGGCCTAATGGTTAAAGGCACTTTCTTCCAAAGCCTAGCAACCCAGGTTTGATTCCCCAGGTCCCACATAAAGCCAGATGCATAAAGTGGTACAAGCGTCTGGAGTTCATTTAGAGTCAAGAGGCCCTGACATGTCCATTTTGTCTGTCTGTCTCTGCTTGAAAATAAATAAATAAATACTTGTAAATGTAAGTGATACATCCTATTTTAACAATAGCATTTATGGGGCAAATAAAAATATGGGTCTCAAGCAAAAATAATAATATGCTACCTACGTATTTATAGTTAGCAACAGTAAGACCTGAATAAATACATTAATTCAATAAGAATTTCGACCTCAGTGGTTTCAAGTCTCAAAGGCAGCAAGAAAAGATGAGGCTAATTAACAATGTATAATTAATTACTCATCTCAGGAGTGTTATGAACTACCTAAATTTGAGCTGAGTTTAAGCAGTTCAAAGAAATAGATGGATAATCATCATACATGCCCCACGAGATGTCCAATTTTCACAATCTATTTTGCTCTTAGAAGATGGAAAACTTTTTTTTTTTTAATGCAAGCATGAGAGACTGAGAAAGAGTATTGGTGTGCCAGGGCCTCCAGCCACTACAATCAAACTCCAGACACGTGCGTCCCCTTGTGCACACGTGTGACCTTGCACACTTGCATCACTGTGCTTCTGGCTTATGTGGGACCTGGAGAGTCAAACACGAGTCATTAGGCTGCGCAGGCAAGTGCCTTAACGACTAAGCCGTCTCTCCAGTCCAGGAAACTTTTTCTTTTTAAGTTTATTTATATGTAAACAGAGAGAGCTTGAAGAAAGACAGACAGAGGGAAAGGGTACACCAGGGCCTCCAGCCACTGCAAATGAACTCCAGACAGACGTATGTACTTCTTTATGCATCTGGCTTTATGGGGGTACTGGGGAATCAAATTGTGGGTCATTAGGCTTTGAGGCAAGTGCCTTAACCACTGAGCCTTCTCTCCAACCCAGAAATTCTTTAATAACAATAAAGGAGAAATACTAGTTAGGAACGCTGCAACATGCCTGCAATCCCAGCAATCAGGAAACTGAGGCAGGAGAATCATCTTAAATTCAAGGCCAGCCTGGGGCATAAAACAAGAATTCTTAGTTTAATTGTGGTATGAAATATATAATTACAGCTCAAATAAAACACTAACAATATTGCCTTATAGGAAAAATATGTGCTCATACTCCCCTTAGAGGAATTTCCCCCACAGGGCATATTTCAAAACTATCTGTCTATATTTTTGAAAGAACTCTTGGGACTGGGACTGTAGTTTGGTGATGGAGGACACGCTTTGCACACATAAAGTCCCAGAATAAAAAAGGAAGGCAGGAAAGAGGGAAGAGACAGAGGTTAGGAGGGAGGAAAAGTGTTGGAGGAGACAGGGTGGGAGGTGTGGAGATGGGAAGGAGGGGAGAAGGACGGGCAGAAGGAAATGTACACTGGATGACAGTGAACAACTCATTTCCATAGGCAACTTGTTACCATACTTGGAAATAAGGTAAGAACTTTATTGATTTTAGACAAGAAAGAAGGATCAAAGCTCTAGAAATTGGCATTCCCGGTTTCAGAAACAATCTAATCTAAACCCCGCAGTTTTCTATGTTGATGCTTAAAGAAACACAGTGGTATTAGATTTGCAGCAAGTGATCTGTTACGTGCATTAGGAACATAACTTCTGTACTTTGTTTTCTCAGTTAAAAAAAAAAAAAGGGAAAAGACAAAATAGGAAAATGAAGAAGAATATACACCACGTGAAATAAGCTATACCAATAAAAGATAGCAACTAAATGATTAAAGATATGAGCGACAATAATGTAACATAAAGGCTCCACTTAGAAATAACTGCTTTGTTTTATAGGCCAATTATTAGATGCTAAAAATCAAATGAAGAAAAAATATAGGTTTCATTAAGAAAACTATCTGAAGCACATGAGATGATTGCATTAACAAATCCTAAGGGGAATACATGGATATTGCAGGAGTTCACTTCTAAAACTGCACGACACAGTACATTCAAACAAAAGCTTGACTACATGGTGCATCCCCACCTTTATGACGGTGCTAGCAAGCTATGTACGTAGAGACTTGCACAGTGACGTAGGGAGATAGGTTCGCTGGAGGGCACTTGCCCAGCATGGCCCCAGCGCTGGGTTAGATGCCTGTCACTGAAAAACCAAACCAAACCAAAATTCAAATATGACAAGACTTGACGCTTTAAAAAGTTTTAATTTGCTGGGGATAATGGCACATGCCTTTAATCCCAGACCTCGGGAGTGAGGTAGGAGGATGGCCGTGAGTTCAAGGCCAGCCTGAGACTACAAAGTGAATTCCAGATCAGCCTGGACTAGAGCAAGACCCTACCTCAAAAAGAAAAAAAGAAAAGAAAGCTTTAATATTAGACTAACTATTGCAACCAAACATCATTTACCTATAAAATATACATTTAAAACAGTGGTAACTGTAGCTGTAATTCTTTACCCAAGGTCAGTGAGTGGAAGCTTTGAAATGGAATAGATGATAGAAGTGCCAGTAATGTAGCATATGGCCTTTTTACCAAGGAAATTGCAAATATTTAAAGAATTAGTGTTAAGAAAATAACAGTTCACACCTTTAATCCCAATACTCATGAGGTTAAGGCCTTGGCTACAGAGTGAGTTCCAGGTCAGCCTGGGCTACAGTGAGACCCTGCCTCAAAACAATGACGACAATGACATAGTAGTGGGCTATAGAAAAAGATTCCCACCAAAATTCAAATGCTGCTTAATCAAACAGTTTCATTGACTTCCAGTTGAAATAGAAATGCCTTGATTACTTTTCAACTGGATTTATCTTGTTAAGTAAACTGAATAGAATAAAAAGATAGTAAAATTATCCAATTATTTTTATCAGTTGGGCCATTCCTTCCACTTTACATGTGAAGGGTCTGTGAAATTTGCCAAATATAAACACCCCAGGAAATTTTTTTTCTTACATTTGCTTTTACTGTCTCTAACATAAAGGGTAAGGTACAATTCACCTAGATGTTAATGGTCCAGTAATGGGCTTTGTTAAATGTTGTGCTAAAAGCTTAAAAAATTGGAAGCTAAGATGAGAATAAATTATTCTTTCTTTAAGCACTTCATAGCTGGTTACTTTCCAACGAGAGGGTGAGAGTGAGAGAGTATACTGCCTACTTAAAAAAAAAAAAAAAAACACGTTCTTACAGGATATTTAGCTTTCTAATTATATTTCTGACTGTAATAAAAGTAACACATGAATCTTGCTTTATCATAAGTAAACTATTGTAGAATTTAAACACTCTACAAAGTACTATTTAAGAATTCTGAGTTTCTACTGAGAGAAGAAATCATGAAGAGACTCAGAAACATACCAAAATCAACCATTAAACCTTGACCCTTATGTCTCCAAGGAATATCTGCTAGACTAGCTGACTGTATGCAAGTTATCAAACATTGATTCACTGCCTCTGTGTGCTGGACTATGCTGGACTCTGAGGGAAAGAGGCAAGTAAGATGGGGGCTGACCTAGACTCTGACCTTGACACCAGAGCCTGCAGTGACCTCAAATCCAGACATGTACTAAATGTAGAGACACCAGGGATTTAAGCAAAGATCCAGCAGACCCAAAGCTGAGCTGAGGCTCTGAACATAGGTTTCCAAAAGTCTAGTTCAATTCCCTTTCTTTGCGACTATTCTTTCTTTTATAACATACGACTCTAAAAGCAGGATACCCATGTTGAGGAGGTATTTTAGACCTGGGAAAGGTACATTTTAGGTACTGGGGCTTGGAGCTCTCAAATCTTAAGGCTCACTCTTCGTTGTACAAAAGGGCTCACCACTCCACTCCAGTTTACTAAGCTATGTCAGGTATGGCGTTTTACTCAGGGACAAGGTAACTGGCACAATTCTGCAGCACCGGTTTCTACCGACTGGGCCCCACACCGTCTAGACTCTGCTTGGCGATCCTGCCTTTTTCAGCCACTTCATGACTTTCTTTGTGCATTCATTCTCTTTATGCTTTGCCGAGCCACCCCTCCTGGCTCTTTCTTCTTTCTTCCTCCTCTTTAAAAGTGACCCTTTCCTTTTCTTTCTGTCCCTGTGTAAAATTTTCTTTTTCCTTTTGAAGCATTTATCCTGAAAGGGAAAAACATGTTTAACTGGAAGCTAATGAGATTATAAAATTGAAAGTTTCATTTTCTACATCTAAGAAGGACTTTAAAATATAATTTATTCTGGTACAAAGAACTGAAAATAAATATAATTCAAACGTGCAAACTGGGAGGATTTTTCATAATTATTAAAGCATTGTGAGGACATCACAATTTTACGGTTAAGATTATTGCTATGTACTGCCAGAAGGTCCAATCAGGTGTTTTATAAGAAGTGCAAATGTAATAACAGGAGTTTATTATCACCTTCATGATAATTTTTGGGTTAACATTCAAAAGTCAACACACACTGAGTAGAAAAGTCTTAATATGTGGAACAGACAACCCATGGGAGCTATTTCATAAGGAAAAAGTAATTTCTTTTGTTTTCTTGTAGCAGGGTCTCACTGTAGCCCAGGCTAACCTAGATGACTCTGTAGCCTTGGGCTGGCCTGGAACTCACAGCAATTCTGCTGCCTCTACCTCCCCAGTGCTGAGATTAAAGATGTGCACTGCCATGCCCAGTTTGGAAAAGTAGTTCTAAAACCTCGCTTGATTCTTTCTGTAGGGTCATCTAAAGACAGTACAGTTCTTCTAACCTACACACAAGCTTTTGGCCACTTTGACAGACGTTCACAGGTCACATACTTCTAGAGAGACTTGAACATGTTCCTAGGAAAAACGGGACATACGTGTGTCAGTTTGCTCACCTTGCCGTCAAAACGTTTTATTATATATTGGTCCAGGCCCAAGTCTGAAAGAAAAAGAGAACAAAAAATGAGCCACTGATCAGAACTCATGAGCTGTACAAACTGACAGCTCTCAGTTTTGTTTTCATTCAATTAATTGTACCAGATAGTTCGGCCACAACCTTTATTCAAAGGCCATGCTTACAATTCATAGTGCAAGTGTTAAAAGATTGAAACCAACTCTTTTTCTTTTTCTTTCTTCCACATATCAGAACAGGAGGCAATGAAGGGGTGGTATTCAATGGTGGAACCCAAAGAACTCTGGGTCTTCACAGAGTAGAGCTCTTCCATTGTATCACCTCTCATTATAATGAGAAAAATTAATCTGAATGCGTAAAACTTTTCTGGTATTAAGATTTCAATAACAGGCTGGAGAGATGGCTTAGCAGTTAAGGCACTTGCCTGTAAAGCCTTAGGACCCATGTTTGACTCTCCAGGTCCCACGTAAGCCAGACGTACAAAGTGACACAAGCACGCAAGTTCAGACATGTGCAAAAGGCGGCTTCATGCACCAGGAGTTGGATTCCAGTGGCTCAGTGGTAGAGCACTTTCCTATTTTGCACAATGGCCTGGGTTTCAGACCCAGCACAGCAAAAACGACACAATTGTGTTTAAAAGACGTATGGATACAATAATATTTCACAGGAGCAATTACTTCAATAAGAGGTAGGCATTTTGAGAATGGAAACCCAGAAATCATTCTGCAATAATGCCTATTTTTTTCATGCAATTACTCAGTTCGTTCCTTCGTTTTCCTTCTTCTTCCCTCCTCCCACATGCATATCATCATTTACATCTATAAGTTTCTTAACACGGTAAGTTTGGGGTTGAGGTGTGCTCAGCGGTAGAGCGAGTGCATGTGTAGCATGTATTAGGCCCTGGTTCCAGCTCAGATTTAAGTCTGAAGACATCAGGTGCGGACAGGAATGCAAAGGAGGAGTTTCTCCTACTCTCTTGGCAGGAGTGTAAGTAGCATAGCTACTCTGAAAACAAAGTCAGCAGCTCTGGAGACTGAAGAGGAAGGTATCCAGTGGGTGAGCAAGTCCACATCTCAAAAAATATTCACGGAGAAGAACGTTCACTACGGAGTGGTTTGGAATCATAGAAACCTGGCTAGCTACATTAGATTATTGCTCTCAAATAGTCCCTTCCTTCTCTTGAGCTCCATGGAACAGTCCTGGACCTTTAGCACTTGTGGACAGTGGGGCACAGTCAGCTATTGTGGAGTCAAGCATCTTTACAATGGCCTTCTGAAGTTAGCTTGCTCCCTGCATGTAGCAGTAACAACAAAATGAACAGCTATATAAACACACACATCAACATATATTCAGCAAGGAAAAAAATAAAAGCCTGGGGAAGGAGCAGTCATGCCACAGCTCCAAGGTTAGGGTCTCGGTGGCTCACACTAGAAATGGCTAGGTGGCGTTTATCTAGCATACCCTGGCTCTGGCTCTACCTCACAGGACGTGGAATCTGGGACCAGGCTGATGGGACAGTCTCTACCAGGGACAGAACAGTGAGAACTACAATATTCCTGTGTACTTGACAGAACTTCTAATTTAATACCTTCATAAGTGGGTTCCAGCTCTATGTACAAGAGAGCAAAAGAAGAAGAAAGGGAGGAGGGAAGAAGAAGGAAAAGAAGCAAAACTATTAAAAAAATTAAACTATTAGGTAAGCACTATTTTCCTGCACACTAAAAATGGTTATGTTGGTAAATTTATATGCTTCTTATGACAATCTCTTTAAAAGGACATAAGTAATATGCTGATAAAATGGTCTCCTCCAAGACCCTCTTTCAAAACATTATGCCTTCTTCATTTCAAATCTCTACCTTCTGTCTCTTGCTTAGGCAACCAAAGCAGTCTGACTCCAAACCATCCTAGCGTTAGCATAGCCAGTTTATCGAGAATTGAAGAGAGCGGTGAAAGTCAGTGAACATGCCTTCTCTGTCTAAACATGAAATCTAGTCTTAGCTCAGGCAACGTCACTGCAGAAAGAAATATTTACAAACATACTCAGTCAGTTAAACCGACCAAATTGTTTAAATGAATTGACACAAGTAGCCATTTAATAAAATTCGTATGTATAAATTGTGACCGACAAGCTTCAAGGAAGTTCATAATTAGATGAAGCCCATTTTCTATGGCTCATGCAAAATGTACCTATTTTACATTTATTTTAATTTTAGAACATATAATTACAATATTCCAAATTTGATAAAACTCCCAGAAGAAATTATTTTGATTTTAAGTAAGTGTCGAGGTTTGTTCTTTAGCCAGGGTCTGAATGCTAAAATTTTAGCATCTTTTGGAGCTGAGCACTAGTGTTCAGTGCCCCTGGGTGCTGACTGTGGACGCAGGGTGACCACCTACGTCTAGTGTTCAGTGCCCCTGCGTGCTGACTGTGGACGCAGGGTGACCACCTACGTCAGGCTCCTGCCACGATGCCTTCCGTGCCATGACAGACTGTGCCATCAAACTGTGAACCAGAACAATCCCTCCTTCCTTAAGTGGTTTGTGTCAGGCATTTTTCCAAAGCAACAATGAAAGTGACTAATAAACTATTTAATTAATACTCATCCATCTAAAATAAAGCAATATTGACAGAACCATCAGGACAAATCTCAACAATCAGAAAGGTAGTTTAAATGTAACTCTCAAAACTTGACAGATGTAGAAGAAAAAAGAGCATGATTATTTGAGCAATAAGTTAACAGCACTGATCTAATGCAAACATCAATAAACCTTTCCAGTGTGAGTCTGGGGAGGAAGCATTTGGAGCCACTTGATCACTGTTCTTATGCTGCAAACAGTGTACAGACAAACAACATGTGAACAAATTACATAATCATATGTCAATAAAGTTTTATTTTGTAAAGTTATCAATGGGCTAAATTGACCTGGAAAACCAATGACAAAAACAACTTTAGGAAATGGAAGAATAAGGAGTACAGGACAAATGAACCACAGTAAGACCTGGGCCCCCTTCACAGTCTGTTTTCCTTCATGTAGATACAGTAAGATGGATAGGATCAGCCAGTAGAATGTGGTGGGAAGGAAAGAGGGATCCTCTTTAACAGGGTATGTGTTTCTCTACCCAGAGCTAATCTGCCTACATGGAAATTTCGTAATTCTCCCAACGAGGCAGTGGGTAGCTACATCATTGCCTGGGTATGCAGAAGTGGTTGTTACAACAGTGAGAGTAACTTGGTGCCCACAGCCCGACACAGTTGACCCTGGGGTGTTGACACACAGATTACAGAAGGGAGATGAGACATACTCAAGGAACATAGAGCATTTCCCCCTTAAAAAGTGCTTCCTAATTATTGCTACTTTATTTAAACTTAGTATACAAAAGTATTCATACTCAACTTTTCACTCTGAAATTCAGCTTTCTACTCCTTTCAAAAGTACTTAATTTTAGGGCTCCATGTATTCTGTGTTTTGAGATTATTTTTAAGCAGTTCTAAATCTAAAACTTACAAATTTAGAGCTGCTGGGTATCCTGGGATACAGTACGTGTGAAGTCATGACAAAACGAAACTGAAATATGTGTTACTGGCTACAGGCCAGCCATTTATGACAGAAATTCTAATGATAAAAAAATCTATGGCCTTCCTCTTCTTTATTCCAACTCCTATAGAATATATACTTTACTTCTGCTGAACCAACATTTTTGGGTTGAGATATCTTGTTGATGAGAAAATGAAAATGAAGTCAATTTCTCACTGAATCTCATTTTAATGTATCAGAATTTCCCTTCATGATTATCATCTTACAAGAAATGTTAATTATTCATGATTCTAACTTTTCATGAAAACCAGAAATGTATTTGGCAGAGTACACATTTAGTAACTCTTTTGTTTATATAATTCATCATTCAGTAATTAAGATGGGGCCTGGGACAGAGCTCAGTAAAAGAGGGCTTGCACGGCAGGCTAAGTGCCTACATGCAGTTCCCACACCACAGACTCAATCACACCAACAAACTGACATGCCAGAAGGTATGGAGGCAACCAAAATAACTATTTTCAAAGGGATAAAATAATACTTTTTAGTTTTTTTTTTTTTTTTGTTTTTTCGAGGTAGGGTCTCACTCTAACCCAGGCTGACCTGGAATTCACTATGGAGTCTCAGGGTGGCCTCGAACTCACAGCCATCCTCCTACCCCTGCCTCCCAAGTGCTGGGATTAAAGGCATGCGCCACCATGCCTGGCTCCATATGCAACTTTTAAGAATTTGCTTCCAGTATGTCAAGGAAAACGAAATATTTTAGGATGGGCCTTTCAAGATCATTTTGTTATCTAAAAAGTATTATTGAGCCGGGCGTGGTGGTGCATGCCTTTAATCCCAGCACTTGGGAGGCAGAGGTAGGAGGATGGCTGTGAGTTCCAGGCCACCCAGAGACTACACAGTGAATTCCAAGTCAGCCTGAACTAGAATGAAACCCTACTTAGAGGGGAAACAAAGTTACAAATTGAAATGAGACTTTTGTCTGGACAGTTGTTTTGGCAAGAATAGAAACATTATTGTAAAAATAAATAACAGGGGCTGGAGAGATGGCTTAGCGGTTAAGCGCTTGCCTGTGAAGCCTAAGGACCCCAGTTCGAGGCTCGGTTCCCCAGGTCCCACGTTAGCCAGATGCACAAGGGGGCGCACACATCTGGAGTTCGTTTGCAAAGGCTGGAAGCCCTGGCGCGCCCATTCTCTCTCTCTCCCTGTATCTGTCTTTCTCTCTGTGTCTCTCACTCTCAAATAAAAAAAAAAAAAACTATTAAAAAATAAATAAATAAATAAATAACAGGGGGCTGCAGAGATGGCATAGTGGTTAAAGGTGCTTGCCTGCAAGCCTGCAAAGTCTGATGACCCAGGTTCAATTCCCCAGTACTCACGTAAAGCCAGATGCATAAAGTGGGACATGTATTTGGAGTTCATTTGCAGTGGCAAGAGGCCTAGCATGCCCTCCCCAAACACCCCTTGCAAATAAATAAATAAATAATAATAAATAAAATGTTAAAAAATAAAATAAACAGGAAAATATTGTACAGTTCTCTTTCCTCTGCAAATCACCCTTCTTTACTTTCTTCCCTCCACATTTCCTAAACAAGTTGCTGTTCCTGTGTTAAAAGAGTCTAAACAGGGCTGGAGAGATTGCTCAGCAGTTAAGGTGCTTGTCTGCAAAGCCTAAGGACCCAGGTTCAATACCCCAGTACCCACATAAGCCAGATGCACAAGGTGGTGCCTGCATATGAAGTTTCTCAGCAGTTGCTAGAGGCCCTGGTATACCCATTTCTCTCTCTCTCTCTCTCTCTCTCTCTCTTCCTCTTTCTCTCTCTCAAATAAATTAATTTTTTTTAAAAATTGGGCTGCAGAGATGGCTTAGCGGTTAAGGCCTGCCAAGCCAAAGGACCTCGGTTCAATTCCCTAGGACTCACGTAAGCCAGATACACATGGTAGTGCATGCATATGGAGTTCATTTGCAGTGGTAAGAGGCCCTGGTGCACCCATTCTCTCTTTCTCTCTCATATAAGTAAATACGAAAATAAAAAAATTTTAATTAAAGCTTTTTTAAATCTGAATCTAAAAATGGGTGCTATTAGTGGAGTGTTTGCTAAACCTCTTTCTCATTGTAAACGATGATAGATGGTCTGCAGACATGTCTTAATAGTTAAGGTGCTTGCCTACAAAGCCTAAGGACCCAGGTTTGATTCTCTAATACCCATGTAAACCAGGTGCACAGGGTGGCACATGCATCTGGAGTTTGTTTGCAGTGGCTGGAGGCTCTGGCATGCCGATTCTCTCTCTCTCGAATAAATATATAAAATTTAAAACACAAATCTAAAAAAATACGATAGACCAGGAATTAATTACTGCACCCCTGCATGCACAGATGTCTTATTAATCAGTGTTCCTTGAATGAACATACATGAAGCCTATCCAAAAATAAGGAACCTGGCAGGAAGACTGACATACTTATGATTTTAGCATTCAATTATTTCGGTAGCCTCCTTTCCAGGTGCCTCCCACATAGATGAAACGCAAAGGCTTGGGGGATGTTAACCAGCACCAAAGGGATGCGAGTAAAATACAGAATGGGGGTAAAATATTCTATGATACAAAGACCGGATTCTTTCAAAAATAAGTGATGGCTTTTTAGTCTTCTAAGAAGCAGGGAATCAGTGCTAAAAGACTGGAGAAAGTGCAACAGTGTGTGGTGGTTTGATTCAGGTGTCCCCCATAAACTCAGGTGTTCTGAATGCTAGGTTCCCAGCTGACGGAGATTTGGGAATTAACGCCTCCTGGAGGCGGTGTATTGTTGATGGCGGGCTTATGAGTGCTATAGCCAGTTTCCCCATACCAGTGTTTGGCATACTCTCCTGTTGCTATTGTCTACCTGATGTTGGCCAGGGGGTGATGTTCACCCTCTATTCATGTCATTGTAATAATGGAGCTTCCCCCTGAGCCTGTAGCCAAAATAAACCTCCCCCCACCCCAAGCTGCTCTTGGTCAGGTGATTTCTGCCAGCAATGCGAACCGGACTGCAACAGTCAAGTGTGCTGAGGAGTAGGGCTGCTGCTAGACACCTGACTGCGTGGCTTTGATCTCTTAAAGCTATTTTCAAGAGGAATGTGGAAGGATTTGAAACCTTGGCCTAACAGATGCCTTGCAGTGCTGTAAGTACCGCTTGATGGACTATTCTGGTCAGAGTTGCAAGGCCTGAATGCAGTAAGAACTATGGACTGTGAGGTTTGGCTTATGAGGGTGAGAAAGAGCTTTGCTTGGACTGGGCTAGCAGTTTGTGTAAGAAGCTTGCTCTTATGCCCATGTCCTGCTTCACACTGTGCAGGGTTGCTTTGTGTAGAAACAGACTGGTGTGAGCAGAGGGATATGGCAGAGAAAGAAAAATCTTTGTCTGAACTGCTGCCTGTTCAACTGCAATTGAGAGATTACAACCCTTGAGATTGGGCCAGGTGACCTGCACTGGGGCAACAGGAAGAATGTCTTTTGAAGGGGCCTGAATGCTTAAAGAGTGTCCTATTCTTCAAAGTCTGCTTTATTCCCCACCCCCCCGGATTAACAAATTGGCACTCTACCTGGTATTGTGGGGTATAAGACACGCAGGAAAGAGAGGGTCATTGAGTAGGCAACATGATCTTGTGTTTTGGAAATGGTCATGGGCAGTGTGAAGCAGGTTTGCTGGATGCCTGTGTGGAGACCCGATGGGGCCATGAGGATGAACCGTGGGGTTACAGTGGAGAACCAGTGGAGATGCCTGGACCATGAGATGGCTGCTAAGGAAAGCTGCCAGCCCCTGATGAGGTTTCCCAGGACTGTGAGTAGCCTAGCTAGAGGGGTGGAATTGGAACTCCAGAGACTTGTTGCTGGTTAGAATTATCAGACTTGGAGGTTTGTCATTGACTAGAGTTGTTGGACTTGAAGCTAGAGTTTGATGTTTGCCCTGGTTGTTTTAAATCTTGTATTGGTTGAATATTTCTTTGCTATGCCCAATGCCATGTTTTGCAGTGTAAATGTTTTTTTGTTTGTTTTGGTTTGGTTCTTTTGGTATAATGGCTCAGTCAAAAGATCTTGGCCTATGGGGATATTTGAACATTATTTGGATTGATAAAAACTATGGGGATTTATAAAGTTGGATTGAATGCATTGTATTTTCTGTCATCTATGGTTATCCTTTTATTGGGGTCAGGGGCTGAATGTGGTGGTTTGATTCAGGTGTTGCCCATAAACTTAGGTGTCCTGAATGCTAGGTTCCCAGCTGATGGAGATTTGGGAATTAATGCCTCTTGGAGGTGATATATTCTTGGGGGCGGGCTTATGGGTGTTATAGCCAATTTCCCCTTGCCAGTGTTTGGCACACTTTCCTGTTGCTATTGTCCACCTGATGTTGGCCAGGGGATGATGTCCACCTTCTGCTCATGCCATTGTTTTCCCTGTCACCATGGAGCTTCCCCCTCTAGCCTATAAGCCAAAATAAACCTCTTCCCCCCACCACAAGTTGTTCTTGGTCAGGTGATTTCTGCAGCAATGCAAACCTGACTGCAATACAGAGGAAAAAGAAAAAACAACCCGAACAGCATGTGGAGGTGGTGGTCACTGCTACAACCAACCAGGACTGAATTCCTCTTCACCCTCCTGAGAAAGCATAGCTTGTGTATCAGATTGATTTAATACAGTGCAGAAGGAGGTACAGTTTGAGCATCAAATTTATTTATGTTTCACATATATACACATAGCCCAATGGTAATTTTATACAATACTTTTTGGTACACCTGTGTTTTCATGGTGACCCACCACAAGAGGTCAAGTGTGGAATTTTCCACTGTGGGGTCATACTGGAGATTTTAGATTCAGGATGTTCAACCTGCACTGGTTTTTATAGCTGCCTGCTGTGTAGTAATATATTGTCTTACTTCCACATATGCTTTCAGGTTACCTCATAATGTCCTTTTACTTCTGTCTAAAGTACCTCATTGTTTTAAAACGCTGTTTTAAAGGACATATCTACTGGCAACAAGGTACCTAGGCTTCCTTTTTAACTAATTTCTCTTTCTGGAACTTCCAGTCCCAATTCTATCTTGGTGTATGTCCTGGCGGCATAGCTGCGTTGTAACAGGGAAGCTCACTGTCAAGTTCTGTTGTTCCTGTGATCTGGTTAAAGTGACCTGTGTGGGATACGCTGTGATATTACAATGACGTAAGTGGAAATCAGATTCTCCCCACCCCAGGGGTGGTGTTATTGCTCCAGATGATAGCCAACAGTCTTTGCAGTAATTTTTGCGAAGTATTCTTACAAAGATCGTTGTCATCCTGCAGTGTCTGTTTTGTTATCTAAGTGACCAGTAAGTATCTGATAAAGATTTCCTTAATTGGAAAGGGCTCAGCAGTTAAGGTGTTTGCCAGCAAAGCCTGATAGTCTGGGTTTGATTTCCCCAGGACCCACATAAAGCCAGATACACAAAGTGGCACATGCATCCAGAGTTCGTTTGCAGTGGTTAGAGACCCTTGTGCATGTACCTTCTCTCTCTCTGCTTAAAAATAAATAATATTAGCAATAAAAAATGCTGGAGTTCAAAAGAATATGAAACAAAACCTCACAGAAGCCATCTATGTAAGTAAGACATCAAAAGTGATGCAAGCACCTGGAGTTCATTTGCAAAGGCAACTCCCCCACAAACACCCACAAATCAATTGGGCTGGAGAGATGGCTTAGCAATTAGGGTGCTTGCTTGTGAAGCCAAAGGACCCAGATTCAATGCTCCAGTACCCACATGTGGTAGACAGCTCCAGGTTCACTGAGATGAATTTCCAGACCTGGCACAGTTATGGAGGAAGGGATGTTTATTAAGCTTATAGATCCAGGGGAAGTTCCATAATGGCAGAAAAAGCTGGCCTGCCTTCACAGGTCCAAGCAGAGAGAGAAGCACAAGCCTAAAAGCCATATAGCACAGCGCACTTCAGGAGCTCCAGCTAGGCACACTTTGCATAGCTTTAGATTAAAATCTCAAACCCACCACCATGCCTTAAGATCCATCCAGTGACACTGTCTCCAGCCAGGTGCCTACAGATTCAAACTACAGACTAATAAAACACTGAATATATTAGTTCAAGTTCAATGAAACCAGAGAACGACAGTCTCCAGATTTCCAGTTCCGCCCCTCCAGCTGGGCAGAGAAGCCAGGGAGCACTTTCATCCCAGACCAACAGTGCGCTCTATGGTAGCCCTTGCATAGTCCTGGTATATCCAAAACATTTTCAGGTTTTCATGCAAACCATGGTCCATCTACCAAAGGCTCCTTCAGCCTTCAGGGTCATCAGGCCCTGCCTCATGCTGCATCTCAGCAGCAGCTCCTGAACTGTGGATTCCTAAACAGATCAAGTTGACACAAACTTAACCATCACACCACATAAGCCAGAAGCAGCACAAGGTGGTGCATGCATCCAGAGTTCATTTACAGTGGCTAGAGGCTAGAGTTACCACTTTCAAATAAAAATATTAAAAAGTCTTTTTAAAAATGCTACAATGTGTTGTCACCAAAATGTAGCAGCCTCTTTCTTCAGGGACAGCACGACTCTTATCTGTTTGCCAGCTTAATGCTAGCTTCAATACAGGGTTTGGTCCTGGAGCACCCTACCCCACCTGTTGTGCTTTTGTTTCTTTTTTTTTTTGGATTTTCAAGGTAGGGTCTCGCTCTAGCCCAGGCTGACCTGGAATTCACTATATAGCCTCAGGGTGGCCTCGAACTCACAGCGATTCTCCTACCTCTGCCTCCCAAGGGCTGGGATTAAAGGCGTGCACCACCATGCCCAGCTCTACCCCACCTTTTGTTTACAATATCTTCCAAATATATTCTTAAAACTGTTACATTTAACCTAACACCATTTATTTTCTTTCCACAAACCCTGTTTATTCAGGTTATTTCCTCTAAGCAAGAGGTCCAGCCTTTGTTTTCTCAGAGGTGGACTTATAGGTATTCTGCTATTTATTTGCAAGGAGAGAGAAAGGGAGGGAGGGAGGGAAAGAATGGGTGCACCAGGGCCTCTTGCTGCTAAACTCCAGGTGCATGAGCCACTTTGTGTATCTGCTTTGCACGGGTAGTGGGGAATCAAACCCAAGCTGTTAGGCTTTATAAGCAAGCACCTTTAGCTGAACCATCTTTCTGGTTCAATATAAAGGAATGAATGAATTTTTTAAAAATATTTATTTTATTTGCAAGGGAAAAGAGAATGAATGACCATGAGAAATGGTGTGGCAAGGCTTACTGTTCCTGAAAATGAATTCCAGACACATAGACCACTTTGTACATTTTGCTTTATATGTGTACTGGGGATTCAAACCCAGGTTGCCAGGCTTTGCAAGCAAGTGCATTTAACTGCTAAGCCATCTCCTCAGACTTTCCACTATTCTTTGTTTAACCTAAAATTTTTTATTTGTTCACAAGCAGAGAGGGAGACAGAGAGAGAGGTGCATGGGTATTAGTGTGCCAGGGCTTTTTTGCCACTAGAAACAAACTTCAGATGTGTGTGTCACTGTGTGCATCTCGCTATATGTGGTACTGAAGGAACCCCAGGAGGGGGACCCCACGCTCTGCCCGGATATGGCAACACCCCAAATCACTCACGAGAAGCGGTCTTGATGCAAACTGCAAGGGGATTTTATTCCAAGCGCGCTGGGGCCCACAGTCGTACACCGCACAGGGGTAGAGGACTGCAGAGCCCCGAATGCAGGAATGGGACAGTTTTTTATAGGGTTTCTAACAAAACCTGTGCATTAGACCAATCATTTTTTTAATATCAGGAGCCCGCGGGGTGCGAGCCAGTCAGTTTGTGCCACCCCATAGTTTCTAAGCCAATTAGTTTAATTTGTTCAAGCCCCTCGTGGACCAATCAGTCTCTTATGACCTTGGTGGTCAGCATTTGCGCAGGTCCTTGGGTGGGAGTAGCAGAGTGTGGTATCAGTCTCCTATAACCTTGGAGGTCAGCATTTGCGCAGGTCCTTAGGTGGGGGTAGCAGAGTGTGGTATCAGCCTCCTATGACCTTGGTGGTCTGAGGCAGGCTGCTACAGCTTATGGTGCGAGCTACTAAGGCTTACAGTGTGGGCTATTAAGGCTTATGGTGCAGGCTATTTACAGAAACCAAATAAGTGGTTCACTTCATTACTCATTTCCCATCCTTGAGGGCTATCTCATGCCCTTTTTACCTAGTTTTATATTAGGAGCGGGCTCTGATATAATGAGAAGAGGGATTCTTTACTTGCTTCCAACAGAGAGTAAAGCCTGGAGTTTGAGGTATGCAGGGGCCCGCTTAAGCTCTCTTTGGAGCGTTGATAATATTTCTGGGCTTCTGAATTCTTGGGCCTTTCAGTACTGTGGAATCAAACCTGGGCCAGCAGGTTTTGCAAGCAAGTGCCTTTAACTGCTAAGCCATGTCCTCAGTCTCTTTTTTTAACTTTTACTTCATCTTTTTACAAGTCCCATATTCCTGCAATTATTGAAGACTATCTTTATCTCTCTTACTACAACAAAAACGAAGTCAAGCCCATACAGCAGTCACATGTATGAACACTGGCCTAGAACATTCTCGTTATAGGCCATGGATCTCAGCTAGGGGACACAGCTCCTCGACCCCTGATCCCTGCCACAGTGAGCTCAGTCTGCCAGTAAGCATCATTACAGCGTGGACCTAGAAGAGTTAGCAAATATAGAGAAAGAACAAGTCAACCTGTAGCAAAAATAACCATCACAATCTTATTTTTCACTGAGCAACTTACGTTCTGGTTGCTTTTCATTGGGTGTTATAGAGCGTACGAAGTCTTGTGGAGTCATAAACACTTCAGTCTCACCAGGCTCGTTGATTACTTTCAAGGTGGCAAAATACCGGAAGATTTTGTCTGGTGTGGAGTAGGCTCGAATCCTGTTCTCATATTCCATCACCTAGGATTTGAGGTTTAGAGTTACTGTAGTAAGCAATACCCTAATCCTCTCCTCATCAATCCTCTCATTTTTCTTATATTTTAGAAGAAATTTTATTATCTCTCTATATAGTTGGATTTTTATTCAATAAATAAGTCTGATTTCAAAACTTCTTAATTTCTTTTTTCTGTTTTTTTTTTTTTTTTTTTTTTTTTTGAGGTAGGGTCTCACTCTAGCCCAGGCTGACCTCAAACTCAGTATGTAGTCACAGGCTGGCCTTAAATTCACAGGAATCCTCCTTTCTCTGGCTCCCAAGTGCTGGGATTAAAGGCATGCACCAACACAACAGGAAAACTTTTCTTCATTCCAATATTTCACTTATACCCTAGTTGAAGCAATATTCATATAGCTTTTGTTTAGAACTTTTATTTGAAAATTTTGAGATCTAGCAAAATTATATAGTGCCATTAAGAGAATTCAAAAGATCCCAGGAACAGGGTACAATACCATACATCTATAGTCTCTTTTTTTTTTCAAGGTAGGGTTTCATTCTAGTCCAGGGGTGGCCTAGAACTCACAATGATCCTACCTCTGCCACCCGAGTGCTGGGATTAAAGGCATGTGCCACCACACCCAGTTTACATGACTTTTTAAAAGAGATTATTTGATAGTTCTTCTATGCAATTTCAGAATCCTGCATTAAACAGACTTGAGATTTCATGGGTTTGAATAGTTAGCAAGCCTTCAAAGACAAGCTTAAATGATGGCATGGAAAAAAAATAGTATTTTGTGGAAGCTCAATTATCAATAGGCCTGAAGAAACAAACTCATTTCTGATTTAAAAAATTGAGCCGCTGGGCGTGTTGGTGCATGCCTTTAATCCCAGCACTCGGGAGGCAGAGGTATCGCCATGAGTTCAAGGCCACCCTGAGACTACAGAGTGAATTCCAGGTCAGCCTGGACCAGAGTGAGACCCTACCTCAAAAAAAACCAAAAAAAAAAAAAATTGAGCCAACAGCCAGCAATCCTATACACAGACCATATTTAGAAACAGACGAGAGGTAGGAGGATCTTTGTGAGTTCAAGGCCAGCCTGGGACTACAGACTGAGTTCCAGTTCAGCCTGGACTAGAGTGAGACTCTACCTCAAAAAAATATATGTGTGTGTGCGTGTGTGTGTGTGTGTGTGTGTGTGTGTGTGTGCACGCGTGCACAGACTTAAGAAACACACAAGTAATTATTTGAATAAATGAGCCCCAGTGGTCCAGGGCTCTCTCCTGTAAGTGCCTGAAAGTGTCTCATGTCTAGCCAGTTTGCAAGGCATCAGGCGTGGCACCTATCTACCTAAAACTATGTAATGCTAATATAATAGCTCATTGCTGTCTGGTATACAAATCTCCATTCTGAGTAGAGAACATGTGAAAAATGTTTCTGACACCTGAATTCTTTTTTTGAGAGAAAGAGGAGGAGAGAGAGTATGTGCACCAGAGCTTCCAGCCACTACAAACAAACTCAGATGCATGCACCACCTTGTGCATCTGGCTTACATGGGTCCTGGGGAATTGAACCGAGATCCTTTGGCTTTGCAGACAAGTACCTTAACCACTAAGCAATCTCTCCAGCCTCTCACACCTGAATTCTATGTATGCATGTATGTGTGTGTATATATGAATGCATGTATGTATGTATGTATATCTATTTTGAGACATGTAACTCAGGATGGCTGGAACTCATTATGTAGCTGATAATCCTCCTGCCTCCACTTCCAAGGGGCTGAGATTACAGGCATGTACCACCACGCCCAGTTTATGTGGCATGGGGCTCAAACCCAGGGCTCCATGCAGGCACTCTACCAACTGAGCTGCATCTCCAGCCCCTCACACCTGCATTTTGCATGCTGAGGTAGTCAATAGTAAATAGTATCTTAAATATAAGTCATGTCAAGGAATAAAACCTAAATACTGTTCAGTTCCAGGTCTGTAGGGTGGCTAATATTTACATCATTCCTGATGTTTTACATCTGTCCATCAACAGCCATTACTATAAGTCACCCCTGGCAGGTGTCATTTCGAGGTCATAGGCAGCAGCTGTTTAACAATGGTCTTAATTGCAGTACCAGATGTGCCTTTAGCAGCCTAGAAAGACTGCTAATTTGTAACTGTACATGACAAGAATTCAATGACTTTCATTAAACTCTGAGTAGGTTTCAGAGAAGACTTTATCAAAAGCCTGAGCAAGTGGCAAACACAATAAGGGGCGTCTCAACCTTGAGACTGTGCAACAAGTCTCGCATCACAAGTCCGTTTACCTCAGAGTCTAATGAACTGCTACATAATACTGGCTACAAAGTTCTTGAACTTTCTCTTAAGAACAAAACAAAAGTGAGAGGGGGTATAAAGAATGCTTAGGGCAAGAGGCTTTTGTGAGCTAAAAAACTGTCAACCATACATGCATGGTAGAAAGGAAAAAGCCTAAGAGTCAAGAACTTTAGCAATGAAAATTACATCCCTTGTTTGTTACAAGAGTCATTAAGTTGTGTTGCTGAATACTACTAATTTGATCATGATTTGGGCTACTGTACGTGTATTTGCTATACTGTTATACAAACCAATGGTTTTATATAGCTATAGTTTTATTTTGAAACAACAGGCTAAGGAAAGTAACAGATCTAATGTAGCCCCATGTTGGCAGAATTTAGTATATACATATTGCAGAGTATATATTTGCCCTTTTCTTTAAACTTAGCATCATATCTTGAAGATTCTTGCTCATCACCTGCATCTTCCTTTCAGGTGACTAAGTGGAGCACTAGAATACAGCATCCTGGACAGCAAACATCTGGAAGCACAGGGAGGCTGCAGAAGGATTGAAGGGCGTTAAAATTTTTACTAACGGCTGAGCCGGGCGTGGTGGCGCACGCCTTTATAGTCCCAGCACTCGGGAGGCAGAGGTAGGAGGATCGCCGTGAGTTCGAGGCCACCCTGAGACTACATAGTGAATTCCAGGTCAGCCTGATCCAGAGTGAGACCCTACCTCAAAAAAACAAAAAACAACAACAAAAAAAATTTTTACTAAGGGGCTGGGCATGGTGGCACGTGCCTTTAATCCCAGCACTTGGGAGGCAAAGGTAGGAGGAACACTGTAAGTTTGAGGCCAGCCTGAGACTACAAAGTGAATTCCAGGGTCAGCCTGGGCGAGAGTGAGACCCCACCTTGAAAAGAAATTTACTAAGGAAATTATGGTAACAATTTAATCATTTATTTACCAATCTTTCTTGAACATCTTTATGTTAAGATATCTGTCTTCAACAAAACTATGAACTTAACTGGATCTAATTCAGTCATCATTTTTCTTATATGACCTATTTCAAGGAGTAGCAACCAGTACTTACAATCAAATAGGAGATAATTTCTCTTCATTAATATTCTAATTTAGGGCTGTAGAGATGGCTTAGCAGTTAAGCGCTTGCCTGTGAAGCCTGAGGATCCCGGTTCGAGGCTTGATTCCCCAGGACCCATGTAAGCTAGATGCACAAGGGGGCACACGCACCTGGAGTTCATTTGCAGTGGCTGGAGGCCCTTGCGTGCCCATTTTCTTTCTCTCTCTGCCTCTTTCTCTCTCTGTCTGTAACTCTCAAATAAATAAATATTCTAATTTATAAAAAAATTATTTGATATTAGGATATCAACATTTTGTAATCACAATGAACCAGCATATCTATACACTGAACATCCATAACTACTAACATCACAAAAAAAAAAGTACCTAGATATTAGGTGTTTCCTGGAACAGAAAATAATACCCCTCTTGTCTTGTTATGGGGGTCAAACTTGAATCTGATTAAACCTCAGAATCTGGTTGCCAATATTCAAATGACACAGAGACTGGAGGAATATTCTGCAGGGCAGTTAAACGGAAGTATAAGTAAAATTCAAACAACAAGAAACTTGAAAAGGTTAAAAGGTTCTGTCTCTTAAGATTAAGAGAATTAAAAGACACATTATCGTGCTGGAGGGGTACAGTGCATGGCACAGCATGTGAGGCCCTGAGTAAAATCCACTGGACCAAAAGAAAAAAAAAACCCAAAACATACATACCGACATATATATATATCACATAGCATCAATCAGGCAAGATAAAACTTTATGTTTCTGGTGATGAACATCTGATTTGAGTAATAAAATTGAAAAACCTCACTCTTCCAGCCACCAAGATACTGAAAGGAAAGAGGACCAGGGGAAAGGAGGAGGCCCCAGGTCTGCTGTTGTGAAGAAGCCAGAGACCGAGAAGGTCATAAATGCCGTGTGTGGGAAAAGGCTTCATAATGTTTTATTGGATGGAACATTTTGCTTGCATTACCTCACTCGTTTTGTCAAATGGCTCCACTATACCCAGCTGTGGCGGCACAAGACTCTCCTCTGCAGGAGGCTTGAAAGTGTCTCTCATCTTGCAACTACCAGGTCACCCAGGTTGCGGACTGCCAGATAACTCCCCAACTACTTAAGCTGGCCAGCAAGGACAGGACATAGTCACAGCAAGAGAAGAAACAGACTGGCTGACCTCTGTCCTCTGAGCAAGGTTAAGACCATCCCCACCTTGGTGCGGAACAAGAGGACTCAGCTCATGAGCGCACAGGACTGCATCCCACTGACAGTTGTCTTGCTGCCTACCTTGCGGTCCTCTGAAGCTTCCTCAAGGGCAAGAGCAGGCCGGGACGTCTTGTCCATAGGAAGACATGTACCACCCTCCTCTCACACAGGTTCATTCAAAGACAGCAGTGCCTAGCTACGCTAGTTCTGCTATCACAAAATGACAGTTAACTAGAAAATTACCAGGAAATATCACTGACACTGGGGAGGCGGTGTGCTCGGTCCAAATTCCGTGGCTCACACTGCCAACCTGAAGAAGGTTAAAGGCTAAAGAATTTGCTGCTAAACTGGATTAAGTGTACATTGCTGCACTTTCTGTATAAAATTTTTTCTTCATAAAGGAAATGAATGAGAGGAATTAACTATTATAAAAATCTATCTTATAGCTAGAGATGGCTGTAAACACCTAATAATCCCAGTATTCAGGAGGTGAAGGCAAGAAGATCGTGTCTCCAGAATCTACATAAAGCTGGATGCTGTAGTGCTAGTGTCTAATCCCAGCGAGACAGGAGGTGTAGGCAGGAGAATCCACTGGAAGTTTGCAAGGCGGCTGGCCAGGCAAGCGCAGTGGTGAGCAATGAGAGAGACTGCTCTCAACGAGATGGATGGCGAAGCCTGACGTTGTTCTGACTCCATATGTGCACCTGCATGCACATGCCTGCACACACACACACACACACACACACACACACACACACACACACACAGTTACAAAGGAGATTTGGGCCTGATAAGGTGATTGTTCCTTACCATAAACAAATTCACCCTTAAGAAATAAGGATGTTTTCTGTAAGTACTTTTTTATTTTAAGGCAAACTCAACAGACTGGGCTTTTTTTTTTTTATGAGAGAGAATTGGTGTGTCAGGACCTCCAGCCACTGCAATCCAACTCCAGCCACATGCACCCCCTTGTGCACACGTGCCACCTTATGCACATTCGTCACTTTGTGTGTCTGACTTACGTGGGACCTGGAGAGTCAAACATGAGCCCTTAGACTTCTCAGGCAAGCTATGCCATCTCTCCAGCCCTGTAAGCACTTTTCTCAACATGCATACCCATACGTTAATGCACCTCTCACTGTTAGTTAGAGAAGCTTCTCTATGTAGATGGCAGTGACCACTGGGATAACCCCAAAGGCACCAAAGCACTGAGAAGAAGTGACAAGAATGCTCAGCACTGAAACATCTCTATCTCACCTTCCAAGGCCCAGGGTCCATTGTGGGGGAGGTGTTGAAAAGAATGTAAGAGCCAAAGGAAGGATAGGCCTGCTTACAATCTAACTGTTCAGACAGAAACTGGATTAAATTTCCATGACCGTGCAGTGCCTAACACTAACTTCACAAGACCCTCATAGGAGGAGGTAATGATGATGACATCAGAATAAAAGAGGGACTAATCAAGAGAAGGAAGGGATATGATGGAGAGTGGATTTGTGAAGGAGAAAGCGGGGGAAGGGAGGGAATTATCATGGTTTATTGTCTATAATTATGGAAGTTATCAATAAAGAAAGTTAAAATAAAATAAAGGAGATAAAAATAAATAAGGATATTTTAATTTGCCTATAAAATACATATGATGAGCTTTTAAGAGGTACAGTATGTTTCAAAAACAGGCCAAACTCTTGGCTTTAATAAGTTTATCATTTTTGTTTAAAGCGTGGGTTTACTCCACAAATTTTCTGGTCTGCTTTTGTTGTTAGTTTTTTATGTTTTATTTTTATTTATTACAGAGAATGGGCATGCCAAGGTCTCTAGCTACTGCAAATGAATTCTAGACACATATGTCACCTTGTGCTGACAAGTTCTAGGGAGTCGAACCCAGGTCATTAGGTTTGGCAAGCAAACATCTTAACCACTAAGCCATCTCTTTAGCTCTGGTCTATTTTTATTTATTTTTGGTTTTTTGAGGTAGGGTTTTACTCTAGTCTAGGCTGACCTAGAATTCACTATTTATTCTCAGGGTGGCCTCAAACTCATGGTGATCCTCCTACCTCTGCCTCCTAAGTGCTGGGTTTAAAGACTTGCACCACAACATCTGGCTCTGGTCTATTTTATTATTACTTGAGAGCAACAGACACAGAGGAAGAGGCAGAGAGAATGAATAAGCATGCTAGGGCCTCTAGCCACTGCAAATGAACTCCAGATGTGTGCACCCCCTTGTGCATCTGGCTAATGTGGGTTCTGAGGAATTGAGCCTCGAACCAGGGTGCTTAGGCTTCACAGGCAAGCACTTAACTGCTAAGCCATCTCTCCAGCCCTCTGGTCTGTTTTTAAAAGACATTTTTTCAATAAATTTTCTTGTTTCATTTCATGTATATTATTAATTAACTCCTATAGACTTTGCAATTTTTGCTCTTATAAACTGAATATTTTTTCTGTTGGATTGAAAATAAAATATTTTAAAAGTTTGATTTTAATAAAAAATTTTTATTTAAATTATAGGTAGAAGAGTTCTTAGCATGTTTATATATGCTCTGTGAAAGAATAGAGTAAGTGAAGCAAAGAAACCAAACAGAGGTGCAGTAAGTGGTGAAACAGATTGCTGGGGACACACGATGGCATGTGAAAGATCACCCTTGATAAGGGAAAGTCAGCTCTTCCTTAGAGATCAGAGAAAGAAGAATCATTTTGGACCTACATTAGATAGGTTTCCTATCTTCAGAGGTAAATATGAGGAGCCCTCATTTGCTAAGAAGAACCAGGACTGTAAGACTGGAGAGGTTAAAAAAAAATGTCAATTTGAGTCAACTGAACCTCACTTTGTAAAGTATAACTACAAATGACTTGGTAGTACAAAATAAAGTTGAACTTTGAGTTTACTCAAAATAAAAGAAGAAACATCACAAATGTCATCTCTTTACAGAAGCCAACCAGGACACTTGAGCAGTTGGTTGTGATACCCAATTTTTGTTCCGTTTCCACCCCAGTCAGAAATGGGCTTAGAAGGTGAGAAGACACATTCCATACCTTCATCTACAAAGATCTAAATTTCCCCGAGGAATTCTTGCTAACACACACAACCTAACCCCCAACACAGAAAGAACTCCTCTTGTAACATGAGCTATATATGAACTGAAAGCAACTGCCTCAGTTTCCATTCTAAGAAACGCATCCGGAGTGGTTGTCACGCATGTCTGCCATCACGGTAGAATGGAAGCTTTTCTGAAGTGAAGTCACACTACAGCAGGCTGTGTTAATTACATGAAGTGTGACAGTCATTCAGAGGTTTTGCTTCCACAATTATTTGGCTTTCTAGAAATTGTATGTTTCCAATGAAATTATATTTCCCTTTGATAACTTGATAGCACAAATCAGAAATACCATGAAGACTCAACGTTAAGCCTAAAGAAGAGCCAAAGAGAAGAACCACCCTACCGAAGCAAAGGAATCAGAGATAAGTGATAACAGGTAAGACTGTCCTTGATGAAAACAGGAGCCTCTTCCTCAGAGACTAAGAAAAGAGCATGCCCATCCTTCTTACCAACCCTACATGCAGTCACCTATTTCTTCAGCTCCACATTTGCGAGAACCTTTGGCTTAGTCCAAGATGGACAGCAGCAAAGAGGTAAAGACTTCAGAAGTGAATGTGACCTGTGACACATCTAAACACAGACCAGGAAACTGAGCTACAACGTTGCTCTTTGGCATAGAATTCTGATACACTTGCAAGATTTGGTTCCATACTTTTCTGTCTCTGAATCCAGAACGTTTCTTCTTTTTTTCCTCTGGGTAAGGCTCGGCACAAGCATCTGCAGCTTTTTTTTCCTGGTTAGAAACTTCTCCTCCTTCTTTACTCTTCCCTTTATCACCGGTGTCAGTTTTTATGTTGTTCACACATGGTGGAGATTCTGCATGAGCCCTGTGTGTGCAAAAGAGAAACCTCGATTAACCACGCAGGTCTGCTGCAGTCAGCTTCTCACTGCAGGTGAAAAGCACCTGACCACGAGCAGCTTGTACAAAGAAAGGGTTTGTTTTGGCTTACAGACTTGAGGGGAAGCTCCATGATGGCAGGGGGAAATGATGGCACGAGCAGAGGGTGGATATAACCCCCTGGCCAACATAAGGTGGACAATAGCAACAGGAGATCATGACAAACACTGGCAAGGGGACACTGGCTATAACACCCATAAACCCAGCCCCAACAGTACACTGCCTCCAGGAGGCTTCAGTTTTTAAACTACCACCAGCTGGGAACCTAGTATTCAGAACACGTAAGTTTGTGGAGGACGCCTGAATCAAACTGCCACAAGGTCCATCATAACATGATTCCTGAGTGTGCAAAAGAAAAATCTAAACCATGTGGGTCCATCTTATTAACACAATCTCTGGATGTGCAAAAGAGAAGCCTAGATTAACCATGCAGTTCATCATATTAACACTATCTCTGGGTATGCAAATGAGAAGCCTAGATTAACCATGCAGTCCATCATATTAACAGAAGCTCTGGGTGTGCAAAAGAGAAACCTGTTAGGAACAACACTTCCGTGGTTTTCTGAGCCACACATACACATGTACACATATGTACCTGCACATACATTAACATGTGTACACATGCATGAATCAAGTAATATGAAGTGCAGAGTTGTGATTTATTATAGTTTCCTTTGAGCACATTTAAAAACAGTGTTATGCTTAACTATTATAGAATGATTTGTGAATCTTTAGTTTCTCTTGATTTATTGCATAAAGTAGTGCAAATTTCTCACCATACAACAACAAATTCTTATAGCATGCCAATTACAATTTTCTTTAAGGCCATGTTATGCCAAAGCAAAGCCAACTAAAAGCATCCATCAGCTGTTGCAATCATGCTGTTGATAATACATTATACAAAAGAACTAAGTTACAAATAAGTGCAAATTTAAGTTTAAAAAACTTGGGGGCTGGAGAGATGGCTCAGCAATTAAGGCACTTGTCTGCAAAGCCTAATGACCTGGGTTTGATTCTCCAGTACACATGCAAAGCCAGATGCACAAAGTAGCACATGTGTCTACAATTCATCACAAATAATGACTTTGACAAAATACCAACTGTCTTGAGATAACTGCCTTGAATTTATGGTTTTAAGATAACAGGTTTGTTTGCTAGGAAGGTATCTGGCTAAGGTGTTGCAGTCAGGTTCGCATTGCTGGTAGAATCACCCAACCAAGAGCAGCTTGTGGGGGACAAAGGTTTACGCTCGAGGGGGAAGCTCCATGATGGCAGGGAAAACAATGGCATGAGCAGAGGGTGAACAGTAGCAACAGGAGAGTGTGCCAAACACTGGCAAGACGAAGCTGGCTATCACACCCATAAGCCCACCCCCAACAATACACTGACTCCAGGAGGCTTTAATTTCCAATTGCCATCAGCTGGGGAGACTAGCGTTCAGACCACCTAAGTTTATGGGGGACACCTGAATCAAACCATCACAGTAGGTATACAGAGGATGGGGACCTATGGTTAGGTTTTAACTTATTTTACCTAATTTGAGGTCAGAGCAGCTGCATTCATTTACTTTTGTACAGTTATGCTGTCAGCAACACTGAGATATGAGGAAGAGGAGAATGTGGCAGAAAAGACTAGCTTCTCAAAACTTGAGGTCATATATAAAAGGCCTTGCATGTTGCTAAGGATTTGAGATTTTCATCAGTAGGCAAAGTGTGTGTAATATGTGTGGTGTAGTGTGGTGTGTGGTGTATATACCTGTGCATACATGTGGGGGCTGGGGGAGAATATCAGGTGCTGCCTTCTATTGCTCATCTACATGTTTCCTTGAGACAGTCCCTCTCACTGAACCTGGAACTGCCATTTCTGATCTGTAAGCTCCAGTTATTCTCTGGCCTCTGTTCCCAGCAGGACATGGCCTGCCCAGCTGATGACATGAGTGCTGGGAATTGAACTTAGGGTGAATCAAGCCCTCCCAGGTCCTCATGCTTGCACACCAAGCGCTCTACTTGTTGAACCATTACTCCAGTCCCTCTTATTTTTGATTAATGTATTAATTGTACATATAATGTAGCTTATTATGGTATTTACATGTATGCATACAGTGCTCTGTGTATGGTTCTGAGCATCAGACTTAAGGCTGCATGTATACTTTACTGATTTCTCCTTTTATTCTTTCCTTCCCTCCTTCCCTTTTCTAAACATTTTGCATGAGGAGCCAGACGCGCAGGAGATAAGCCTCTGCTGCCACTACCGACGTAGTGCAGAGGCAGCCATAGGCCCTGGAGAATAAGCGGGCATGTGGCCACAGTAACGTTTATGGATATGAAGGCTTGAATTCTGTGTAATTTCATTTTCATGTATCACAAACTATTACTCTTTTGTAAGGTTAGAGTACTCAAAAAAAAAAAAAAAAAACACAAAACTAAGATGTCATGCTGCCCTAAAGAAAGGCACAGACTAATGGGACAGAAAACACAGCTCAGGAAATAAAACCACTTATGTATTGCCAATTGATTTGCAACAAAGGTACCAACATAATTCAGGGGTAAAGGATGCTTTTTCAAGCAATGATGTTGGAAAGACCAGATACGGGGGCTGGGAGGATAGCTCAGTGGCAATGTACTTGCAAAATTTGTGAAGTCTTATTGTATGTGGTATAAGACACCTGGAAGAAGCAACTTAAGGGACAGAGTTTATTCTGGCATACAGTTCAAAGGGTACATCCACCATGGCAGGGAAGGTGGGATGGAAGGAAATGGGTGGTCATGTTTCAGCCATGGTCAGGAAACAGAAGGGTGCTGGTGCTGAGCTCACACTGTCCTTTTCATCCAATCAGAACCCCAGCCCATGGAATGGTGCTGCCCACAGTTAGGGTGGTTCTTCCACATCAATGAACCTAATCTAGAAATGCCCTCACAGACATCCTCAGAGATGTGCCTCTTAGTAGATTCCACCAGGTGCAATCAAATTGGCAATCTAGGGTAACCAATGCCCCTTAGTTCAATCCCAGCACAACAAACAATGCCAAACCTCTATCTCACACAAACAATGAAAATTGACTTGCTATGAGTTCTAGACCTAAAAAAGCCAAAATTATTAAGAAAACACAGAAAAAATCTTCACTTCTGGGGATAAACAAAAATCCCCTAGATAGGACTGGAGAGATGGCTTAGTGGTTAAGGTACTTGACTGTGAAGCCTATGGATTCATGTTCAACTCCACATCCCATGTAAGCCAGATGCACAAAGGTGAGGCAAGTGTAAGGTTGCACATGCCCACTAGGTGGCACAAGCGTCTAGAGTTAGAGTGCAGTGGCTGAGGCCCTGGTGCACCAATCTCTCTCTCTCCCCCTCTCCCTCCCCACCCCCCTAAAATTAAAGCTTCTGCCCTTTTGAAAGATACTATGAAAGAAGAAAATGCACACCACTCACTAGGAGAAAATATTGACAATACAATATTGATACATACCTGCAAAAGGTTTTATGTACAAAATACATAAACTTTCAGCCCACAGTAATAAAACAATTTTATTAATTAGAAACTTTGTATGGACACATTACATGTTGCTATCATCATTTCCCTCCTCCCTTCCCCCATTCCACAGAGTGAATCACTGGTATTCACAACTCATAACCCACAAACAATTTCCTTTTTAATGGTCAATTTGAATAGATACTTCACAAAAGAGGCCACAGAAATGACCAACATTCTGGGAAGATGCTCAGCATCATCACCTTTAGGGAAATAAAACTGAAGCCACAATGAAATAGCACAGCATTCTCACTAGAATAGCTACAATACAGACAGACAGAATATCAAGGATTGGCTCACTGGAAAACTGAAAACTGGCAGTTTAGAATCAAGTTTATATTTACCATGTAACCCACCAATTTCATTTCTAAGTATTTAACCAAAAGAAATGAAGACTTAGATGCGATTGTCCAAGAAGCTTTATCAATGAGAGCAAAAAAAACCTAGAAAACCTGAATGTTGTGGAACTGGGAAAATTGACAAATTGTGACGTTCATACAAAAAAAAAATTCTATTCAGTTATAAAAAGGACCTAATTTATGATACATATGGATAAATTCTAAAAACATTAAGCCCAGTTAAGAAGCCATGTCAAAAAGATACATTGTGGTGTTTGAGACAGACTGACCTTAAACTCCCAATCCTCTGGCCTCAGTCTTCAAAGTGCTAGGATTTGTGGTGGTTCTACTACACCCAGCACCAAAAGAGAGATTCTTAGAGTCCATTTATATTAAATTCCAGTAATACAAAACTTATCTATAGTGAAAACAATTGGCTCAGAAGTTGTTGGAATGCTGTGTAGGATGAGACTGCCTGGGAAGAGGCAGGAGGGGATATTATGAGTTGGGGGAAATGTTCTACATCTAGATTTGGGGGTGGTTATACAATTATATATATTTGCTCATAATGATTGAACTATATATTAAAAATGGTACACGTTACTGTACATTTACTATTCTTCAACAGAGTTGATTTAAAAAACAATTTAAAACACAGTACTGCTGGGCTGGAGAGATGGCTTAGCAGTTAAGCACTTGCCTGCGACGCCTAGGGACCCCAGTTCAAGGCTCGATTCCACAGGACCCACGTTAGCCAGATGCACAAGGGGGTGCATGCATCTGGAGTTCGTTTGCAGTGGCTGGGGGCCTGGCGCACCCATTCTCCCTCTATCTGACTCTTTCTCTGTCGCTCTCAAAAAAATAAAAATAAAAACAAAATTTTTTTTTAAAAAACACAGTACTGGGAGCTGGAGAGATGGCTGAGTGGTGAAAGGTACTTTCTTGCAGAGCCTGACAGCCTGAGTTTGATTCACCAGGACCCATGTAAGCAGATGCACAAAATGGAAGGAGACCCTTAGTCTCTCTTTCTCTCTCAAATGAGTTTTAAGAATTGTAGTCTTGGGCGTGGTGGTGCAGGCCTTTAATCCCAGCACTCAGGAGGCAGAGGTAGGTTCACTGTGAGTTCGAGGCCACCCTGAGACTGCATAGTGAATTCCAGGTCAGCCTGGGCCAGAGCAAAACCCTACCTTGTAAAACCAAAAAAGAAAAGAAAAAAATTGTAGTCGTGGGACTACAGAGATGACTCACAAGCACGAGGACCTGAACTTGGATCCCTAAAGCCTATGCTGGACGTGGCAGGTCATGTGTAAAGTACCAGCCAGGGCTGGGAGGCAGAGACAGGGATCCCTGGGGCTCACTGACCAGCAAGTCAGGTCAAACTGGTGAGCTCTAGGGTTCAGCAAGAGATCTGCCTTAGAGAATAAGGTGACTAGCGATCAACTAAAATTCTCAACCTTGACCTCTGGATTACACATGCACATATATACACACACACGTGTTCCGATACACACATGCATGTTCATGCCACACACAAAAAAAATGCAGTCTTTTTAAGGAAGCCAAGCATAATGGTAATGGTAGCAACTTCAAGACGGGGTGAGGTAGGTAAAAGAGAAAGAGTGTGGCAGAGTCAAAGAAACAGTGTGTGTGCACTTTAAGATCTCACGATGGTAAATCACCACATTTTCTATCCTTGCAGGGAAGCCTCAGTAACTAGTGAGAAAATTATCAGGTGATACAAGTATATGAAGGTCCATTAGTTAATTTCATATAGGCATCAAATTTGAAGTCTCAGAAAACACTCATTTTCTAGAGCTACTCTGACACCCCTCTCTGTAATGTGAACACTTGGCAGGGAGACAGGCAGATCTTGAGGCACGGTTTTCTCTCTGTGGCTGTGGCATGACAGCTGAATAATTTGAAACATCTTATTTCACAGTCCAACATTAGCAATGTCAAGTGATTCAACAAGGAGGAACGGATGGGAGCAGGATGGCTAGGTAACACTCACCTCTTCCATAAGAGCCCAGTACTTGCAGTCACTGCAGAAGCTCCCAGGAAAGCCACCATCATCAGTCTCCGCTTGGTCTGGGTGGGCTGTGACACTCCATGGTACCATCGAGAGCCTACCGCCAGTTCCGCCAGTGCAGAAAGGGCATTAAGACGAAACATCCTGTGGACGAAAAGCAGAAATGTCACCCCTAGCTGGTGACATGGTGGTGGTGGCGGCAGCCAACATCTCCAAGAAACATTAAGTACGTACTGATTCTATGACAGATTCTATCATACGTGCTTTGTGTGTATTATCTCTAAACAATTTATGAGAAAAACACTGCTATTTATAAACCAGGTATACCAGGCAAAGTATAATTAGAAGGCAAAAATCAGACTATAACTTAAAGAATTTTTAACATAAAACATTATTTTCTAAAATATTTATTTCAGAGAGAATGGGCATGCCAGGGCCTCTAGCTATTGCAAACAGTAGACACATGTGCCACCTTGTGCACCTGGCTTTACGTGGGTCCTGGTTAATCAAACCTGGGTCATTTGGCGTAGCAGGTAGGCACCTTAACCACTAAGCCATCTCTCTAGCCCCAACATGAAACATTAATTACAACAGGATATTAACTACTAAGGAGACTTTGGTAAGCAGAATTATTTTTTTCTAAGTAGCCATTACTTCTAGGGCTGACAGAACACCCAAAAGTGCCACTCTGTCCAAGGACAAGTTCTAGGTCTTGTGGAAAGAGCAAAGCTATAGGTTTTTGGGAAATTTACTACAATATCACATTAATAGAATTCACTAGAAAGCTACTCTTTTAGAAGCCAGAGATAGCGTTCTACTGGGAGAACTCAAGTGTGCAGAATTTATTGCGACGTTGGCCTTTTGAATTCCACCCCTGAGGGGATGTCTCAATAAGTACTTTACTGGAAAACTGCAAGTAGGAGTTTTGCTGCTAAAAATCCTGCAGATCTGGAAGAGTACACCACAGTCAGAAGGAAAAGTCATCCTTTTCCAGTGTCCCTCTATAGATAAGGCTGAATGACTGACAAGAATAAATTTCTGGAATCACAAACTAGACAATGATACACAGATTTGAAGCTGAAAAACAACGGACACCCTAATTTTACAGATGTATAATGTGGCTTGCTCAACAGTATGAAAGACGGAACTGACTCCACAGTCTAAGTTTTTGACTTAGAAGACTTTGCTATCCCCCACCTTATACTGCAGATGAGCATTTTATAACTTAAGTTTTCATTAAGTCTTTCTTACTCCTAGGCCCGTAAAAGTCCTCCTCTCCACCAGATTCCTTTCACTTCATACTTAAAACATCATTAAAGGCACTGAAGAGATGACTCAGCGATTAAGGCCCTTGCCTTGCAAAGCCCACTGACCTGGGTTCCATTCCCCAGTACCCATGTAAAGCCAGATGCACAAGGTGGCACATAGGTCTGGAGTTCATTTGCAGCAGCTAGAGGCCCTGGTGCACCCATTCTCATCCTCTCTCTCCCCCCCTAGCAAATTAAGTAAATAAATACAAAAATAAAGCCACTAAGATAAAAGAAATTCCTTTAGTGTTTTATTTTATATCAGAAGCATCTGGGACCTGTTAACCAAGATCATCCCATAAGTGAAGAAGTATACTCCTGTCCTTCCCAAAGCTGAAGGCAAAGCAAAGGTTTAAGGCTGAGAAGGCCATACTGACAGCCATGGACAGCTACAAAAAGCTCTGCGTGGGCTGGAGAGATGGCTTAGCGGTTAAGTGCTTGCCTGTGAAGCCTAAGGACCCTGGTTCAAGGCTCGGTTCCCCAGGTCCCACATTAGCCAGATGCACAAGGGGGCGCACACGTCTGGAGTTCGTTTGCAGAGGCTGGAAGCCCTGGCGCGCCCATTCTCTCTCTCTCCCTCTATCTGTCTTTCTCTCTGTGTCTGTCGCTCTCAAATAAATTAAGAAAAAAAAAAAGCTCTGCGTGTCACCCAGCTTCCAGCAGTCAAGACATCGTGGCTGTGGAAGGAGCCCAGATAGCCTTAAAAGAGAACAAACTCAGGAGACGCGAGCTTAACCACTTTGGTACCACCAAGGTTTCCTGACAACAAGACGGTCATGAGGAAGACAGAAGATAGCACGCTTGTGTTCACTGGGATGCCAAGGGCAACAAGCACCGGGTCACAGCGGCTGTGATTCCACTGAGGTCAAGGTCGACGCTCTGATCAGACCTGGTGGACAAGAGGAGGCCTGCATTCCACTGCTCCCCTTCCCGATGCTTTGGATGCGCCACCAAGGTGACATCTACTGAGTCCAGAGTGCTCATTCTAAATTACTTCCTGCATGGCCTTGAGCTTTTTTGTTTTGCTTTTGAGGCAGGGTCTTACTCTGGCCAAGGCTGGACTTGATATCAGGTGATCTTGCTCACTGAGCCTCGTGAGTAGGATCAAAGGCGTGAGCCATCACACCTGGCACGCTGGCTACGTCTAAATGCACACTCTTTTCTTCATTCATAATTTGTATTAGTTCTTATTATTGTTCACTAAACATTCACTCTCCTACCCACTATTCCTTAAATTTGGAGTATGTTTTCCCATACTTCTCAATCTGACCAATGGAGTACTGGCTGGTTCCAAAGCACTTTTTTTTGTTTTTATTTTTATTTATTTGAGAGCAATAGACAGAAAAAGAGGCAAAGAGAGAGAATGAGAATGGATGTATCAGGGCCTCCAGCCACTGCAAACAAACTCCAGATGCATGCACCACCTTGTGCATCTGGCTTATGTGGGTCCTGGGGAATTGAGCCTTGAACCGAGGTCCCTAGGCTTCACAGGCAAGCACTTAACCACTAAGCCATCTCGCCAGCCCTCCAAAGTACTTTTTTTAAATGTATGTGTGTGTGGAAGCCAAAGGCCAAGCTCAGGCACCTCCCTAGGAACCCACCATCCACTTGCTTTGAGACAGGGCCTCTCACTGGCCTGGAGCTCACCAATCAAGCTAGGCAGGGTGACCAGCAAACCCTAGGACAGACCCGTCTGCTTCTGCCTCCCCAGCACAAGGCTAACAAGAATGCATCGTGATGCCTGGTACTTTTATGTGGGTACTGGGGCCAGAGCTCAGTTCCTCCCATAAGCACCTCTGGACTGAGCTATCTTCCCAGCCCACAAAGTGCTTTACAAAGGCGCTGCTGTTAGCCTTCCTCTAATCAAATCCACCCAGAGAAGACTGTGCCTGGAGAAGACACTGGCCCCTCAACCTGGGTTCCACAAGACAGTCCCAGCCTGGGACAAACCAGTGTGGAGCCTGGCTGAGCACAGCCGACCTGCAGAGGGCTGACCTGAGAGCCACGGGGATTTAGGGATTCTCTACTGTCTCAGCAAAAGCTGCCTGATGACACGTTCAGGAGAATGGCAAAGTAATTCTCATCCGAAAAGAATTTACGGAGTTAATACTATATGCTGTGTAAGATCTAGAAAACCACAAATATTTTACAATGTAATGAGGTAAGGCAGACTTGAAAGACTTTTAAAATGATATTTTAATGAAGTATATCTATCATACATGATAGAAGATTTAAAAAATGAAAAGATCAGGTTGAGGCTGGGTTAATGAGCAAAGGCTTTTATTTGATCTTCAGTCCCAGAATAGTTAAAATTTTTATCAAATGACAGAAATGTCAGGGGCACCCCAATAATCTGAGGGCCATTTGGGCACTTTCACCCAGAGAATTAATAGGAAATAATTTGGTTTTCCTTTCAGACGATGACCTCAAGGCCAAAGTAGATCTTTCATTCTTTTTCCTCCACCAGGTAGACTGAAGGAGGAAGAGCCGTTTCCTTAACCTCTTCGCAGCAACGAGTCATTGGAATGACTCGGTATCTACTGCACCCCATGCCTCATTGCATCGACATTTTTCTCAAGGCACAGCACACTGCTTCCTAACTTCAATTACCTTGTGCTTACGTGTATCTTTCTGGAGTAATTTGTTCATAACTCTGCTTCCCCACCTGGCTCTGAATTTCCTTCAAGGCCAACAGTTTTCTTCTCCTTTGTAAGTAAATACACAGGGTGTGTGTCACATCTTGGTGCTTATGATATCTATTAACTATTTTTTACATGAAAAATATCTGTGTATAAGAAACTATAGAGGTTCTGGCTCCTAGCCTGTATGTATATTAACAGTCCCTTAATTTCCCAAGAAAACTTTTGTATTTTATTGTGGTTGAAGTCAAATTCACCTACTAGGCTGTCTCCTAATGTTATACTGCAGTTACTGACTCTCCTCCCCATCTGTTAGGTACATCTTGGCCTCCTTCCTTCAGACTGAGTTCAGGTTCAAAGCTGGGGCTAGCTATTCTCTGTACACCACAGTGAGAAATGGTTACTTTGCTTTTCTCCATACACCACAGTGAGAAATGGTTACTTTGCTTTTCTCCATACACCACCAGTGAGAAAATGGTTACTTTTTCCTCCTGCTTTCCCTTTGAGTTTCAGCATTATACTTCCTGCACCACGCGCCAGGCCCAGAAATCATCTCATTTTATTGCACACACACTAATAAAATCCAACAGCAAGGAGGCTGCCCTGATGTATTCTTTCTGATTCATTTTCTTCCTGATTCACTTTTAAATTAACATTTCCAAAACCCATGTGTACATGTATGTAAACAGCACTGCTGCTGGCTACAGAAAAACTGAGCATAGGTGCCACATATATATATGGAGAAACATTATCACTGACAGCTGAAAGAACAGGGTGTTTGGAAGTTTTCAATGTGGAAAAAAAATAGCAATACAACCACTACAAAAGCTGGAATAAGGGCTGGAGAGATGGCTCAGCAGGTAAGGCGCTTGTCTGCAAACCCTAACGACTCATGTTTGATTCCCCAATACCCACATCAAGCCAGGTGTACAAGGTGGTGCACGAGTCTGGAGTTCATTTGCAGTGGCTGGCGCCTTAACCACTAAGCCATCTCTCCAGCCCTGAATCAATCCATCTCTCTACCTGGCCCATCTGACTCACTGTACTGACACATCAGAATCACAGACAGTATCTGTATCCCAACTTGTATCACTTACTTGCACTTTTCTAGGTGACGGACTTAACGTTTAGAGAAGGACTTCCTGGCTTTCCCAATCTGGGGACTGGCCCCAACCCATGCACAGCCATTGAGCAATTACTACCCACCACTACTGCTAAGAGCAACCTTTTCTAGCTCTGAGGGAAAGACACATTTCTGAAACCTGCCCAGATTTGACCACCAACAAAACATAGAATCAATTAAACAAAACATCAAGATGTGAAGGTGTTTAGTTTGTATGGAAAACCAGGTATCCTTCATAGCATATTTTCCTGAGTCGCACACAGCTCCAGCATCTGGCAGAACCAGTGTACTGAAGGCTCGGTGTATCTAGTGAACCTAGAAACACAGCTGATCTTTGAGAACTAAATTGCAAAGCCAGCACTCTCTGGGGTGCTATGAGACCAGGATGGTACCTAACCAACACAGTAGTGACTGGATTAAGTGGGCCATCAGGAGCTCACCCACTAAATATCTGAAATATCTAACCCTATTTAATTTCCATGCTCACTAAATAACTTCCTAATTAAAACCTGGCTTCTACTACATTGCCTTCAAAGAAAAAAACATGCTCATCAGAAGATGGGAGAATGTAGTTCTCACAGCAGTTATATTTCTCTCAATAAATTAAGTGAGTTGGAACTTGAATTCTAATTTTAGTCTTTCATAAACTTCATCAGCCTAAAGAAACCTTAGGGACTCCCAAAGCTTAAAGCCAGTTCTTGGTTTTTGGTGACATCCTTTTGACCCAATGCCTTGCCATTTCATCCCAAGTCCTACCTTTGGAATACATGCTATAGATAATTTCCCCAAGGTATTTACTGGCCTGTAACAGTACTTGGGAAACTGCACTTATTTTCCTGTTGCCCTGTTATAATCAAATTAGTGGAAAGAAATAAATGAAGAGTCTAAAGAATGAAAATAATGGAAATGTTGATTGCTAGGCATAGTATAGGCTCTTGTGTGGAAAAAACAAATATGATTATACTGAAAAAGCAAATATGATTATACTTTTAAAAACTTTTTAAAATTATTTATTTGGCACAGAGAGATAGAGGCAAACAAACTTCAGACACATGTGACACCTTGTACATCTGGCTTACATGGGTCCTGGGGAATCGAACCTGGGTCCTTTTGCTTTGCCAGCAAGCACCTTAACCACTAGGCAATCCCTCTAGCCCTTGTACAATTTTTTTCCGAAGTAGGGTCTCACTCTAGCCTAGGCTTACCTGGAATTCACTTTGTAGTCTCACAGCAACCCTCCTATCTCTGCTTTCTGAGTGCTGGGACTAAAGGTGTGCACTACCACACCCAGCTTCTTGAACACTTTAAAAATATTTTTATTATTTATTTGAAAGGAGGGATAGAGAGAGAACAACAAGCATGCCTGTTTAATTATATTAGCACAAAGACAGCAAACTTAGGCTTGCCTTTTAACTACGCTACTGGTTGCCTGTGAGACCAATAAAAGCTATATTCTGGGAATGTAGTCTGGAAGATGAAGCTAGTGGTTCCTATTTCTGAGCACTTTTCTCATTTTAAGAGTTAATTTCAGAAAAAGGTAAACATTTGCAGCAAGGCCATCCTGTATGGTGACAGACAGACCCTACATTAGCTTCATCAGTAAAAGCAAATGTCACTTAATCTAAATGTTCAATGCTGTTATCTCTTTGGGTGTGGGGATACGGCAAGAGGACAGAGATGAGTAAACTTCAGTTTCTGCCTGCCAATGCTGGATGGTTTGAGAGAGGAGATAAAACAGCCATTCAAAAACCCATAGTGTAAGGCAAGAAAAACTGCAAAGGCTTCAAGAACATATTAACAGAGATTCAATTACATTTGGTCGGAAACTGGAAAGTGGTCAAGAAACGCTTCCAGAAAGATTTAATGACTTAAAGTGGGAAAAAGCTAAAGCCTTCTTTAAAAAAAAAAAAAAAAAGTTGGTCTGAATGCATTGTCTTAGATGCCTTTGTCATTTTATCACCAGATGATAATGCATACATAAAATCTTTGCAGCCCAACCGTGGCGCTGCTCAAAATTCAGCATTATGCTATACTTTAATTATGCCAAATAGCACTCAAAATATCTTCATACATTTCTTTTAGATAAAATGAGTCAGACTGCAAGTTCTGCATTGAAGGTGCCAGCATGACTACCAATATATAGTAGAGATTAATGTTCATACCCAGTGAAGATGCATTCTCATAGCTCATGGTGATGACAGAAGAAATGAGGAAAGCTCACACCTCAGTCAGCTCTGAGAAGTATTTCCCAACAGTAAAGAAGGCTCTTCTAAGCGATGTGGATGAGAGTGTAAAGTTAATTTAAGGCACAGAAGTCTCTAATGGTATAAAAGGATAATTGCAGAAACATGAATCATCTCACAGAAATGTTACGTTTGACACAGAACATCTGTACTTCCCTTTGTTAGAGAAGAATGATGAAAATCAGACCAACATCCTATGGTACTTCACCTGAAACCATCCTTTATCCAGCAAGTACCTCCATGTGGCTCACTTTCTGTGTGTGTGCACACACAAACACACACACACACAACATAGGGCCTTTTTACTATAATAAAACTTCAAACTTATGTCTCATGAAGGGGAAAAAAAGTGCTGGGTGACTATTCCCCACTCCAAATAACTGCACAGAATAGAAAACCAAACTGTGAAATTGGAAGAGCAAATATGATCAACCCAAAGCCTCTTTAAAATGAAAACAAACTAACACTTGGGAAATTACAGGAACAATGCTGATCAATACAAATTTTCTAAAGCCTCTGAAATGTACTAATGTGTTGGATGATAAATGTGTACTCAATATTTAAATTTTCCACAAACACATTTTTCAATGCATATTTCAACCCTTATAAATTTTAGAGCAGTATTTTTTTATTTTGTCATTTTTATGTTGTGTATGTGTATGTGGGCACATGCACAGGCACACACAGCATGGCATAGGTATGGCATATATCTTTGTTCTATCTCGAGACAGGGTCTCTTGCCACTGCAAACAAACTTCAGACTAGCTGGCCTTTCAGCCTTGGAGTCTCATGGCTCTGTTTCCCATTGCCATAGATGTATTACGGTCACAGATGCATGTGCCACTTTGTATCTGCCTTTGGGTGGGTTCTGGAAAATTGAACCTAGGCTGGTGACTTTGCGAGCAAGTTCCTTTAACTGCTGTGCTATCTCCCCAGTCTCAGGTATAGGAATTTCATGGTTAAAACTACTCTTAATATACTTAGCAGCCATTAGAATGCTACAAGATGAAAAAAATCAGCTATCAAATAAGGAAAATTTAAACATCATTCCAAAGGAAATTAAAGCCAAGGCTTGTTACAAGGCAAAATTCAAGGTGGGTAGAAATGAAGAATATTCTAGAAGCAGTATTAATGAAACCTATTTTTTCTTCTTCTCTATAAACATCTTTGGCTTATGTTCATTTTTCTAAGACATATTTTAATTGCAAGTCTTATTTAAGCCTCAAACATTTTATAATCACATTGCTGTACTTTGTAGCAAAATTGATTGTTATAAAATCTTAGTATATAGCTGGGCGTGGTGGCGCACGCCTTTAATCCCAGCACTCGGGAGGCAGAGGTAGGAGGATCGCCATGAGTTCAAGGCCACCCTGAGACTACAGAGTTAATTCCAGGTCAGCCTGGACCAGAGTGAGACCCTACCTCGAAAAACCAAAAAAAAAAAAAAAAAATCTTAGTATATAACATAAAATTTCATTTAAAATGTTTGAACAGGGGCTGGAGAGATGGTCAGTAGTCAAAGGCACTTGCTTGCAAAGCCTGATGGCCCAAGTTCAAGTCCCCAGTACCCATGTAAAGCGAGATGCACAAAGTGGCACATGCATCTGGAGTTCATTTGCAATGACAGGGCCCAAATGTGTCCACAGTCTCCCCCCTCAAATAAATAAATATTTAAATTATTGAATGATTTTTTTTTTATTTTTGTGTATGGTGTGCAGGCATATTTGTATGTGTGTGGGTGGGTATGCATGCATGTGTATGTGAATGTCATGTGGAGGCCAGGGCAGATTTTGGGTGTCTTCCTCGGTCACTCTCCACCTTATTCTCTGAGATGGGATCTCCTGTTGAGCCCTGAGCTCACTGATCAGCTAGACTAACTGGTCAGTGAGCTCCAGGGCTTCCACATCTCTGTTTTGCCAACACTGGGGCACAGAGGCACACATTACAACAACTGGCATTTTGCATGGGTGCTGAATATCTGAATCCAGGTCTTCATGCTTGTGTGGCAAACACTTTAGCCGTCTCTTCAGTCCCTGTTTGAACAATTCTTTTTTTTTTTTTTTTTTTGGTTTTTTGAGGTAGGGTCTTGCTCTGGCCCAGGCTGACCTGGGATTCACAATGTAGTCTCAGGGCGGCCTCGAACTCATGGTGATCCTCCTACGTCTTCCTTGCGAGTGCTGGGATTAAAGGTGTGCGCCACCACGCCCAGCTCTGAACAATTCTTTAAAAAAAATACTTAGAGGCTGGAGAGGTGGCTTAGTGGTTAAGGCCTACAAAGCCAAAAGATCTAGGTTTGATTACCCAATACCCATAGAAAGCCAGATGCACCAAGTAGAGTTCTTTTGCAGTAACTACAGGTCCTGGCATGCCCATTTTCTTTCTTTCTTTCTTTCTTTCTTTCTTTCTTTCTTTCTTTCTTTCTTTCTTTCTTTCTTTTTCTCTTCTCTCTCAATAAATAAATGAGGGCTGGAGAGATGGCTTAGTGGGTAAGGCACTTGCCTGCAAAGCCAAAGGACTCAGGTTCCATTCCCCAGGGCCCATGTAAGCCAGATGCACAAGGTAGCTCTTGCTTCTAGAGTTTGTTTGCAGTGGCTAAAGGCCCTGGTTTACCCATGTTCTCTCTCTCTCAAATAAATAAACAATTTTTTAAAAGTACCAAGATTTAAAACAGAAAAATATTTATCATAGAGATTATAGATAGTACTTAACGGAAAGAAGGAATGCAGAATTCTTACCCAACAGGAGGCAAGAAAGGCTCTGAAAAATTGAAAAGCCCACCTTGAGACCCACATCTGGAAAGAATATAGAGCTCCTGCGAAAGGAGGAGGAATGGGGTTCTTGGAAATGGGAAAACTGCCCTTTGAGAAAAATTTATTTTCTTTATTACTTGTTTGAAAGAGAATGAGAAATAGAACATAGAGAAAGTGGGAGAGAATGGATTCATCAGAGCCTCTAGCCACTGCAAATGAGCTCCAGATGCATGTGCCACCTAGTACATCTGCCTTTACATGAGTATTGGGGAATTGAACCTAGATCCTTTGGCTTTGTAGGCAGATACCTTAACTGCTAAACCTTCTCTCCATCCTGAGAATAATTTTCAATACAGGATTAATCTAACAGAGTACCACAAACCAGCACAGTAAATATTCACATCAGCTGGACGGGCGGTGCAGGCACATAACACCCAACTTATTCAAAGGCTCAAGTAGAAAGGTCTGGAGTTCTAGGTCTGCATGGGCTACAAAGCAAATATAGAAGCCATCCTGATCAATTTATTGAGACCTGACCTCAAAAGAGAAAATACAAAAAGGGCTGGGAATGTAGCTCAGTGGTAGAGTGCTTAGCTATCATGTGTGAAACCCTGGTTCAATTCCCAGTACCAAAATTAATACTGATAGTAATAATGTGGGATTTCCTAGACCTAACTCCCAGAAAAGTCAACTTAATCTTTGTCAGCAGTAAAACACGTAGTCATTTTGCTATGTTGGCGGTTACTGTACAGTTTATTCTGTGTGTAGTTAATACATATGATTTGAAAACAACAGGGGTAGCTGAAGACAAAGGTAGATATCCAGGTTTGTATTTCCTAAATAAATAAATAAATAAAACAAGAGAAATGAACATTGCATGTAAATGACATCCAAGGCATTTGTTGAATACAGAATGAATCTTTGTACTTCAAAATGACTAAGAAAAAGAGAAAAGCACCAAATTTTAGTGTTTGCCTCTCATGTTCCTCTCTCCTATACCTCATGATTCTGTGATGAGCAGGGAGAGAAAAACAGTTATGAAGAAACACAGGAAACAGAAGAGACGTGAAGTATGCTGAGTACATCAAGGGTAATGTGGGCCTGCAGTCCAGCCACGTGGGGGTGGGTGGGGGTTGATGCCGGAACATTACTTGAGCAAGAACTTCCAAGCCAGCTGAGCAACACAAGAAAGACCTCATCTCAAATACGTATATAAATAAAATAAGACTGGGAGAAAGGAAACTACCTCGAGAAACAAAGGGAAGCAACACTGACTGGCTGGAGTTAGAAAACAAATTTCTATACAGAAAATTGGCAATCATTACAGAATTACCCCATAGGGGGAAAAGGAGCATAAGACCCTCAAGGTTTCACAGGGCAACTTTTACAAGCCTTTAAAGATAAAGCAGTATCAAAAGCACTCAAGATGAAACAAAACTCAATTCTTTCTAGAAGCAGATATGATTTTGATGCATTATGCTGGCACTGTACAAGAATAAAAGACTGCATAGCAAAGTCACCCTTGAATATTAATGTAAAGATAACGAAGTAAAGTATCACCAAATAGAATGTAACACCAAAACTAAAATAAATCCTAACAATCTGGGATATATCTTAAGAACAGATAGCTTCTCAGGAAAAGAGTAACATTAGTCCTGTAGGTCATATTGACTAAGGTGAAAAAAGATCAAGACTATGTCCCAGATGCTAGAAAAGACTTCAAAGTACAACACTGCAACACACAGTGAGACTGGACAGACAAATATAATGAACCTTGACCCTGACCACACACCAGATATGAAACTTAACCTGAAATGGATCCTAGATTAAATCTAAAACCCTAACTTATAAAACTTCCAGAAGGAAAGTTTAGTAAGCTTACATTTGGCAGACATTTCTTTAATAAAATGTAAGAGTAAACAAACAGAAATGAAAAAAATGGAAGAATTAATAAATTGGATTATACAAATCAAAATATTTTTCTATTAAAAGACTGTTAGTTTTATTTTATGTTATGGAATTATAATGCCAAAGAGAAAATAATCAACAAAATATATCAGGCTTCTTCTCAAGTATTTAAAGAAGTCTTGAGCAAAAACAACCTGATTTTAAAAATGTACAAAGGTTAAGCTGTGGCTGGAGACATGAACAAGCGGTTAAGGCGTTTGCCTGTAAAGCCAACGGACCTAGGTTCAATTCCCCAGCACCCATGCCAGATGCACAAGGTGGCACATGCACCTGGAGTTCATATGCAACAGTTAAAGGCCCTAGTGCGCTCATTAATTCCCCCCCCTCTCAAATAAAGTAAATTTTTAAAGTTTTTTTTTTTTTTTTTTTTTTTTAAGGTTAAGCTGGACATGTTGGCACACACCTGTAGTCCCAGCTAAACTTGGAGGGTTGAGGCAAAAGAGTCCCTTGAGTCCAGGAGTTCAAGATCAGGACAGGCAACATATCAAGACCCAGTCTTTAAAGAAAAGAAAAAATAAGGGTTGGAGAGATGGCTCAGAACACATTTGCTTGCCTAGCTTGCCAGCTAGGGTTTCATTTCCCAGTACCCACATAAAGCCAGGTGCACAAAGTGGTGCATGTGTCTGGAATCCATCTGCAATGGCAAGAGGCCCTGGAGTGCTAATTCTCTCCCCTTCTCTCTCCAAATAAATAAATAATATAAACATAAATTTATAAAAAAGAAAAGGTGGGCTGTGTAGTTGACTCATGGTAAAGTGCCCAAGCATGAAGATCTGAGTTCAGATCCCCAGCTCCCACATAAACACTAGGTGGCATAAGCCTGTAATCCCAGCACTGGGGAGGCAGAGACAGGATTCCCAGGGCCTACTGGCTAGTTTACCCAGCCAAATCAGTGAGCTCTGGGTCCACTGAGAGACCCTGTCTCCAAAACAAGGTAGAGCAACTGAGGAAGACACCCAGCATCAACCTCTGCCTCCACACGCACACATGTGCACACTCATCTACATGCACATAAGTACAGACACATGCATATACACTACACACACATCAGACATGTTCAGAATATTCAGTCAAAGAGCAGATTAATGCTTGAATATAGTAGACGGGGAAAGTTAGTAGAAAATGAATGGGGCATGTTAATGAGTAATAGGCCTCTTTTTGAGGTAATAAAAATGCTCTAAAATTGATTCTGGTATTGGTTATACACTTCTGCGAGTCTACTAGAAACCTTTAAATTGCATGATTTAAGGAGGTTGAATTATATGCCAGCTATGAAATATAAATAAATCATAGCATCCTCCAAATAAGCGACCAAATTTGAATTTGAAAACTGAATGACAATAGATCTACAACCTCTAAGGTAGCTCAAAATTTGCAGAGGTAGGAGGATTGCCATGAGTTGGAGGCCAGCCTGAGACTACATAGTGAGCTCCAAGTCAGCCTGGGCTAGAGGGAGACCCTACCTGGCGGGGGTGGTGGGGAGAAGAGCAACAGAAATGAATTGTTTTTTCACTTCTGACTGCAACAGGGACCCAAAGATTAGGACCACTGCAGGATTTGTGCTGGGGATGAAAATGGCCCATGCCAAGAGCCCTGGCTTATCTCCCAGGAGAAGACTAATCCAATTCTAGTAACTGGGGCACCCAGCTAAGCCTATATATGCATATTTCCTGGCTTTTGTTTAATCTTTCTATAGGTTGTAACACTGGTATTAGCAAGGAGACAGACTGCAAACTTCTCTCCAGTTTAGGTCAAAACTGTAAGTGAATGCATCTTTCCATGTATACACACACTATGCTGTTTTAATGTGATGGGGGAGTTAGGCCCCAAACCCAGCTTTATGGCTGGAAGCTCCAGGACCATGACAGGTTTGCTGTATTTCCCATAATCGAGTTCTCCAGAGGAATAATTTTTACCTTCACCCTTCATGAGCTCTTGGCTGAAACAAAAGAAAAATACATAAAAGTTTAATAGGGACTGGAGAGATGGCTTAGCAGTTAAGGTGCTAGCCTGTGAAGCCCAAGGACTGAGAGTTGATCCCCCAGTACCCACGTAAGCCAGATGCACAAGGTAACACATGCATCTAGAGTATGTTTGCAATGGCTGGAGGCCCTGGCCCAAAGTCTTTATCTGCCTCTTTCTCTCTCTCTCTCTTAAATAAATAAAAACAAATAAAACATTTTTTAAAAAGTTTAATAGCATATATACTCTTGTACAAATGGAAGACAACCCAACAATGAGCATAGCTCTCAAAGATTTGTTGTAGATTTTAAGCAAAAATACCTTTACCTAAAACTGCCTTTACTAAGAATACTCAAATTCTAGGTAGTTATGCATTTTCATTATCTCTGTATGTGTGTTCATGTGTTTGCAAGCACAAGCACACCCACAGAGGGGCTCAAGGGCATTTCCTCCAAGTTTAACATGTCCTCCTGAAGGGAGGAGACCCATGAGACTCAGGAAAGAAACAGCCCACAGGTCTCAGGAAGCTTCTGAAGCCTACAAGATTCACCAGTGCCCGCCCACCCCAAGGGTGAAGATGCAACAGAGAACTGCTGGGAGAAGAGACTGACCAGCAAGCCGCCTATAAGTGGGGCAGGGAGCTCCAAGGACGCAGCTTCTGTGAACAGCTCCTGTGCTGGGCGAGCTTTCCAAGTGACACAGCTGCCTTTGAGTTGTCCCTGCTCCCACGAGGACCCCCAATAAATTCATCAGTATGCAAGGTTGGATTCTAGACTACTCATACTTTAGTTTGTCCCTTTGCTCTATATGTAACCCCAATAAATTCACCAATGAAAGCAGTCCTACGAGGGAAATTTACGGCTTTAAAAAGTGCCTATATTAAGAAATTAGAAAGGTTGCAAGTAAACAACTTCACTTCAAGACCTTGGAAAAAGAAGAACAAGGCAAACCGAAAATCAGTACATGGGAAGAAATCATAAAGATCAGGGTAGAAGTAAGTGAAATAGAAACCAAAAAAACAATCCAAAGAATCAATGAAACAATCAGCTGATTCTTTGAGAGGATAAACAAGATTGACAAGTCCATAGCAAATCTGACCAAAAGAGAGAAGAGATACAAATTAATAAAATTATAGATGAAATATCCCCATTACAACAGATACCAAAGAAATTCAGAAAATCATAAAGAAAGCTAGGCATGGTGGCACACACCTTTAATACCAGCACTTGGGAAGCAGAGGTAGGAGGATGGCCATGAGTTTGAGGCCACCCTGAGACTACATAGTAAATTCCAGGTCAGCCTGAGCTAAAGTGAAGCCCTACCTCAAAAAACCAAAAAACAAAAAAAAAAAAACAACAAACAAATCACAAGGACATACTTTAAGACCATATACTCTAAATTTGAAAATCTGAAAGAAATGGATGATTACCTTGATTTATGTGACCTACCAAAATTATACCAAGATGAGATTAACCATTTAAATAGACCCATAACAAGTACAGAGATCCAAGCACTTCTTAAAAAATATCCCAACTAAAAAAAGTCCAGGACCAGATGGATTCACTAGCAAATTTTATCAGACCTTCATGGAAGAACTAATACCAATGCTTCTTGAACTTTTCCATAAAATAGAAAAGGGAGGAATTCCACCAAATTCCTTTTATGAAGCCAGCATCACCCTGATACCAAAACCAGACAAAGACAGATCAATAAGAAAATTATAGACCAATCTCCCTCATGAACACAAATGCAAAAATTCAAAACAAAATATTGGAAACCAGATCAAGTAGGCTTTATCCCAGAGATGCAGGGATGGTTCAACACAGGTAAATATGTAAGTGTAATACAGTATGTAAATGGACTGAAGGACAAAAATCACATGATCATCTCAATGGATAGTGAAAAGGCATCTGACAAAATCCAACATCCCTACATGATAAAAGTCCTAAAGAAACTATGAACAGAAGGAACATATCTCAACATAATAAAGGCTATGACAAACCTATAGCCCACATAATACTAAATGGAGAAGAACTTGAAACTTTCACTAAAATCAGGAACAAGACAAGGGTGTCCATTGTCCCCACTTTTATTTAATATAGTATAAGAAGTCTTAGCCATAGCAATAAGACAAGAGACACACATAAAAGGGATCCAGATTAGACAGGAAGCAATAAAATTATCATTATTTGCAGATGATACGATTCTATACATAAAGGACCCTAAAGCCTCTACCAGCAAACTGTTAGAGTTGACAATACTTCTAACAACATAGCAAGATACAACATAAACACACAGAAATCAGTAGCCTTCATATACACTAAAAACAAATATGCTGAGGATGAAATTAGGGAATCACTCCCATTCACAGTTGTCTCAAAAATAAATAAATAAAGGACCTTGGAATAAACCTAACCAAGGAAGGGAATCTCTACAATAAAAACTTCAAAACACTCAAGACATAAATAGCAGAGACACTAGGAAATGGAAAGACATCCCATGTTCTTGGATTATAAATGCCGGGCATGGTGGCGCACGCCTTTAATCCCAGCACTCGGCAGAGGTAGGAGGATCACCGTGAGTTCGAGGCCACCCTGAGACTACATAGTGAATTTCAGGTCAGCCTGAGCCAGAGTGAGACCCTACCTCGAAAAACAAAAAAAAAAAAAAAAGAATCAATATTATAAAAATGTCAATCTTCCCAAAAGCAATCTACAATTTAATGCAATCCCCACTAAAATTCCAATGGCATTCTTCACGGAAATAGAAAAAGCAATCCTAAAATTAATTTAGAAGCACAAAAAAAGCCCCTCAAATATCCAAAACAATTTTGAGCTACGAAGGAATCACCATACCTAATTTTAACCTATATTACAGAGCCATAGTAACAAAAACAACAACAAAAAAAAAATAGAATGGCACAAAAACAGACATGTAGATGAATGGAACAGAACAGAGGACCCAGACGTTAAGTCCAGGGAGCTACAGCCACCTGATCTTCAACAAAAATGCCAAAAATACTCATTGGAGAAAAAGCCTCTTCAACAAATGGTGCTGGGAAAACTGGATATCTATATGTAGAAGGATAAAAATAGATTCTTACTTCTCTTCATGCATAAGAATTAAGTCTAAATGGATCCAAGACCTTCATATCAGACCTGAAACTCTGAGACTGCTAGAGGAAAAAGTAGGACAGACCCTTCAACATATTGGCATAGGCAACAACTTTCTGAATATAATCCCAGTTGCTCAGGAAATAAAACCACTAATCAACCACTGGGACCTCATAAAATTACAAAGCTTTTGTACAGCAAAGAAAAAACCTACAGAATGGGAGAAAATCTTTGCCAGCTATACATCTGACAGAGGATTAATATCTAAGATATACAAAGAACTCAGAAAAATAAATAAGAAATCAATCAACCCAACTACAAATGGGCTACGGGGGGTTGGAGGTGGCTTAGTGGTTATGGCGCTTGCTTGCAAAGCCTAATGAACCATGTTTGACTCTCCAGATCCTACATAAGCCTGGCTAAATGCATATATTATGCTCACCAAACTGCCTGGTAAGCACTTCTCTTAATGTCATAACCATAGGTTAATGCTACCCTCACTTTTGGCCAGAGAACCTTGTCTTTTCAGATGGTAGTGGCCTTGGAATGAGTCAGAAGGCACCATGGTGCTGAGAAGTGACAGAGAAGTGCTTAGCACTGAAACATCTCTATCACACCTTCCAAGGCACGGCGTCCATTGCAGCAGAGGTGGCGGAAAGAATGCAAGAGCCAAAGGAAGGATAGGACTGCTTTCAATGCACTCTTAGACATAAAATGTCCTGGATATCCATGACCTCGCAGTGCCTGACACTACCCTATAAAAGTCCCTCAGAAGGAAAAGATGATGACATCAAAACAAAAAAGAGACTGAGAAGGGGAGGGAATATGATGGAGTGGAGTTTTGAAGGGGAAAGTAAGGGGAAAGGAAATTATCATGGTTTATTGTCTATAACTATGGAAGTTGCTAATAAAAAATAAACTAAAATTATAGCCAGGTGTGGTGACACATGCCTTTAATCCTGGCACTCAGAAGGCAGAGGTACAAGGATTGTTGTGAGTTCAAGGCTAGCCTGAGACTACATAGCGAATTCCAGGTCAACCTGGACTACAGTGAAACTCTCCCTCAAAAAACCAAACAAAAATGTTTTTATATAAATTTACAAGACAAAAAAATTTACCGATGGTGGTGTAATTAGACAGAATTTAATAAAAGTTGTTTTATAGAGATGTGGTTAGAATTCTCAAGAGTCAGTAAGAGACATGAAGCACCCTGGACAGAACAGATGGAGCCACTATGCCTTTGTGGGCCAGGGAAACTGGCAGTTAACCAAACCCAGGCAACTGTCGCCATAACTCTGGGAGAGAACCACTGACAGGAGCTGTGCGGCTTTCAGTAAAGGAAAACACTGCTATCAACAAACCTGCTATCAATCAAGCAGGAACCAGGGAAATAAATAACCAGATCTCATGCTCTTCCTGGAACCTCCTGTCTTAGCCAAACACCAATGGACATGAAAAGACGAGGGAAAAGAAACTGTGGAGGCCAAATATAAAGGTCAGCTTCCAGGGGCATACTACAGAGTGGAGAAGGTTACAGCAGAGAATAGCTAGCAAATACGATAATACTTCTTTATTTCATATTTCCATCTTACTAGTCAAAGGAAGAACTGTAATAAATTTATTTTTCAGTACAAAGAAGTATTCTTTTTAAAATATTGTATTTTATTACTTGAGAGAGAGAGAGGCAGATAGAGAGAGAATGGGCACGCCAGAGGCCCCAGCCACTGCAAACGAACTCCAGACGCATGCACCACTGTGTGCATCTGGCTTATGTGGGTACTGGGGAATCGAACCTGGGCCCTTAGGCTTCTCAAGCAAGTACCTTAACTGGTAAGTCATCTCTATAGCCCCCCACAAAGAACCATTCTTGTTGTTACAATAGAGAAGTCACTGGGTTAAAAAGACAGATTGTTCTTGATTTTAAAAGGAGGGGAGCTGGAGAGATGGCTTAGCGGGTAAGCGCTTGCCTATGAAGTCTAAGGACTCCGGTTCAAGACTTGATTCCCCAGGACCCACGTAAGCCAGATGCACAAGGTGGCACATGCATCTGGAGTTTGTTTGCAGTGACTGGAGGCCCTGGTGTGTCCATTCTCCCTCTCTCTTTCTCTCTCTCTCTCTCTACCTCTTTCTCTGTCAGTCTGTTGCTCTCAAGTAAATAAAAATAAAAAAAATGAATTTTAAAAAAAACCTGAGCTAGAGAGATGGCTTACTGGTTAAGGCATTAGCCTGTGAAACCTAAGAATACATGTTAGACTCTCCAGATCCCACATAAGCCAGACGCACAAGGTGACGCAAGCACGCAAGGTCATACATGATCACAAGATGGGATATGCATCTGGGGTTTGATTGCAGTGGCTAGAGACCCTGGTGTGCCAATTCTCTCTCCCATAAAAATAACAACAAAACAAAAAAGAAACCCAAATATTTATGACAAGAGGCTTCATTACAAGGTTGTCGGGAGCTGCAGCTGTTCTTTGACCTCTTAACACAGAGACATTATTGTATGGCCTTGGCGAAGCCAACTTCAGACACAGAGGCATTAATTATCGAACGGCCGTGGTGAAGCTGACTTTAGGCACGTAGGCATTGTCGAGAAAGTTTTATTTTCTGTACATAAACAGTGTCTGCCTGAATAAACCTGAGCCTTGATCAGAACTTGTCTTGGCTCCATTCCTTGTGTTCTTGTCTCAGATCCATTCCCACTCCCTCCTTCGGGGTCTATTTCAAGTCTCGTGCTGCAGGCCGGCACACAAGGCGGGTCTCCATACTCTTAAGAATTGATTAAAACATAAAAGAAGAAAAGGAATAATGTACTAGAATATTAGAGCTAAAAAGATCTTAGAAATTTTCAGGTTTTCAACATAAAAAGGAGGAAGATATTTCAGCAAGGACAGGAGCACAAAGCTAGTTATTTGCAAGGTGGGGAAGGAGTCCCAGATCCACTGCTCCTCTGACTGTCCTCCTATGAGCTGCGTTACAGAAATGAACCTACATATGCTAATACTGGGAAAGTAAGACAAGTATGGTGGAACCTGCCTATAATCTCAGCACTTGGGAGATCGAGGAGGACCAAGAATTCAAGTTATCCTGGGCTACATTGTGAATTCAAAGTCAGCTTGCAATGTATGACAGCTTTAAACATACACACACACACACATTAATTAATTAAAAGCCAGGTGTGGTAGTGCATGCCAATAATCCCAGCAAAGGCAAGAGGATCACCACATGCTGAAGCCTAGCGTGGTCTATGCAGCAAGTTCCAGGCCAGTCAGCAAGACCCTGTCTCAAAAAAAATAAAAGAAAAGAACGGGGTGTGGTGGTGGCACAAGCCTTTAATCCTAGCATTCAGGAGGTTGAAGCAGGAGGATCTCTGTGAGTGTAAGCTCAAGGCCAGCCTGGGCTAGCATGAGACCCTGCCTCAACACTCCCCATCCCTGCACAAAAAAGAAAGAAAGAAAACCTGGTTAACAGGCTTAAACAAATTAACAAACCAAACCACAGATGTGTAAGGTTAGAATGTTTAATTTCTGACAGCCGAATTCCAGGGTTCTAAGGTAACATGTATGATTCGGCCCTCTACTTTCTTAACCCAAATAAATAACACTTCATTAATCTTAATATAGAATACACAGCGCTTAGGAGTTCACCAGAGGCTTTAATCTGAGCCTAAAGAAAATACGCAGCCAGGAAAGAAATGAATGGCAGGAGCGTTTTGCTGTAGAGCATGAAATTGAAAGCTCCGGGCTGAGAGTGATGGGAGTGCGCCAAAGCAGCGCACTTGAGCCTCGTCTTCACATGTGGAGCTGACATAAAGAATGCAGCCCTCACTGCAGGATGACAAAGACCCCATGAAGTGCAGACTAACTACATGCGAAGAAAAATTAAAGATGCAGTATCTGAAGGACGAAATCTGTAAGATTAATTGTAACTAGAAGAAACAGCAGTGTTCACGATTACAAAAAATAAGAGCAAATTTAGCATGCCTGCTATTGGGAGAGAAAAGATGTTTAAACATTATTAAAGATCTTTTAAGTTTAAAAAGTTGAATTTGCTGGAAGTGGTGGCACATGCCTTTAATCTTAGCACTCCACTCAGGAGGACAAGGTAGGAGGATTGCTGTGAGCTCAAGGCCAGCCTGAGAATATAGTGAACACAGTGAATTCCAAATCAGCCTGGGCTACAGGGACCCTATTTCAAAACAAAACAAAAGTTGAATTAATTGGCAATGTATGAGCTGGAGAGATGGCTTAGCACTGAAATTTGCCTGCTAAACTAAAGGACCCAGGTTCAATTCCCCAGGACCCACATAAGCCAGATGCACGAAATGGTGCATACATCTGGAGTTCATTTACAGTGGTTGAAGGTCCTGGAGTACCCATTCTCTCTCAGCATATATATGCCTCTTTCTCTCTCTCTCAAATAAATAAAATTTTAAAAGTTGCAATGTTTGTGTACATATAGTACTAAAATCATTTTACTTCATAAACTTTACACAGACAAAAAGAACAAAAAAAAATTTTTTTTTTTTTAGGTAGGGTATCATTCTAGCCTGGGATGACCTGAGACTCACTATGTAGTCTCAGGGTGGGCTCGAACTCACAGCAATCCTCCTACCTCTACCTCCTGAGTGCTGAGATTAAAGGCATGTACCACCATGCCCGGCAAGAGCAAAATTTTTAAATATTTTATTTTATTTATTTATTTGTGAGAGAGAAAGAATCAGATAGAGAAAGAATGGGCAGACCAAGGCCTCCAGCCAGTGGAAGCAAAGTCTGGATGCATGTTTCACTTTCTGCATCCAGCTTATGTTGCAGGTCCTGGGGAATTGAACCTGGGTCCTTTGGCTTTGCGGGCAAGTGCCTTAAGTGCTAAGCCATCTCTCCAGCCCAAAAGAGCACATTTTTTTAATGGTCTATTTTCAAACAAGAGATTAGCATCAAGCCTTCACAGCTTATTTTTAAACTGCTACACAGAAATCACAAGAGTACTATTGTGAAGAGCATATATATTGTAATATAAATTATACTAGAAAGCTGTCATGTGCTGTTTAAGTTTGCTGAGAGCTGACTCTGGGAACAAGGTAGGGCCCCCCCATCTCAGACCAAGTTTGTTTGTTCAAAGTGTCCTGAGGGACCCCTCATCCTGAGACAGGCTGGGCCCTGGCCCTGTGCCAGGGAAAAAGGAGAACAAACATCCCAAGAGCTAAACCCACTCTGCCCTTGAGAACAGCTGAAGGCAAAGCACTTTCCAAACTGTCTGGCATTCCACCCCCTCAGATTTCAAGACCTGAGCAGAGGTCACTGCTGTTTATCCCATGGCACTGAAATGCCTGGGGTGGGAAGTGCTCACTGGAAGCCTCACCTGAGGAGAAGCTCCGCACAGGACCCTCAGCGTGGACTCCAGCAGACTGCTTCCATGGGGCTTCCCCAGCCCTGTCAGCTGGGTGTGCAAGTGCCCTGTCTGATATTCTGTTATTTCTCTGCCATTTGCTACTCAATCAGGTTCCGGTCATTTCTGCTGGATGTTAGGAATGTCCAATTTCATGCTAGCCACGCTGTCCTTTCAGTGTCCAGTGGGCCCACTCCACTCATTTCTGCTAGACGCTCCAAGTACCTGGCTTGATGTTCTGTCATTTTTCTGCTACTTGCCATTTTTTCTTTTACTTTTTGCTTCCTATATACTTAGCACACTCACTCATTCCAAACTCAAACTACACCTATCATAGATTACTTTCTGGACAAAACATATGCATTGCCTAGATTGAACAATTTTCCACATTTGCTTCATCTATTTCTCTACTAAGCTGTTTTTTATTTTAATGTGGAACCCTTCTAAGTAAATTATAGACATCAGAATACTTTACCCTTAAATAGCTGTATAACATTGTCCTGCATCTCTATAAGACCATCACTAAACTAATAACTGTTTCCTAGTATCACTAATGCCAGAGCATACTCAACCTTTCCAAGTCAGGATCGCACAAACACAAATTTGATGTGTCCTCTATCCTCTTTGCCTTTGTCTTTCCTAATCCCTTTTTTTTCCTCCTCCTCCTCTTCTTCTTTTTTGGCTTTTCGAGGTAGGGTCTCACTTTAGCCTAGGCTGACCTGGAATTCACTATGTAGTTTCAGGCTGTACTTCACAACAGTACTCTTGTGATTTTAATCAATATGGAGTTTGGAGGAAAAAAATCTCAAAATTATTGGTACTGTTGAATATGTGACAATTCTGATGGATGTAACATCATTATATATTTATAAGTTACTAAAATGGTAATATTTTAAAATTATGGCTAAAATATACATAATGAAAATTTGCCATTTTAACAACTTTAAAGCCTACAATTCAGTGACACTGTGTTCACCAGACTGTCCAGTCACAATACAACCTTAATTTCTGAAGAGAGTAATTCTATTGCACAAAGTCTCAATTTGCTGGATTGCCTGCAAAGGATGGTTTACACTATTTCTCCATTCTTTACTTTTGGCAACAAGTTACATGTAAAGGTTATTTTTTAAATAATTTATTTTTTAAATTGATTTATTAGAGAGAGAAAGGGAGAGTGGGTGTGCCAGAGCCTCCAGCCATTGCAAACAAACTCCAGATGCAAGTGCCACCATGTGCATCTGGCCTACGTGGGTTCTGGGGAATTGAACCTGGGTCTCTAGACTTCACAGGCAAGCACCTTAACTGATAAGCCATCTGTCCAGCCCACATGTAAAGGTTTAATGAGAATTTACTTCTGGTGAGAATTCTGCATGGGTTATTTTACACACTTCACAAGCCCTGGTTCACACCATCTTCTCTGGCATCCAGTCTGCCATTAGTGCCATCGAGTATGTTTTCCACCTCACAACTGCAGGCTTTATCTCTGTAGTTTCAATTTGGGCATTTTTACATCTCCTGTGTCTCTAACAGGTTTAATCTTTCTTCTAGTTTCTGAGCATATGGCACGCACTATGTAAAAATGGCCATTCTAACGGGTGTGGGTAAATTTGGCATAAAACATTTAAAAATCACTCTACCATCTTTATCACTTTTTGCTTTGCTGTTATTAAGACTTTTCTAACTTATTTCCATGCCTAGTAATTTCTTTTTTCACTTTCAAAAAATTTATTTATGGGCTGGAGGGATGGATTAGCAGTAAATGTGCTTGCCTGCAAAGCCAAAGGACCCAGATTCAATTCCCCAGGAACCATGTAAGCCAGATGCACAAGGTAGTGCATGTGTCTGGAATTCATTTAAAGTGGTCGGAGGCCCTGGAGCACCCACTCTTTCTTTCTCTCTCTCTCAAATAAATAAATAAATAAATAAATAAATAAATAAATAAATAAATTTAAACAATTATGATTTGCATTGTGTGGCTGCACATTTGTACATGTATGGGAGCATGTGTGTGTATAGGCAGACGTGTGCATATGGGGAGACCCGAGGTCAACATCAGAGTCTTCCTCAGTCACTCTCACACTGAACCTAGAACTCACTAATTCAGCTAGACTAGCTAGCCACAAGCCCTAGGGATCCTCCTATGTCAGCCTCCCCAGTTAAAGTGACTTTCAATTAGCAATGGGTTTTCTTGGTTGATCATCCCTTTTCTTCTGCATCTTCTTGCCATATCCCTCTCCTGTACCCTCCTTCTACCCTCAGAATCCCCCATCCACTTTAGTATCACATGCATTCTTTTAACCTCTTCACCTCCCTCCCTTAAAGACTCTTCTTGCCAGTCTCAGGGGCTCCATTCTAGTTTCCTGGCCTCTATTTACACACACTCCTACATAAATAGCCATACATGAAAATGAGAAGTTAAGATCTGCACATGAGAAAGAGAATGTGGTAGTATTGGTCTTTCTAAGCCTGGGTTATCTCACTTAATCTGGTTTCTAATTCCATCCAATTTCCTACAAAATTCATTATTTCATTTTTTTTTCTTCGTGGCTGAATAAAATTCTATCGTCTATGTGTACCAACCACGTTTTCATTAGTCATTCATCTGTTATGGACATTGAGGTGACTGCATTTCCTTGCTACTGGGAACAGAGCAGCAGTAAAACATGGACATATAAGAGTCTCTGTCCTTTGGGTACATGCCCAGTGGTACAGTTGGGTCATATAGTAATTCTTTTTTGGAGAAACCTCCACGCTGATTTCCATAATGGCTGCACCATTTCATGTTCCTGAAAAGGTTCCTTTTTTCCTCCAGCCTCACCAGCATTTGTTGTCACTTGTTTTCATGATGGCTCTTCTGACTGGGATTGACAGAGTTTCAAAGTAGTTTTCATTTGCACTTCCCTGATGACTAAGGATATTTAACACTTTTTAAGATATTGTATTGACTGGCCATTTGTGTTCCTTCTTTTGAGAACTGCCTGTCCTGTTTGCCCATTTAATGACTGACAGTTTGGATTTTCTGGTGTTTAATTTTTACAGCTCTTTACACATTCCATATATGAACACTGTCTCCAGTGTAGCTGGCAAAGATTTTCTCCCATTCTGTGGTGCCTAACAATTTCTGATTGGATACCAGCATTGTTAATGTGTTTAAATGCTGGATATTTCTGAATTCCTGCAACTATTTTTGAGATTTCTTCTGGGACATGATTAAGTCAACAGTTTGATTTTTCCAGGCCTGGCTTTCAGCTCTGTCAGACAGGGTAGAGTATCATTTAGGTCAGGGCTAACTTATCCCACAAGAGTCAACACTCTGACTCCTCACAGGGAAGGGAAACCGCTGTGCTCTGCCTGGCTCTCCTCTCCTGCTCTGCAGCGAATTACCCTCTGTATCCCGCAAGCCAGAGCCTCATTTGCTCTTCAGCTCTCCTCTATCACTTTCTTTGTTGTACAATGTCCAAATCTAGCAAGCCACTGTTTTGTATAACTTACCTGTCTTTTTAGCTGATTCAGAGAGCAAGGTAAAGGTTGACAGTTGCTCCTTCACTACAAAGACCAATTTTTCTATGCCTTCATGCATGTAAGTTTATGTGTGTGAATGTGGGTGTGCACAGACCACAACACATGTGTGAAAGTCAGAGGACAACGTTCAGGTGTCAGTTCTTGCCTCCCACCACCTTTGAGGAAGGGTCTTATATTCCCTGATGCTTTTGCAGGCGAGCTGCCCCCTAGCTTTCCCGTGGATTCTCCTGTCCTTGTCTCCCTTCACACCAGTAGGTGTGGCTGGAATTACAAATGCTGCCACAGTGTCCAGCTTTACTTTACATATGTGCTGGGGTTCCAAGCCTGGGCACTCTTGTTTGCCTAGTAAGTGCTTCATCCCGTGAACCAGCTTTCCAGCCCAAGACAGCTAATCTTGTCAACTGGATGGAAATGAGAATCACAGAGGAAACAAACGTCTGCACATGAGTGTGAGAGAGTTTCTAGATTAGGCCAACTGAAATGTGAAAATGTACCCTAAATGTGGGTGCTACAGTTCTATGGGCTGGGGTCGTAGACTGCATAAGTGAGAGACAGTGAGCTGAGGTCCGGTGTCACTGCTCTCTGCTTCCTGACCACAGACACAATGGGAGCAGCTGCTTCAAGCTCCTGCAGCCATGATGGATAGATGGCATTTCTGTGAACTGCAAGCCAAAACAAACCCTCTCTCAAGTGGCTTTTTATTTTGTTTTATTTTTTGAGGTAGGGTCTCACTCTAGTCCAGACTGACCTGGAATTCACTATGTAGTCTCAGGGTGGCCTTAAACTCACAATGATCCCTCTACCTCTGCCTCCCGAGTGCTGGGATTAAAGGCATGTGCCACCACGCCCAGCTCAAGTGGCTTTTGTCAGGTATTTTGTGCAAAAAGAAGAGTGCTTTCCAGCTGGAGAGATGACTTACCAGTTAGGGCACTTGCCTGCAAAGCCTAAGGGCCTTGATTCAATTCCCCAGTGCCCATGTAAGCCAGATGCACATGTATTGCATGGGTCTGGAGTTTATTTGCAGTGGCTAGAGGGCCAGGTGCACCCAATCTCTCAAATAAATAAGTAAATAGATAAATTGGTTTTTGTGAAAGAAGAGTGTTTAAATTTGAAAAAAAAAAAAAAAAAAACCTGACCCCCCTGAGGATCTGGAGAAAAGGACTGATCCATTATTAGCTATTTCTTGTCTTATAAATGAAGGTGTTGGGAAGATGGCTAAGTGGTTACAAGTGTTTGCTTATAAAACCTGCAGCATGTGCATAAGCACACACACATGCAAATTTTAAAAAGTCAGATATAAGGCCAGAGAGATGGCTCAGTGGTTAAGGTGCTTGCCTACAAAACCTAACAACCCAAGTTCAATTCCCCAGCACCCCTGTAAAGCCAGATGCACAAAGTGCACAAAGTGACACATGTATCTGGAGTTTGTTTGCAGTGGCTTAAGGCCTGGTGCACCCATTCTCTCTGCCTGTCTCCTATTTCTCCCTCTGCTTGCAAATAAATAAATAATAATATACTTTTTAAAAATTAGACATAAAAAGAAGTAGCACACCTCTCTCCAGTGTAGCAATATTTAACTTCTAATCACTAATTATAATAACTTTCACAATTGTCCAATTCCACAGTTGTCTAATTTTTCTTTCAAGTAACATTTTTAAACTATTATCCTTTTTATTTGCACATATCCAGTATATCCTGTTCTCAAGGCACTACTTCTTTACCCTCAACTTACCCTTAAAAGAATAAAACAGGGCTGGAGAGATGGCTTAGCAGTTAAGATGCGTGCCTGCAGCAAAGCCAAAGGTCCACATAAGCCAGATGCACAAGATAGTGAATGTATCTGGAGCTTTGCAGTGGCTGGAGGTCCTGGTGCACCCATTACCTCTCTCCCCATCTACCTCCCTATCAAGTAAGTAAATAAATATATAGATAAGTAATACTTTAAATTTTTTAAAGGACTGGAGAGATGACTTAGCAGTTAAGGTGCTTGCCTGCAAAGCTTAAAGACTTATGTTTGATTCTCCAGGTCCCATGTAAACCTGATGCAAGCGTGTACTGTTGCACAAGGGGGCGCACACATCTGGAGTTCAATTGTGGTGGCTGGAGGCCCTGGCATGCCAATTCATTCATTCACTCTCTCTCATAAAAAGGGGGAGGTTCGCCAGGTGTGGTGGCGCACGCCTTTAATCCCAGCACTCAGGAGGCAGAGGTAGGAGGATCACCATGAGTTCAAGGCCACCCTGAGACTACATAGTGAATTCCAGGTCAGCCTGAGCCAGAGTGAGACCCTACCTCGAAAAACCAAAAAAAAAAAAGGGGGGGGGAGGTTGTCTGTTAGGGTTGCCGCAAAAGAAATTTTTTAAACACCATTTTTATTGTGTCTATCACCAAAGGTCACTGTAAATTCTGACTCGAACTTCCCAAATGTTCAGTCCATGTGTAGTGAAGAAATGGGTATTTCCATTTAACTAAATTTACTGATCTCAGGGTTCATATAAAACCCTCTTTGGGGATGCAGAGAAGGCTCAAGCACTTGCTTGAGCTCACGTCCCCAGAACCTATGTAAAACCAGACACAGTAGCAAACCTTGGTAACTTCAGCTCTCCGACACTACCATGGGAGCTTGCATGACAGTTTGCCTGGCTGGCATGGGCAGTGGTGAACAAGAAGAGACACCGCCTCAAACAAAATGGAAGGTGAAGACTGCAACTGAAGTTGTCTTATAACCTATATACACACACCATGGTATGCACCCTCCCTCCCCCAACACATTATACACATACAAAGACTTCTTCAGCTAACTCTCTTCAATACATCCTTCTGGCCTGACAGCTATCCCTCTGGGATCAAGCATTCTTCAATCACTTGAGCAATCCATTAGTAATTACAGCTTAACAGAGTCTTCTAGTTTACTTCCACATATATGACACAAAATTTAAACATCTTAAAATCAAGACAAACTATGGGTTGGAGAGATGGCTTAGCAGTTAAGTGTTTGCCTGTGAAGCCTAAGGACCCCGGTTCAAGGCTCGATTCTCCAGAACCCACACTAGCCAGATGCACAAGGGGGCACATGCATCTGGAGTTCATTTGCAGGGGCTAGAGGCCCTGGCGTGCCCATTCTCTCTCTGTCTCTGTCTCTCTGTCTCTCTCTCTCTCTGCCTCTTTCTCTGTCTGTCACTTTCAAATAAATAAATAAACATTAAAAAATTAAAAATAAAAAAATCAAGATAAGCTATAGAAGAGCAATCTATTTAATTCCCTAAACACCTATATATCTATATATTTTACACACACACACACACACACACACACACACACACACACACAGTGAAACAGGGTCTCAAGCGCAGGCTGACGTGGAACTCATTCTGTAGTCCAGGCTGGCCTTGAACTAACCACGTTCTCCTACTTCTGCCTCCCAAGTGCTGGGATCAAAGGTGTGCGCCACCACCCAGCTAAACACATATGTTTTAACTCCCTGCAGTAAAACATCCTGAAATGATTTGAAACATGACTTCAGTTGTGATTATTAATAATTGCATGTGATAAGAACCTCCTGTACAGCAGACACTCATCATGTCTCAATTAACCTGGTCCATACAGGACCCCTTACTGTGGTAAGTAATATCATTTTAACTTTGCAACAGAAAAAATTCAAGATCACAGAGACAGTCAACATTAAGAAGTGATTGGCAGTTTAGATAGGTTTGATCTAAACTTCAAACTGTGTCACCAATGTTAGCAATTAAAGTTCAAATGTTCATTGAACTGAGCTGTTGACATTTCTTTAAACTGAAAACAAGATAGTAAACAGAATGCTGTTTTAATTATGTTTTCTCTTAAAATATAATGACCCATCACAGTGATGCATAGAAAGGCATAAAACCAGACATTAATGTTAACTAGACTGAAAGGTAATATCCAGAGTTACAGTGATTTATTTTTCATACAATATTCAAAATGAAGTTGTTTCTACACAAAGGGAATTTTAAACAGAGAATAATGAAGAGAACCTGGAATTTAATTTTATTGACTACATACTTTCAAAATTTGAAACATCCAGCCGGGCATGGTGGTACATCCCAGCACGTGGAGGCAGAGGTAGGAGGATTGCTGTGAGTTTGAGGCCACCCTGAGACTACATAGTGAATTCGAGGTCAGCCTGGGCTAGAGTGAGACCCTACCTCGGGAAAAAAAAAAAAAAAATGACACATCCAGTTACTGTTTGTAAACTGTCAGGTTAACCTGCAGTAATAAAAGTGCCAATAATCAGCAGTCAAGTAAGTGCTCAGTATGCATGAGTACTGGGCTCAATACTCAGCACCAAATAATTATTAATTTTGAGACTGGGGGAAGGCTCACAAGCTAAAGGTACTTGCTTGCAAAGCTTGACGAGCCTGGTTCAGGTCCACAGTGCCCATGTAAAGCCATATGCACAAAGTTGCACATGGAGTTTGTTTGTAGTGGCAGGAGGCCCAGGCGCATCCATACCTACTCTCCCTGTCTTTCTCTTCAGTAAATACTTTTAAAGAAGTAATTTTGACCAAGTAGCCAAATATACAATAAATATTTATGTTATAAAACCCAAATACTCCAGAGCAAAGGCATTATATATGATATAACAAATAATATACGTATATGCAAAGGAAAAGTTTAGTTTAAGTTTTAGGCTTTATAAATTCATAATAAATGTACAAGTGTTTTAAGAAAGAAAAAAATCAATGTACGAAAAAATACAATTAATTTATATTGCAAATGAAACCAAGTGCTTTATTTTAAATATTTTTATTTATTTATTTATTTGCAAGCAGAGACAGAATGAGCATGCAGAGCCTCTTGCTACTGCAAATGAACTCTAGATGCATGTACCACTTTGTGCATCTGGCCTTACATGGATATTGGGGAATTGAACCTGGGCTGTCCTACTTTGCAACCAAGTTCCTTTAACCACTGAGCAATCTCTCCAGCCCTCTTAAAAAAATTAAATTCTTTTAAAAAAAATATTTCATTTATATATTTATTTATTTGGGAGAAAGAGAGAGGGAGGGAGAATCTGGGCACAGCAGAGCCTCCTGTCACTGAAAACAATCTCCAGATGCATGCACCACTTTGTGAGACTGGTTTTACATGGGTACTGATGAATCAAATCCAGGTTGTCAGGCTTTACAAGTAAGTGCTTTTATCCACTGAGCATCTCTCCAGCCCCAAGTTCTTTTAATTAAAAATACAGCCCGAAAAACAAAAATAACAAAAAAACAAAAAACAAAACAAAACAAAAAAAGATTAAAAAAAAATACAGCCCGGCATAGTGGTGCACACCTTTAATCCCATCACTTGGGAGACAGAGTTAGGATTGCTGTGAGTTTGAGGCCAGCCTGAGACTACACAGTGAATTCCAGGTCAGCCTGGGCTAGAGTGAGACCCTTGCCTTAAAAACATAATAAAAGTATGGGGCTGATGAGATGGCTTGGTAGTTAATGGTGCTTGCCTGCAAGGCTTGCTGGGTCCCAGGTTTGAATCCCCAGTACCTATGTAAGGCCATATGCAAAAAATGGCACATGTATATGGAGTTCATTTGCAGTGGTAAGAGGCCCTGGCATGCCCGGTAAGTCTCAATGCCTATCTCTCTCTCATAAATAAAAGAAAATTTGAATAAAAATTTTAAAAACTATAATCTGTTTTCTTGCGTATCTTACAATCCATCCTCCTTTCTCCAGAACACACCACTTCAATTTTCCTTTAGAAGTAAATGGTCCCCACTATTAATTTTTGTAGTTTGAAACCATGTTCCTCTTTGTCCCAGTCCGTGATGGGAACAAAATCAAAGCCTGGCTACACAAAGCATCCATCACCCACCCTGGCCACAGAGAGAGCCTCTAGCATAGGCAAAGGCCCAAGACAGACCAGTAAGACTACCATATAGAAATGTGCTAGAATAGTGAAGAAAGGGGAATTCTCTTTCTTCTAAGGTTTCTGAGGTTGCAGGAAGTAAATGTATTGCTACTGCTACCATCTTTCCCAAGGAGTATGACTCCACAGTCTTAACTATTTTTCCATACCTATTCTCAAATAAGCAAAGAGAACTATGATTTCTTACTGGTAGGGGAATGATAAATGACAATTGTTACTTCCAATGTTATACTTTCTGTGTAATGATTCCATTTTTCAAAAGCAAGAACATATTTTTATAGTATGAAATAGAAAATATTGGGCCTGGGGAGATGGCTCAGCAATTAAGGTGCTTGCCTGCAAAGCCTAACAACCTGAGTTTGATTTCCCAGTACCCAGGTAAAGCCAGATGCACAAAGTGGCACATGTATCTGGAGTTCATTTGTAGTGACATTATGCACTGGCACACCCACTGTCTCTGTGTCTCTCTGCTTGCAAATAATTAAATAATTTAAAAAAGAAACAAAATATTTAAATGTACTGCTCCTATGCTCCCAAATATACCCAGATATTAATATTTAATGTTTTTAAAGCAGTAACAATTTTCTCATGATTTCCCAAAGTAGATAGAATATGTATCAACACAGATCACCTTTTTCCCTTGGCACTAAAGAAAGCTATTTTTATTTAAAATGAAAGGGAAAAGGTTACGGTAAGCCTTTTATAAAATTTAGTTCTTGGAAGCACCTTTAATCCCAGCATTTGGGAGACAGAGGTAGGAGGATAACCGTGAGTTCAAGACCACCCTGAGACTACATAGTGAATTCTAGGTCAGCCTGGGCGAGAGCAAGAGGCTACCTCAAAAAAAAAAAAAAAAATTGAGTTCTTATTTAAAAAGGATGCTCTAGACAATGCTTCATGGAGAAAACAGGTAATATTTAATAAATGCTGCAGCCACTGTAAACCATTAAAAAAGTAAAACTAACTGCAAAGTTGAAAATTATGCTTTAAAAAGGCATTGTTGGGGGTTGGAGAGATGGCTTAGCAGTTAAGGTGCTTGCCTGCGAAGCCTAAGGACCTAGGTTCAATTCACCAAGTCCCACATAAGCCAGATGCACAAGGTGTTGCATGTGTCTGAGTTCATCTGCAGTGGCTGAAGGCCCTGACATGCCCATATTCTTTCATATTCATTCATTCTTTCTTTCTTTCTTTCTTTCTTTCTTTCTTTCTTTCTTTCTTTCTTTCCCTCTCTCCCTCCCCTCCTCCTCCTCTCCCTCCCTCCTTCTCTGTCTCTCCCCCTCTTTCTTTCAAATAAATAAATATAAAAAATTTACAGGCGTTATTGAGCTGCAGAGATGGCCCAGCAGTTAAGATGCTTGCCTGCAAAGCCTACTGACTGAGTTTCATTCCCCAGTGCCTGTGTAAAGCCAGATGCACAAAGTGGTGCATGTGTCTGAAGTTCGTTTGCAGCAGCTGGAGACTCTGGTACACTCATTCTCTCTTTCTTCTCTCTTGGCTTCAAATAAATACATTTCTTTAGTAAAAACTTTTTTTAAAGGCTTTATTGTCCAGCATGGTGGCACATGTCTGTAATCTTAGCACTCAGGAGACTGAGAAAAGAGCATTGCCACAAGTCTGAGGGCAGCTTGGGCTATATAGCAAGTACCAGACCAGCCAGGATTACAAAAAAGAAAAGAGAAAAGGAAAGGAAAGGAAAGGAAAGGAAAGGAAAGGAAAGGAAAGGAAAGAGAAGAGAAGAAGAAAGGCTTTATCAATCACATCACTCCATAACTCTAGAAGATCAGGGAGAGTTGTTCACATAAATATTTCAGTTAAATATCTTACATGATACTGAATTATAGGATCAAAGTATATATCATTGGATTTTTTTTCTTAAATATAGGACAGTCTCAAAATGGACCTTTTGAAAATAAAAGGCCTACTAAATGAAGGCACAGGGAGTGATGCATGCCTGCAATCTCAGATTCACAGGAGGCTAAGGCAGAAAGACAATTTAAGCCTAGGAGTTCAAGGCCAGCCTGGGCAACATAGTGGGATTCCATCTCAATTAATCAAATCCAATACTGAATAAAGTAAATATTCTATATAGAACACAGGAAGACAACAATGCACACAGGTATGCTCTTGCTTTTATTAGTTTGTATCACTTTCTTTCTCCTCAGGCACATAAGCCATTACCAAATCTTCATTTTTTTGTTAATATTAATTTGCATTTCATGACCCTCAATAAAGAAAGGCATTGATGACAGTTTCTTAACATTAATAGGTGGCCAGGGGGATGCCTGTAAGTGGAAGTCGTAACCACAGAATTATCAAGAGTGGAGAGACAGAGTGGATGAGCCGCCTGCGAACTGGCCTGAGCCTGTAATCCCTGTGCTCACAAGACTCCAGAGTTTGAGGCTAACTTGGGCAATTAGACAAAGATGTCTCAATTAAAATTAAATAGGGGCTAGAGAGATGGCTTAGTGATTAAGGCACTTGCCTGCAAAGCCTAAATGCCCAGATTCGATTCCTCAGTGCACAAATTAGCTGGATGCACAAGGTGGTGCGTGCATCTGGAATTTGTATGCAATGTCCAGAGGCCCTGGCGTACCTTTTCTTTATCTGTCTCTCTCTCTCTAATAAATAAATATTTTTTTTTAAAAAAATTACATGTTGGGCTAGAGGGATGGCTTAGCAGTTAAGGTGTTTGCCTGCGAAGCCAAAGGACCAAGGTATGATTCCCCAGGACCCACGTAAGCCAGATGCACAAGGGGGCGCACGGGCCTGAAGTTTATTTGCAGAGGCTAGAGGCCCTGGCGTGCCCATTCTCTCTCTGTGTCTCTCTCTCTCTTTCTCTTCCTCCTCTCTCTCTCTTCCTCTGTCAAATAAATAAATAAATGAAAATATTTTTTAATTAAATGTTGTCGGCCAGAGCCACCTTCTTACAAATGTTTATTAGGCTCTAAGGTCTTTAGGATAAGACAATATTCAACTCACTCATCACTTTGTCCACACTGGAAAACCAGCAGGTTGTTCATCCTGGCCAAAAAGTTGGTCTCAGATGCAGCTATCAACCTGTCATATGGTTCAGAAAAATTTAAACTTCCCTACTCCTACCAATCTTACACTTCTTTCATCTTGTATGCAAACTACTTTCCAATACAGCTGAATCACTTCTACACTTGACCTGAGGGGATGTTTGATAATAAACAATGGCATGTCAAAAAAAAAAAAAAAAAACTCCAGGAGTGGGATACAAACATGTATTTATAAATTAAAAAAAAGAAAGAAAGAAAGAAAAGTGGTCCTTCCAAGATATTGTAGAAAGAATAAAATATTTTACTTACTCTTAGGTATAAAATATTCACTCTATCATCTGTGTAATACCAACTCATTTGTCAGGTACCTAAAAGATAAAGGTAGGTGTGGCTGAAAACTACTCTGAATAATTTACACAGCCAGACACCATGCAAAAGTTCTCCTTTTAAAATGAACTATGGTATACTTGGCTTTTTAATAGTATTATCATCATTAATTAAAAGCAAGTGCAAGCCAGGCGTGGTGGCACACACCTTTTAATCTCAGCACTCAGGAGGTAGAGGTAAAAGGACTGCTGAGAGTTCGAGGCCAGCCTGAAACTACAAAGTGAGTTCCAGGTCAGTCTGGGCTAGAGCGAGACTCTCCCTGAGGGGGAGGAGGAGCAAGTACAAATAAGAAAACTGAATATATATTAAAAAAAAAAGATAAAGGCAAAAGAAACAACAAACCCTAACATTACAAAGATGGCAACTTAAAACACGGTCTTAGGGCTGGAGAGATGGCTTAACAGTTAAGGCACTTGCCTGTAAAGCCAAAGGACCCAGGTTGGATTCCCCAGGCTCCACTTAAGCAGATGCACAAGGTGATACATGCGTCTGGAGTTCGTTTGCAGTGGTTGGGTGCCCTGGCACGCCCATTCTCTTCACCATCCCCCCTTCTCTGTCTCTTTCTCTCTCTCTCAAACAAATAAATACTTTTTTTTAAAAAAAGTTCTGTTTAAAAAAACACACACAATCTAAAATTCTTCTTTTAATATTCGTACAGAGTCAACAATAATCGGCTCATTCTGAAAACATCCCATGGTAGCTCAGGATGGGATGGTAAGGAGGAAAGGGGAGGGATTGAGGGGTTGGAGCAGGATGATCGGAGACAAGACAAAAAGAAAGAAAAAGAAAAACAAAGAGAAAGAAAACGTCAACATAACAACTGGACAGTCCGAGAAGGCGGCACTTTATTTGCTCTTTTGAAAAGCGTCAGCGATTTTCCTCTTTTCTCAAGAGTCAACGATCTTTCCATCACAGATCCACTTGCAAACTCCCCCCCCCACCCCGACCCCCATCCCCGGTCCACCTCCGATCACCTCCCCAAACTCCAAGGGCCCCAGACAAGGGGAGCCGCGTGTCCGGTCGCGAGTGGAGAGGGACACCGTCCCGGTCAGTAAGTGGGGAAGCCGGCCCCGGGGGAAGTTCTCCCGGGACAGGGAAGAGGGGCTGGGGTGACGGGAAGGCAGGCGGAGCCCGCAGAACAGCCGGCACGTCTTCCGACCCCTGAGCGGAGCGCATCCCTGACAGCTACCCCGCCCGACCAGAGAAGCCGCCGGGTCCCCGGGGCCTGACCGACGACTCATCGCGGAGGCCAGGTCCCCTAAAACTGACCCTCTTCCCCGTTCCCCCAAAAGACTATCTCGTCGTCACACTCCTCACGATCCCAACGGACTCACCCGTCCGCGCTCGGGCTTCAGCACAGAGCGACTCGCGGAACGCAGCCCGCCTCCGACGACCATAGAGACGGAGAGCCAGCCTCCACGTCCACCGCCCACCCTCACGTGACCTCCCCGAGCCGCTGCGCACGTCGGGATCGTGGCGAAAACGCGTGGAGGAGGGCGCGGTGGAGAAAGGGGAGGCGAGGGGCGGGGGCGGTGTGTGTGGAACATCTCGCCCCGCCCCCTGGATCCCGCCCACCTATCAGGTTCCGCCCATGCCTCTGGCCCCGCCCACGTCGCGGGCTCCGTCCACGCCCCAGGCGGCGCCCTCCTCGGGCCCCGCCCATGTCCCAGGCCCCGCCCACAGGTCGGGTCCCGCCCACGCCCAGGCATCGCCTCCTCACGGTTTAGGCGGGAAAGCGAGCTGAGGTGCTCCCAGAAGCCTCCGGGCCCGCGTTCCTGAAGGCTTTGCCTTCCACAGCGAGCATGGGAACCTGTGAAGAACTGTGTTGTGTGTCAGCCAGTCAGGCTGTTCGGTGCCGGTCTTCGTGTTGGCTAAGCACAAAGGAGGCATTTGAAACCAAACTGGACCACAGTGAGGTGGGAAATATTTCTTACAAACTATTTTTTAAGTTTGAGCTTCCAGTAAAATTTCACTCGTTTCCTAAGTTTGGAACTTTTTTTTTTTAATTTTTGGATTTGAAAACCTGCTCACCACTTCTTTTACAATTTTTCTTTATTTGATCTTACTTGCAGGCAGAGAGAGGAGTGAGAGAAAGCACACACCAGGACCTCCAACCACTGCAAAGGAACTCCAGATGCATGCCCCACCTTATGCATCTGGTTTACATGGGTCCTGGGGAATTGAACCTGGGTCTTTAGGCTTTGCAGGCACACGCCTTAACTGCTGAGCTATTTTTTTTTTAAAGTGTTCCATTGGTAAACTAATATCACAGAGTCATGTTCCAAAGTTTCTAATTGTAAGGAAAGTGTAAGAGAAAAGCCAAAGAGAACACCAGACTTTGATCTCTACAGACAGACTATTTATGTAGAGAAACAGCGAGGGGCAGCAACCTTCCCCTGGGATGGAGGAGTGCAAGTTTATAAGGGGAATCCTAAGAAAAACAGACTGGACCAGGTGCAGTTCATAAGAAAATTGTACCTGTATTGTGTCTTTGTTCAGAATAGGCTTCTTCAGCCAGGAATGTCTAAGGGAGGAGACTCAGATGGTCTCTGGTCCTTCAAGGCCATCTAGGCGAAGGGGAGTACATCAGTCAGGAAAGGTGCCAAACTCAATGAGGCTGGATGCCTCCGTTGTTTCTTCATTCCCCAAGAGTTCTAAAGATAGTTATTAACTCTTTTGTTCCCTTTAGTTTTCAGGGAAGGCTATTAACCCCTCACTAATAGCACATTTTCCTGATGAACAAAGTGTTGCTTTTAGAAACTCATTATTTCCTGATATGGAAAAAACATGAAACTATTACAATCCTACCAGAGAACTTTAAAACTATGGTGAGTCTGTGTGTGTGAGGCTTAGTGGTGCAGTGCTAGCCTAGCATGTGTGAGGCCCTGGTTTGCTCCCTAGCACCTAAAAGCTGTAGAGGGAGGGGCTGGAGGGATGGCTTAGTGGTTAGGCATTTGCCTGTGAAGCCTAAGGACCCCGGTTTGCGGTTCATTTCCCCAGTACCACGCGTAAGACACATGCATCTGTAGTTCATTTGTAGTGGCTGGAGGCCCTGGTGCACCCATTCTCCCTATATATATCTGCCTCTCATAAATAAATAAATAAATGCTAGAGGAAAAGGTAACAGCCAGACAGGGTGGTGCACATCTTTAATCCCAACCCTTAGGAGCCCAAAGTAGGACTGCCATGAGTTCAAGGCTACTCTGAGACTACATAGTGAATTCCAGGTCATCCTGGACTAGAGCAAGACCCTACCTTGGGGAGCGAAAAAAAAAAAAAAAAAAAAAAACGCAACAACCACATGTTAGGCCAGTCTAGACATTATAGCAGGGCCTGACCAAAAGGCAATAACCACAGAGACAGAAAACAGACAAAACTAACATTGGAGTTAAGTTGTAAAGTAAGCCAAGTCAAATATTTTCTCTGTTTCTTCTAAAAGGACTCACTCCTCAATAACAAGAAGGAATTACTGTGTTCAAGGCACTATGTGCCAATGTAGATGCAGTCCAATGTTTGTTTACAGCTAGCCTGTGGGATGGATACTATTTTTATTCACCTGCATGTGGAGAAGTAGGCTAGGACCCCAAGGTAATTCAGGAAATGCCACAGCAGGGCACACCTAATTTGAAGGACCAGGATCTGGACACTTAAACGGCATTCTTCAATCTGTTGTTCTCTGGGATCTGGCATGGGGGTTAGGAATCTTACTTGATTTTTTTTTTCTCAGCTATCAAAATATACTTCAATGTCTCTTTCCATTAAGACTCTGCTCTCTGCTGAGAAATGTGATAATGAAATTCTTTCTACCAGCCTAGTGGCTCATGCGGTTATCCAAGAGGCAGAGGCTAGTGTGGGTTAGAGAGACCTCTACTCAAAAAATGAAAAAGAAGCCAGGCATGGTGGCACATGCCTTTAAACCCAGCACGCGGGAGGCAGAGGTAGGAGGATCTCCGTGAGTTTGAGGCCACCCTGAAACTACATAGTGAGTTCCAGGTCAGCCTGAGCTAGAGTGAGACCCTACCTCGAAAAATCAAAAAAAAAAAAAGAAAGAAAGAAAGAAAAAGAGGGGTTGGAGAGATGGTTTAGCAATTAGGGCACTTTCCTGCAAAGCCTAAGGACCCAAATTCAATTCCCCAGTACCCATGTGGGCCAGATGCACAGTGTGGTACATGCATCTGGAGTCCTTTTGCAGTGGCTGGAGGCTCTGGTGTGCCTATTCTTTCTCTACCTCTGTCTCGCAAATAAATAAATAAGAATAAAAAAATATTTTTTTAAATGTGAAAAAGAAAGTCTAATAGTTCTCAAGCTATTGTTTTATTTTTTAAATATTTTTGGAGAGTGTGTGTGCAGGTGCAACATGTGTGCCTGCATGTGAGTGTAGGCTAGAGGGAGACATCTGGGACCTTCCTCAGTCACTCTCCACCTTATTCTTTGAGGCAGGGACTCTTGTTGAACCTAGAACTCACCTATTGGGATAGACTGGCTAGCCAGTAAGGACCAGGGATTCCCTGTCCACAGTTCCCAGTGCTGGGAACAGGTAGGGGTTCCAGGGGCCCAAACTCATGTCCTCACACTTGCCACCAAGGAGAAGATTGAGCCATCTCCTCAGTCCTGTTTTGTTTTGTTTTTTTTTTTTGTTGTTGTTTTTTTAAGTTTTGTTGTTGTACTGGAGAGATGGCTCAGCAGTTAAAGGCACTTGCTTGCGAAGCCTAACGCCCTGGATTTAATTCCCTAGTACCCACTAAAGCCAGATGCACAAATGGCACATGTCTCTGGAGGTTTTTTTGCAATGGTGGGAGGCCCTAGTGCACACATACTCACTGTGTGTGTGTGTGTCTGTCTGTCTGTCTGTCTGTCTCAAATAAATAAAATATATTTTTAAAATAATTTTAGAGCCAGGTGTGGTGACACATGCCTTTAATCCCAGCACTTGAGAGGCAGAGATAGAAGGATTGCTGTGAGTTCAAGGCCAGCCTGACACTACATAGTGAATTCCAGGTTAGCCTGAACTAGAGTGAGAAACTACCTCAGAAAACCAAAAAAAGGCTTGAAGGGCTTCTCATTAGCCAACTCTGGGGTAATTGAGATACTAAAGTAAGAATAGTGGCTTGGGCTGGAGGAGTGGCTTAGCGGTTAAGGCATTTGCCTGCAAAGCCAAAGGATCCAGGCTCAGTTCCCCAGGACCCACATTAGGCAGATGCACAAGGGGTCGCATGCATCTGGAGTTCATTTGCAGTGGCTGGAGGCCCTGGTGTGCCCATTCTCTCCTCTCTCTCTCTCCTTCCTTTCTCTGTCCAATAAATAGATAAATATTAGCAAAAAAATAGTGGGCTGGAGAGATGGCTCAGTGGTTACGTCACTTGCCTGCAAAACCTAATGACCCGAGTTCAATTCCCCAGTATACACATAAAGCCAGATGCACAAAGTGGTGCACACATCTGGAGTCTTCAGCAGCTGAAGGCCTTGGCATGCCCATTTTTTCGTCTGTCCTCCATCTCTGCTTGCAAATAAATAAGTACTTTTTTTAAAAAAAGTAACTATCAGTAACCCACTGAATTAAATAAGAACCCATGAGTAGAGAGAGAATGAGTGTAAATGGAGGAAAAGGAAAGTTTCTTTTACTAAATGACATCCTCACTTTATTGCTACATGGTAGTGCAATGTGCACATGTATATATACATTAACTGGTCATTTTATGTAATCAGATATTTAGGTTGCTTCCAATTTTTTGCTCTTATACATGTTCTGCAGCAAATTGTGAAAACACATCATTTTGCATCTGTGTGAATCTATGGAATAAGCAAACTCCTAGAAGTAAATTTACGGGGTCAGAATATTCAGTCAAAGAGCAGATTAATGGTTGAATATAGCAGACGGGGAAAGTTAGTAGAAAATGAATGGGGCATGTTAATGGGTAATAGGCCTCTTTTTGAGGTAATAAAAATGCTCTAAAATTGATTCTGGTATTGGTTATACACTTCTGCGAGTCTACTAGAAACCTTTAAATTGCATGCTTTAAGGAGGTTGAATTATATTCCAGCTATGAAATATAAATAAATCATAGCATCCTCCAAATAAGCGACCAAATTTGAATTTGAAACCCGAATGACAATAGATCTACAACCTCTAAGGTAGCTCAAAATTTGCAGAGGTAGGAGGATTGCCATGAGTTGGAGGCCAGCCTGAGACTACATAGTGAGCTCCAAGTCAGCCTGGGCTAGAGGGAGACCCTACCTGGCGGGGGTGGTGGGGAGAAGAGCAACAGAAATGAATTGTTTTTTCACTTCTGACTGCAACAGGGACCCAAAGATTAGGACCACTGCAGGATTTATGCAAATCGTGAAAACACATCATTTTGCATCTGTGTAAATCTATGGAATAAGCAAACTCCTAGAAGTAAACTTACGGGGTCAGAGTTTTCACAGACTGGTTTCTCTGGGAAGCACATCTGAGAACAGAACATTAGCATTCGGGATTCAACAGCTATGGGAGAGAGAAGGAGGAAGAGAAATTAGAGGGAGAAGTTGACCTGTGATGTACCCACGAAGCCTTAGTTAACCTTAGTTAACCTGGAAGGCTGTGGAGTTGAAATCATTTCTCAGTCTCCCTGCGTTGCATGGAAATGGCAAGTCCTCTCTGTCAGCAGTCTGCGGACTGCAGGGGAAGCAGGTCCTTAGATGAGGGTTAGCAGCTATTTGCAGCTGAGACAAAACATGAAGGAGCTGACAATTGGTTGCCTGCTGACCGAACTCCCAGCAAGCAAGCGGGGACAACAAGACTGTTCAAAGAGGAATATCAATATCTTGGCATTTTGATAGATTTCACTAAATTGCCATACCAATTTATACTCAACAGGCAATTCATGAATATGTTTCTTTGCCCATTGGTTTATCAAACTTCTGTTTATTTGTTAACGTGATTAGGTGGAATTGGAACTCCAGGAATGCAGTTGATTATCATGCATATGTCATTGTAGTTTTAATTTTCCTTGCAGGTTTTTTTTTTTTGAGGCAGAATCTCATTCTGGCCCAGGTTGACCTGCAACTCACTGTGTAGCCCAGACTGTTCTCTAGCCACTGCAACTGAACTCCAGATGCATGTGCCACTACATGCAACTCTATGTATCTGGCTTTATATGGGTATTGGGGAATCAAACCCAGTTGTTAGGCTTTGAGGGCAAGCAAGCACCTTAACCACTGAGCCATTTCTCCAGCCCTCTGCTGCAGGATTTTTAAGACATCACACTACCATCTTCTACCTTCCAGTGTTGGTATGAGGAAGTGAGATATAATTTGAATTTTGATCTTTTATGTTTTTTTTTCCTCTGAGAAATCTTAGTGTCTTTTTCTTTTTCCTTCAGCACATGATGTACCATGATTTGAGCCTTTTTCTTATTTATTTTGATAGTCACCCAAAATATCCATCACATGGGGACTTGTAACCTTTCATTGTATGAAACCTTTTTGATTTATTTCTTTGGTGATTTTTTTTTTTTCCTGACCAGTTTTCTACGTTCTCCTTAAAATTTCTTTAATGCGGCATCTCTTGAGAAATCATTTAGGGACATGGAGAGATAGCTCAGTTGGCAAAGTGCTTGCCTTGTAAGCAAGAGGATCTAAGTTCGATCCTCACTACCCACATAAGTGTTGAGTGTGAGGGCATATATCTATAACCCCGACTCTGGGAAGGAGGAGGCAGGCAGATCTCTGGAATTTCCTGGCCAGCCTAGCCTAAATTAATTGGTGAGTCTCAGGCCAATAAGAGACTCTTTCTCAAAAAGAGTTAGACACTATACCTGAGGATAGACACCTGAAAACCATAATCATAAAGTTAACCCTAACCCGGGGCAATCCCATGGCTGGTTTTCATGCAGAAGCTGCTACCCTTGAAAAGACTCCCTTGAGTAATTTGTGTTCCCTGAATTAGGTCCATCTTTTAAAACATTCAGGAAATCCAACATGTGCCAGACAGTCATGGCCACTTGGGAAGCTGAAGCAGGAGGATCTTGAGTTTGAGGCTGGCCTAGACAACATATGCAACATAAAAAGACTATTTAAAAAAAAAATAAGGAAAAGGAAGATCAGGGGTGGTATGTACACCTTTAATCCCATTACTCCACAGGCAGAGGTAGGAGAATCACTGTGAGTTCAAAGCCAGCCTACATAGGGAATTTCAGGTCAGCCTGGGCTAGAGTGAGACCCTACCTGGGGGACAGGGGGAAGAGAAGGAAGAGGGGGAGGAGAAGAATTAGTAGTAGAAGAAGTTGAGTATGTCCCTGTATGTCTGAAATGAGCCATAAAAGAAAAGAAACCTACTACTGAAACAAAACAAGATTGGGCAAGTAAATGTTGCAAAATCATTAAGAAAGTCTAGAAGGTCCCAACAGGCTGATGTTACTTCTTAAGTCCTTAAAAGTGCCACCCATTCAGCATTCCAGTTTCTAACTCAGCATGAGGCTGATAAAATGAGATCCTAGGGCTGGAGAGATGGCGCTTGCCTGAAAAGCCAAAGGACCCAGGCTTGATTCCCCAGTACCCATGTGAGCCAGATGCACAAGGGGGAACATGCATTTGGTGCTCGTTTGTAGTGGCTAGAGGTCCTGGTGTGTCCATTCCCTTCCTTCCTTCCTTCCTTCCTTCCTTCCTTCCTTCCTTCCTTCCTTCCTTCCTTCCTTCCTTCCTTCCTCCCTCCCTCTCTCCCTCCCTCCCTCCCTCCCTCTCTCTTTCTCTCTGATCTGCCTCTTTCGCTCTCTCTCCCACAAATAAATAAATAGAAAATAGAAAAATATTTTTTAAAAAATGAGATCCTAGGGCTGGAGGGATGGCTTAGCGGTTAAGACGTTTCCCTGCAAAGCCAAAGGACCCAGGTTCAATTCCCCAAGACCGACGTTAGCCAGATGCACAAGGGGGTGCACGCATATGGAGTTCATTTGCAGTGGCTGGAGGCCCTGGCACACTCATTCTTTCTCTCTCTCTCCCCCTCTCTCTCAGTCAAATAAATAAATTATAAAATTTTAAAAAAATGAGATCCCAGCCAGACGTGGTGGCACACACCTTTAGTCCCAGCACTCAGGAGGCAGAGGTAGAAGGATCACCATGAGTTCAAGGCCACCCTGAGACTACATAGTGAATTCCAGGTCAGCCTGAGCTAGAGTGAGACCCTAACTCAAAAAAACAAAACAAAAAAAAATTTAAAAAAGAGAGAGATCTTAACAAAACATTAGTGTGGAAACTTCAAATGCAGTTACTCAAATATATGATCAGTGTTTGAGTTGCCAAACACATACTCCTGAAAAAACCCTTACCCAAGAATAAGACCACTATTATGGCTGCTTGAACCACAGATGGACCTCATTCAGTCACCTACCTCTTTGAATATTAATATGTATCTGTAATGGTTTGTATGTTCACAGCACAGGGAGAAGCTTTTTCCTGTCAAAGAGCTCATGCAATTACTGTAGTCAAAAATTTACTATAGTTTTCTACCTCAAGGAATTTTCCATGACATTTCACACGTCTGAGGAATAAACTGGATAAGTCATAAGATAATTAAAGATCATTCAGTGCTAACGATGCAATCATACAGACACAAATTGGCCTCAATATCCATGAACTCGCAGTGCCTGGCACTATCTTCATAGGAGGAAAAGGTGATGACATCAAAATAAAAGAGAGACTAATTGAGAGTGGGAGGGGATAGGATGGAGAGTAGATTTATGAAAGGGAAAGTCGGGGAGGGTAGGAATTATCATGGTTTATTGTCTGAATTATAGAAGTTGCCAATAAAAAAGTAAAAAAAAACCCAAATAAAGATCATTCAAACATTATATTATTGTCATTGGTCATTATCATTGTCTCTATTGCTCTTGATCTTTTGAAATGACAGGACAATCCAAAGGAATTTTATAATAATAATTGGCAAAACTAACTGAGGACATGCAACTGCCCTAGCCTAAAGTATGTTACCCTTTGTATCAATAAAGTCTACATTTTTTGGAAATATAAAGTAATTATTAATAAAATTATTCCTGAGCAATTCCCTAAATAATGAAACCCTGTATTTATCCAGCTCTTGTAATTTATGACAGGCTCTAATATGGTAAAGCACTAATGCAGTATTCAAAAGCTTACTTCTGCCAGGTGCCAAGAGCCTTCTGACACATTTACTTCTGAAGACCTCTTATACCTCCCTCACCATAAAACCAGATGACTGGTTGGAAAAAAACACCAGTAGAATACTACACTCTAACCTTGCTAGATGAGATCAGAGCCAAGTCCATTTACTCGGTTGGAAAAAAAACACCAGTAGAATACTACACTCTAACCTTGCTAGATGAGATCAGAGCCAAGTCCATTTACTCTCACCTATAGAAGTGAAATTGCAGTCAGGTGTGGTGGCACACGCCTTTAATCCCAGCAGTCAAGAGGCAGAAGTAGGAGGATCGCTGTGAGTTCGAGGCCACCCTGTGACTCCATAGTGAATTCCAGGTCCGCCTGGGCTAGAGTGAGACCCTACCTCGAAAAACCAAAAAAAAAAAAAAAAAAAAAAAGAGCTCACTGAAGGGGCTAGAGAGATGGCTTAGCAATTAAGGTGCTTGCAAAGTCTGTAAGCCCAGGTTTCACCAGAACCCACATAAAGCCAGGTGCATAAAATGGCACACGCATCTGGGGTTTGTTTGCAGTGGTAAGACGCCATGGTACACCCATTCTCTCTGTCTCTGTCTATCTCTCTGCAAGTAAATAAAATATTTAAAAACAAAGGAACCCACTGAATTTCCTTTCATATTGTCAAAATATAGTGAACATTGCATTCTTCTGCTATAAACTAATGCAGAATGTCTTAACTCATAGTCCTGGTTCTGTAAGGGACTGTGGTAGTTGGAATGTGAAATATACCCCACAGCCTTGTGTTTTTGTGATTAAGCCTCATATCCAATCCCAGCTGGTAGAGTCTTTAGGAGGTAGGACCTTTCTGGATGAGGTGTGTCACTGGGGTGGGCCTTGAGGTTTATTAGTCTAGCCCAGTGAGTATTCAGAGCTTGCTCATGCTACCTTCCAGCTGATGGACAAGATATTATGCCCAGGCTCTGCTCTGCCATGCTTTCCCTGACATGGTGAAACTTCCCCCTCGAAAGCCCAAGCTTGAAATAAAGCCTTTCCACCCATAAACTGCTTTTGGTTGGATGTTTTGTCCTAGCAATGAGAAGGCAACTATAACAGAGACCTTCATCACATAGGCTAAAGTCAAGTATTTCAATGTATGTGGTCTTTTATACTAACCATGGTGATTGCTCGTTACGTAGCACTGAAATGCTTAGAATGATTTTTGGCTAATATTAGGTGGTGCATGTCTGAGGTAGAGGCAAGAGGATCAAGAGTTTAAGGCCACCTTCAGCTACACAGTGAATTCAAAGCCAGCCTGAGTTATGCGAGACCCAGTTTAAAAAAAAGAAAATTGGAACCACCTTCTAGAAGTTCCTGAGTGACCAACTCAGGAAGATGGCTTCTTTCTGAAAAAGTTTGGTACTTTTCCCATTTAAAATCAAATTATACAACTGATATCAACTGGTTTGACATTGAGGATAAATCACTAGAAGCCACAGGATAGCTCCTGCTTTCGTTATTGTTAGTTATGACGTTACTGAAAGAAACAGGTTCAGTAGGCTGGCTCTGTTGCTGTGGGTCTGAGGCAAGGTTGAACATCAGGACAAGGAGCCTGTGGTGAAGCAAAGCAGTTTACCTCACGGTGTGCAAGAAGCAGAGAGGAAGGAGCTGGGAACAAGGTATGAGGTACATTTTTCCAGGGCACACCGCCCCCATTAATCTTCCTCTGAGCAGGCTCCAGCTCCTACTTTTCACTGTCTCTAAATACTGCCTCCCTATTGTGACTCCATTAAGGCATTACCCATTGATAAAGGCAGAGCAGTCACCTCTCAGTGATGGGATCTACCCACTGCAGACCAAACCCTGTCAACAGACGGGCCTCTTTGGGTGTGGGGACACTTAACATCCAGACCACATGATATCCTCTAACCACTACAAAACTTATTCTTAGTAATTTCTTTCTTTGTGTAGAAAACCTTAAATAATGGTACTGGACTTAATTTAGGCGAGAACATGGAGTCATCCTAAATCAAACCTTTGGGGATGGAGACAAGGCCTATCAGTTAAGGTACATGCTTGCAAAGCCTAAGGACCCAGGTTCGATTCTCTAGGTCCCACATAAGCCAGAGGCACATAGTGAGGCATGCGTCTGGAGTTCATTTGCACTGGCTAAAAGGCCTGGTGTGCCCATTCTCTCTCTCTCTCTCTCTCTCTCTCTCTCTCTCTCTATCTCTGACTGTAACAAATAAATACATAAAAATCTAAATCAAACCTTTGGTTTTGACTGAGATGTTAGGGACTGGACTTCTCTATATAATGACAGATCTAATTATATACATATGTCAGATATAATGACAAAAGTAAAATAACAATGACATACTGAATTTTAAAAGAACTTAACTCACTGAAACCAAACATTGTTTTTTAAAAAAATGGAATGCTCCACTAATTTTCATGTCATCCCTGTGCATGGGGCCATGCTAATCTTTGCATTGTTCTCATTTTAGTAGGTATGCTGCCAAAGCGTGCATCTACACAGTAGTTTTATGAAAACTGTAGGCCAGTTGAATGTCTCTAGGATACCACTATATAAGGTTAAGGGCAGGTTTGTATATTGGTGTGGTAGTTTGAATGTCCATGCTCCCCCCATAGGTTCATGTGTTTGCAAGCAAGTGCCTTTACCTGATAGCCATTTTCTCAGCCCTGGCTCATGTGTTTGAACACTTGATCCCTAGATAGTGGTGCTGTTCAGGAAGGTTGTGGAACCTTTAGGAGGTGAAGCCTTGCTGGAGGAAGTGTGTCATGGGGGAGGCATTGAGGTTATAGCCAGGCCCTGTGGGCTGTTTCCTCTCTCTACTTCTTCCCTACTGATATGACATATGGCATCTGCTTCCTGCCCCCGCCATAGTAGACCATACCCTCTGGAACTGTTAGCCAGAATAAACCCTTTCCTCCTATAAACTGCTTCCGGTCAGGTATTTTGTCCCAGCAATGAGAAAGTCACTGATATAATTGGATAGATCAACATTGAGAGCACATCTGTCTCACCTAACTGGTAATGGCACACAGGGATTATTCTTTCAAATCCATGGAGCCGCAAGTGTGTCATCTGTTAATCCGCTGTGCTTTCTAGGACAAGTTCTGTAGGGAGACCTGAGTGGGGCACTTTCGTGGGTATTGGAGAATTGAACCTGGGTCCTTAGGCTTTGCAGGAAGCGCCTTAACCACTGAGCCATCTCTCCAGTCCCACAGCCAACATAAAAAAAAAAAAATGGTTCCTGTGGGCTTCCTTTTTTTTTCAAGATAGGGTCTCTCTCAAGCCCGGGCTGACCTAGAATTCACTATATAGTCTCAGGCAGGCCTCAAACTCACAGCAGTCCTTCTACTGCTGCCTCCCAAATGCTGGGATTAAAGCGTGTGCCACCACGCATCCCTTTTTTATTCTGTTTGAGGCAGTGACTTAGACTGAAACCCTGGCTGTCCTCAAACTCACTAGGTACACCAGGATGGCCTCAAACTTGTGGTGATCCTCCTGCTTCCTGAATGCTACAATGACTGATGTGTATATCTGGTCTTCCTGTACCTTAAAATCTTATTCTTATATCAAGTATTCCATGAATATATGTTGAGATAATAATGAATACTTGTACACAGCGCTCTGTAGATTACAGTGCTTTTTTGAAATATTACCCTATTCTGATTTCAAACCTCCCCAGAGAACTAGGCATAGAAGATAATATATTAACCTTGCCATGAAATGAGGAAACTAAGGTTTAGAGAGGTTAAAAGCTGACTGAGATGGTAATCTAGCTCTTCAAATGTCAGCTCAGATGGGCACCCTGCCTACCAGTATTCTAGATAGTATTCAGGTGCTTGCATGAGCCTCCAGTTTATGTTGATAAACAGCATCTTTGCAGGGTAGAAAACCAAAGTCTATTTTTAGGAAACTAAAGTAGCTGGTGGCATTTTCATATTTATATTGCAATATATGCTTTTATAGAGACCCACAGGAGATCTGACATTTTCAGGCTATAGTATAAGTACTTTATTTGAAAAATTTGGAATAGATATAACTATTGCTCTCCTTCCTCCTAAGTATAATTCTGAGCAAAGAATTGAAACTTACTATAAGCACTCCTTATCAGTTATAAGTTTCCCACCTATTGATTTGAATGTATCCACTATACTAAATATTGTCTAAGTAATGCATGCATCTGGAATTCTTTTGCAGTGGCTGGAAGCCCTGGTGTGCTCATTCTCTTTCTTGTCTGTCTCATTCTCTCTCTCTCTCTCTCTCTCTCTCTCACTCTCTGCTTGTAAATGAATAAACAAAAATATTTTAAAAGAACAGTTTAATGGGCTGGAGAGATGGCTTAGCGGTTAAGCGCTTGCCTGTGAAGCCTAAGGACCCCAGTTCGAGGCTCGGTTCCCCAGGTCCCACGTTAGCCAGATGCACAAAGGGGCGCACACATCTGGAGTTCATTTGCAGAGACTGGAAGTCCTAGCATGCCCATTTTCTCTCTTTTCTTCTCTGTCTTTCTCTCTGTGTCTGTCGTTCTAAAATATATAAATAAAAAAATTTTTTTAATTATTAAAAAAAATAAAAGAACAGTTTAAGATCTATTGCCGATATGTAAAAACTGACAGCACAGGGCTGGAGGGATGGCTTAGCGGTTAAGGCGTTCCCCAGGACCTACGTTAGCCAGATGCACAAGGGGGCACACCCTTCTGGAGTTCATTTGCAGTGGCTGGAGGTCTGGTGCGTCCATTCCCTCTCTCTTTCTCTGTCAAATGAATAAATAATAATAAAAATAAAAACAGCTGACAGAATATAGTAGGCCAATTTTGCTTTTTTGGTCTTTTTTTTTTTTTTTTTTGAGGTAGGGTTTTGCTCTAGCCCAAACTGATCTGGAATTCACTATGTAGTTTCAGGGTGGCCCTGAACTCATGGCAATCCACCCATCTCTGTCTCCCAAATACTGTGATTAAAGGTGTATGCCACCATGCCCAGCTCTACTGCAAACAAACTCCAGACACATATGCCACTTTATGTGGGTACTGAGGAATCAAACCCAGGCAGTTATGCTTTGCAAGCAAGTACCTTTAACCACTGAGCAGTCTTCCCAGACCTATTTTGCATTTTATCTGTGTAGAAAATCCAGACTTTAAATTTTCATTGTTACTAATTTTCCCCTCATAACTCTCCCTGGAAAGTGAAAAAAACTTTCCTATATATAAAAGAGCAAAAATTAGGGCTGGAGATATGGCTTAGCTGTTAAGGTGCTTGCCTGCAAAGCCAAAGGACCCAGGCTCAATTCCCCAGGAACCACGTAAGCCAGATGCACAAGGTGGTGCATGTGTCTGGTGTTCATTTGCAGTGGCTGGAGGCCCTGGCGTGCCCATTCTCTATCTCTCTACCTCTTTCTCTTACTCTCAAATAAACAAATAAATAAAAATATTTTAAAACAAAAATTAATTGGTGATCCTTCTCAATCACTCCTGTTACTATTGCTTGGTCTTACGTTAAATGTTGTTTCATAGGGACTAATAGGTCCTATTTACAGTGAACACATGACAAAGGGCTTTGCAAATGTACACTGGTATAGATAAGCTAGAGTGTGTGCTTTTTATAGTTAAAGTTGTGGATCTTATTTCTGTAAATTCTTATTTTGAAAATATAAACAGAACTACTTATTTCTAAAGAAGGACTTAAAGTAGCTGGATTATAATTCTGACTCCTTTACTCAAAGTAAATTATGAAAATCATATTAAAACTGGCCATATAGCTCATTTCTGTTGAACTCTTACTTCCCAACTAGTCCCGCCTTCTACTTTGATGCTGGGTGTGTTTTCATGTTACACTGAGGTGAATTAAGTTGCCTACATGAACATAGATGGGATGATATCTACTGGAGTGTGGGCAGCCTACAGCAGCCACATCACTGAAGAAAATGTCTTCCCCGGTGTGGTGGTTTGATTCAGGTGTCCCCCAAAAACTTAGGTGTTCTGAAGGCTAGGTTCCCCAGCTGATGGCAATTGGAAATTAACACTTCCTGTAAGCAGTGTATTGTTGGGGTGGGCTTATGGGTGTTAAAGCCAGTTTCCCCATGCCAGTGTTTGGCACACTCTCCTGTTCCTGTTGTGCACCTTATGTGGGCCAGAGGGTGATGTCCACCCTTTGCTCATGTCATCATTTTCCCTGCCTTCATGGAGTTTCCCCTCAAATCTGTAAGCCAAAATAAATCCTCTTTTTCCCATGAGCTGCTCTTGGCTGGGTGATTTCTACCAGCAATGTGAACCTGACTGCAATACCCGGGCTGGAGAGAAGGCTCAGCCGTTAAGGTGTTGGCCTGCAAAGCCTAATGACTTGACTTCGATTCCCCAGTACCCACGTAAAACCAGATGCACAAAGATGGGCATGTATCTAGAGTTTCGTCTTCCATCTCCACAGCAACCATCAACTGCCAGTTACTCCTCAGGGAGGGGTGGGGGCTCATGAACCCTTCCCATGTCAGTGGCAAATATTGACAGATCCTATCTTGTGCCAGGTTTGTGCTGTTTGTTCATGAATGCAATGGCTGAGTCATGTTCAGAAGACAGTGTATCACGGCACCCCTCCCCGTTTTCTCGCTCTCACATTCTTTCTGTCCCCACTTTTGTTCCCTGATTCTTGGAGATGTGCTCCAATTGGGGCTGAGCACTCAACGACCACTTGTTCTCACCACTTTGATTAGTGATACGTCTCTTCAGTAAACAGTGGAAAATAGAAACTTCTCTTACCAGTACTAGACTTATGGTATAAACATTTATTTAGAAGGTAGCTTGATAGACACTACAAGTCTACTTAGCAAAATAACAGTTGCAGCTTCCCTGACCCAAAAGCTTTTTGAACTCCCTAGCCATGGGCTTTTGACCAGGTTGACAGTACCAGGCATGAATTTTCTTCTGTGGACTGGGCCTCAAATCTAATCAGAAAGCATTGGTTACCCCCAATGGCAGTCATGCCACTATTACACCAGCAGGCACATCTTGCCTGGCAGGTCAGTAGGGTATCTTGTAAGGGTCACAGCTGGGTAAGGCTAGTGATGACTTTTCTTTTCCAGCAGCCTGCATGTCACCTTCTGGCACTATAAAAGCTAACCAACATCAACCTCATTTTTTTTTTTAATGAGCGAGAGAGAGAGAATTGGCATGCCAGGGCCTACAGCCACTACAATCCAATGCCAGACACGTGCACCACCTTGTGCATATGTGCATCCTTGTGTGCTTGCTTCTGGATTATGTGGGACCTGGAGAGTTTTGGGTCCTTAGGCTTCCCAGGAAAGCACCTTAACCTTGACGCCGTCACTCCTGCCCCCCAGCCTCATTTTTTAAATGTGTTTTAGCTGAAGCAAGTATTTTGAGTTCTCATTCTATATTCCTAATGTGTTTCAGTAAGGTGCCTTTCCAGGGGCTATCGCTCTGCTTTCATTGCTAAGGAAGTAAGTGGACTCTTCCTGTCTAGTAGTGGTAAGCAGAGAGGTAAACAGAGGTGATCTGACAGCCTCTGGTCAATTGGCACTAGTCCCTTGGAAAAGAAACACTGAATACTTGTGTTGAGAAATAGGACATGAGGAGTTGGGGTCTCTGAATATGGAATATTGCTAACTACATGCTTTCATTTACAAAGAAACTACGTTTCAAAGAGGCTGGTACCTTGGAACAGTTTTTTGAAACATAACAGACATTTAGTAATCCATTGAACTGAGAACAAAATGCAAAATGACACATAGTCATGCAGTAATGGTCTGTTGTAGACAGCTCCATGCTGCTGGGATGAACGTCCAAACTAGGCACAGTTTAGGGGAGGAAGGGACTTATTTCAAGCTCACAGATCCAGGGACATTCCATTAATGACAGAAAAAGCTGTCTCCCAATTCATAAAAATCCAAGCAGAGAGAGAAACCAGTATTAGCCAGCAACACCAAAAAAAAAAAAAAAAAAAAAAAAAAGGAGCAAGCACAAAATCGGCAGCAAGCAGGACCCCCAGAGCTCAAAGCTCTCTGCATCCCTTTGGGCTGGAAATCAGATCCACCCCCCAAACATGCCTTTGGGCTGGGCCCCAGGACCCTCCTCCAGTGACACCACCATCCAGGCGGCTGGAGACCCAAATTACAAGCTTTAATAAAACACCTGAGTACATTCACGCTACCACCTGGTCCCATCCCAATGAATCCAAAGCAGTTTGAATTGGGAAATAAGCCTGAAAAAGAGGGTTGGGGAGGGAATGTGGAGAGGAAGCTATAGCATTTTCACTAAGTTGAAGGAGGGAACACTGAACCATATAAGGTGCTCACAAGGGCTAGCTCACTCTATTTTTATGACATTTCCTTTTGATGCAGTCTGATTGGCATCCTGAGTATCCTGTGAACAGATTTTCCAAACATCTGGATGGGAATTCAAGCTTAATGAAGTATGACACATCCATAAGGTGCCTCATAACACTGTCCACCGCTGAGCCAAGTTCATGACTGTAACAGCACATTGGTAGGTAGGCTTTCCTGTAACTTCTGAGTTACAAAGCCCATCATAGACCAAGCCTGCTTACCTTTATGAGCAAAGGTGTTGAGTTGAAGTAAAGATGCTTGGATACTTAATTGCTTTCATCAGGGTTCCCCAATTTACACATCCCGAGACAGACTGGAGTTTAAGGAGTTAATCTGATTGAGTAGGGAAATAGAGAAGCAAGACAGGGAAGGAAGGAAGGCAAACGATGTAGGGTGTGGTAAAGGGGCAGGGACATCAACAGATAAGACTATCGTGTTCAACAGCTTTCAGAGGGCTTTGCATTTTTATTTTATTTATTTATTTGTTTTTTAGACACTATTCCCCTCTTGTAGGCCAGATGGGCCTGGAAATTCCTGTGTGGGCCAAACTAGCCTTAAGCTCATGGCAGCCCCTGTCTCAGTCTCTGGAGGGCTAGGATTACGGGCATGAGCCACCATGCCCAGCTAATTTTATTTTAAAAAATGAATATGTCATTTCTTACATCTGTTGGGCAAGATTTACTCACACCCATTCAGCCTCACCAACTATTTGATACCTGCTACTATTTTGGACACTTTGTGATCCTGGATTGCATGTCTGGGTCTTCTTATTATGTTACCCAGACTTGTGGGAAAATATTTGAAATTCTTATGTCGTTCTTTTTAAATTTTTATTTCAAGTATTACTATTTTTAACATTATGAAATATATAAAACAGACTGAAAATGACACCAATTATTAATATTTTTACTCTCTTTTTTTTGTAAGCTTTCGAGACCCTTACTCTAGCCCAGGCTGACCTGGAACTCACTATGTAGTCTCAGGGTGGTCTCAAACTCATGGCCATCCTCCTACCTCTGCCTCCCAAGTGCTGGGATTAAAAGCATGCACCACCATGCCCCGTTTTTTTTTTTTTTGTTGTTTGTTTTTTGTTTTGTTTTAGTAATAGAAAGGTCTGAATAAGTAAAAGTCCTGGCCCTTCACCTGTTCTTTTTCTCCTTTTCTCTCATGATACTCCTATTGTCTTTAAGCTGATATATGTTCTTTTCTTTTTCGTTTTTATACTCCTACCTTGTGCATCAAGTAGTGATGTTTTTATTTTTACATTTTGTTTGACTGGTATAATAATGCATATTTAAAGTTTTACTTTTGAAAAATACAACATTAAATTTTAAAGATTTATCTTGCTGGACATGGTGGATATGTGCCTATAGTCCAAGCACTGGGGAGGCAGACGCAGGGGAATTTGCCGGGCTCCTCCCCAGTGGGTAGTGCTGAGGAAGGACCAGGACCCCTGGTTCCTCCCAAGGGATTGAGGAAGAGGGTAAATGTTGGACACTCAGAACCTCTCCTAGTCACCAGAGAAAAACCACACTGATTGGAAGTCTTGTGGAAGCAGGAACTTGCTTTATTATTTACAGGCGGTTGCCTATATAATGTTGGAAATGAAGGCGGGGATTTTAGGGAGGGGGAGAAGTAAGGGCCAATAGTAAACCACGACCTTTGAGATGATTGGTCCCAAGCGCATGTGCATGGCGGAAATTCCAACCGCGGAAGTAGCAGGCAAGAAGCCATTAGGCATCTTGCTGAGTCATAGCTGGCCAGAGGCAGATTGCCAAACTTTAGCTAGGCTTAGGAAGTTCCACTAGGCCTCACACCTGGGCCTTTCAAGGCCCAACAGGAATTGCCCTAAGTTCCAAGCCATTACGATTTACCTAGCAAGTGCCAAACCAGCCAAGACGACACAGCTAAAACCTGTCTCAAACCAACATCAACAACAAAAGGGTTAAGGACATAGCTTGGTGGAAGAGCTAGAATTATCTATAAAGAACTTCCCTTTTACAGCTGTGCATTGACTTTTAAATGCACAAGTTATCTCATATACATTTTAATGACTGTAAATATTAATGACCCTAATATGCTCATGTGGTAGGTGTGAGAAGTTCTGAATACCTTTACATTTTATTTTCACAATAGTACAAAGAAACTAACTTAAATTTCTAATCAAAATTGGTGGCTTTCGCCGGGCATGGTGGCACATGCCTTTAATCCCAGAATTTGGGAGGCAGAGGTAGGTGGATCACCATGAATCCTAGGCTACCCTGAGACTACATAGTGAGTTCTAGGTCATCCTGGACTAGAGTGACACCCTACCTTGAAAAACCAAAAAAAAAAAAAGAAAAAGAAAACATTGGTGGTTTTCATCTGTGATATTTTGAAGTATACATTTGGTTATTGCTCTGTTTCCCAGTTCATAGCTCCTCAAAACCCTTGGAATTTCCAGGGTGATGAGAGTATCTTCTCTATGCTAATGAGACAGCTGGCCTGCTGAAAGTCTGTAGCTTCAGATTGGACTCTGGCACAGTAAAAAGTCCAAGTAGTGATTAGTGCTGAGACTTTCAACCCCACTCTCCTAATATCCAGGAAGGGGAGAAAGGTCAAAGGTTAAATTGATCTCCAGTCATCAGTTCTTAAAGCAATTGTGTTCATGTTATGAGACTTCCATGACATTGCCCGAGGACCCTTTGGAGAGCTTCTCTGGTGATCCCTGGTCCTTGACTGGCTATCATCTGTCATAGCTTAGTGAACACTTTTATTTGGGGGATCCCTTGGTCTCAAGAATTTTAAAAATATTTTTATTTTTATTTATTTATTTGCCAGAGAGAAGGAGGGAGACAGAGAGAGAGAGAGAAAGGAAGAAACAGATAGAGAGAGAGAATGGGTATGCCAGGGCCTCCAGCCACTGCAAACAAACTCCAGACGCATGTGCCACCTTGTGCAAATGGCTATGTGAGTACTGGGGAATCAAACCTGGGTCCTTAGGTTTTGCAGGCAAGTGTCTTAACCGTTAATTTCCGGCCCTCAAGGATTTATTTTTTTTACATGTTATTTGCAATCAGAGAGAGGAAGAAAAAGAATTTGTGTGCCAAGGCCTCTTGCCACGGGAAAAGAACTCCAAATGCATGCACCACTTTGTGGAGCTGGCTTTACATTGGTACTGGGGAATCAAACCTGGGCCAGTAAGCACCTTTAACTGCTGAGCCAACTCTCCAGCCCAAGAATTTTGATTTAACAACAGAAAAAAAAAATATCAATAATCAGTCAAAAATTGTTTCCAGGGCTGGAGAGATTGCTCAGTGGTTAAAGCACTTGCCTGAGAAGCCTAAGGACTCATGGTCGACTCTCCAGGGCCCACGTACGCTAGATGTGCAGTGATGCAAGCATGCACGGTCACATATGTGCACCAGGGAGCACGCACATCTGGAGTTCAGTTGCAGTGGCTGGAGGATCTGGCACGCCAATTCTCCCCCCCCCCTCCACCTCTTGCATAAAAAAGCAGTCTATTGGGTTTGTCTCAAAAAAAAAATTGTTCCCAATATGATGGCTCTTATGATTTCATTAACAAAATATTCCCCAATCTTTGTCAACTTTCTTCATTTTGTTCATAAATAGCAATGCCGCTATTATTTAGAAATTAAGAAAATAAGATCCAATGTTGTAAACAGACATGCCAAAATGGTGACATTCAGAGATGGGAAATTTGGGAGGTGATTAGATTTAGATGAAATCTTGAGAGTGAAGTCCTCATACTTGGATTAGTGCTCTTATGAGAACAGATACAATGGCCACTCTCCCTCTATCACGTAGAGATAGATCTGGAGAGCCCTTACCCAGACCCCAACAGGCCAGCACTCTGTTCGTGGACCTTTAAACCTTCAAAACTATATTGAAAACTGTTGGAGAGGGGTTGGAGAGATTTCTCAGCAGTTAAGGCCTTTGCCTGCAAAGCCTAACGCCCCGGGTTCAATTTCCCATACCTACCTAAAGCCAGATACACAAATGGCACATGCATTTGAAGTTTATTTGCAGTGGCTAAACACCCTGGAGTACCCATTCTCATTCTCTTTCTGTGTCTCTTCTCTCAGATTGCAAATAAATAAATAAATAATAAATTTTTTTATAAAAGGGTTGGAGAGATGCCAAAAATACTCATTGGAGAAAAGACAGCCTCTTCAGCAAATGGTGCTGGGACAACTGGATATGTATCTGTAGAAGGATGAAAATAGATCCTTCTCTCTTTCCATGAACAAGAATTAAGTCCAAATGGATTAAAGGCCTTAACATCTGACCTGAAACTGCTAGAGGAAAAAGTAGGGGAAACCCTTCAACATATTGGTCTTGGCAAAGACTTTCTGAATATAGCTCCAATTGCTCAGGCAATAAAACCACAGATTAACCTATGGGACCTCATGAAATTACAAAGATTTTGTATGGCAAAGGACACTGTGAATAAAGCAAAGAGGCAACCTACAGAATGGGAAAAAATCTTTGCCAGCTACACATCTGATAGAGGATTAATATCTAGGATATACAAAGAACTCAAAAAATTAAATAATAATAAATCAAACAAGCCAATTAAAAAATGATCTATGGAACTAAATAGAGAGTTCTCAATAGAAGAAATACGGATGGCACATAAGCATCTGAAAAAATGTTCTACATCCCTAGCCATCAGGGAAATGCAGATTAAAACTACATTGAGATTCCATCTCACTCCTGTCAGATTGGCTACCATCATGAAAACAAATGACCATAAATGCTCGCAAAGATGTGGAAAAAGAGGAACCCTTCTACACTGTTGGTGGGAATGCAATCTGGTCCAGCCATTATGGAAATTAGTGTGGAGGTTCCTAAGACAGCTAAAAATAGATCTACCATATGACCCAGCTATAGCGCTCCTAGGCATGTATCCTAAGGACTCATCTCGTTTCCTTAGAAGCACATGCTCAACCATGTTTATTGCCATTCAATTCACAATAGCTGGGAAATGGAACCAGCCTAGATGTCCCTCAGCTGTTGAGTGGATAATGAAGATATGGCACATTTATACAACAGAGTTGTACTCAGCAGTAAAGAAAAATGAATTTATGAAATTTGCAGAAAAATGGATGGATCTGGAAAGTATTATACTAACTGAGGTAACCCAGGCCCAGAAAGCCAAGCATCACATGTTCTCTCTCATATGTGGATCATAGGGCAGATGATTGGACTTCTGTGTGAGTAGGAAGAAAACTCAGTAGCAAAGGCCAGTAAGCAAGAAAAGGCATGTAAAGGGACGAGAAAGGAAGGGAGAGGGCTACTTAATAGGATGGTATAGTATATATGTAAGTAGAAGAATAGATTAATGGGGGTGAAAAGGCCCAAGTGAGGTCAGGGAAAGAAATTGAGTAAAGGAAAGGTGGAGGGAGGGCTAATCAAAATCTAAAGGATATAAATAAGTCATATGGAATCCTACTTTTTTGGACAATGGAACACTCAGGAGCCATAGATTGTTGCTAGAAAATTTTCAGTGCCAGGGATGGGATACCTTCCAGTGAGTTATTGGCCAGGGAGGCCCCTGGTGCCCCCAAAACATTACAGGCCATTGCCAAGGCCCTTGGTTTCCCACCAGGAATAGATGGCAAGACCCTATTGCTGAAGGGCTTGGGCTTGGGCTGCAAGGCCACTGAGAAATCCTGCTGGTACTGAGCTGATAACCTCCTCCATGTAGACCAGCTGATGGAAAGCTGGAAGAAGCCATTCTACTTGCAGTTCAATGTGAGAGAGAGAAATCACCAGTGAAGATACTCAAGAGTAGACACTGCAAGCCTTATATTTGGCTAGCCAGGCCAAATGAGCCAATGGGTGCAATAGTGGCAAGTCTGTCATGGTGGAAACCAACTGTCCTCTAATTGGACTGGAGGCCCACTCCATGGGAGGGAATACATCCCTGATACTGAAAATCTACAACAGGGGTAGTCATGAGCCCTAGGGGTGTAATGTCTGCTGCTGTCTTGCTAAATATATGTACTATGCTCTCCAAACTGCCCAGTAAGCACTTCTCTTAATGTTCATACCCATATATTAATGCTACTCTCATTTTTAGTAGAGAATCTTCTCTTTTCAAAAGGCAGTGACCTTGGGATGACTCAGAAGGCAACATGGTGCTGGAAAGAAGTGACAGGAGTGCTCAGCACTGTAATATCACACCATCCAAGGCTCAGGGTCTATTGTGGAAGAGGTGGCGAAAAGAATATAAGAGCCAAAGGAAGGGTAGGACTCCTTACAACTCCTTACAACGTGTTGCCCCCAGGCACAAAATGACCTGGATATCCATAACCTCACAGTGCCTAACATTACCTACACAAGACCATCATAATAGGAGGAAAAGATCATGACATCAAAATAAAAGAGAGTCTGATTGAGAGGCGGAGGGGATATGATGGAGAATGGAGTTTCAAAAGGGAAAGTGTGGGGAGGGAGGACATTACCATGGGATATTGTTTACAATCATGGAAGTTGTTAATGATAATAAAAAACTTGAAAAGGAAAAACAAGGATTGGAGAGATTTCTCAGTGGTTAAAGGTGTTTGCTTGCAAAGCCTGACAGTCTGGGTTTAATTCCCAGGTACCCATGTAAAGCCAGATGCACAAAGTGGCACATGCATCTGGAGTTTGCCCTGGCAGGAGGCCCTGGAATCCCCAACTCACTCTTCCTTCCTTCCTTTCTTTCTTTTCTGTCTTTTTCTCTTTCATTCTTTCTGTTTTTTTCCTCTCAAATAAATAAGTAAAAATATTTTTTAACTATATAAAAATTGTTTTTCTTGCTTAAGCCATCCAGTCAGTGGTTTTGGTATGGAGATCCAAGCTAAGATGGACTAACTTTTCAATGTTCTCTCCCTTTCCTTCCACACTAGTAATAGCTAGTATTTGAATGAAAAGTTTTGTTTTAATCTTTTATTTTAATCCTCACAACAATCCTAGAAGATATTTTTAATATTTTAATTAACACATAATATATGTAAATATTCATCGGTATAGCATGATAATGTTTGTATATAATGTATAATGATTCAGTCAGGGAAATTCATATTATTTTCTTCAAATATCTCTAATTTCTATGTGCTTAGAACTTTCTGACTGTTCTAGCTATTTTGAAACATATCATAAATTATTGTAGACTATAGTCACCCTGCTGTGCTATAGAACACCAGAGTTGCCAGGCATGGTGGCATAGGACTTTAATCCCAGCACTTGGGAGGCAGAGGTAGGAGGATCACCATGAATTCAAGGCCACCCTGAGACTACATAGTGAATTCCAGGCAGGTTAGCCTGAGCTAGAGGGAGACACCCTACCTTGAAAAACCAAAAAAAAAAAAAAAAAGAAAGAAAGAAAGAAAAGAAATGTAGAACACCAGCACTATTTTCTTCTCTTTCACTGTATTTTTTTTTGTTTATTTTTATTTAGTTGAGAGCGACAGAGAAAGAAAGAGAGAGAGAATGGGTGTGCCAGGGCTTCCAGCCATTGCAAACGAACTCCAGACACATGCGCCCCCTTGTGCATCTGGCTAACGTGGGTCTTGGGGAATCAAGCCTGGAACTGGGGTCCTTAGGCTTCACAGGTGAGTGCTTAACCATTAAGCCATCTCTCTCTTCACTGTAGTTTTAAATTTCTTTTCATTTTCTTTGAAAGAGGGTCCCAATAGCCCAGGCTGGCCTTGAACTTACTATTGGAGAATGACCTGAACTTCTGATGCTCTCTGCCTCCTCCTCCCATGCACTCGGATCCCAGGCATGCGGCATCATGCCGGCTTTGTCTTACTGCGCTGTGATACCCATTATTTCTTTGTTCTCATGTTGCTGTAACACTTCCCAGTCTCTTATGACCATGATCCACTCTCTTCTATGAGGTTGACTTTTTCTAGCTTCTATAAGTGGACGAGAATATGTATCATCTGTCCTTCTGTACCTGCTTGTTTCACTTAAGGTGATAGCTTCTCCTGCCCTCCACTTCACTAAAAGTTATAGGATCTGGGCTGGAGAGATGGCTTAGTGTTTAAGGTGTTTGCCTGCAAAGCCAAAGGACCCAGGTTCTATTCTCCAGTACCCATATAAAGCCAGATGCACAAGGGGCCCATGGGTCTGGAGTTTGTTTGCAGTGGCTAGAAGCCCTGGTGTGCCCATTCTCTCTCTCTCTCTTATATGTCTCTCTCTCTCTCTCTGCTTGAAAATAAATAAATAAATAAAAAACAGGATCTTAGGCTGGGTGTAGGGCTCACCTTTGATCCTAGCACTCTGGAGGCTGAGGTAAGAGGATTGTTGTGAGTTTGAGGACAGCCAGTGCTACAGAGTGAGTTCCAGGCCAGCCTGGGCTTTAGTGAGACCCTGTCTCAAAAAAAAATTAAAATTACAGGATGTTATTTTCTTTATGGCTGGGTCATAGCCATTGAATGCATACACCACATCGTCTTTTTCCAGTTGTGGGTGAATGGGCACTCTGCTTGACTCCATGTCTTAGCTATTTTGAGAGTGCTGCAGTAAGAGGAAGCAGGTATTATTAATATTCTTTTATAGCTGAAGGAATTGGGCTCAAAGCTTAAAGTTATTGGCCTCAAGCACCACTGTCAGTAAATGAAAGCCAGGCCTTGGGAGTCCAGGCTTTTAATTTCCATTTACAGAAGCATTTGTTTCTGACATCCCCCAGTCATCCAGAAAAATTTTCCTGTTTCCATCTTCAAATTGACAGTTGTATAATAGCCAAAACTAGAAACTAGCCCAAAGCCCATTTATAAGTGAATGCACAGACAAATTAAGGTATATGTGTTGAGTCTATAGTCTCTGCCCTACCAGCTGAGCTACTGAAGGGTGTGTTCAGATATATCTATACAAGAAGTACAACATAGATTAATCGCAGAATGATTAACATACTGAGTCAAAAAACAAAAAATAGGCAAGGAGAGCCAGCCATGGTAACTCACACCTGTAATCCCAGCACTGAGAATCTTTGAGGCAGGATTGCCAAGAGTTGGAGGTTCAGCCTGGGCTTGGGTCTAGAGTAGGAACTTACCTGAAAACAATCAAAACAAAACAAACAAAAATGGGCAGGAAAAAAAATATATATCCCATTTGGCCCTTTATGTAAAATCTAGAAAATGTGAACAAATCTATAAGGATTGAAAGTAGATTGTTGGTTGCCTGGAGTTGTGAGCAGAGGGAAGGATTACAAAGTGGTACACAGGAACCTTTGGAGCAGGTGAAAATAATATTATTTTCTATTGTTTGTTTTTTCAAGGTTAGGTCTCATTCTAGCCCAGGCTTATCTGGAACTCACTCTGTAGTCCTAGGCTGGATTCAAACTCACAGTGATCTTCCTACCTCTGCCTCCCGAGTGCTGAATTACAGGCATGCACCAACATGCCCAGACAGAAACATTATTTTGACTGTAGTCATGAATACTCGTGTCAGAATTGATGAGTTTACTCTGCCTTCCCCACGATGATGGACTCTACCCTCACAATAAAGCAAAATAACCTTCCTTTCCTTCAAAAATTGATTAGGGGCTGGAGGAATGGCTTAGTGATTTAGGCGTTTGCCCTCAAAGCCAAAGGACCCAGGTTCGATTCCCCAGGACCCACGTAAGCCAGATGTACAAGGGGGTACATGTGTCTGGAGTTCATTTGCAGTGGCTAGAGGCCCTGACATGCCCATTCTCTCTCCCTCTTTCTCTCTTCCAAAAAAATAACTAAATAAATAATATAAAATATTTTTTTAAAGTGATCAGTTTATAAACTTTAAATATGTGTAGTTTAATGCATCAATAAATCAACTAAAAAATCAGGGATATAGATCAATGATAGAACTCATGGCTGGTTAACCTTCATAAAGCCCTGGGTTTCATTCCTAGCATCAGATAGCAGATAGACGATAGATAGATGATAGATAGATAGATAGATAGATAGATAGATAGATAGATAGATAGATCAATTGATCAGACAGATAGATGAATAATAGAGAGACTGGGGATGTAGCTCAGTGGGTGAGTGCTTGTAAGCACAAGGCCCTGGGTCTGGTCCTCAGCACTGAAATAAAACTACAAAAGGCGATTGATAGATAGATACATAGATAGATAAAGCTGAGGCAGAATTTAATGAAGAATGGTCTGATTCTTTCAAAGAGGAGCCTGTGTTTTCCATAATCCAGGAGAGCCCACTTAATTAGGTCAGTTTTATGATTTCTCCATTTTGACAAGTGGTTTTCATGACTCTGGCACCTTTAATTTATTTTTAAATGTGGGTGCTTTACAAAAAGCTGGGGAGAGTGTCATGATTCATTCTCAGCAAGTGGCCTACCTGTCTCAAATACCTTTTTTGCAGGATATCTAAGAGAAATAAACCATTCTCATTGCACCCACCATTTTCTTAGGCTTTTGGGTCTACAAGGAAAAAAAGAAAGAGAGAGAATTGCTACAGAGAGCTTTAAATGAAGAGGGCCTGTTATGGAATTCCACTGAAACGAAAACTGGCACAGGATCTCGAGGGGAAGTCATGGGGCTCTGAGGCAGCTCTGGGAAGGAGCTACTCCTCCAGCCTCTTAATGTGGTAGTTGGAATGGATGGCCCCAGTCAATTCTGGAATTTCATTAAGGCTTGTAACTTGGTGTCACCGTGGGTGGATATTAGGGTATGGCCATAAAGTGTAGGGGAGAATCTGGAATTCCAATCTGGAGATATGTGAAGTGCTTGAGTTTTGCCGTTATAGAGTTCCTGAACCATGTGTGCCTGTGCTGGTGATGACATTCTTCTCTCTCTCTCCCTCCTTCTCTCTCTCTATCTCTCTGCCTGGTCCTGTGAAAGGGGGTCTGCTTCTTCTGTCATTATGGAATTTTCCCTGAATCTGTAAGCCTCAATAAATCCCTTCCTCCCATAACTGTGCCTGGCTTGGAAGTTCATCCCAGAGACGTGGCTGTCAGCTACAGATAGCAAGTTTTTTTTTCCTCTGGCGAGCACCTTTTCTCTCAACATGCCTGTTCTGCTCTGTTCCTTTTACTTACTGTTTTAATTTATTTTTGTCTTTCTGTTCCTGAAATATCTTCGGTCTGCTCCACCAAAGCCACTTTTCACCCTTCCCCACAATGCCCTCTTTTCGTGGAAGCTTGGCCTGTATGGATCATATCAACAGAATGAGGCCAGTGTATTTATTCCTCTTGTTCTCTTCCCTAGAAGATGACTTTAGGCATTAGTGTCCCTCCATCAAAGGTGACCACTCCTCTCAAGATGGCTTACTAGACACAATTTTCTTCTCCTTACCTCCTTTTCATCCCAGCCCTTCAAGTCTAGGTGGCAGCAGTGCCCTTGCTGTCCAGACTGGGTTTTCCCATTATCCACATGCTTCCTCTACACACTGCCCACATATTTGTCATTAGTTTCTCTGCAATTAAACTCTCAACTCTCCTAGTTTCCATATACTGTTTATTTTTTACTTAGAACTCCAGTTTATATGATGTTCCACAAACTTTAAAAAGCCATTGTAACTTGAAGATATCATGAATTAAAAATGAATTTAGTATATTAAAAATTTTTTTTATTTATTTGAGAGAGAAAGAGGCAGACAGACAGAAAGAATGGGTGCACCAGGGCCTCCTGCTACTGTGAATGAACTCTAGACAAATTCACCACCATGCATATCTGACTTACATGGATCCTGGGCCCTTAGGCTTCACAGGCAGGTGCCTTAACCACTAAGAAATCTCTCCAGCCCAAATTTAATATTTCTAGTGTAGCAAACATCATAGCTTAGCTAGCCAACCCTTAAATGTCTTAAAAATATTTACATTAGCATAGGCTGGAGAAAAATATCACACAATGCAAAGCCTGTTTTATAATAATATATTGAATAGCTTGTGTAACTTATTGACTTCTGTGCTGAAAGTGAAAAACAGAGTGACTATATGGCTATGTATTTGTATCATCATAAAGCAGAATGAACTACCGTAAGTTAGGGACTGTCTATGCATGTTTCTGTGTGTTTTTGTTAGTTTGGGCGGTGCTGGGATGGAACCCAGGGTGTTGGATATGCTGGGAATATCCTCAACTACTGAGGCACACCCAAGCCGTATCTATTTTATTTAATTTCACAGTTTACACTGCAGATCCACCATCAATCCAAACTGGCTTCATATCTCCTGTTACCTGATATTCTCTGTGTTAGCCATCTCCAAGAACTGAGTATAAAGATGCAGACAGTTGATTCAGTTTGTTTTGGTCATGCCAGGCTGGCTTTGTGGGAGGTTACCAGCTAGCCTGAGGACTGGAAGTTTGTAATACAGGTGCGTGTCCCTGGGCCACACATTTGGGGCAGGGCATTCTGAAAGAGGAAACTAGTAGTACACTGCATAGATTGCCCCACCATAAGGAACTGTGATTAAGATGACCTCTCGAGAAGGAAAATACCTTGAAAATGATAGGCATAATAGTTGGCATAAAAAGCTGAATAAAATCACACAGCTATTCTAACCAAACAAATTGTTGCAGTGACTTTCTCATTGCTGGGACACAACACCCGACCAGAAGCAGCTTATGGAAGAAAAGGGTTTATTTCAGCTGAAGGTTTCCAGGGAGGAAGTTTCATCAGGGCATGGCAGAGCAGGGGCTGGGCATCACATCTTGCCACAGTAGTTGGAAGGTAGCAGCAAGAGTAAACTAGCTCTGGTAAGGGAGGCTTGGGCTACAATACCCCAAAGCCTGCCCCAAGCAATGCGCCTCCTCTAGCAAGGCTCCAGCTCCCAAACTGAGGCTTAATCGCAAATACACAGGGCTATGAGGGGCATTTCTCACTCAAATGACCACACAAGTATGTTGGTAATATGCTAATATATACCTCCCCATGGCTTAATCCATTAAGCTTGCTTGCCCTCATCATTTATGATGATCCTAAGGCCATCCAGACTTAAGGATGATTGAAACCAGAGTCTCAATAGCCAAAGAAGTGGATATGTCAGAGATAAAACAGGTTTCAAAGCCAAATAAGGTTGGATTGCATCCCTGGAGCTGTACCTTATTTGTTTTATTACTCTAAATTTCTAGTTCCTCAGCTGTAAAGCATACTTATATCTACCTACAGAGTTGCTAGGCAGATTTAAAAGAACATGTCTGGAGTGTAGAAAAGAGAAGACGCCAAGTAAACAATGGTAGATTATGTGTGCTTATTTTAATTAGGAATTGACAACAGACACCTTTCATTAGCTGAGCAAAGTGCCACATGCTTTTAATCCCAGCACTTGGGTGGCTGAGGTGGAGAGGATGATGAGTTTGAGGCCAGCTAGGGCTGCATAGTGAGAGCCTGTCTCAAAAAAAGCACAACAGAAAGATTTTGACTGGACCTAAGATTAAGGTTAAAGGGTTAAGAAAAAGGATGATTTTTAAAAAATGGGTATGGTGGCACATGCCTTTAATCCCAGTATTCTGGAGGCAGAGGTAGGAGGCTCACCATGAGTTCAAGGCCACCCTGAGACTACATATTGAATTCCAGGTCAGCCTGTACTAGATCGAGACCCTACCTCGAAAAATCCAACAAAAAGAAAAGAAGAGGGGCTGGGGAGATGGCTCGGTGTAAATAACTTGTCATGCAAGTTTGGAGAGCAGAGTTCAGATCCTCACCACTCACACAAACGCATGTGCCACCTTGTGCGTCTAGCTTGCCTCGGTCATGGGGAATCAAATCTGGATCCTTTGGTTTTGCAGGCAAATGCCTTAACTGCTAAGCCATCTCTCCAGCCCAGGTTACTTTAATAGTATGTTAGAAGCATCCTTCACAGAAGGACAAGTCTGAAATCTCATGAACAATCCTGTATGTCCACAATGTGCCTTTCCCTCCACTCTCACTGTTTTGATCAGTTGGTACATTTCACTTTGATTGCTGATTCACATTCTTACTGCCTCCCTTAGGGTCAGAATCCTAACATGAACCCTAGCCTGGCCTGCTGGGGCAAACCCAAAAACAAAACATGCTTAGTCTAGCACTTGGCAGTCCCTTCTCCCTGGAAGCTGACCCAATCTCTGGATCCTCAGGTAATGGCAAGAGGTTTACTTCAATCTAGAAAGACCTAAGACAGACTCCATAGAACTTCCTAATCTCACTCAGGATGCTGACGCTGAAAGAGAGTAAATTTGAAGTCAGAGGCTGCGGAGATAGCTCAGTGGATAAAGTACTTGCTGTGCAAGTGTGGGAGCCTGAGTTTGTACCCCCAGAACGCACCTAAAAGCTGAATGCTGTGGTGGGCATCTGTAGCCCCAGCACACCTATGGCAAGAAGGGAAGCAGAGAACTGAGATTCTCCTAGAACCTCGCAGGCCAGCAAACCTGGCAAACACTGCGCTGAACAGTTAGAGACCTTGCCTCAAACAAGTTGGAAAGCAAAATCTGACACACTGAACTGTCCTCAGACTTCCAACACGTGCCGCAGCACACACGTACCTTCACTCGCACACAAGAACATGCCTATTAGAACATACAAACACGTACCACAAAAAGAAAGACTGAAAAAAAAAAAAAAGAAAGAAAGACTGAAGCCATCCTGGTCTACATGGCAAGACTTTGTCTTAAAACCCCAAAACTAGGGCTGGAGAGATGGCTTAGCAGTTAGGTGCTTGCCTGTGAAGCCTAAGGACCCTGGTTCGAGGCTCAATTCCCCAGGACCCACGTTAGCCAGATGCACAAGGGCGGGTATCTGGAGTTTGTTTGCAGTGGCTGGAGGCCCTGGCGCACCCATTCTCTCTCTCTCTCCCTCTTTCTCTGTCACTCTCAAATAAACAAAAATTAATAAACAAAATAAAATAAAATAAAAAACCCAAAACTAACTAAATGAAAACCTAGAAAGACCCTACCAACTCTACCAGTACCCTTATTTGATTAGAGCCAGTTTGTGAAATGGGTCTTATGCCAAGTAACAATCTTTTAAAGCCAGACATAATGTTGCATATCTATAATCCCAGCACAAGGAGGCAAAGGCAGGAGGACAGAGTTCAAAGCCAGCAGGCGCTGGCTGCATAGCAGGTTGCAGGACAGCCTGCATAAAAAAAGCAAAACAAAGCCGGGCGTGGTGGTGCACACCTTTAATCCTAGCACTTGGGAGGCAGAGGTAGGAGGATCATCCTTAGTTCGAGGCCACACTGAGACTACATAGTGAATTCCAGGTCAACCTGAGCTAGAGTGAAACCCTACCTCAAAAAAAAAAAAAAAAAAGCAAAACAAAGCCAAAAAGTACTATTCCATCTGTAGTCATTCTTTGGAGGACTATATTGTATATTTCCTGGCAATGTAGGAAAGATATATCTTTATTTTTCCTTCCTTTTTTTTGTGGTAGGGTCTCACTCTAACCCAGGCTGACCTGGAATTCACTATGTAGTCTCAGGCAGGCCTCAAACTCACAGCAATCCTCCTACCTCTGCCTCAAGGTTAAGGCCCAGAAGGATACCTATATCTGATTTTAAAAAAAGTCTGCCTTGAAGGTCAGGTTGGTAAACATGGAAGGAATGACTGGTGGTGAGCATGTCACATATTAGCCAGCCTTGGCTCAGAGACTCCTGCTGCTTGATCCTCATATTACAATAGATTCCACATTCATGCCAGTCATTTAAGCCTGTGTCTTTTGAACAGTGTGTTTTGGATTAAGGTTACCCTCGCGAGGGGTGGCCCTTCCAGCGGTCATGGCTGTGATTAGTGGTCATTGTTCTCAACGCGTGTGGCCTGCTTTATGTCACCTCTCCCTTCAGACCTAGAGCAGTGATAAGAGCTTTTTACTGTTAGAAGCTCTGGGCAACTTCACGCTCATCTGTGGCTCCCCTACACCGTTCTAAATGGTCTCTCCTCAGATTACTCAATTTCCAGCTTGCCATCTGTTTCCTGTTGGTACCCTTGACTAATACAGGCACTTACTATATATGAACACTGAACCACCATGAGCAGAGAGGAAAACTCCTGCTTCCTGGGGATATTTTAGCCAATTTCAAAATGGCTTGCCGTCATGCCTGAAGGTCTCTCAGAGTATATATGACTTTCTGGTCAGTAGTTACAATTAAAGAAATGCACATGTGTGCCTGCAAGTATGTTTGTGAAAACTCCTATAATAAGAACTTCAGGAAATCTTTAGAACAGGACCTCAGACTCCATATTTCTCATGTGTGTCCTTCATTTCTTCAAAATGTTCATTAAGAACCCAAGAGCATAGCGATTGAGGAACTTGCCTATGAAGCCTAAGGACCCAGGTTTGATTCCCCAGTACCCACAAAGCCAGATGCACAAGGTGGCACATGTACCTGGAGTTTGTTTGAAGTGGCGAGAGGCCCTGGTGTGCCTATTCTCTCTCTCTCTTCAAATAAATAAAATACTTTTTTGTTTTGTTTTGTTTTGTTTTGTTTTGTTTTTCGAGGTAGGGTTTCACTCTGGTCCAGGCTGACCTGGAATTAACTCTGTACTCTCGGGGTGGCCTTGAACCCATGGTGATCCTCCTACCTCTGCCTCCCGAGTGCTGGGATTAAAGGCGTGCGCCACCACACCCGGCTCAAAATACTTTTTTAAAAAAGAACCAAAGAGGGCTGGAGGGATGACTTAGCCTTTAAGGCGTTTGCCTGTGAAGCCAAAGGACCCAGGTTTGATTCCCCAGGACCCACATTAGACAGATGCATAAGGGGGCACATGTGTCTGGAATCGTTTGGAGTGGCTGGAGGCCCTGGCACACTTCCGATCATCCTCCTGCCTCTACCTCTGAAGCACTAGAGTTTCAGTTCCACACCACCACACCTGGGTATTTTTTTTTCTTTCTTTTTCCGTTTTGAGGCAGGGTCTCACTCTAGCTCAGGGTGGACTGACCTGGAACTCACTCTGTACCCTGACCTCCAACTCACACAATCCTTTTACCTCAGCCTCCTAGGTGCCTGGGTTATAAGCATGAGCCACCATGCCTTGCTTTGGTCTCAATTTTTGGAATTGAACCTGGGCTCCTTGGCTTTGCAGACAAACACCTTAACTGCTAAGCCATACTCTCCAGCCCCAGACAGCATTCTTGTTATCTGTGTTAATAAATGAGACGTATAGGTTAATGTCAGCCAATATGCTGATAGATTGGGCACATTTTGTGGTTAAAAGTTCAGTCTTCTGAGCTTGCAAGGCCAAGGTATTGTCACCATGAAGAAGTCAACCAGCTTTCATTTGGCAGTATCCTCACCTCTGGGGACTACTTGTTTGAATTTCCCACATATCACCGTTCTAGAACTCCATGGTCTTAATTACAAAAAAAAAAAACAACAAAACAACCTTTCATGGGCTGGAGAGATGGCTTAGTGCTTAAGGCTTTTGCCTGCAAAGCCAAAGGACGTCTGTTTGATTCCCCAGGACCCATGTAAGTCAGATGCACAAGGTGGCGTAGGCATCTGGAGTTTGTTTGCAGTGGCTGGAAGCCTTGTCACACCCATTTCTCTCTCTCTTTCTCTCTCACTCTGCCTTTTTCCCTTTCTCAAATAAATAATAAAATAAATATAAACATTTTTTAAAAAAACCTTTCCAATTCTAGCACTTAACTAAGAGTGAGAAGGCTATCCACCAACTCCTACGATTCATCCAGGTGGAAGCAAAGACAGCGCCCTCCTGTGTTCTCGTGTATGCCCGAATCCCATGCTGTCTGCTGAAAGTCACTGTCTGCTTATACCTTGAGGGCTTGAGGTGCATAATCTTAAAAAAAGATGACACTGTCTGCTGCTTCAGGGCACAATAATCCCACTAGTGTAGCTGCCATCTCTCTAGAGCTCACTGTCATAAACAGAAGTCAGCTCCTGTCATAAATTGTCATCAAGTGTGCTCTTTACCTTTTGTACTCCTTATGGTCCTGACCTTGCTATTAGGCAACAAATGGAGCTGGGTGTGGTGGTGCACACCTTTAATCCCAGCACTCAGAAGGCAGAGGTAGGAGGATCATGGTGAGTTCAAGGCCACCCTGAGATTACATAGTGAATTCCAGGTCAGTCTGGGCTAGAGCGAGACCCTACCTTGAAAAAAAAAAAAAGCAAGAAAAGAAAAGAAAAAAGCAAAGCAAAGAGGGAAGAAAAGAAAAGGCAACAAATGTATCAGCAGCATTGACTGCTTGGAAGCTTAGCAGAGCTGCAGCATCTCCAGCCCCCTTGTCTTACTGAGTTAAAATCAACAAATGCATTGTGAGACTGGAGACACAGTGGTCCGGAGCTTGTTTTTCAAGTTGCAGTTGCAGCCCATTAGAGTGGGTCATGAAATCAATGTAGTGATTCTACAGCAGCATTTTAAAAAAATCAAGTAGGACAGATAGCAAGAAGAGTTCGCTGCATGGGTGAGAGTAAGCAGTATTATGTGAAACTCTTGTTTTGTTATAAAAATGTTTATATTCTGTTGTGGGTGATGGAGGAGGGCCAGAAAAATGAACAGAAAGGAGCACCAAAGTAGAAAAGGGACTAGTTGGAAAGGAGTTCAATGGATGGGTAATGGGATAGGGGAAAAGAGAAGGTAATGGAAGGGGATTTGGTCAAAATATATATGTGTGTAAAACTATCATTAAAATTAAGTTTTTTTTAAAAAAAGAAAGACAACTATGAGATTAAAAAATGAATTTTTAAAAGTTTATTTATTACAAATGAGAGAGAAAGAGGATGGGCACACCAGGGCCTCCAAGCAGTGCAAATGAACTCCAGATGCATGTGGCACCATGTGCATCTGTCTTATGTGGGTACTGGGAAATCAAACCTGGGTCCTTAGGCTTTGCAGGCAAGCACTTTAATGGCTAACCCAACTCTCTAAGACCAAAAATTGAAATTTAAAAAAATGTTTATATTTTATGAGTCATGATGTAACATGAGTCCTGAACATTTTTGTTGTTGTTGTTGTTATTGTTTTGGTTTTGTTTTGCAAGGTAGGGTTTCACTGTAGCCCAGGCTGACCTGGAATTCACTGTGTAGTCTCAGGGTGGCCTTGAACTCACAGTGATCCTCCTACCTCTGCCTCCCGAGTGCTGGGATGAAAGTCGTGCGCCACCACTCCCGGCAGCTGGACAAAATTTTTTTGAAAGCCTTTGGTTTAGGGCACTGCTTCTCAAAAATGCTGTCTACATAAGAATTCCCCAACACATTTATAAATTAGGCCTACATTTAAAAAGAAATAGGAATTTGTCTAGCAAACAAATGCTACCACCTAGGAGTGATTCTGATGAATGCTGAAACTGAGCAGCACTGGCTGGCAGTTATTGCTGAGGTTAGTATGCAGTAGATTCAGCTGGAAGGCTTAGTAAACTAAGATTTTTACTTAGTAGGTCTGGGGTGGGGCCCGAGGATGTCTGTGATAAATTCAGACAATACTGGTGATGCTGGTCTAGGGACATCCATGGAGGATTTAGAATCAGGCACTTTCAGGGAAATCTCTAGTATATATTGAAACCATTAGCCCAACAGACATTCCCATTATTTTTAAAAAATATATTCAATTAATTAAGTTATTTATTTTAGAGAGATAGAAGCAGATAGAGAACGAATAGAATGGGTGTGCCAGGGCCTCTAGCCACTGCAAGTGAACTCCAGACACATGTGGCATCTTGTTTACATGGGTAATGGGGAATACGAACCAGGGTTCTTAGGCTTTGCAGGCAAGTGCCTTAACCACTAAGCTATCTTTCCAGCTCATTCCCATTAATTTTTGTATGCATTATCTGCTGAGGCTTTATGCATCCTCCAAAGTTCATGTGCTGGAAACTTAAACCACAACGCAACGATGTTAATAGGTGGAAACATTAACAGTCCCTGGGGCTGGAAGAGGTGGTGTGCCCCTTTAATTCCAGGAGGCAGAGATGGGAGGATTGTTGTGCGTATGAGGCCAGCCTGGGACTACAGTCATTTCCAGGTCAGCGTGGTCTAGAATGAGACCATAGTTTGGAAAAAAATAAAAAGTCCTTGTGAATAGATTCTTCTTCCTGATTTCAGACTCCTGTTCCCTTTTTAATCATGGGAGTGGCATCCATGAAAAGGATAGTTTGGCCCCCTCTAAGAATTCAACTAATGAATTTACTCTTTTCACCAATCGCTGCTCTTTCCAGAGGTTTCTTCTGACAGCTATCAGATGCATTTAGAGAAGAATGAGATAAAAATTGTGAGCTTTGACCCTCATGCACTGGTTTTAGTCCTTTAGGAGGCAGCTTTCATCTCAATTAAGAGATTGTCAGAAATGGAAATGTTTTTTTGTAAATTTTTGTGTGTGTATAGTGTGTGCATGTGTGTGCACGTGTGTGCATTATGTTTACACACATGTGGAAGCCGGAGTAGAATGTCCTCTATTGCTCTTCTGAACTGTTTCCTTGAGCGTTTCTTACTGAACCTGGGGCCTCCATGTTTCTTTGGTCAGTCTGGCTGACCATCTCTTTTTGAGACAGGGTGCCCTCATTGACCTGGAGTTTGCCAACTGGGCTAGCTAGCAAGCTCCTTGGATCCATCTAGCTCCACATCCCTAGCACTGGCATTACAGGCCTTTGCCATCAAGCCTGACATCTATGTGGGTACTGGGGATTAAACTCAGGTTTTCATGCTCTGAAGGCAAGCACTTAACCAACTGAACTACCTCCTCAGTCCTGTGCTTTTATTTCTAATGAGGAACAACTAGCCTTAAGAGTATTGTTTCTTGTAACCAGTTACCCCAATTTAACTATTTTTTGAGATTTATTTTTATTTATTTGAGACAGAGAGGGAGAGAGAGAGAGAGAGAGAGACAGAGTGTGAGAATGGGCATGCCAGGGCCTCCAGCCACTGCAAATGAACTCCAGATACATGTACCACCATGTGCATCTGGCTTATGTGGGACCTAGAGAATTGAACCTGGGTCCTTAGGCTTTGTAGGCATGTGTCGTAACCACTAAGCCATTTCTCCAGCCCCAGTTACCCCAATTTCTGTTGATAGATTATAATCTCTACCCTCAACTAGAGGACTGCAATTGTAAACTTTTTTTGTTTGTTGTGTTTTTTTTTCTGAAACAAGGTCTCACTCTGTAGCCCATGCTGGACTTGAACTCATAGCAATCCTCCTGCCTCAGCCTTCTGGTTGCAGAGATTACAGGCATATACTACAACCCTTGGTTTATGTAGTGCTGGGGATTGAACTCAGAGCCTCATGTATACAAGGCAAGCTCTCTACCAACTACACTAGTATATACTCTCAGCATTATTATGGCATTGTCATGTGTGTGCTTCATTATACTTAGCTCTCGCTCATTCCCTTCCCCCATCAACACATCAGTTTTCAAGGGGCAAAAGGGTTCAGACATAGCAACCACGCTTCTGTAACTTACTGTCTATTCACCTGCATCTGTCTATATTGATTCACCTTCTTTCTTGGTTGTGTTTTTCTCCTTGTGAACAAAGTCACACTTTATAATAATTACAATTATATGACAGTTGCAGTGTAAAACTACAAGGAATTGTATGCTGTGGATAAGACCCACTCTCAGAAGCTTGAATATATGCTCTTTATAAAATGATTGATTTCTTTTTTTCCCTTCTGCTGTTCCCTCTGGTTGTTGACTTTATTTCAAAATATTTCTCTTGCCTTTTGGTTTTAGGTGGGTATTGCTATATCAGAAATGATTGTGGTGCATCTGTGGGTAAGATGAATCTTCATTTGTTCTCACCATTATTAATTTGTTTAGGTTTTTTTTGTTGTTGTAGTCGTTGTTTTTCAAGGTAGGGTCTCACTCTAGCTCAGGCTGACCTGGAATTCACTATATAGTCTCAGAGTGGCCTTGAACTCACAGTGATCCTCCTGCCTCTGCCTCCCTAGTGCTGGGATTAAAGGCATGGGGCCACCACACCTGGCAGTTTGGTTATTTTTTTTATTTAATTTTTTTTTTCTAGAGAGAGAATTGGCACAACAGGGTGTCAGCCACTGAAATCAAACTCCAGATGCCTGCGCCACCTATTGGGCATGTGCGATCTTGCGCTTGCCTCACCTTTGTGCATCTGACTTATGTGGGATCTGGAGAGCTGAACATGGGTCTTTAGGCGTTGCAGGCAAGAGCCTTAACCTGTAAATCATCTCTCCAGTCCTGTTTAAGTTATTTTGACATAGGCTATATAGCCCAGACTGGCTTGGAGCTTAACTGTGTAGTCTAGGCGGACTTCAAACTCACAAAGCTTTTTGAGTGCTGAGATTAGATATGTTTGTAATCATAATGGACTTGTTCTTAATTTTAAATACATCAGTAACTCCTTCTACATTATTATAATATCCAGCCCTCCAGGAGGCTTTAGCAGTCCTAGTTTGTCCATCAAAGTGGGCTTTTAAAAAATAAAGTATTTTATTTTTTACTTATTTGAAAGAGAAGAGAAAGAAAGAGAGTAGGCATGCCAGGACCTCTAGCCACTGCAAATGAACTCCAGATGCATGTGCCACTTTGTGCATCTGGCTCATGTGGGCTCAGAGTCCTTAAGCTTCACAGGCAAGGTCCTTAACCACTAAGCCATTTCTCCAGCCCTCAAAGTGGTTTTTGTTTTTGTGTTTTGTTTTTTTTTCCTGGTGCTGGGGATTGAACCCAGATCTTCATGTATGCAAAGTACATACTCCACCACTAAACTACATCTCTGACATCTGAAATGTTCTTTTTTTTTTTTTTGGTTTTTCAAGGTAGAGTCTCTCTAGCCCAGGCTGACCTGGAATTCACTAGGTAGTGTCTGGATGGCCATGAGCTCATCGTGATCCTCCTATCTCTGCTTCTCAAGTGCTGGGATTAAAGGGATGCATCACCACGTCTGGCTTGAAGTGTTCTGTGTGCATGTGTGTGTGTGCATGTGCACACACGTGCTGTGGATTGGACTCAAGGCCCAATGAACTATACCCCACCCCAATGAAATGGACATTTTAGCCAGCCCTTAAGCTGCAACTTGAAACTTAAGAACAGAAGAAAGTAGAAGGAACTGTCTAGAGAACTGTTAACCATAAAGCAATGTAGTAACCTCATTTGGGAATTGGATAGGAATGAAATACCAAGGTGAATTGCTGGACTCTCTTGCAAGGTTTGATATATATCCAAAGTAAGAGAACTGCACAAAATACTCCAAAGACATCTGAAGAGTCTAAAATTAGAACAATTCCTAAAATTGATAATATTTCCAAATCTCTTCATATGTGGTACCTAATAAGTTATAGGCTTTTATGCTTTTTCATTCAATATGTGAAAAGTGAAAAGAAGGTGGTAACAGATGGGTAGCTTACTGTGTGATGCAGTAGGTCAGGAGTGTTGATGTTTGCCTAACACAACAACTCAAGTTTCACACAGCTTTGTATAAAATAAATCCAGCAGGAGAAGAGAAGTGTGTATTTTTGTGGCTGTTTTCCCCTTTACCCACAGTAAAAAAAAAAAAAAAATGTATTTGAGACATTTTTAAAATTTTATTTATTTATTTACAATGACTAGAGAAAGAATGGATACATCAGAGTCTCTTGCCACTACAAGCAAATTTCAGATGCATCTGCCACTTTGTGCATCTGGCTTTACATGGGTACTGGGGAATCAAACCCAGGTCATCAGGCTTTGCAAGCCATCTCTCCATCCCATATTTGAAACATTAAAAAATATTTTTATTTATTTATTTGGTAGAGAGAGGCAGAGAAGCAGATAGAAAGGGTAAGAATGGGCACATCAATGCCTTCTTCCACTTCAAATGAACTCCAAGTTCATGGGCCACTTTGTACATCTGGCTTTACATGAATATTGAGGAATTGAATCTAGGCCATTAGGCTTTATAAGCAAGTACCTTTAACTGCTGAACCATCTCTTCAGCCCCTTTATAGCTTTTTATATGTTTATTTATCTGTTTACAAGCAGAAAGAGAGAGAGAGAAAAAAAAGAGAGACACATGGAGAGAATGGGCACACCAGGGACTCCAGCCACTGCAGACAAACTCCAGATGCATGTGCCGCTTCATGTGGGTTCTGCGGAATTGAACCCAAGTCATTAGGCTTTGGAGGAGGGTGTCTTAACTGTTAACCCATCTCTGCAGCCCCTTATAGTTTTTTTAAAATAAATTTAACTTCACTTGAGACTCTTGAGATGGCAAATTTATGTGTGCTACTTTATTGATACTGTAATGCTTGAAAGTATCAATTTTACTTGTACATCCTTAGTACCTAACACAGTACTTATTCTCATTATACTTTTCTTTTTTTTTTTAAATTTTTTATTTATTTATTTGAGAGCGGCGGACACAGAGAGAAAGACAGATAGAGGGAGAGAGAGAATGGGCGCGCCAGGGCTTCCAGCCTCTGCAAACGAACTCCAGACGTGTGCGCCCCCTTGTGCATCTGGCTAACGTGGGACCTGGAGAACCGAGCCTCGAACCGGGGTCCTTAGGCTTCACAGGCAAGCGCTTAACCGCTAAGCCATCTCTCCAGCCCCTCATTATACTTTTCTAATGAATGGTTGATCAAATAAATACATAAATAAGAAGGTAGAGGAATGAATGTAGAGTTACCTACTTTATTCTTTTTTTTTTTGAAAAGGGGTCTCATATAGTCCAATTTGGCCTTGAATTCACTATGTACGTCTAAGGCAAGGCTTCAATTTTTGATACCCATTCCCTGGAGTATTTGGATTAAAACAGGGTACTACCATGTGAAACCCTACCCTTCTTTTAAAAAAATATTTATCTAAGCTGGGCGTGGTGGCGCAAGCCTTTAATTCCAGCACTTGGGAAGCAGAGATAGGAGGATCACTGTGAATTCAAGGCCACCCTGAGACTACAGAATGAATTCCAGGTTAGGCTGGGCTAGAGCAAGACCCTACCTCAAAAAAAAAAAAAAAAAGAAAAAGAAAGAAAGAAAGAAAGAAAGAAAGAAAAGAAGGAAGAAAGGAAGGAAAAGAAAAAGGAAAAAAAAAACTATCTGAATGAGAGTGAAGGAGAGAGAGTGCGTTTGGGCATGCCAGGGCCTCTTGCCACTGTAAATGAATTCCAGACACATGCACTAGTTTGTGCATCTGGCTTTAAGTGAGTATTGGGGAATCAAACCTGGGCCAACAGACTTTGCAAGCAAGCGCCTTTAACTGCTAAGCTATTTCCCCAGTCCCTACCCCTCTTTTAAAAAATATTTTATTTATTTATTTATTTATTTGAGAGAGAAAAAGGCAGACAGACAGAGGGAGAGAGGGAGAATGGGCATGACAGGGCTTCCAGTCACTGCAAGCAAACTCCAGATACATGTGCCACCTTATTCATGGACTTACATGGGTCCTGGGGAATTGAACTGAGGTCTTTTGGCTTTGTAGGCAAATGCTTTAACTGTTAAGTCATCTCTCTAGCCTCCTACCCCTCTTTTAAAAGTATATAAATGGAGCTAGAGTGATGCCTTAGTGTTTAAGGTGCTTGCCTGCAAAGTCTAAGGGCCCTGGTTCAATTCCTTAGTACCCATATAAGCCAGATGCACAAGGTATTTTTGTTTGCTGGATTTTGTTTGGTGGCTAGAGGCCCTAGCATGTCCATCCCGCTCTTTTTTTTTTTTGGTGGGGGGAGTTTGAGGTAGGGTCTCACTCTAGCCCAGGCTGACCTGGAATTCACTATGGTGTCTCAGGGTGGCCTCAAACTCATGACAGTCCTTCTACCTCTGCCTCCCGAGTGCTGGGATTAAAGGCATGTGCCACCACATGCTTGGCCATTCTTGCTCTTTCTCTCTCTCTCTCTCTCTCAGATAAATAAATAATTTTTTTTTTTAAGTATTAAGGGGCTGGAGAGATAGCTTAAAATTCTGTTAAGGGCTTGCCTTACCAAGAGTAAAAACTAACAGACACAAAATGAGAATCTTGTTCTGTTGTATGGCCCTTCACCTCCTGGCCAGCAAAACATTCATCACTGAATCAGCATAAAAATATATAATTTATTGCTTGAAGTAAAATATACACAAAACTGGGCTTGGTGGCACATGCCTTTAATCCCAGTACTTGGGAGACAGAGGTAGGAGGATCACAGAGAGTTTGAAGCCACCCTGAGACTATATAGTAAATTCCAGATCAGCCTGAGCTAGCGTGAGTCCCTACCTCAAAAAAAAAAAAAAAAAAAAAAAACCAAAGAAAGAAAGAAAAGAAGAAGGAAAGATACAAAGAAAATATACACAAGATTGTCTGCCTAATGTCACTGAAAGGCAGGTTAAAGCTCAACTGTAAGACACACCTCAGGGTGTGTATTAATAATGCAATTTTTCCTTGATATCAAAAGCATGGAAGTCTATACTCTACTTGCCTGTTAATCTCAGCTTGATTTCTTTCAAGAATAGGAGCTTGCAATGGTGTTCACAGACAAGTGAAAAAAGAATTACATGAAAGCTAAATTGTAATTTCCTTAGTTTCAACTACTCCAACATAATTTCTGGCATACAGTCTTAAGCTCATCTTAAAGCTGTGAATGCTTGAACATGGAAGATTCATTAGATAGGGACATTATTTTTGTTTGCTTGCTCAACCTAGCAGGACACAGACTACTACTGGGGCCATAAGATGCATTTGATGAATTGGTGACTGAGTAAGTATTATAGTATAGATATCAGATAGTGCTTTCTAGTTTCCAAACACTGAAAAACCTCATGTGTGGGCTGAAGAGATGGCTCAGCAGTTAAGGTGCTTGCCTGCAAAGCCTGAGGACTTGAGTTCGATTCCTCAGTACCCATGTAAAGCCAGATGCACAAGGTGGTTCATGTGTCTGGAGTTCATTTGCAGTGGCAAGAGGCCCTGGCATGCCCATTCTTATTCTCTTTCTCAATCTCTCTGTCAAATAAATTATATATGTTGTATGTTTTTGTTTTTTGAGGTAGGGTCTCGCTCTGACCTAGAATGACCTGGAACTATGTAGTCTCAGGATGGCCTTAAACTCACAGCAATCCTCTTACCTCTGCCTCCCAAGTGATGGGATTAAAGGAACGCGCCGTCATGCCGGTTTGTGAATACCTTTTAAAATTTACTATTCCTACTATGAGGATCTAGAGCGACTATTGTATTATATGGCTATTATTTCAGTCTCTGTAGCATCTCTTTCAACCTTCTTCTGATTATAATGTGTTACCATTCTGTCACTATAGCAACATATCTGAGACAATGAAACTATAAATGGAAAAGGTTGTTTGTTTGTTTTTATAATTCTTTTCCATGCTTTTTGTTTTTTTGAGATAGGGTCCCACTCTACCTCAGGCTGACCTGGAACTCACTGTGTAGTCTCAGACTGGCCTTGAATTCCCAGCAACCCTCCTACCACTGCCTCTCAGGGGCTATGATTAAAGGCACATGCCACCACACCCAGCATTGTTTTTTAATTATTATTATTTTCTTATTTTCATTTATTTATTGATGAGTAACAGAAAAAGGAGGAGAGAGGGAGTGAGAATGAGCACACCAGGACCTCTAGCCACTGCAGATGAACTCCAGATGCATGTGCCACCATGTGCATCTGGCTTACGTGGGACATGGAGAATCGAACCTGGGTCCTTAGTTCTTCACAGGCATGTGCCTTAACTGCTTAGCCATCTCTCCAGCCCAGCATTGTTTTTAAAAATATTATGTTTTTTGTTTTATTTTTATTTATTTGAGAGCAACAGACAGAAAAAGGCAGATAGAGATAGATAGAAAGAGAGAGAAAATGGGCACGCCAGGGCCTCCAGACACTGCAAATGAACTCCAGATGTGTGTGCCCCCTTGTGCATCTGGCTAATGTGGGTCCTGGGGAATCGAACCTCGATCCAGGGTCTTTAGGCTTCACAGGCAAGTGCTTAACCGCTAAGCCATCTCTTGAGCCCAAAATGTTATGTGTGTGTGTGTGTGTGTGTGTGTGTGTGTGTGTGTGTGTGTGTGTGGAGAGAGAGAGAGAGAGAGAGAGAGAGAGGGAGGGAGGAAGGGAGGGAGGGAGGGAGGAAGGAAAGGTTTTATTATAGAATCCCAGGAAAGTCCATCATTGTGGAAGAAGCTGGCTCACTTCCACAGATCACAGCAGAGACATCACCAGCCAGAAGACATCCCAAAGCATGACCAGCCAGAGCGCCAAACTGCTCTCCACACCTTAGGGCTGGACTTAAGATCCGACCCCAGACACACCTCAGGGCTGGACTCAGAGCCACCTCCCCGCCCCCATGAAGTTCCTCTTCCCCAGTAGGGCTTCACCCACTGGAGACTCAAGAGTCAAACCTGAGTCTATAGGACCATGTATTCAAAACAATACAAGTAAAAAGAGCTCATTGTGAAGAAAATCAGAAGGGGGCTAGGGAGATGGCTCAGTAGTTAAGAGTGCTTACTATGCAAGCATGAGGGCTGTGACGGACAGTTTGATTCCCCAGCACCCACACAAACAGCTTGGCATGGCCACACATATCTGTAACCCCCATACTGTGTGTGTGTATGTTGTGTGTGTACGCTGTAGAACCACTGCAGCTTGGTGACAAAAAAAAAAAACAACAAGGCCAGATGTGGTGGTGCATGCCTTTAATCAGCACTCTGGAGGCAGAGGTAGGAGGATCACCATGAATTCAAGACCACCCTGAGACTACATAGTGAATTCCAGGTCAGCCTGGGCTAGAGTGAGACCCTACCTAGGAAAAGAAAAACAGGTGGTGGGGGGGAACAGCAGCTCTGGGTTGAGTGAGAAACTCCACCTCAAGGAAATGGGAAGATGAGGGAAAAGAAGAGGACGCCTGGTGTTCCCTGGCCTCCATGCATGTGTGCACAGGGTATGTGCATGTGCACACACATATGCATACATCCCACTCACATCATATCACATCACATACCACACAGACTCTACATACACACATGCCAAAATTATCAGAAGACACCAAAGTATGAAGAAAATTAGGGTTGTCTTGAGTTCAACACCTCAGACTATCTTTTTGATACATGTCCTTCAATATATACATAAAAACACCATGTATTTTTTTCTTTTGTCCTTCCTATTTCTAGCAAATGTGAAATTTATTATTTATTTATTTATTTATTTATTTATTTATTTATTTAGACTTTTTAAAGTAGGGCCTCACTCTAGCTCAGGCTGACCTAGAATTCACTATGCAGTCTCAGGGTGGCCTCAAACTCACAGTGATCCTTTTTCCTCTGCCCCCCCAGTGCTTGGATTAAAGGTATGTGCCACCACGCCCAGCTAAATTGAATTTTTAAAATTCAATTTATTAATCATAAATAACTTTCCATGTTGCTATGGCTTATATAGTGTCAAAAGACCCATGCACTAAAGGCTGGGTCCCAGTCTTTAGCACTACTAGGGGGTTGTGGGATCCATGGCTGGAGAGATTGCTCAGTGGTTAAGGCGCTTGCCTGCGAAGCCTAATGATCTGACCTGGGTTTGATTCTCTAGGTCCCGTGTAAGCCAGATGCACAAGGTGGTACATGCAGTGGCTAGAGGCCCTGGCATACCCATTCTCTCTGTCTGTCTCTCTTCTATCTCTCTCTCTCTCTGCTTGCAAATAAGAAGTGGGACCTATCAGATCTTTAGGTCATAAAGGATGTTCCCTTAAAGCTTTCTTCCCTTTCTCACCTCCCACAAGGTGAATGGTTTTGCTCTGTCACACACTCCACCACGATGGCCTACTCCTGGTCCCAAGCCACTGAGCTGACCAGCTGTGGACTGAAACCTCAAAGAGCATGAGCCCAATGAATCTTTTCTCTCTGCATGTTGATTATCTAGTTATTTGTTGTAATGACAAAAAGCTGACTAACCACATCAATAAAGATAGAATTGATATTTCTGTTTTTAAGGGCTTGTAACCCATTGTGTATGTTAACTGTAATTTACTTAGCCCTCCCTGTCGTTATGAAAATCTCTTAAAAGCTCTTGATTGTTGAAAAAGCAGTAAATCTGTCATTGACTGAATTCTTAACACTTTCCCCTGAGAATACCTTAGTCTAAATTTCCTCTGCACGACATTTTTGAACATTCTTAGGTTTGCTACTTAGGGTGAAAGAACAGGAAGCAAACATATAAGTGACTGAAAATAGAGAATAGTCCACTTGGAACTGTGAGATTTTTGTTGTTGTTGTTTTGAGGTAGGGTTTCGCTGTAGCCCAGGTTGACCTGGAGTCCATTATGTGGTCTCAGGCTGGCCTCAAACTCACAGCAATCCTCCTGTCTCAGCCTCCCAAATCCTGAGATTAAAGGTGTGCGCCACCACTCCTAGCATCTGCGAGATTTTCCTAAGCTTGTTGATTTCATGGACATGACGAGTACACATCATGTTTGGTGAATTGCTTCAGTAGTTTGCATAAATGCCCATGGCATAATGTGTTAGTGATGACAGTCCTATTTTCTGAATGGCAACCAAGTCTAATTACCAGGGTGTGGCTTTTCAGTCATGAGTAAACACAGTCCCTCCAAAAACATTATTTAGGCTTTACTAAGATAACAAAGCACAGCTCAGCAATAGGAAATCAGGTAATAATAGAGATCTCAAAATGTATTCAGCTTAAAGAAACACGAAAAATCAAAAGCAGAAGATGGATGTTTTATTACCAAGAGGATAGTTATAAAAATCAAGATGAAGAACTGAATTAACATTGCAAAAAACTTGATAAATTACAAAAAGGAACATGGAAATTAGTAATTCTTTTTTTTTTTTTTTTTTTTTTTTTGGTTTTTCAAGGTAGGGTCTCACTCTGGTCCAGGCTGAGCTGGAATTAACTCTGTAGTCTCAGCGTGGCCTTGAACTCACGGGCGATCCTCCTACCTCTGCCTCCCGAGTGCTGGGATTAAAGGCGTGCGCCACCACGCCCGGCTTGAAATTAGTAATTCTTAAGCACTGGTTGGTTTTTGCTTTTTGAGGCACAGTCTCATGCTAGCCTAGGCTGACCTGGAACTCACTCTGTAGCCCAGGCTGGCCTTCAAGCCAACGTGATCCTAGCCTCTGGAGTGCTGGGATGAAAGGCATGAGCTACCACATTTGGCTTTCTTAGGTGCTGTTAACACTCTTTTCCAATAGGGTAGGCTTTTTCTTGATGCAGGAGTCAGTTACAGTGGAACGAGTACTACAATGCACCATCTTTGATAGAATCAATTTGAAATCAGGAGATATAGGAAGCTGGTAATGCTTATAATCTCAGCACTCAGGAGGCTGAGGAAGTAGGCTTCTGTGACTTGGAGACCAGGCTGGGCTACAGAGTGAGTTCTAGTCCAGCCTTGGCTGCACATGAGGCCACCCTTTTGAGTTCCCACTCACCCATTATGCTTCCCACTTAACAAGTAACTACTCTGTTGTCACTGGCAAAGTCCAAATTTGGCGCACTTCCAACTTTGTTCCATGACAAACAGTTGGGCATTGCTGAGAACCACCATGGGGCTAGGGAGATGTGCCAGTGGATAAAACACTTGCTGTGCAACCCTCAGAACCTGAGTTCATATCCTCAAACGCCAAGTAAGAGCTTCTGAGACCCCAGCACGCTGACACACTGATGGGAGGCAGTGATGGGAGAATGTCCCAGAAGCTTCTAGATCAGCTAGCCTGACAGATGTGACCGTGAACGAGGATCGACAAGAGACTCTGCCCCCAATGAGAGGGAAGGCATGACCTAGCAGCCAACCTGCACATGTGCCCAGACTCACACACTCACACCAAATATATATGTTCACACACTCATATATGGAGGGTTTTCAAACTAGGGTCTCGCTCTAGCCCAGGCTGACCTGGATCTCACTCTATCGTTCCAGGCTGGCCTCAAACTCACAGTGACCCTCCTACCTCTGCTTCCGAAGTGCTGGGATTAAAGGCGTGTGCCACCGTGCCTGGCAATATATATATTTAAAAAAGAAATGCTGTGGATGAGACTCCAAGGCTCTGCCTAGGATCCTAGGAACTATTTCAAACTGAAAGTTTCTGCCTTTCATCTGAAACATACTTTATCTATTAAAGAGCAGATGGCAGTGGAGATATATGTAGCCCCATCTAAAAGCAGGAAAACTGTGTAATGACCAGGAAATACCAAGAAATATTTACCATAAACTGTAGAAGCTTTCAATTCTTATCATTTTAAAAAGAGAAAATGCAGTTGAGCAAGAAAATCTCTTTCTCTTTTCTTTCTAGGAGGTTCTAAGTGGTTCCCAGGCAAATTAATGTACATGGAAAACCACTTGAATAGGACAAGAGGCGCAAGTAGCACCGTTGTTACATTGTTCACAGTGCCTTGCCTTCAGCTTCAGGAGCATTACGAAGGGCTTATTGCAAGATGTACAATATACTCAAGGGCGTGCTAAATTTATATTTTCATTCACTTTGTATTTTACACTTTGGTATTTGTTTGCTTCAAAGAAAAATTTTCTCCTTCCAAACCACAAAACAGTTTCCCAGAAAGAAATTTGTATAGCTGTTTTGTTATTTTAAGTCTTGGAAAAAAAAAAATCGTTTTCCATCAAACTCTGAGCCATTGGCAGTGTTTCAGATAATACTACAGAGTTTAATAGCATGAGCCAACTTTACGTACTTCCCCCTTATTGTTACGCTAATTAGGAACTGTTAATATAAATAATAATATTGGAGATGTAGGTATATTCTATGAAGGAACAAAGGACTGTAATTAGTTTCAAAACCTTTGAATTAAATACAGTGATTCTAAAACTTGATCTTGGAGAATAAAAAGGCAAATAATAGAAGAGGGAAAAAAATCTTTGTGTGTGTGTGTGTGTGTCTGTATGTGTGTGTCTGTGTGTGTGTATGGGCACATCAGGACTACTTGCCACTTCAAGCAAACAGCAGACACTTGCACTACTTTTCTGCATCCAGCTTAAATGGGTGAATTGGGAATTGAACTCAGGCTATCCCTTTGCAAGCAGGCTTTGCAAGCAAGCACATTTAACCACTGAACTGTCTTTCCAAACCTTTTTAATTAAGAAAGACTAAAGCAATTGGATATGATAATATATTAAAATATTCCATTAAAATAGAAATAAGAGTAAAAATACTATAGTGTAGAAATAGTATATATATAAATTTAATGTGTCCTAGAGTAAAAAAAGGAAAATCCACTCCAAAATGCTTATGAATTTATGCCAGTGGTGGTACCTGCCTATAACCCCAGCACTCAGGAGGCTGAGGCAGGAGGATCTTGTGTTCAAGGTAAACCTGGGCTACATATGGAATTTCTTTGGGAGCCAAAGGTATATGCTGAGACTATCTCAAAAACAAAACAAAACATAATACTTTTCAACTTGGAAAAGGTATCTTCCTTTCATGCTATATAGCAAAATTAATCCCAGTTGAATTGAAAAATAAATATTAAATATTAAATGTTAAAATCAGAAGAAAATAGAATTGAATATGCCATAAGCCACCAAAGGGTGGTTATTTTATTTAAAAGCAACAAAAGGGACTGGAGAGATGGCTCAGAGGTGAAGGCACTTGCCTGCAAAAGCCTAATGGCCTGGGGTTTGAGTCCCTAGTACCCATATGTAGCCAGATGCACGAGGTGGCACATGCAACTAGAGTTCTTTTGCAGCGGCTGAAGACCCTGGGTGCACCCATTCCCATTCTCTTTTTCTCTCTCTCTCTCTGCAAATAAATAAAACATTAAAAAAAAGTAAAAGCAATAAAAGCTCAAAAGAAAATATGAGCAGATTTTTATAAAGTAACCAAGATAAATATGCCACTGTAACTGAATGTGATGGGCTGTGTTTTGGTGAGTGCAGAACCAAAAACAAGCATGACTAAGAAATAAAGGAATGCAAGAAAATTTAGTACCTACAGCAGTTACTTCCAAAGCACTGTCCTTCTCCAACAGAAGAAGCATAAGGACTTTTATTCAGGAAGCCTAAATGTACTCACTTGAGGGGTAGGCATGTTCAGCTGAAGGTCATTATTGAACAAGGAGAAAAGATAGTGGGCATGCTCAATGCAAAATCATGGAGAACCTATTCAGAGGGCTAGCATGGCGGGTGGGAACACTTTTGGATATGTTCATCTTGTGTCATAAAGATGGCAGACTAGAATGCTTCTGGGCATGCTCAGCTTTTTCCAAGAAGTTTTAGCTGAAACAAAGGGAAGACACTTTGAATGTGTGTTAATATGGAGTGCCCCCCCACCCCCAAAAAATGCCTGCATCCCTTAGCAGCTAACATAACAATAGAAGAGGGAAATATCAGCAAAAATTGTAAAGGGCAACTACTACCTTTCTTTTAAAAGTTCATACAAGTTGAAAAATTTATACTAACCCTCAAAGAAAAGAGTAACCCAATGATTTATTATTGAACAAACATCTAGGGAAACATGTTTACGTTTAGTAGTAATCAAAGACTTCAAACTATGATGGAGAAACATCCATTTTCACTTGGAAACATAGTGTTTTCAACCATCATATTAAATAAGCAAAGGGGCTGGGAGTGTAGCTCAGTGGTAGAAATGTTGCCTACCATGAGCAAGGCCCTTGGTTTGATACCTAGCATTGCACAACACAAAACAAGGATACTATGAGCAGGTCCTGTTATTCATTGATAGAATCTTGGTAAGCTTTTTACTCTTTAACCCAATATTTCCATATCTCCATACTCATAAATATTTCTGGAGTCATTAGGTTAATGCTTAAACCAAGTGACTCTGCTCATCAGGAAGTCTTACTGAGCTACGGGCATCATAGGCTTGAAAAATAGAGAGAGACTGGCTGTGTGTGGTGGCGCAGGCTTTTAATCCCAGCACTTGAGAGGCTGAGGTAGGAGGATCACTGTGACTTTGAGGCCAGCCTGGGACTACAGGGTGATTTCCAGGTCAGCCTGGGCTAGAGTGAACCCTGCATCGAAAACAAATAAACAAAAACCCCAGAAACTGGGCTGGAGAGATGGCTCAGCAGTTAAAGGCACTTGCTTGCAAAGCCTGCCATTCCAGGTCAGCTTTCCCTATACCCACTAAAGCCAGATGCACAAAGTGACACACGCATCTGGAGTTTGTTTGTAGTGGCAAGAGACTGGCATGCCCATGCTCTCTCTGTTTACAGATAAATAAATAAAACAAATACAGAAACTTTTAGGAAATTTTAAAGTCAGCAAAAGTGGAGAGATTTTGGGGGAAAAATGGGCATTAAGGATCTGTATTTTTTCTCATGATCTCTTGTAATTTTCAACTTTTTTTTGTTTTAATTGCCATGCTTGTGAATGATCTCTATTTTTTGTCTATTTGTTTTTGAGAAAGGGTCTCATGGGATAGCCTAACCTGGCCTGGAACTCTTTTATTTTTGGTTGTTTGTGTTTTTTTAAATTAATTCTTTATTATTATTATTAACAACTTCCATGATTGTAAACAATATCCCATGTAATGCCCTCCCTCCTGCCACTTTCCCCTTTGAAACTCCATTCTCCATCATCTTCCCTCCCCCTCTCAGTCTCGCCCTTATTTTGATGTCATGATCTTTTCCTCCTATTATGATGGTCTTGTGTAGGTAGTGTCAGGCACTGTAAGGTCATGGATATCCAGGCCATTTTGTGTCTGCAGGAGTACGTTGTAAGGAGTCCTACCCTTCCTTTGGCTCTTGCATTCTTTCCACCACCTCTTCCTCAATGGACCCTGAACCTTGAAAGATGTGATAGAGATATTGCAGTGCTGAGCACTCCTGTCACTTATTTCCAGCACCATAATGCCTTCTGAGTCATCCCAAGGTCACCACCATCTGAAAGGAGAAGCTTCTTTACCAAAAATGAGAGTAGCCTTAATATATAGGTATGAACATTAAGAGACGTGCTTATTGGGCAGTTTGTTGAGCATAGTACATACGTTTAGCCAGACAGTAGCAGACGTTACACCCCTAGGGCTCATGATTACCCCAGTTTTAGGTTTTCAGCATCAGGGATGTATTTCCTTCCATGGAGTGGGCCTCCAGTCCAATTAGAGGACAGTTAGTTTCCACCATGACAGATGTGCCACTATTGCACCTGTTAGCTCATTTGGCCTGGCTGGCAAGATATAAGGCTTGCAGTGTCTGCTGTTGAGTATTTTCACTGGTGATTTCTCTCTCTCCCATTGAAGTGCATGCAGAATGGCTTCTTCCAGCTTTCTGTCAGCTGGTCTACCTGGAGGAGGTTATCTGCTCAGTTTCAGCAGGATTTCTCAGTTGGCCTGGAACTCTTGATCTTTATGTCTCAGTCCCCCATGTGATGGAATCACAGAGGTGTGCCACCAGAACTGGCAATATATTTCTTTTTGTGTATGTGTGTGGGCATATGTATGTGTGCCAGTGCATGTGTGGAGGCCAGAGTTAATGTCAGGTGTCTTCTTTCACTACTCTAAACTTTCTCTTGCTCTCTCTCTCTCTCTCTCTCTCCTTTCTTTCTAAAATGAATCTAAAAAGGGTCTCTCACTTTACTCAGAGCCTACCAATTCAGCTAGTCTAGCTATCCAGCTGGTCCCGGGGATCCTGAGCAATGGCATTGTAAGCAGGCCATCATACCACCCACATTTATGTGGTTGCTGGGAACCAGAGAACTTTGGTCCTCCCTCATTCTTGTGCAGCCAACACTATCCACTGAGCCATCTCCCCAGCCCCAGTATATGCATACTTTCCTGGAAAACCAGATCACTAAATGCTGCACTTTTTACTGGTGCCTACTTTATAGTGACCAGGATGTTAGCTTCAACCTCTTTCAGTGCCCAACAGAATGGCTCATTGATTCTGTTTTCCTCAAAAACTCACTGGTAGTCTTTGGATTTCAACTTCCCTGTAAAATAAGAACAGTAAGCTGCATGTTTCTCTAGTTATCTCACAGGAATAATCAATGTCTTTAGAATCTTTGATGTTTCTTTTTATTTCAAACGGCCTAACAGAAAAGCCTTGCTGGCATTGGCCAGTCGCTGCCTTCTCCCCATTCTTTTTTTTTTTTTTAATTTTTTATTTATTTATTTGAGAGCGACAGACACAGAGAGAAAGACAGATAGAGGAAGAGAGAGAGAATGGACACGCCAGGGCTTCCAGCCTCTGCAAATGAACTCCAGACGCGTGTGCCCCCTTGTGCATCTGGCTAACGTGGGACCTGGGGAACCGAGCCTTGAACCGGGGTCCTTAGGCTTCACAGGCAAGCGCTTAACCGCTAAGCCATCTCTCCAGCCCTTCTCCCCATTCTTGACAGTATCAAATGTGTGAAGCCCAAAGCTGTTAATCTGCCCTGTGAACATTTGGTAATTTGGTCCAGATTTAATTCTATTAAGGAATTGATTGAACCGGATGCTCATCTCTCTTAGCCATTGCTGCTTTGGTCAGTGTGTAAGCCTTTTGCTCTGTGGAATTCTTTGTATGCCTCATGCCTTCTGTTTCCTCAGTTGCCACCCCTTGCTGACCTGAGCAGGGAAGACTTCCTATAAACCACACTATACTACTCTATGGGCTGTGCTTGCACAATTGTATGTTTGCAAAATGTATAATAGTTTGCTCATCCTCCACGGTTGCCTTCAAAGCTGGAAACACTAAATCCTCCTTTACAGATTTAACCAGCCCTGGGCGTGGGCGTGAGCAGCTCTTATTTTTAGCGTTCGTCAATTTCTGTATTATAAATACACCGTGAGCCGGGTGTGGTGGCTCATGCCTTTAATCCCCGCGCTTGAGAGGTCAGCCTGGGCTACAGTGAGACCCTACCTGGGGGAAGGGAAAATGTATGTATGTATGTGTGTGTGTATATATATATATATATATATATATATATATACACACACACACATATATATATATACACACACATATGTATACACACACACACATATATATACATGCATACATACATATATACATACAGTGGCCAACTAAAGCTATGATGAAATATGAAATATCAGAGTTGGGATGAGAGGCACAGTAGGTCACCATTGCATATGGATACAATGCATGCAAGTAACCTCAACAGCCTATATAATTGTAAAATGTAGGAAAATAAGAAGTAATGACTTTGGGGGGCTGGGGAAATGGCTCAGTTAGTAAAGTGCTTGCCTTGCAAGCATGAGGACCTGAGTTCAATCCCCAGAACCCATGTAAAAATGCCATGTATGATGGCACATGCCCATAATCCCAAACTGGGGAGGTGGAGGCAGGAGGATCCCCAGGGCTCCAAGCCAGCCAGTCTAGCCTAATTGGTGAGCTCCCAGCTAATGAGAGACCAAAAGAATGCTCTGTTTCCTATGAGGTAGATGGTGTTTCTAAGGGTGATACCTGAGGTTGTCCTCTAGCCTACACACACACACAGGTTTAATAGCTTGTAATATCCTGGAAATTTATCAATTGGCTTTTGAACAGTCTTAAACCATCTCTAAAATACTACCAATTTTAATCTCCCCCTGAGTGTGGAACATAACTTGTTTGGAAACTCTAACAAGTCAGTCTTGTACCGAGAGCAACTCTCAACCCAAGTACACAGAAACTGGATTCAGATCAGATTGTCAGCATTCATGGAATATTGCAATATCCTTGGCATTGTGCCAGGCTTTGAGACTGCAAACAAAATTAAAAGCCTTCCCTCTATATTCCCCATGTCGATGAACAACATCTCTTTTTTTCTAGTTTTTTTTATTCAGGGTAAAAATATTGATTACATATTTGACTTCCCTCATCCTCTCATGTTATGTTATGTTTCAAGACCATTTGAACATGCTGAGAACTTTGCTTTCAAATACCTCCACATTCCAACCACTTCTCACTCCTCCACCTCTAGCCTGTGTGAGCTGCCTTTCTTCCCTAGGTCACTGAAATCATGTTGTAAATTGTCTGCTTACATCCTTGTCTAGTGAAATAATTCAGACGAAAACCTTGAGGCTGTAAATTGTGTTTTTCCTTTGCTTGATGTATTTATTGCCCACACCTATCCCCTATATTAGAATACAAGCTACACAAAGCCAGTAATATTGTCTGTATTGGTCACTAAGGACTCCCAGTGTCTAGAATATTGTCTAGCATGCAGAGATGTTTAGTATCTATTTATCGAGTAAATGAACCAAGATAGGCTGTCAAGGAGCTTAAAGGTTTTCTATGGGTGTGCTTGTAACCAAAGTAACATTTCCTGTTTTCAGACTTGGGTTTCCTAGTTACTGATCCCTAACACTTGTTGCCGTCATCTGTTGTTCTGGCCCTCCTGCAATGATCTGTCAGTCACTGGCCAAGTCCTGTAATTTGAATCTTACTTAACTGGGACTTTTGTTACATAGATTCCTCTGTTTCTTTTTCAGAACTATCTGTGAATTAATACACTGTTGTGTCTCTGCCCAAGAGAACTTTTTCCTTTGCTGTCCGAGCTTTGAAGCCTTTTTATTTTTTGAGACTATGAGAGAGAGAATGAGAGAGACAGAGAAAGAGAGGCTCATTATATAGCCTAGGCTCTCCTTGAACTCATGATCCTCTTGCCTCAGACTCCCAAGTGTTGGGATTCCAAGTGTGCACCATCATGTCAGGCTTCTTTTGTGCTGAGGGGAGCTGAATCCAGAGACCCTTCTACTTGCTAAGGTCTTCCATTGAGCTACACCCCAGGTCTGAGCTTTGGATGTGACGTACATTGTCTTTGCAATCATCAAAAATAAGAATGAGGGCTGAAGAATTGGCTTAGTGGTTAAGGCACTTGCCTGCAAAGCCAAAGGACCCAGGTTCCATTCCCCAGGACCCACGTAAGCCAGATGCACAAGGGGGCGCATGCATCTGGAGTTGGTTTACAGTGGCTGAAGACCCTGACATACCCGTTCTCTCTGTCTTTCTCTCTCTCTCTCTCTGTCTACCTGCCTATTTCTCTCAAGTAAATAAAACTAAAATATTTTTTAAAATAAAATAAACATGAAAGCTAGGTGTCATAGTATACACTTGTGGCTTTAACCCCAGCACTCCAGAGATGGAGGTTGAATTCAATGCTACATAGCAAGTTCAAGACCAGCCTCGTCTGTATAGTGAGATCCTGTCTCAAGACAAATGAGCTAATGGATGAACAAAAAAAAAATAAAAAATTAAGCCAGGCGTGGTGGCACATGCCTTTAATCTTAGTACTTGGGAGGCAGAGGTAGGAGGATCTCCATGAGATCACCCTGAGACTACATAGTGAATTCCAGGTCAGCCTGAGCTAGAGTGAGACCTTACCTCGAAAACACAAAAAACAAAAAACAAAAAAACCAAACAAACAATTAAAATGTGTGGCGGTACTAACTTGCACTTCCAATACCCATGTATAGCCAGATGCACAAAGTGACACATGCATCTGGAGTTCATTTGCAGCAGCTGGAGACCCTGGTGCTTCTCTGTCTGCTTGCAAATAAATAAATGAAAATATTTTTTAAAAATTATATTGGGCTGGAGAGATGGCTTAGCTGTTAAGGCACTTGCTTACAAAGCCAAAGGACCAGGTTTGATTCCCCAGAATCCACATAAGCCAGATACACAAGGTGGCACATGCATCTGGAGTTCGTTTGCAGTGGCTGGTGTACCCATTCTCTCTCTCCTTCCCTCCTTCTCCGTCAAATAAATAAATTAAATTAAAATATTTTTAAAATGGGCTGGAGAGATGGCTTAGCACTTAAGGCACTTGCCTGAAAAGTCTAAGGATCCTGGTTTAAATCCCCAGTACCCATGTAAAGGCAGATGCACAAAGTGGTACATGCATCTGGAGTTTGTTTTCAGTGGCAAGAGGCCCTGGTGTGCCTATTGTCTTGTGTATATCTCTTTTTTTCTTTCTCCTTGCAAATCAACCAATAATATAATAATACAATAAATAAAAAAATAGTGAACTGGGTGTGGTGGCACACACCAATAATCCCAGTACTCAGGAGGCTGAAGTAAGAGGATTGTCATGAGTTCAAGGCCAGTCCTGGCTACATAATAGATTCCAGGGCTGGAGGGATGGCTTAGCGGTTAAGGCATTTGCCTGCAAAGCCAAAGAACCCAGGTTCGATTCCCCAGGACCCACATTAGCCAGATGCACAAGGGGGCACACACGTCTGGAGTTCATTTGTAGTGGCTAGAGGCCCTGGCACACCCGTTCTCTCCCTCTCTCTCTCTCCTTCTTTCTGTTAGATAAATAAATAAAAATAAAATATTTTTAAACAAGAAATTCCAGGTCAGTCTGGGCTAGAGTGAGACTCTGCATCATGTAAAGGGAGGGGAGTTTGGCATAGTGGATAAGTCCTTACCACACAAGCATGGGGATTCATACTTCAACCCCCAGTGCCTACATAAAAAGTCAAGCTTTACTGCGCATGCCTGTAACCAAAGCATAAGGTAGATAGAGACAGAAGGATCACTGGGGTTCCCTGCACGGCTAGTCTAACCAAACAAGCAATGATCTCGGCTGTAGAGATGGCTCAGCTTGCCTGCAAAGCCTAACAACCTGGGTTCAATTCCCCAGCACCCATATAAAGCCTGGTGCACAAAGTGGCGCATGTATCCAGAGTTTGTAGTGGCTAGAAGCTCTGGGGTGCTCATTCTCTCTCTCTCTCTCGTCGTGCTTGACATTACCATGGGATATTATTTATAATCATGGAAGTTGTTAATAAAAAATTAATTAAAAATATTTTTAAAACCCAATGAACTCCAGGTTCCATAAGATAGTACTGTCTCAGCGAAATAAGGTAGAAGAGTGATAGAGAAGGACACCCAACATCCTCCTCTGGCCCATCCACATATGTGCATGGGGGCGTATGTATCTGGACATGCACATGCATGCACGTACCACACACACCACATGCTCCTCACACCCACAAAAATTTAAATGGTTTATTATAAGGATAACAATTCTTTTAGTATGTGGATGGGCAATTTCTTATCTGTCAACCCTCCTGCTACGTACATAAGTGAAAAGCCCTATAAAATTCTTAGGTTTAACACACACACACACACACGCTTAAACAGATTAGAGGTGGGCCGTCAGCTTCTGCTAGATTTCAAGATGCCTCACTACCTACTTAGCTTTCTCAAGCGCATTTCAAAAATCCTGGCATAATTAGAACCAGCTGAGAGGTGTCCTTAGCTGTCATCTGGCATGTGCTACCTAGGCAACACAGCTATAGACATTAATTAATAAGCTGACTCTTCTTAGGGACAATAAAATGAGGGCCAGAGAAATGGCTTAGTGGTTAAGGCACTTGCCTGCAAAACCCAGGTTTGATTCCCCAGGACCCATGTAAGCCGGATGCACAAGGAGGTGCATGTATCTGGAGTTCGTTTGCAGTGGCTAGAGGCCCTAGTGTGCCCATTCTCTCTCTTTCTATCTGCCCCTCTCTCTCAAATAAATAAATAAAACTAAAATTTAAAAAAATGAATCAGAAGAATTTTCAGCTTCCCATAATCTCATGGAACAGTGCAGCCCATTCTATTTCTGCAACAGCTCTGCAAAGAATGGCAGTATAAATAGAGATCTTTTCTAAATAGAATTGATTTGGCCCAAACTCGGAGATAACTCTGTCCCTAAAAACGCCAGAAGAAATATTAAAAAGGACTTTTCTCTTTACATAACAACATTCTAGAGAAATCAAAACATGTATGATAGCATTGACATTGCTTTCCTGATCATTACTTCACTTCTGTGAAGCAACTAAGGGGAAAAAGGAACAAATAATATTTTTTACGGTGTTGAGGATTGACCTCAGAGCCTCATCGATGCTGGGCAAGTACTCCACACTCCCAGCTTTGAGCAAACAACTTATCCTGTTTTATAGCTTCATGTGTACAGACAACTTCTCATGAAAGATAGCAGTGACATATTAATTGTAGAGATAAGTCCTTTTATTCATTAGCTTACAGTGTTTTGTTTTTTGTCCAATTACTCTGCATTGCTAACATAATTGAGTTTTCAGGTAATAACAGAAGATGGTGGGGCAAAGTAACGATCCTGAGCTAGAGCGAGTGCTGAAATAGAGGCCAGCCTTCTTACTCCTCGCTCATCGATCCTGCCATTAAGCTGCAAAACTAAATCACTAAGTTTCATCCAAAACTGTCAGCCTAATGGTATAAATATTATTAGTTCAGTTAAATGTTCATTATAGCAGGCAGAATAATTCATTCTTTGGCTTACCTAAAGGCGGAAAAATTTCAAATTGAAATTCCTTTTGGACACTGTCATTTCATCTATTTCAATATTTACTTGTATAACATAAAAGGATCTGGGTTGACTGAAGTTCATTAGGAGTCAAAGGGAAGACAAGACATTACAAGCTAAAAGCAATCATCTTTTTGCCTAAAGAAGATGGGAATCAGCAAGCTAGGGAGATCATATTTTCAGTGGGTTGGCTAGCCCATTGTGTCAGTCTGAGAGGGAATGGTTCCATTCCAAACTCTAAGAATAGACCAGGGGAAAAGAGGAGGAAAGAGAAGAGGAAAGGGCGGGAGACATCTTTTGTTCTACATTTAAGACATGTGTAGCTAACCTTGTAGGTTGTGAATGAATGAAACTAGTCGAAATTCAGAAATCAAGAAAATCTTTCTTAAATGAAAAAGATTCTAAGAGATGCAATACAATGAGATGAGTTCTCATTATATAAGCTGACACATGGTCTCCTCAGGCATACATGTGTTTTCAAGAGTGAGCATCTTGCCCTGCCTAGAAAGGATATAAAGCTCACATATACTTCCTTTCTAATTTTTGGGGTGTAATGCCCCAAGAATGTAATCCTAGCACTCAGGAGGCTGAGGTACAAGGTTTGCTGTAAGTTTAAGGCCTTCCTGAGCTACAAGGTAAGCTCCAGGCGCCCCTGGGCTATAGAGTGAGACCCTGTCTCAGTATTATAAACCAGGGCTGGAGAGATAGCTTAACGGTCAAGGCACTTGCCTGCAAAACGTAAGGACCCAGGTTCAATTCCCCAGTACCCACATAAAGCCAGATGCACAAGGTGATGCAGACGTCTGGAGTTTGTTTACAGTGGTTAAAGGCCCTGGTGTGTTCTTTCTCTCTTTCTCTGTCTCTCTTTCTCCCCTTTCAAATAAATGAATAAAATTTAAAAATAATAAGCCGAATTCAGAAACAAACAAACAAAAAAGGATGACATTTTTATAGACATCAGAATGTCAGAAATGGCCCAAATTAACAAAGATCTCATTTCTTCCCAATTCTTAGTTGTTATTTGTTTATTTGTTTCTTTGTTTGTTTGCAGGGGGAGAGAGAATGAATAGGTACATCAGGGAACAAAATGGTCAAAATTGCAGTTCTGAGATGTGTGAGACTCTGTCTCAAGGAAACAGTCTGGCGAGTGAAAGAGTATCCTGAACACTCTTCTCGGGCTTCTGCACATGTGCTTTCATAGTGTGCAAGACCACACATACACTTGAATATACTGCACACACCCCACAGCACATACCATACCACAAGACTGCACATACATGCTAAAAAAATAAAATAAAACCTTGGGGAATTATTTTTTACTTATACTCTAGAAAGTTTATCATTTGTTGTTGCTTGCCTTAAGTTCACAATTTGTTTCACTAAATATTTGCTCTAACCCTGCTCTTACTGAGTAGAAAAATTATTATCTTTGCAACTTGATGGTGAACTTATCAGAAGCATGAAGATTAAGTCCTACTGAACGACATCTAGAAAACTTTAAGCAAAGCCTCTGTGTTTTCTAACCAGCCATTCAGTAAATATTTGAGTGCACCAAGCTCAGTCTCAGTCACTTCTCTGCCTTCTCTATGGTAAAACCTCAGTATTATTTATTTGCTAATGACTGAGTGAAGGAAACAGAAAAAAAGATCAAAGGCATAACATTTATCCAAAAGATGCCACCCCCAGTATACTAAACTATACCCAAAGGATGGTTGCATTAAAGAAATTATTTTTATTTCTATATCTATCATGGAAATCTCTGTGGACTGGGCAGGGATTATCTGTGAGCTAATAGTTTAAATTTCTACAAGAGTAACTCTGAGGTCACTGTGTGAACTCTGGTGTCAGCTTGCATTTGTAGAGTGGCTGTTACTGGCCAGCCAGCAGACCTCTAGCAAATTATTTCTTATGTCACATTTTTCTCATAAGAAAAAGAAAATAGAGCCTAGTATAGCATTTACCTCATAGGAATACTGTGAGAACTATTACAATGCAATATTCATATGGCACATAGCACAACACCATAATACCTGGCTATCAATATTGTCAGCAAAAGCCTTTCCTCCCTCCCTCCCTTCTTTTTTTTTTTTTTCAATTATGTATTTGGGTGTGTGCATAGAGATGGGGGAGAGTGCAGCAGGGTCTCTTTCCACTGTAAATGGACACCAGATATATGCACTCCTTTTTGCATCTGTCTTTATGTGGGTGGCTGGAAAACTGAACCTAGGCTGGTAGGTTTTGGAAGCAAGCACCTTTAACCACTGAGCCATCTCCCCAGCATCTTTTTCCCCTCCCTTCTCCCTTCCCTCCCTCTCTCCCTTCCTTTCTTCTTTTGTTTTCCCCTTTTCTTCCCCCTTTCTTCTGTCTTTCAGATGTTAGAAAAATTGTTTAGTCATTTTGTGGAATTGGGGAATCAAATCCAGGGCTTCACACATGCTAAGCAAGTACGCCATCACCATCCCCAGACTAGAAAAATGTGAAAATACAGCCTTAATGAACCATCTTATGACCTTGTCAAAGGCTCTCTTTCCATATGCTATCTGCCAGATGGCCCACTTACAAACAAAACAATAGCTTACTCGATGATAAATTAGATCATGGAAGGTCAAGGTCACACAGTAAAGAATAGGGTGACACAATTGAGAAAGAAAGAGAGACAGAGAGAGATGTGTACCTATACAAACTCCAGGAAGTATATTCTGTGAAGGGGTGTGGTATAATGAGCAAGTATGAGTCAGAAGGCCTCAGTTTGACTCAGTTCTGAACTCAGTACTCAGCCTCTTTGGATGATCCTTTAGGTATGTGCCTCAGGGAAATTATTTCAGCTCTTTGGACCTTTATTTTTCTCATCTGTGCAATTGGGATAATGATGCCTAATTCACTGTTTTTTTGTTTTGTTTTGTTTTTGTGGTGACTGCATGGAGTAGGAGCTCAGTAAGTTAAGGGGGCTGCAGCAAGCTAAGGGCACTGAGAATTGTTGTCTTTAACTATCTGAGGGCAAACAGCAGCAACAGCAGGGTGGCAGGCAAGGCAGGCCTTCAAGTCGGCCTCAGACGATCTTTTAGCACGATCCTTTGGCACAGAAGGGGACGAGAGGAGGTAGAACCTGAATCTGTGTTCCATTCTACAGGGTGTTACAGATGGCATCTCTTTTTCAAATTGGTACAAAGGGGCCTCATTCTCCACCTGTATTTCTTTACTACTTCCTCATTTTCTATTTCTTCCCACCTTCCCCAGATCCTCAAGGGCTTCACATAGCCATGGCCCCTGACTGCAGCTCCACCCTAGCCTACTTCCCACCTCTCAAGTTATCTTATTTCATTTGGCCCTGACAAGGAAATCCTAATTGCTCCAGAGCACACTCCTTGGGGACTCCTCCAGCAGACGGGTACTGATTACATAAATAAATTCCAGCTAAGGTATTGACAAGACTTTTTTTTAGACAGCCCACTGACATTTTAATAGAGGTGTCCAACATTCCAATCCAAAGGAGGAAACAATGAGAGGTTCTGAGGTATCAAGGCACAGGTAATGTCAAGAAACAGTTTGAGGTCTAGAGAGATGGCTTAGTGGTTAAGCCGCTTGCCTGTAAAGCCTAAGGACCCAGGTTTGATTCCTCAGTACCTATATAACCCAGCTGCACAAGGTGGCACATGCATCTGTAAATAAATAAAATATTTTTAAAAAGAAGCAGTTTGATGATAGAGGGGACTTCTCAACCCAGCATATGGGGCGGGTATCGTTGGAGGTTGGCACCAAATATAGATTAGGAAGGAAAAGCTGTGTGTATTTAATGACTAAATGATCAGTCCTTCCTGTGCCACCTCAGCCACTCCATTCAGAGTCAACAAGAACTTTGGACCCTATATTAACACCCACCCCAGAAGGCTTGAATGTAGGAGGAGCAGATCTTGTGGCATAAGGAACAGAACTGCCTGGAAACCTAGGAAACTTGGCTTACAGTCCTGTCCCACCACTAAATAGCTTTGTGGGATAGGGACAGTCCATCATGGACTTGAACCTCAATGAGTGCACTGTGGCCTGAGAGACTGAATTAGAGAAGCTTTCAAGTCTTTCTCAGTTCTCACCTTAGATATTGCCCTACCCCATGCCACATTCTATTCCTGGAAGAATTGAAGAAATAATGCCAGGGCTGGGGCGATGTGTCAGTGGTGGTGCGTGTACAAGGCACTGGGTTCCGTCTTCAGCACTGATTTTGTAAAAAGCCACAATGAAGTATAGTATTAAGGGAATTATTTTGGACTAATCATTAAGAGGGTAATATCCAGAGAGGCCAATTAGATACAAAGTAGGTGCTAGGGCCCTTGAATTTGAGTGCTCAGGCAAATTACTTCACCTCAACTTCCTCGTATAGGAAGAAGGATCCTAAAATTATGCTGTAGTCTTCGTGAGTGGATGTAATGAACTAAGCCTCATAAAGCACTTGTCGGTGTGTGACACCAGTAAGTGCTCAGTACTGAGACATGGTATTGCTTGTCTAACTTTGTGACTAGATTCATTCTTGTTCCTGGCCAAAGCATTTGCTTCGAATAATAGAACTACATTATCAGCCACACCTTTAATCCCAGCACTCAGGAGGAAGAGGTGGAAGGATTGCCGTGAGTTTGAGGCCATCCTGAGACTACATAGTGAATTCCAGGTCAGCCTGGACTAGAGTGAGACTCTACCTCGAAAAACAAAAACAAACAAAAAGAACTACATTACCCCAAAATGCTTCTTATTTCTTTCCTTTTCTTTTTTTGAGACAGGATCTTGTTAGGTATCTCAGACTGGCCTGTCTCCTTCTCTTGAATGGTAGGATTACAGGCCTGTGTCAGTGTGCTCCATTTCTCTCTCTCTCACTTGCTCAGTATATGGTATTTATTTATTTAGTTAGTTTAGTACAAGTTTTTATTTTAGAAATTTAGTCAGGTTTGAATCTCCCTCTCATGTATACAGAGTATTTTTCCAGAAAGATTCCCAAATCTGAATTTCTCTCATAGTATATGAGAGGGTTATTTCCAGTTACCAAGATAGAAAAGTTATACAGTTTTAATGCCAAAATCTTTGTTGCCACATATCCACTCCCAGTTACATGACAGCCTACGTTTAGATCTCTGGGTTCCAGACTTCTGAACAGTCCTAGAAGTTACTGCTATTGCATGTTGGTAATGTGCAGCTATTTGGGGCCCTAGGACCTTGCCTCAGGAGGTAGTCATGACACCATGGGTGATTATAGCTTAACCATGGAATAGACTGTATGGCAAGGATCACTAGCAGCAAGTTTCTTATTGGCAAGGAACTCAGCCCAAAGACTGAGTTAAAACTATGCTGAGCTGGGCATGGTGGCACACGCCTTTAATCCCAGCACTCAGGAGGCAGAGATAGGAGGATCACTGTGAGTACAAGGCCACCCTGAGACTATAGAGTGAGACCCTACCTCAAAATAAAAAACACAATCAAAACAAAATGCCTATCCTGGAATTCCATATTTGAAGGTTTATTTTCTGGATCACTCCTGGTATCCATTCTGGAGTGACCAGGAGACAAAATCTATACTAGTTCTTTTTTGTTTTGTTTTGTTTTGTTTGTTTGTTTGAGACAGGATTGCCTCCAACTTTCAATCCACCTGCCTCAGCCTCCAAGTGTAGGTGTATGTTACCGTAGTGGGCTCATGTTAGTTCTTTGAACAAACATAAGTTAATGTAGATCATTGTTCACTAGCTATAAAAATCTTAATTGAAAAGGCAAAGCGGAAACTCTGCTGGATCCTGAGGTACCAACTGCTTGTAACAGCTATCACTTTGAGGGCTAAGCAAACAAAGGGGAACCATTGGAATTATTAAAACCTAAGGCTGGAAAGACAGCTTTGTGGGCGAAAGGGCTTGCTGTGCAAGTGTTATGACCTGAGTTCAGATCCCCAGAGCCCATGAAAAGCTGCACACAGTAACATACGTGTATATTTCTAACACTCCTGTGGCAAGATGGGAGGTGGAGACAGGAGAATACCCCAGAAGCTCGCGGGCCGCTTGCTTGGTGTGCACAGTGGAAAACAACAGAGATCCTGTCTCAAACAAGAGCTCACACTCAGTGTTGTCCTCCGACCTCCACACGTGTAGCATGACATGAACATGCCTATGCTTACACACACAAACACACACACACACACACACACATGCACACAAAGATAAAAAAAAACTTAGGGCTGGAGAGATGGCTTAGTGGTTAAGGTGCTTGACTGCGAAGCCTAAGGACCGAGGTTCAACTCCCCAGAACTTATGTAAGCCAGATGCACATGCGCACAGGTGGCACATGTACACAAAGTGGCACAGGTGCCTGGAGTTGGTTTGCAGTGGCTAAGGCCCTGGCGTGCCAATTTTTTTTCTTTCTCTCTCATAGAAAAAATTTACACTTAGAAACTTGGGGCTCTCAGTTACTATTCTTTGTATTATATTGTCTCTGTTCAAATGATTAGTGTGATTTCTGTCTTTGGACTATGCTCTGACTGATAAGTGGTTATATCAACATATACTCCCACCAGTGACATGTGAACATCATGCAAGTTCCATGTTCTTGCCAAAACTTGGTATTTTTCATCTCTTTCATTTTCACCATTCTGGTGGGCTTGAAGTGCAATTGCACTGTGGGTTTAGATTGATAATGAAGTCAAGTACCTTTCCATTTATTTTCTAGGTTGTTTGAAGCCAGGCGTGGTGGCTCACACCTTTAATCCCAGCACTCGGGAGGCAGAGGTAGGAGGATCACTGTGAGTTCAAGGCCACTCTGAGAATACACAGTGAATTCCAGGTCAAGCTGGGCTACAGTGAGATCCTACCTTTCTTTAATTTTATATTTCTTATTTTCTAGCAGAGAGAAAGAGAAAGAGTGAGAATGGGTGCACCAGGCCTCTTGCCACTGCAACCAAACTCCAGAAACATGTGCCACTTTGTGCATCTGACTTTATGTTGGTGTTGGGGAATTGAACCCAGGCTATTCTACCTTTGCAAGCAAGCATACTTAACCACTGGGATTCCCAGACTCCATCTTTTCTTGTTGATTTGCAGAGGGGTTCTTTGAATATTTTGGACAGGAGATTTTAAAAAATATTTTATTCATTTATGAGAAAGAGAAAATTGGTGTGCCAGGGCCTCTAGCCACTACAGACAAACTTCAGATACATGCACCACTTTGTGCATCTGGTATTACGTGGGTACTGGGGAATCAAACCTGGGTTCTTAGGCTTTGCAGCAAGTGCCTTAGCTGCTAAGCCATCTCTCTAGCCCTGGACAGGAGATTTCGATTGAATATATCAGACTAACTCTTTTTCACTGTAGTACCTCAACAAACGTGAGTGACAGAGTGGAAAGATGGGAATGTGTTTCACTTATGCTTGTTGTTATCATTCATCCTACAAATCTCATTGAACATTAATGAAAAGAGCTAGATCAGCCGGGCATGGTGGCGCATGCCTTTAATCCCAGCACTCAGGAGGCAGAGGTAGGAGGATTGCCGTGAGTTCAAGGCCCCCCTGAGACTACAGAGTGAATTCCAGGTCAGCCTGAGGTAGAGTGAGACCCTACCTTGAAAAACCAAAGAAGAAAAGAAAGAAAGAAAGAAAGAAAGAAAGAAAGAAAGAAAGGAAGGAAGGAAGGAAGAAAGAAAAGAAAGAAAAGCACTAGATCCGGAAGTTAGCTTGGTTCTCTCTCAAGTACTAAAACTCAGGTCGAGGCCTTTATACATGCTATCACTGTGGTAAAATTAGAATATTGTAGGTAAATTTTAAAATGTCACCAGGAACCAAGAACACTGGAACAATGAACACAATATGAGACCAGTGAACACTAATATCTGAAAAGTACCTGTGAAAATGTTTTCAAAAAACCTTCTAAACCGGGCATGGTGGCACACGCCTTTAATCCCAGCACTTGGGAGGCAGAGGTAGGAGGATCACTGTGGATTTGAGGCCAGCCTCTGAGACTACCTAGTGAATTCCAGGTCAGCCTGGGCTAAAGCAAGACCCTACCTCAAAAAAACAAACAAACAACAAAAAAAAAACCTCTTAGATTTTATTAAGAATCAGGCTTATGCCGGATATGGTGGCATATGCCTTTAATCCCAGCACTCAGGAGGAGGAGGCAGAGGTAGAAGGATTGCTATGAGTTTGAGGTTACCTTGAATTCCAGGTCAACATGGGCTAGAGTGAGACCCTACCTCAAAAAAACAAAACAAAACAAAAAATCAGGCTTCTTCTGGGTGCTGGTGGCATACCCCTTTAATCCCACCATTCAGGAGACAGGTAGGAGGATGGCTGTGAGATGGAGGCCAACCTGGAACTACAGAGTTCCAGGTCAGCCTGGGCTAGAGTGAATCCCTACTCTGAACAAACAAGCAAAAATATCAGGCTTTTTGCACAAGGTGGCACATGCATCTGGAGTTCGTTTGCAGTGGCTGGAAGCACTGGCATGCCCATTCTCTCTTGCTCTCTCTCTGTGGCTCTCAAATAAATAAATAAAAATAAACAAAAAAAATCAGACTTTTGTAGATACATTCATCAAAATCAAACATTTATTAAGCACATTACATGGAGGCGAATGTCTTAGGTCTTGTTTTCTTTTTCATACTCATCCTGGGTGGTATGATCTACTCCCAGGATTCCAGTTGCCTACTATCTATATGCTGATGACGGCCACATCTATTTCTAGAGTCCAGATGTCCTTCAGAATCTTGGACTCAAATTTCTACCTGTCTGACGCATATTGTTGCTTGAATAGCTCAAGGCATCTAAAATCCAATGTTTCAAAACTCAACACAGGGCTAGAGGAATGGCTTAGTGGTTAAGGCATTTGCTTGAAAAGCCAAAGAACCCTGGTTCAATTCCCCAGGACCCACATAAGCCAGATGCACAAGGGCGCACACGCTTCTGGAGTTTGTTTGCAGTGGCTAGAGTCTCTCTCTCTCTCTCTCTCTCTCTCTCTCTCTCTCTCTCTCTCTCAATCTCTCTCTCTCTGGCTGTCTCAAAATAAATAAATAAAACTTAAAAAAATACTGAACACATCCTTTCCCCAAGAAACCTTTCTCCCCATGTTTCAGTAGGTGGCATTGACTTATCCATGCCATTGCCAGAAATCTTCCTGCACACTTACACCCTTTCATCTACTCCCCTCCATATCCTGTCAATCACCTATTCTTCTTTAAGTTGACAGATGACTCATTTTGTGATATCCTTGTGCATATTAATATAATATATGTGTGTTGGTATAACCAAGTGTACCTCATCCTGCCTCAGCTCCTAAGTAGCTGGGACTGCAGACTTGTGTCTTTATGCCCAGGTTCAAATCTCTCTCTCTCTTTCTGTTTTGTTTTGTTTTCTTTCTTTCTTTCTTTCTTTCTTTCTTTCTTTCTTTCTTTCTTTCTTTCTTTCTTTTCTTTTCTTTTCTTTTTTTTGTTTTTTTGTGGTTGGGCTGACCTAGAACTCACTATGTAGTCTCAGAGTAGCCCTGAACTCATGGCGATCCTCCTACCTCTGCCTCCCAAGTGCTGTGATTAAAGGCATGTGTCATCACGCCTGGTTCCTCTTTATTTTTATTTATTTATTTATTTATTTTGAAGTAGGGTCTCACTCTGGCCCAGGTTAACCTGGATTTCACTATGTAATCTCAAGGTGGCCTTGAAGTCACGGCAGTCCTACCTCTGCCTCTGGAATGCTGGGATTAAAGGCATGTGCCATCATACCCTGCTCAGATTGAAATCTTTATATTCTTTCTCAAATCCTCTTAAATATTCCATGTTATGAGAAATATTAGTAATGGTATTTCCAATGTTACTCAGAACTCGTTAGGACAGTGTTATCTTGATACCCTCAACTAAGAATCTAATAGTATTACATAAAAATGTTCTCTTTTTGGTGTGTGTGTGTGGTGTACATATGTATTCATATGTGTATGGATGTGACATGTGGGTGTAAAATGGCCAGAGGTCAATGTCAGGTATATTCTTCAATCACTCTCCACCTTATTTGAAATAGGGTCTGTCAATGAACCTAGACTTTATCAGTTTAGCTGGTCTGCTAGCCAGTAAACCCTAGCAATTCTCCTGTTTCCACCTCCCTGCTCTGGGATTGCAGGCACAAACCACCATTTCCTGCATTTTGCCTGCATGATAGGGATCTGAACTCAGGTACTTAATTTTTTAATATTTGTGTGGCAAGTGCTTTACCCACCAAGCCATCTTCCTAGCCCTAGATGTCCTTTCCTTAATGATAGACCATGTTTTGTTTTAACAGATTCAGTCTATTGAAAAGGACTAATTGCTTTGGGCCTTAAAGCTACAGCATTGATAGATGCCATAGCTCACTTATGTTTGAATAAGTCTATCGAGGCATTCCCACTGACATTGGATATGTCTAAGAGCCCTGGTTCAGCCTAAGACAGTCATTTAAGGAAAACATGGTGTGAAGAAAATAATATGATTTATTTTCTTTGTTTTTGTTTGTTTGAGGTAGGGTCTCACTGTAGCCCAGGCTGACCTGGAATTCACTGTATAGTCTCAGGCTAGCCTTGAACTCACAGTGATCCTCCTACTTCTGCCTCCTGAGTGCTGGGATTAGAGGTGTGCGCCACCATGGCTGGCACCATGATATCTTTTCATTTTTGTTAAGACAGGGTCTCACTCTGGCTGGCCTCATAAGAACCCTTCTACTTCAGCCTTACAAATGCTAGGATTAAAGGCTTGAGCTGTCATACTTGTGCATATCTTGTTATAATTTTTTGAGACTGAAATTTAGTGTGTACTTCAAGCAAATTTGTTATAAACTACTAAAATTTAGTTTGTACTCTAAGTGAAGTTCTTGGATACTATTTAAATAGAATGGCTACTATACACTGACAATAAACTAAAACAAAGCAGCAACAAAAGATCAAACAGGAAAAAAAAACTTGCTTTAAAAAAATGTCTACTGATATTCTGTTGTGTTTTCCAAGTACCATTTAAATTGAGGTCTGGACATAAGACTGAAAGTGTTATTTTGTTTCAGGCACCTGAATTGAAGCTCTGGAATAAGAAAGTAAACAATCATAACAATCATAAATAAAGACATCTTGTAAACTTAAAAAATAAATAAATAAAAAATGTCTACTTAGTAATGTTATTTATTTATTTATTTATTCGTTTTTCAAGGTAGGGTTTTACTCTAGCCCAGGCTGACCTGGAATTCACTGTGTAGTCTTGGGGTGGCCTCAAACTCACTGTGATCCTCCTATCTCTGCCTCCCAAGTGCTGGAATTAAAAGCGTGCACCACCATGCCCAGCTTAATGTTGATTATTTATCCTGGGAGTATGTTTTACAATTATGCTTATCAATGCTTAGCTATTACTCAGACATCTTTTACTTTTTTGAATAATGTATAAATTAATTTTATTTCAAGGTCAAAATTAGGAGAACTAAATAAATATTTCAGAAAAAGAAAAAAATGATATTTGAGGAATGAAAATTTTCTTTCACTATGCATTGCTCATCCCTCCTACCCTGTGTGCATCTATTAGGCATTCGAGTGACTGGCTGATGGTAAGATGAATTGTCCCCATTCAATTCTTGCCCTCTACTCTTGTTCAAACAATTAATAGTAATTATTTTCTAAGCCTCTGCCCAAATTTTAGATGATTTTGCTCCTACATTTTGGCAGATGGGATGGTTTTTATAGTGCTTAATTAAGGGCTGGAGGGATGGCTTAGCAGTTAAGCCATTTGCCTGTGAAGCCAGAGGACCCAGGTTTGATTCCTCAGGGCCCATGTAAGCCAGTTGGACAAGGTGGTGCAGCGTCTCAAGTTCATTTACAGTGGCTGAAGGCCCTGGTGCACCTATTTGCTCTCCCTCTATCTTCCTCTTTCTCTCTCTCTCTCTCTCAAATAAACAAAATAAATTTTAAAAACTTTAAAGTGATTAATTAAGAAAGATTTGTTGATGATTATTATTTCTTTGAATAATGTCCTTTCCCTTTCATTCATTTAAGCTGTCTACATTTTCCAATGGTCATACTGTTTTTCATTCCTTAGGCTATTTTTTTTTCAAAAAAATTTTTTTTATTAACAACTTCCATGATTATAAAAAAATATCCCATGGTAATACCCTCCCTCCCCCACTTTCCCCTTTGAGACTCCATTCTCCCCATCTCAATAAGTGTCTCTTTTTGTTTGATGTCATGATCTTTTCCTCCTATTATGATGGTCTTGTGTAGGTAGTGTCAGGCACTGTGAAGTCATGGGTATCCAGGCCATTTTGTGTCTGGAGGAGCACGTTGTAAGAAGTCCTACCCTTCCTTTGGCTCTTGCATTCTTTCCACTACCTCTTCACAATAGACCCTGCCTTAGGCTATTTTTTTAATTTCAGACTTTTTAAAGTTGAAAACATTAAAACTTTTCCTTTCTGCATTTAAAAAAATATTGATTATTTTTAAATAAAAAGGTTACACTTATAGACCCTCACTCCTGTCCCAGTTCTGCTGAGGGTCTTTGGTGGGGTTATTGGTATTCATTGTGGGGACCAAGAGGCCTCAGTTAATCTCTGCTGGGATGGAGTAAACATGGTGTCTCAGGCTTTTGCCTCCCACCCTGAGGCTTTTATAGTCTTTCCACACATACCCTTCCACGATGCTCCCTGAGCCTTGGTGGGCAAGATAGAGATCTGATTTCACTGTGCCTTTTAATAAATATAACCCTTTCTGTCATCTTTTCCAAATCAGCAGTAGTTGCCATTAGTGACGGCTGGGAGACAAGATGCCAAATGTGGTGGCTAAATTTAAAGAGCAGCATTCGCACCTGTTGTTAACTGGCAGTGACCAATCCCCACCCACAGTTTCCTCTGCCCTCTGCTTCCCACCAGCTGCAAACCAGAGTCCAGAATCTTCCTGTGCTCATGTGTAAATAAATTAGGACATATGGAGATTGCACACATTATTTCAAAACTGAAACGAAATAGAGTAGTAGCTTAACAGTAACTGAGCTAAAGTTTGAGCCAAAGTCAGCATAATACAATAGGCAGACTCGTGTGCCTAGGTAGCACCCAAAAAAAAGGAAAAGAAAGGAAAGAAAAGACAGATATCTAGAGTTAGCTTCAATTAATTTTCCAGATAGGCAACTCTTCATCTGGAAGGCTCCATATAAGATAGATAGAAACATAAATAATTTTGATCCAGAACATACCTGGAATTGTGAGTGAAGGGGGCAGTGGCTCAACCAGCCAAGGCAGCCTGATCAAATAGATCGAATGATCATGAGATGTGACAGATCTGTCAGCTCAGAGCAGATCCCATACCAAGCAGCTCTGATGGGCAGCTGGCCACAAATCATGACAGCAAGCGAGAAGGAGAGTTTGGTCTTGTCTTGGACATTTACTTCCAGGGAGGCCGAGCTTGTATGCCAGAGAAGCACAGGAAAGGCGGTTATGGGGACAGGAAGAGGAAAAAGTTGCAGATGATGGTTTTGGGGCATGTTTAAGGCATGGGGTGTGTATATCTGAAGAGACTGTTACAGTCCAGCCTGGTCAGAGAAAGTTCTGTACTCTCTTGGCACTTTGATTACTCTGGATTGGCTGATGCTGGTTTCATGGGCATGTAGTCTGAATTTCTGTGGACTTAGGAGATGTGGTTAGTTTGAGTTAGTGTCTTTGAATCACTGCAGACACAAAAGAATTCCTATATCCCAAAGTCTGGTAATTAGTAAAGGCCTTAAGAAGTCATGAGGACTGGAGAGATGGTTTATCCATTAAGGTGCTTGCTTGCAAAGCCAAAGGACCCAGGTTTAATTCCCCAGGACCCACATAAAGCCAGATGTACAAGATGGCACATGTGTCTGGAGGCCCTGGTATGCCCATTCTCTCCCTCCCACCTCCCAGTCTCTGTCTCTCTCTCTCTTACGTAAATGAATGAATAAATAAATCTTTAATGGTCTGAAGAGATAGCTTAGCTGTTGAGGCACTTGCTTGCAAAGCCTAAGGACCTAGGTTTGGTTCCCCAGAACCCATGTGAGCCAGATGCACATGGTGGAACATGCATCTGGAATTAATTTGCAGTGGCTAGAGGCCCTAGCATGTTCTCTCTCTCACTTTCTTTCTCCTTTACCCTCTCTCTAATAAAGAACATATATATATATATATATATATATATATAGAGAGAGAGAGAGAGAGAGAGAGAGAGTTTAAATCCAATCCAACACAAAAAGATTGATTACTTTAATGTTTGCAGTCAATCCTTAGGTCTCAAGAAACATGAGCAGAGACCATCCTATTTGAAAAACCCTATTTGAACAAGGAAACAAGTGTTTTCTTGGGATTTTGCCCTTGTCAAAAACGAATTGCAAGCAGGGTGTGGTGAAGCACACCTTTAATCCTAGCACTCAGGAGGCAGAGGTAGGAGGATTTTCATGAGTTCGAGGCCACCCTGAGACTCCATAGTGAATTTCAGATCAGCCTGAGCTAGAATGAGACCCTACCTTGAAAAACAAAAAAAAAAAAGAATTGCAAATTGTTGCATGTTTCTTACCTAAAATGGTGTCAGAGCGCAGGGTCACTGAATTATAAAACATGGAGCTAGTCATCTTTGGAGACCAGAACATAAGCCTCCTGCTAATCAAATGTTTCTAGAGATATTGTATCAATTTATCTCTGATTTTGAGATCAGAGGAGATTGAAAAGTGAGCATTTGTAGCCGGGCGTGGTGGCACACGTCTTTAATCCCAGCACTCGGGACACAGAGGTAGGAGGATCGCCATGAGTTTGAGTCCAACCTGAGACTCCATAGTGAATTCCAGGTCAGCCTGGGCTACAGTGAGACCCTACCTCAAAAAACAAACAAAAGGGCTGGAGAGATGGCTTAGCGGTTAAGCGCTTGCCTGTGAAGCCTAAGGACCCCGGGTCAAGGCTCGGTTCCCCAGGTCCCACGTTAGCCAGATGCATAAGGGGGCGCACGCGTCTGGAGTTCGTTTGCAGAGGCTGGAAGCCCTGGCACGCCCATTCTCTCTCTCTCCCTCTATCTGTCTTTCTCTCTGTGTCTGTCGCTCTCAAATAAATAAATAAAACATTAAAAACAAACAAACAAATAAAAAAAAGGTGAGTGTTTTTGTGTGTTAATGAAGTGAGACTAGATAATAGTTGTACACAGAGAGAGACATGTAGTGGAGTTCAAGAGGAGGTAAGACATTCTCAGCAACAGTGGCTAGAAATATTTGTAATGTAGGGAAGCTGACAGAAAAGGGACAGAAATAAGAAATGAATGGTGGTGATGGAGACATGAATTCAGATGGGTAAGTGCAGAAAAATGGGAAGGAAGAGTGAAGCAAACTAACCAGCAAAGGGGTTGAGGCTGTGGTTCTTATTAAATATTTGAAGGCTACACCCTTTCCTTTTGCCCTCCTTTTTTTGTTTGTTTGTTTGTCAGGGTAGGTCTCACTCTAGCCCAGGCTGACCTGGAATTCACTCAGGCTGGCCTCCAACTCATGGCAATACTCCTATCACTGCCTCCCAGGTGCTGGGATTAAAGGTGTGCGCCACCATGCCTGGCCCTTTTTAAAAAAATATTTATTATTTATTTGAGACACACAGAGAGAGAATGGGTGCAGTAGGTCCTCTAGCCACTGAAAATGAACTCCAGACTCATGCGCCACCATGTGCATCTGGCTAATGTGGGACCTGGAGAATCGAACCTGGGTCCTTTGGCTTTGCAGGCATGTGCCTTAACCACTAAGCCATCTCTCCAGCCCCCCCTTTTTTAATGTACCCTTTTCTGTTCTTTCAGGTCTACTGATATCACTTGAATAATAATTGTTATTATCAGTGAACCATGAATCACAGCCCTGAGACCTCTGCACAGATTCCTTTCATGCCTTCTTGCCCATGTCAACAAACTGCCTCACCTATTCACACCCTCACTGTCCCAGAATGTTTAGGTAAATACTCCATGGACTTGTGTCATACTTGGGAGCCGATTTCAGTGTACTTTTCAGTAGGGAAACTAGTTAAGGTTTTATGCTCCAGGAAGCCTTTTATCTTATTTTATAAAGAAGAAATCAACCTTTCTGTTTGTTTGCTTCTTGAGGTAGGGTCTTGCTCTAACCCAGGCTGACCTGGAATTGACTATGTAGTCAAACTCACCATGATCCTACTACCTCTGCCTCCTGAGTGCTGGGATGAAAGGTGTGCACCACCATATTCACCTCTCAACCTGTAGTTTTTAATGAGAGTAGTTTTATAATTATAAAAATAATAGGCAGATAGGAATAATTGAAACCACTCGAAGAGCAGCCAGTCCTTAAGTCTTCCCAGAGACTATGTGTTTGCTTGTTTATTCTTTTAGAACTCACTATGTAAATTATATATAACTTGTAAAAGTATCATATATACTGTATCATCTGTAGTCTTACGTTTTATTTTTTACATATTAAATTTTTTTGTTTTGTTTTTTGGAGGTAAGGTCTCATTGTAGCTCAGGCTGACCTGGAATTCACTATGTAGTCTCAGGGTGGCCTCAAACTCATGGTGATCCTCCTACCTCTGTCCCCCGAGTGCTGGGATCAAAAGTGTGTGCCACCATGCCCAGCTTAAAATTTATTTATTTGAGAGAGAGAGAGAGAGGGAGAGATCGAGAATGGATGTGCCAGAGTCTCTAGCCACTTCAAACAAACTCCAGACGTATGTGCCACCTTGTATATCTGGCTTACATGGGTCCTGGGGAATCGAACCTGGGTCCTTTAGCTTTGTAGACAAGCACCTTAACTGCTAACCCTCTCTCCAGCCCAGTATTCTTACACATGATCTGAGCCAAGCCAATATGTTGTTACTTTTTTGATTTGTTTTATGATAAGGTCTCAGGGAGTCTAGCCTGGCCCTGAGCATCCTTTGTACTCAAGATGATATTGAACTAATTCCTCTGCCTCCATCTCCTAAGAGCTGGGATTACAAAAGTGTGCCACCAAGCCCTGCTCACATTTTTAAAAGTATGGGCTTGGGTAGTTTCTTATGTTGGGATTGTTATTTTTTGTTTTGCAGGCATGCACTGCCACACTGGGCCTTAATTAATTAATTAATTATTTTTTGTGAGACAAGTGCTCACTGTGTAGCCCAAAGTGGTCTGGAACTCAAACCTTCTATGTCTGCCCTTTGAGTACTGGGATTACAGGTGTGTGTCACAAGGCTGGTTTATGGGTAATTCATTATAGTAATTCTGTCATAAGGTTAATGTCTAATTTATTTAACCAATTTTCCAGAAGTTATATTGGAGTTATCTTCCACTTCTTACAAAGATAATGACTTAGCTGGGCATGGTGGCGAATGCCAAAAATCCTGGCAATTGGGAGACAGAGGCAGGTGGATCATCACTGAAAGTTCAAGGGCAATCTGCTTTATATAGTGAGTTCCAGGCCAGCCAACGCTATACAGTGATATCCTGTCTCAAAATCATGAAACATAATAAAATAAAATGAAGGAAGAAAGGGAAAAAAAGGCAATGCTTTTCTTGGTAACCTTTTCTTCTTTTAATTCTTTTCTTTTTTTTTTTTCAAGGTAGGGTCTCACTCTAGCGCAAGCTGACCTGAAATTCACTATGTAGTCTCAGGGTGGCCCCAAACTCACAGCAATCCTTCTACCTCTGCCTCCCGAGTGCTGGGATTAAAGGCATGCGCCACCACACCTGGCTTATTTTTTCTTCTTTTATAAACGTGCTGTCTCTAAAATGAATGGATGGCCTCTAGCCCACAGGAGTTATTCAATAAGTATGAATTTTTCTTAGGAATGAGATTTACTTTCTGTGGCACTGTAGTAGACAACTTCACATTGCTGGAATGAGCATCCAACCAAACATAGTTTTATGGGAGGAAGAGATTTATTTCAAGCTTACAGATCCAGGGGAAGAAACTGGCTGCCATTCATAAAGCCAGGCAGAGAGACTCCACCAAGCAGCCAGCCGCACCCCATAAGCACCGGCGCCATCCAGCAAACACCAGGGAGAAACGAGCTTGAGGCTGGCAGCAGTCAGGACCCCCAGAACTCAAACTGCTCTCTATCACTTGGACTGGAATTTGGATCCCCCCCACCCCCCAGTGACACCTTAGGGCTGGACTCCAGTATCCTCCCCCAGTGACACCTCCTCCAGCCAGGTGGCTAGAGATCTAAATTACAAGTGTAATTTTAACACAAGCCATTGTGGGGGGGGGGCATACATTCAAACTACCACAGGTACTATCTACCTATTTTCTCATCATACTTGGTTAACCAGCTTGTATATGTCTGCAGTGGTAGAGAGAGTTTTCCCTAGAAGAAAGTAACTGACTGCTGTTTCGAGTAATTGCTAGTCAATGGGCTAGAGAGATGGCTTAGTAGTTAAGGCAGTTGCCTGTGAAGCCTAAGGACCCAGGTTTGATTCCCCAATACCCATGTAAGCCAGATGCACATGGTGGCGAATCTATCTAGAGTTTGTTTGTAATGGCTAGAGGCCCTGGTGTGCCCATTCACTCCTCTCTCTCTCTGTGTCTTAAATTATATATATATATATGTATATATGTGTATATATGTATATATATATACATATATATATACATACATATATATATATATATATATATATATATATATATATATATATGGAGAGAGAGAGAGAGAGAGAGAGAGAGAGGGCTAGTTCTGCACTATAAGAACGAGTTTAGTTAGGAGATCCTCCAATTACAGAATCTACCATAGGTTCATTAGTGGCTTCCTTGGATGGATATGAGGAGAAATGGACAGGAAGAAAGCTTTTGGTAATAGCTCCAGTTTTGGGTTTGTGAACTTAAAAAAGGGGGAAAAATAGTGTGGTTCTTTTTCTTTCTTGTATTTTGTTTCTTTGAGACAAAGTCTTGCTATCCTTTGTGCAGGCTGAGCTTAAACTCATTATGTCACACAGGCTTGCCTCAAATTCCTATCAGTCCTCCTGCCTCAGCCTCCTCAGGGCTGGAATTACACATGTGTGCCACCATGTCTGGATAATATGTTTCTTTTGCAAATACTCAGTACTTCAGGGGGCACATTTCGTTTCCGTACTTGGAAAAATAGGGAAAATGCCATGCCCGTCAAATTTCTCTAAGTGCAAAGTGGAGATGGAGGGAATGGGGACTCACAATTAGGTTTGGCAAAGGCGCAGAAACCGAAGCGAAGTCAGGATCTATGGTGGTGAGTGTAAGAAGACATCTGGGGGGAGTGCGAAGGGAGACAAGGCTCCAGCATGGACAAATCCACGAAATTCCACTGGGATAAATATAGAGGTGGAAGGTGTCGGTGAGTGAGGCTGCTTGGACGAGTGAGGTGTTCCCAAGCAGGGGGACTGTTCTGTGCAGCCATGGAATGTGGAGTGCATTCCTGAGCTCTCAGGTTCCACTTGTTGGAGTGATGGTCTCTGCCCTCCCACCCCAGGAAGCCCATCATCTTACTGTTCTGGGCTGAGGTGGAAAAATTAAACCCACAAGTCGGCTTCATTATTTAGCTATTCTTGGCCAAGAAAGTGATCTCAGTCAAACTTTAGGGAATATTATTAAGATAAATGATAAAATTTTTATTTTATTTTATTTTTATTTTTATTATTTTGGTTTTTTGAGGCAGGGTCTCACTCTAGCCCAGGCTGACCTAGAATTCACTCTTCATTCTCAGGGTGGCCTCGAATTCAGGGCGATCTTCCTACCTCTGCCTCCCAAGTGCTAGGATTAAAGACGTGTGCCACCACACTCGGCTTATTTTATTTAAAATAATTTATTTATTTATTTATTTGAGAGAGAGAATGGGCATGCCAGGGCCTCCAGCCACTGCAAACTCCAGACGCATGAGCCACCTTGTGCATCTGGCTTACATAGGTTCTAGGAATCGAACCTGGGTTCTTGGGCTTCGCAAGCAAGTGTCTTAACCAATAAGCCACCTCTCTAGCCCTTATTTTATTTTTATATTTTTGTTTTTTCGAGGTAGAGACTTGCTGTAGCCCAGGCTCACCTGGAATTCACTATGTAGTCTCAGACTGGCCTCGAACTCACAGTGATCCTCCTACCTCTGCCTCCTGAGTGCTGGGATTAAAGGCATGCGCTGCCATACACCAAAAATGTTTCTTTTTGTTTTAAGTCTACACAGGCTTTACTAAATCCATCACCCAAGGGTTTATTATAAAGATATTTCCCAAAATGTAGGATGATACTTTTATTTGCTTTCATAACTGTTTTCTCCTCCAGATTTTAAAAGGAGCTGACAGAGCCACACAGTTCATAACAACAGACAAGGGGACCGTCTCAGGAGATTCCAGAACCCCGGGGCTCCTTTTTTACATACAGCCCTCCTTATAAATTTCTTTCATGTACAAATATTTTCAAGATAAAGTAATAAAGAGTTAGTCCTAACAAGGCATAATGGTACATGCCTGTAATCCCTATGCTCAGGAGCCTGAGGCAGGAGGACTGTGTGTTCAAGGCTAGCCTGGGCTGCATAGCCAGCCTGAGGTATGTACTGAGATGCTGTCTCAAAAAGAAAAGCCATGATAATGATGATGAAAATAAAACATTTAATCTAAACTGGCTGTGGTGGCACACGTCAATCATTCCAGCACTGAAGAGGGAGTTTGAGGCCAGCCTGGGCTACATAGCGCATTCCAGGCCAGCCTAAGAAACAGTGAGACAGATCTCAAGAAACAGTTAATCCAAAGTGTATTCTAATTTTAATCTTAGCAAAATTATGAAACTTCACCAAAATAATCTTTACCAACTTGTTCGGTTTCCATAGGTTAATGAAGGCAGATAAGGTCAAATGTGGGAAGAAGAGTGTTGCTTCTGGAGAGAGAGAGTGTGTCAGCGTAAAGGTGCTGTGAATGAGGTGAGTTTTTGAAATGCACACAGTTCCGTTAGCTGAGTCTGGTGGCATGTACTCATTCTGGGACTTTGATATTGTCATCATTCTCTCCCGCCTCTATTACCGCTATATAGCACACTCGTTAGATCATTTTGTGATGTAGAGTTAATTTCAGCATATCCAGATCCCATCAGTTGTGGATGGTAACTCTGGTCATGCCGTAGTGAGTTACAGCATACCTAGTTAGTATTGCAATTTGGTCTTTAGCCAACTTAGGACACTCTCTCAGAACTCAGCAAGGCTTTGCACACACCTCTCTTTCTCTAGTTATCCTTCTCGCAGCTCCATCCTTGGTAAACATTAGCCAAATGGAACATGTCATCTCTTTATTGCTCTATTCTGAAAGGCTCTCGGGGTGTCAGTTACCGCTTCCCTAGAATTTGCCCGTAATTGACTATGTCCCCCACAATAGGTAACTCTGGAAGTGACAGGCAGGCTTGGAAGTGGGATTCTCCCGCCCGTCGATTGGGCTTTGCAGGAAGCCCCGCCTCATCCACTCGACGGAGGGCTCCAGTTGGCTGGGCGTCGTTTGAGTGGCGGCTCTGAGCTCCGCCCCAGCCGTCCGCTGCGCTGCCGGGGTCGGCGCCGTTTCCAGTTGAGAGATGGCGGCCGCCGCAGGTAGATCGCTCCTGCTGCTCCTCTCCTCCCGGAGCGGCGGCGGCGGCGGCGGCTGCGGAGGCGCCGGAGGCTGCGGGGCGTTGACTGCCGGCTGCTTCCCGGGGCTAGGCGTCAGCCGTCACCGGCAGCAACAGCACCACCGGACGGTGAGCGAGCGCGCCCCCGGGCGGCTCCGGGGGAGGGCGGGGCGGCGCTGGCGTGTGTGAGTGTGTGTGTGCGTGTGTGTGTGTGTGTGTGCGCGCGCGCGTGTGTCGGTGTGCGCGTGTGTGTGTGTGTGCGCGCGCGCGGAGCCGCCGGCCGGTCGGGGGCAGGCCGCCGGGGCAGCGGGCCACTTCCCTCAACTCGGCGGCCGTTCCCGAAGCCTCGCTCGGGGCCACCGTGGAGCCCGCCGTGCCCTTCAGACGCCTGCGGCGGCGGCGGCGGCGACCGGGAAGGGCGGGCGGGCGGGAGCCAGCCAGGAGGAGGAGGAGGAGGGGCGACCGCGGGGATGTTCCCGCAGGACCGGGGACACCGGGGCGGGGAAGGGACGGGACTTGAACCTCACCCTGACCCGCCTCCGAGCACGCTCCCTCCCTCTCCCTCTCTCTCTCTCCTTTTCCCTAACAGCTCTTGCCCACGGCTCCCCGCCACGGAGCCCCGTGCAAGTTGTCTCTCCTCTCTCTCTGTCTCTCTCTCTCTCTCTCTCTCTCGTCTGGGCGGGTTTGGGTGCCCCGAGTTGCCGCGGCTGCCTGTGTCTGTCCAGAGAGTGGCAGTGCCATGCTGCTGGGAACTGTCCCTGGAGAGCACCCCGGTACCCCAGCGGGGCCGCTGCCTCTTCCTTCTCGCCCCCCTCCCCACCACCGAGGGAACGGGCAAGAAGGAAAATCAAACTTTAGCCCTTTCTGACTACCCTGTGCCTACGTGTTCCCCGGGGGAAAGGCTTCCCAGGCACGGATGCTGCATTGCTTCAAGAGGAGACACACGCTCCATCCCCGCGGCTCCCTAAAAGTGGTCCTTTGGCGAGGAGGCCGGGGGATGTGCCTCCAGAAGGCAGGCAGGCCGGGTGGGCAGCAGGCGCAGGGAAAGCGAACATGACAAGTTGGACACCGAGCAGAGACTCGGTGGTTGTATTAACCAGTTATTGCTGGTTTCATTGGCTGCAACAGAAAGGGAGTTTGTTTGAAGGGCGGGGCTAGCAGAGGAGGATCTGTAAGAGAGCCCCCCCCCCCTTCCTCAATTGCCTGCGATAACTTGGCATGGAGTTCTTGACCTAGCAAGCCCGCCAGGTTCCCTTCCTTTGGACTTTCCAGACCCATATGTATTGTATGGGTCGTCAGCCAACTCTGAGAGAACCGAGTGTAGATTTTATTTCCCAGGGTGAAGTTGTATAGTGTGGTCCTGAGGACCACTGCAGGCGAAGGTAGTCCCTTCAAGCTCTCAACCCCACACATCATGATCCCCTTCTGATCACGAAGCTCTTACGAGGAAACAACTGAAGGTTTGCAGGGAGGAAGCCCAAGACCTATGGTAGCATACATTGTCAGAAAGAGCCATGAAATGAACTGATGATCGGTGGTGGATGCAAAGTAGTATTGCTATTATGAGTCCTAGTGATGGACCCTGCCCTCCTACTTGTGAGGAAATTGCCCTTTTTCGTATTTGGCATACAGACATAATGCTTTGCTGAAGCTTTGGGGTGGGAGCCAAATTTTTCTATAGTTCAGTTCAGATTTGCATGTTCCATTTACATCTTTATGTCTGAAAGACTTAAAGGCCATCCAAAAATCCGATTGTATTTCCTCTTTCCTCCCAACTATTGAAAGGCTTCCCAGTGATCTTTGTCTTCGTTTTCTGATGAGACCCGGTCACAGTTTGTTTTTAATACTGTTTGGGTGTGGTGTTCATGTAGCATTAAGAAACATTGGTGCTCTGTGTATTTCCCACTATGCAAATACATCCGTCTGTGAGCGTCTCTTCCTTGTGGGGGTACTTCATGGAAGTGCTCCTCTGCGCTATTCTGGGGTGCGTAAAAGGGATGTGCTGAATTTGTAACTGAAAGCACAATTAAAAATGAAGTGTTGCTTCTGAAGGGCAGAAGTGTTGTCATGGGGATGTGGCTTGTAAATGAACTTGGAGTTCTAAGAGTCAAAAAGAGTTGAACCTGATTATTTAAAAGATAAAAACAGATTTAAAAAAAACTTTTCTGTAATTGCTCTGAAGTCATCATGTGTATAGGTGTCTCCATCCGATATATTCTGTGAATCCTCACAAGATGTTCCATTTGAAAGATGTCTTTTAAGGGCTTAACTCTCGCTATTTCGTGCCTGAAATTGAGGCCCTGAAACAGGCCCAAATAACACAGCTGGTAAGTTCTACCCGTCCCAGATATTATGACCCCCTTCTTGTGTTCTTTTTATTGTGAACTACAATTGTTACATCTCCCTCCTCCCTTATAAAATTGACTTAATTGTCTGTTAGGAAGGTATTTGTATTTCAAAGCCATACAAATGGGACTTCTGTAAGTAGATGTGTGCTTTGAGGCACATAATTAGGTGACTGTGGAACAAGAAGCTTGCCAACAAGAAGAGATGTTCTTATAAAGGTCCTGGGTTAGGCCTTGAGATTGGCTCTTGCCCTGGAGAACCCCGTGTGTGTGCAGCAGATGGCAGTCTGCTCTGGACCTGACCACAGGTCCAACCTGTGCCACTTTTGTTTAGCTTTAGAGGGCATGGCAGATTAGAGCCAGGGTTCACAGCCAGCTACAGGGCTTCTTCGGGTTTTGCTCTCGTCATCTTTTTTGTTGTTTTGTATTGTTGAGACAGGGTCTCACTGTGTAGCTGAGCTGGCCTGGACATCCCCACCTTCCTGCTTCTTGTGTCCCGTCCAGGTGGTGGCATTATAGGCATGTGCCACCAGGCCCAGCTGAAGAGTCTTCTTTTTGAAATACATCTTTACTAAGTTTAGAAAATGACTCTATTGCAATCTAGTAGTTCAGCAAGTTGGTAAGTGCAGTTGCACAGTTATAAACATAACTTGGACACCCTCCCCTTCCCCCCATATAAACATCTTTCAATTGTACTCCCTCCCTTCTTTTTGAGATAGGAGTGTCAGTGTGTTGCCCAGGCTGACCTTTAACTCCTAGGCTCAAGAGATCCTTCTGCCTCACTCTCTTCAGTAGTTGAGACTACTGTTGTACATCAGCGTATCTGGCTTTAAAACATCTTCCGACCAAACAGATAGAAGAAAAGGTACATGGCCTTTTTCAGTGTTTTTCTTTCTTTCCTTTTTTTTTTTTTTTTTTGGCACTATGTAGTATAATTTTTTCCCTTCCTGTATAAAGAAACTGCTTTGTTACTGTAACTAAGACGAATATGTTTGCTGCATGCCTTTCTGTGTGATTGGTGAAGGAGGCTGCTATTTTCAAAGATGATTCTTTCAAGGGGAACTGCCTCTCATTGTGGGCTGTGTAATTCCTTTGCTAAATCAAACTGTCTCATCTCTGATTATGACAGACTGAGTGTTGGCATTTCCTAGTGGTCAACGGCTGTGCTGAGTTACTAAATCATAAGTCTGCCATACTGTTAGAGTTTGTGGCTCTCCCTGTACATATCACATTTCCTTGGCAGTGACATTGTTTTAGCTTAACCTGAAAGTATTAACAGCGTGCTTTGTCTGAAACACAAGCCCTAATTTTGTGTGTGTGTGTGTGTGTGAGAGAGAGAGAGAGAGAATATGAATATTGCTGTGTAGCCCAGGCTACTTCCAGTTACTCCTCTCCTTGGAATTATAGGTCTGGTTCACAATGCTAGGCTCAGGCCCTATTTATTTATTTATTATTATCATCATTATTATTGTTGTTATTATTTTGAGTTTCTCCTGATCTGGCCTGCTTTTCCTTTGCTTGAATCCCAGCATAAAAACTCTACAGTCTCAGCCTTGTCCCCAAATGTGCGATACATGCATACTCAACTCCTATGCAGTATTTAAGTTGAATTGTAATCTTAATCACCCCTAGGCACTCTTTTAATGTCCAAGGTCCATGTCAGGGTACAGACTGACATACAACTCCTTTTGAACCTGACATCCTCACTTCATAGACATAATGGACGTTCAGAGAAATGATTGATCAGTTATGCTTCTGGTAGATAATAGACCTGGGATTAAAATTCCTTTAAATGGAGATGGGTCCCAGAAGTCCTAGTTTAATTCTCACTTTTGCGATTACTGCATTTTAATCTCTCTTCATTCTGTCCTCTGAATTCTGATAGGATTTATTATCTTCAGGACACAAATTGACACTGACTTGTCATGTACTCCCAATGTTCCAGTGTGGCCACCTTCTCTCACTGAGGAGATTAAGCCAAGATGGATATCTTATCACCTTGCCCCTTCACGTCTCTTTGCTTCAAGCTTGATACCGACAGTGCTGTGTTTGGTTGTGTATTTATTACATGTCTTTTTAAAAAATGTTTTATTTTTAATTTTTATTTATTTGAGAGAGCAAGAAAGAAAGAGGCAGAGAGAAAGGAAGAGAATGGATGCATCGAGGCCTCCAGCCACTTCAAACACACTCCAGACACATGCACCACCTGTGCATCTGCCTTACGTGGGTCCTGGGGAATTGAACCGAGGTCCTTTGTCTTTGCAGGCAAATGCTTTAACCACTAAGCATCTCTCCAGCCCTGATTACATTTCTTTATGGTGGATTAATGAGAAGAGTTGGTAGCATTGGATCAGGTCTGTGGTGGTCAGTGTCTTTTTGTTCATAGTCAGCAAAAGTGTAATAAACCCAATTATGAGTATATGTTTGAATAAGGTTCCATGTTTGTTTGTTTGTTTTTTCAAGATAGGGTTTCACTCTAGTTCAGGCTGACCTGGAATTCATTATGTAGTCTCAGGGTTGCCTCAAACTCACAGCGATCCTCCTACCTCTGCCTCCCAAGTGCTGGGATTAAAGGTGTGCACTACCACGCCTGGCTATTGTTATTTTTATATATTATCATGTTAGGTGTTTGGGGGTTCTAGATAAATAGGTTTAGAGTATACTTTTGTTCTTAAGGAGGCAGGCATTCTCTTATCTTAAAATCTTATTTTGAAATTTATAAATTATTTGAGTGAATGAACTTGGATTTATCCAACAAGTTCTGATTATCTGATCTTTTTAAGGCCCTAGGGCTCCATTTTATGATGTATGGAATTCTTTAAGAAAAAATCTAATTAGAAAATACAGCATTAGCCAGGCGTGGTGGCGCACGCCTTTAATCCCAGCACTCGGGAGGCAGAGGTAGGAGGATCGCTGTGAGTTCAAAGCCACCCTGAGACTACATAGTGAATTCCAGGTCAGCCTGAGCCAGAGTGAGACCCTACTTCGAAAAACCAAAAAAAAAAGAAAAGAAAAGAAAAGAATGATGTAGTTTGGGAAGAAGGCAAACAAAAATGACGCCGAAGAAGAGGCACTAGTTGGAAAGAAAAGGGTGCAGTGGACGTGGGTGGGGGGAGTGGGTAGGAGAAGGTAGGAAATTAGGATCAAAGTGTGTTTACATGTATAAAAATTGTCAATAAAAAAGATGCAGTTAAAGAATAAATTGACAACCAAGCATTTCTTGTTTGCAGGGGTGGTTGGGGTGGGGGAGCTGCCTCTGCTAGGTCTGCACTGTGGTACCAGTGTGTGGATAACTGCTGGGATGCCACTGTCATTTCTTTTTATAGTCTTGCTTTGGACCTTTATAGATTTTAAGTTATTGTTTGCTTTCCTGTGATTAAGGTCAAGATTACATTTTAATATTTCAAAATATTTGCTGAGCATAGGGTTCAGCTTTTGAGTCTTTAGTCTTAGTTGAACTGATTCATGGACATATTAGAATTCCTAGACTAGCATGCTATTAGGAACACCACTAGGAGAATCCGAGAACTAAGCCCGACTAAGTGCACGTACTCAAGAGTCTGAGGCAGTAGGATTACAGTGATCTTGAGGCCAGCCTGGGCTATAGAATGAGTGTTAGGCCAGCCAGAGTTACATAGCAAGATCTTATGTCAATTGAAAAACCAAAAATAAGGCCGGGCATGGTAGCGCACGCCTTTAATCCCAGCACTTGGGAGGCAGAGGTAAGAGGATTGCCGTGAGTTCGAGGCCACCCCGAGACTCTATAGTGAATTCCAGGTCAGCCTGGGCTAGAGTGAGACCCTACCTCGAAAAACCAAAAAAAAAAAAAAAAAAAAAAAAAAAAAAGAAAAACCAAAAATAAGAGCCGGGCATGGTGGCACACACCTTTAATCCCAACACTCTAAAGGTAGAAGGAGGATCATCCTGAGTTTGAGGCCACCCTGAGACTGCATAGTGAATTCCAGGTCAGCCTGGGCTAGAGTGAGACCCTGCTTAGAAAAACAAAAAACAAACAAAAAAAATCTAGTCAGGAGTGAAGTCCATGATGTTAATGCTGCACTGAGAGGGATTGTGTCTCTCGATTTTCCCATGCAACCCTTTCCTACTGAGTTACACTCTTCCATATTACATTTTAAAGTGCCAGTCCCCAGGTTTGTTGTTGTTGTTGTTTGTTTTTTCGAGGTAGGGTCTCACTCTAGCCCAGGCTGACCTGGAATTCACTATGTAGTCTCAGGTGGCCTCGAACTCAGGGTGATCCTCCTTCTGCCTTTAGAGTGCTAGGATTAAAGGCGTTCGCCACCACACCTAGCAGCCTCAGTTTTAAAACATGCATTGGGGGTTGGAGAGGTGGTTCAGCAGTTAAGGTGCTTGCTTACCTGCAGAACTTGATGACCTGGGTTTGATTCCCTATTCCCTACGTAAAGCCATATGTACAAAGTGGCACATGCAGCTGGAGTTTACTTGCAGTGGCTAGGGGCCCTAGTGTGCCCATTCTCTTCTCTCTGTCTCCCTCTGCATGTAGATAGATAAATGAATAAAAACATTTATTGGGGTGGATTTCTTTCAGTTCGGTACCTAACCTGCAACTTTGTCTTGAGTAAGTACTCAACAGGCTTGATGACACCTATTTAAACAGCCTGTCTTTTGCAGGCTAAGAACAAAAGGGGAAACAAAGCCATTTATTTATTTCACTGCACTTTGTTAAATGCTTACTGTGAGACAGCCTGTGTAAAGATGGAAGTTGACTTCAAGCAAATTAATTTTAATAACTTCAGAGAATTATTGGCCCATAAAGTACAGGCTTGAATCTTTTATGTTGATAAAAATATAACTTGGTAAATTATATTACCAACTGGATCTAATAGCATGCTAACTCCAACCTTTTTCTAATGCAGTTCTGGAGTAACTGGATAATAGAACATTTTGACATCTCTTCAAAATAAGAGCCTTGGTCTGGGGAGATGGCTTAGTGAGTAAGTGCTTGCTGCACAAGCATGAGGACCTGAGTTCAATACCCAGCACCCACCCAAACAAACAAACAACAACAACAAAAAACCCCACAAGCCATTATGTCTGTAACTCCAGTGCCAATAATAGGAGGGTCGCTGGGACTTGTTGGTCAGCCTGTCTAACCAAACACAGTGAGCTCCAGATTCAGTGAGAGACCCTGTCTCAAGAAAACGAGGTGGGAGAGCAGTAGAGGACACCCAGTGTCTTCCTTGTGGACGCCACGTGAGATGTACACATATGCACATGGCACACACCCCGTAAAAAAGCAAAAAGGGCCTTTTTCAAATGATATTAAATGTATTTATTAATTCAGAGTTCTTACATCATTACTAAAGTTTTCAGTTTTCATTCTTTTTTTTTTTTTTTTTTGGTTTTTCGAGGTCAGGTTTCACTAGCCCAGGCTGATCTGGAATTCACTATGTAGTCTCAGGGTGGCCTCAAACTCACAATGATCCTCCTCCCAAGTGCTGGGATTAAAGGCTTGCTCCCAGCATCAAAATCTTTCTTCTTTTTTTTTGGGGGGGGTGGTTTACATGTTTGTTTGTTTTTTCCTTCTATGTGTTATCCATTGCATTGTATCAGAAAACTGCAGAGGAGGACAGTCAGAAATGCACAGTCCTGAAAGGTTCCATCTAATTGGTAACAAGATCCTTTAAAACATTTTTTTGCTTTCTAAGACAGAGCTACTTCATGGTTCTTACTTGGTTATACTAAGTGATGTTACAGAATGTTTAAGGCTATTAAGGTCTACTTTAAATTTTGCTACAGAGAAAATTAACATGACTGCTAATTTGCCAAATAACAAGAGAGCAAATAGATTAGCTTGTACTGGCTGGCCTCTGTAAGTCAAGCAGGAGATGAGAACACAGCCCAGAGAGAGGCATGACTACTCATTTTATAGATTTGGACACTGAGGACAGGCTCACTTGGTCCCAAGTGCCGCAAACCGTTTCAGTGCCGGTGATGCAAAGATGGACAGGACTGAGGCTTTGGATTTAAGCCTAGGTCTGTCAAGAGCTCAAGCTAGACCATGCTGAATTCAGTGTGACTTCTCCTTTCTTTCCTCTTCTGCTTCTTCAGCCCTGGTCCTATCTAAGAGTCCCCGCGGTTTTCTTCTTTCTTTCTCAAGGTCCATCCCTGTCTTTCCCTATGCTCCCTTCCAGGCATTAGCTGACTGCTAGTGGTTGAGGGAAGGTATTTGCCTCCTGGGGATCTCCGTAATTTGCCTTGGAATGCTAAACGTTCCAGTAAACCTGGTCATTATCGAGTATTGCTTCTATACTGGACAGTTTTATAGCATGTCTATTGTGCTCCACAATCCTTTAGGCAAAATACTGCTGTTGTACAGGAGGAAAATGGAGATCTATAAAGGGTAGCCAACCTGGAGTCACTTGGAAATAAACTATGGAACTCATTCTTTCTGGAGACACCTCTGGGGGAAAGGAAAGCTGCCTTGGTCCCAAGATGTGTTCATACTCTGGCCAGGGGACATTTCCTGCAGTATGAGTTACTGCTGCCTTTTTAAGTGCAGAGCTCTTCTCTTCCCTGGGGAGGCTGCTTGAGGGCACTTGGGACCACCTGCCTGTTTGAACTGGGAAAGCTTCAGAGAAGGTCTCACTTGCTCTTCACCACAAAGACAGTGCAATGATGGGACAGTGGAAAAGTTTGGTTGGCATTCCAGAGGGTACCAAGATGCGACATGACAGTATAACAGCGTGAGGTCATAAGATAAGCTGGAGAGCAGCTGGTAGTTTGTTCGCACCAGGGTATGGGCAAGAATAGTTGGAGATCAAGCTGGGCCGTAGTAGCGACATTAGTGATAATTAGTATTTACCAAGTGTACTGCATGCAAGCACTTTACATTGGTTGGCTCCCTCAGTTCTTGTATTTCCCAATGGTATAAGCACAGTCGTTTTTCTCCTCTTGCAGATAGTGAAACTAAGTTACCTCAGATTGGTTAAGTGATTTGCCCGGGATCATGACTGGTGAGTGATGCTTGCTGAGGCCCACCCAGCTAACAAGTAGAACACCTGACATGCCAACCGACAGTCTGGCTCCAGCTGTCTATTTCTTTATCATTGTCGTGTGGGGAAGGATCAGGCTGTTTGATGGTGAGGGGATTGGAGAAGGAGTTGAAAGTTTATTCTGTATGTCACTGGTCTTATTGTAAGCTCACGCCATAGGAGACGTACATTTTACATCATGATCCACTATGTGTGTGTGTGTGTGTGTGTGTGTGTGTGTGTGTGTGTGTGTAATGTGGGTATGCATTTGCCACGGTACACGCACGGAAGTCAGAGGATAGCTTTTGGTTGTTAGTCCTTTACTTCGACTTTGTTTGAGACAGGGTCTCTCCTTCTCTCCCTCACCACTGTGTTCACTAGGACAGCTGGTCTACTAGCTTCCAGGAAATTCTTTGATCTCCGCCTCCCATCCTGCAGGTTACAGAAGCCCACCACAGCTTCTGGCTTTTATGTGTGGTATGGGGATTCAAACTCAGGTATACAACCTTAGCCCAAGAAAAATTTTCTGAAACTCTCTCTTTTTTTCTTTTCTTTCTTTCTTTTTTTTTTTTCAAGGTAAGATCTCACTCTAGTCCAGGCTGACCTGAAATTCACTATGTAGTCTCAGGGTGGCCTTGAACTCATGGCAATCCTCTTCCTCTACCTTCTGACTGCTGAGATTAAAGGCATGTTCCACTATGCTTGGCAGAAACATTTTTGCTCTGTATAAGGCATATATATATAGTTTCTATTTTATTCAAGAAATACTGCTGGGTACTTCCTTAACTGAAGAAGCCACAGTTTGAGAAAACACTGCTTGTCAGTAGATGAGTTGTTGAAGAATCAAAGCAGGAGAATCATCCCTTGGTCAGGTTTGCTTCTCCTTGGGTCATGCTGGCAGCATTGTGAGGGGTGGGGAGGGTGGGACGAGACCAGAGGTGTAGAGAGTAGTAAAGGGCTGGCCAGTTGAATAGAGGTGCCTGAACTAGGACGTTAGCTGTGAGTAACGAGCAGGGAGTAGAGAGAAGAGCGATTTCAGAAGTGTAGCCACATCCAGTCAGCAACCTAGTACCCGGGGAAGGCAGGGCAATCCAAGATCTGACCTCATAGCTGGGACTGGAACTTTCACTTCTTAGCCTCTGAAGCTTTCCTTTATATAGTCATGCTGCATTTGCTTCCCGTGTTCTCTGTGTGCCTCCATTTAAACCTGTACTCTGGGCTTTAATTATGTTAAGGTTATTTTAAAATTTACGTATCAAGTCAGATGCCCACCTTCTTCTCAGGGACCTACTTTCCCCGTAGGATTCATGAGGCTTGCACCGTGGTCTGGAAAGGTACACACAGCAGGAGAAGCACTTAGCAGACCTTTGTTGGAAGACTGCGTTCTGTGCATTCGCTCTGCCAGTGCTGCGTGCAGTAGCCCTTAGTGTTGGACTCAGTAGAGGAGTTGAAAGAGCTCTTTAGTGAGATTGATTCCCTTTGGGAACTATTGAGCCTGGTATTATAATGGCCTTGTTTTTCTTCCTTTCTTCATATATATATATATATATATGTATATATAACAAAACACATTTAAAACAATTTATTTGCAAGCCGACAGAGATCAAGAAGAGAGACAGAGAATGGGTGCACCAGGGCCTTCAGCTGATGCAGACAAACTGCAATGCATGAACCACTTTATGTGAGTACTGGGTAATTGAACTCAGGTTGTTAGGCTTCTCAGGCAAGAGCTTAACTGCTGAGCCATTTATCTAGCCTCCATGTGATGTTTATAAGCATGTATACATTGTGTAATGTGCAAATCAGTAAGCATACCTATCTCATATATTTATTTTTACTTGATAAAACATTCAAATATAGCAAATGGTTATCTAGTTATCCTACTGTGCAACAGAACACTGTTTCTTTTTCTGAGTAGTCATTCCTAAGCATTAAAACTTTTCTTAGTAAAATTTTAGCCACTGTTCTTTCTATATTACAAGTGTGATTATAGAAGATTCTTGTAGCTTCTGCTACATCTGTTTCTCAAGAGGTATAAAAATAGAACTAAAGTAATTTGGAGTGATTTCTTGAACATTTTAGTTTAATTTTTTTAAGTTTTTTGTTTATTTATTTGTTTGAGAGCAACAGACAGAGAGAGAAAGAGGCAAACAGACACAGAGAGAGAGAGAATGGGTGCACCAGGGCCTCCAGCCACTGCAAACAAACTCCAGACACATGCGCCCCCTTGTGTATCTGGCTAACGCGGGTTCTGGGGAGTTGAGCCTCGAACCAGGGTCCTTAGGCTTCACAGGCAAGCGCTTAACCGCTAAGCCATCTCTCCAGCCCTTTAGTTTAATTTTTAAAAAATACTTTTATTTTTATTTATTTGAGAGAGAGGAAGAGAGAGAAATAGGCAAGAAGAGAGAGAGAGAAAGAATGAGCACACCAGAGCCTCCATCCACTGCAAATGAACTCCAGATGCATGCACCCCCTTGTTCATCTGGTTTACGTGGGTTCTGGGGAATCAAACCTGGGTCCATTGGTATTGCAGGCAAGTGCCTGAACCACTCAGCCATCACTCCAGCCCTAGAATGCTTTATTTGAAAAACTATAAACTCAAGCCAGGCATGGTGGCACACACTTTTAGTCCCAGCATAGGTAGGAGGACTGCTGTGAGTTCAAGGTCACCCTGAGATTACATAGTGAATTCCAGGTCAGCCTGGGCTGGAGTGAGACCCTATCTCAAAAAAATAAATAAAAAGAATAAGCTCTTGGGCTGGAGAGATGGTTTAGCAGTTAAGGTGCTGTAAAGGACTTGCCTTTGAAGTCTAAGTACCTAGGTTCAATCCCCCAGTACCCACATAAAACAGATGCACAAGGTGATGTGTGCAACTTGAGTTTGTTTGCAGTGGCTAGAGCTCCTGGCATGCCCATTCTCTTTCCTTTTCCCTCCCCCCCACCTTTCTGTCTCATAAATAAATAAATAAAAAAATAAAAACATAAGCCCAAGCTGGAAAGTAGTTAAAGGTGCAGATAAATAAAATGTTTTTCATTTTTTTCCTTTTTGGTTTTTCGAGGTAGGGTCTCACTTTAGCCCAGGCCGACTCTGTAGTCTCAGGATGGTCTCGAACTCATGGAGATCCTCCTACCTCTGCCTCCCGAGTGCTGGGATTAAAGGCGTGCGCCACCACACCCGGCATAAAATGTTTTCTTTTTGAAAGCATAAACCTCCATATTCTAGGCATTACAGTACAAAAGTAGGCATCAGTTTTTTGGTAACTCTGACAGATACTATAATATCTGCTGTACCAGAAGACTAATGTTTTTAATGTGGTGAGCCTTTTAAAATCTTAGGAGCAAGATTTCTTTACCCTCGCAGAATACTAGTTAATTTTCTGAGATAGTTAGCAAAAACGAAGAGAAGGTTGTTTTGAGTGTGTGTGTGTGTGTGTGTGTGTGTGTGTGTGTGTTTGCCACCAAAATGAGAGTATTGAAGAAGGTTAGATGCCATGTGTTGTAATAGAATCAGGATCTGATTTCTGTTCCACTCTTTTTCATTAACTGAGAGAGAGAGAGAGAGAGAGAGAGAAAGAATATGGGTGCATCATGGCCTCCAGCCCTGCAAACCAACTCCAGACACATGTGCATCTGATTTACATGAGTCCTCTGGAATTGAACCTGGGTCCTTTGGCTTTACAGGCAAGCACCTTAACTGCTAGGCCATCACTCCAGCTCCATTTAACCTCTTTGGTCTTAACATTTTTGTCAGTTAAATAAGGATGCTTAATTAGGTGAACCTAAAGGGCTTTTTAAGTTGTTTTCTCTCCCCACTTTTCTCTTTTCCTTCTCTCCCCTCTCTCCCTCTTCCCCCAATCCTTTTTAAATTTTTTTTTGGGGGGGGACATGAGTTTCAATGTAGGGTTTCACTAACTCAGGCTGACCTGGAATTCACTACGTATTCTCAGGCTGGTCTTGAATTCATGGCAATCTTCCTACCTCTGCCTCCTGACTGCTGGGATTAAAGGCATGTGCCACCACGCCCAGCCAGCCTCTCCTTTCTGACAGTCTTACTAAGTATCCTTAAACTCACTATATAGCCCAGGCTGGCCTCAAACTTATGATCTTCCTGCCTCAGCCACCCAAGTGTGGGGTGGCAAGCATGTCCCACCACATCTGGCTGGTGTGTTTCGTTTTTATTTCACTGGCTGCTTGTGTATAATCATACAGCTGGTACCATGATCACAAGTGACAAGAGTGTGAAGTAAAGGTAAACAGCCTCCCAGTTCCTTTTCAGGACAGCTTTCATAATTACTTTTGAGATCCTGGTGAACAGTTTCCCTTAAGCACTTCATTGTGGGTTTAGTTCTGTCTTTCTCTTTTGTCTTTTTTTTTTTTTTCTTCCAGTCCAAACTGGTGGGAGAGAGGAAAAAAACAAAGATGTGGTATGGAGCCAAGATTTGGAGAGTTGGGACAATGGGCAAGCAAGCAGTTATGGTTGGAGTGTTGAAGTAAGATGGATTGTACTGGCAAAGTCGTTTTAAATTGTGACATGCCAACCTGAAACCAAACATTTCTGGTTTTCTTTGTAGTTAAACTGCTGGAAAGCCTAGCATGAAAACCCTAGTAAGTATTAGTTGTCCATCTGATTCATGTGTTGATGGTATCATAGTATTTATGGGCTCTGTGAATGGAGCATTTGTACAGTGTCAAGAACATAGACATTCAGTCAGTGGATGAGAGTAGTGAGTTAAACAGTCCTGGAGACCATTGTCTAAATCTTTTAGTTCTGGGGGGATGCAACTGTATAGATCATCTGAGTCTGTGCCAAGATGCCCCACGGATGGAAATCATGTAAATGTGAAGAAGAAAGACTTCCGATTCACACAGCTGCTCATTGTCTCAAAACGGTTTAAACCTTACACCGAAACAAGCAGGACTGTAGAAGGGCCAAGTAATAGTAGTAGTAGGCAAGATTAAGAACTGTTAGGTTGAAAGCAATTTAAGATCTGGGGAGATGGCTCAGTGGCTAAAGGTACTTGCTTGCTTGCCAACCCAGTACCCAACTAGAGCTGGATGCAAAGAGGTGCATGTGTAGCATGTGTGTGCCCATTCACATGCAGATAAATACCGATTCTTACAAAAAGCAATTTAAGAACTAGGTAGTGCTCAGTGATAGACTGTATGCTTAGCTGGGTTATATCTCCAGCACCAAGGGGGGGGGGGGAGAAGGAGGGAAAGAAGGTGGAAAGGAAGGAAAGAAGGGAGGAAACAGGTACAGCGTCTCTTGGTATGGATGGTGGGAGTCCAGTAGTACTGGCTTCTGCAGAAGAGAGACAGGGACTGTTTGAGGTGCTGCCAACTCTAGATTCTTTACATGTATTTCCAAAGGTGACAGATTTTTTGGAGGTGTTTGTTTTGGAGTTAACCTTCTGCATTTCCCTTCTGCCCCCACTGTAGCCTGTATCTTTGCATTGCCAGAATTCCGCTAGTGCATGAGGCAAGGCTATGGCAAGTGGCCAGCTGTGATAAAGATCTACTTTTCATTTTGAGGCAGGATACAGATGTATGTACAAATGCTTTAAAGTATTTAAAGACATAGTAAATGTAGTGCAAACAGTAAAACCTAATGAGAATATTGAAGGTTTTCCTTCAATGGAAATCTTTTTTTTTTTTTTTAACAGAGAATACCAGTTTATATCTGTTTTCATGTGTCAGGTTTTCTTGCCCCTCTTGCACTGATCTGTGAGTGCCAGTGCCAGAAACTACAAGTGGAAAAATGGTTTTGCTGGTTAGAAATGGTAGCAGTAGTTTTGATTGATTGTTTTTGAAGACACTGCTATACGTTCACATGCCTGACAATGTATGTATAAATGTTAGTGCTTTGGTTTTGTTCCTTTATTTTATTCTTTTAATGCCAAATGAAAGAAAATATTAAATAGTTTTTTCAATTTTTTTTTTTTAATATGGCCTGAATATCACAACAGAATGTTGTCTCAGCATACTTGGGCTGGTAAAATCAAAAACTTGAGTGTAACATCTTCCAGATTTTTTAAAAAATATTTAAAAAAATTTTTTTAATTTATTTGAGAGCGACAGAGACAGAGAGAAAGACAGATAGAGGGAGAGAGAGAGAATGGGCACGCCAAGGCTTCCAGCCTCTGCTAAACGAACACCAGACGCGTGCGCCCCCTTGTGCATCTGGCTAACGTGGGACCTGGGGAACCGAGCCTCGAACTGGGGTCCTTAGGCTTCACAGGCAAGCGCTTAACCGCTAAGCCATCTCTCCAGCCCCCAGATTTTTTTGAATATTGATTTATTTAATAGAGAGCTGAACTCCAGTCAGTACTTTCTTTAATTTTAATATCTCACTCTGCATTAGTCTTTGATTCAAAATGAATTAAAGTTCTCAGCACAGCCAAATACCACAAAGTTGGGTGAGCTTTAGACATATACTGGCTTTCTTCTTAATGATTGCTAGAGGTTTGAGCAGTAAATGCAAGGGGGTGGTGGAGGGAAAGGGGACTACAGTAGATTTCTTGCCCCATTGAGTGTTCTGGTAAGATTATAAGTAGAAGGAAGTTGAGGCCTTGAGTGGGCATGGGCGGCCACAGCCCAGCCAGCTTCAGCGTCCTGGCACTGGGGAGAGTGAGGAGCACGCGCTGAAAGGAGCCTTCCTGGAAAGGCCATCTGTCTGCAGAGGGTCCTGTTCATGGGCCAAGGTGTCCTTCACTGAAGTGTGCAGCGGTAAAGGTCTTTTCTTTATAAACTATAAAATACGTCCATAAAACAAGTAAAATTGTATATGCTGTTTAGCTTGAGAAATTTAAGAATTGTAATTGCTGCCTGTAAGTGCCCCTCCTCAGTTCCATTTCCTTCTCTCCCAAGTATCAGTCTCTGTCATCCATGCTTACCCTTTTGCCGTGTGTGTGTGTGTGTGTGTGTGTGTGTGTGTGTGTGTAAGTTCTTTTCAAATGTTTTTTTCTTTTCAAATGTTCATTTATTGTGTGTGTGCGTGTGCACGTGTGCCCTGGGGCCTCTTGCCACTGCAGATGAACATCAGACAATTGTGCCACTCTCTGCATTTGGCTTAGGTAAGTGGCTTGGGAAGTCAACCCAGGCTGGCAGGCTTAGCAAGCAAAAGCCTTTAACTGCTGAGTGTCCTTCCCATCCTCTATAAGTCTTTTTCTTGTAAATATTTTTGACAGTTTTCACACATAGGATGAACATAGTTTGATTATCGCTTCCCATTACCTTCCTTTGTCCCCTTCCGCCATCTCCCTTAACCCATTCTTTCCAGCTCGTCCCTCTTCTACTTGAACGCCTCTTTTCTTTTTTGCCCTCTTCTATCGTCCATCACACTATGCTGATGGGCCCAGTATTACGAAGGTCTTGTGCAGGTAATGGCAGTCCCTGTGAGGACGTAAATGCAATGGCCACTTCATGTCCAGAAACAGTGTTTCAAAGCACTCTTCCCAACCTCTGGCTCTTACATTCTTTTACCCTCTCTTCTGCAGTGTCCCCTGAGCTGTGGAGGGTGTGATGTAAATGTCTCATTTAGCACTCAGTAGTCACTCTTAGCACTTGGATGAGTTTTGGATCTCCCCAGCAGTCACCATAGAAGAAGCTTCTCTGACCAAAGGTGAAATATCTTGGGACATAAACATAAATATTTAGAGGGCAATTTTATGGCTACAACATGTCCATTTAGTCAAATAACAGTAGCAGCTTTCTTGCTGGGACCTATGACCTGCCCAACCATAGGCTGTTGATTAGGTTTTCTGGATCAGGTATGAATCCCCTCCCATGCAGCATTTTAAAAACCTCATTTAGAAACAAATAGAGAACTTTACGTAAATGGTATTACACTGTATGTATATTTTTCTGCAGAATTTTTTTTTTGGCTTAATACTTAAAAAATATTTCTTACATGTGTTTCTGATACATTCATCTTTAAGTACTTTATTGCATTTCTATCTCTAGTCCATTTAATCATTTTCCTATTGACTGAATGTCTTTTTCATTGAACATTTTGAGGGACAAGAAAGAGGAGTCTACGGTGTCATTTTTTTTTAAATTTTTTATTTATTTATTTGAGAGTGACAGACACAGAGAGAAAGACAGATAGAGGGAGAGAGAGAGAATGGGCGCGCCAGGGCTTCCAGCCTCTGCAAACGAACTCCAGACGCGTGCGCCCCCTTGTGCATCTGGCTAACGTGGGACCTGGGGAACCGAGCCTCGAACCGGGGTCCTTAGGCTTCACAGGCAAGAGCTTAACCGCTAAGCCATCTCTCCAACCCTACGGTGTCATTTTTAAAGTTAGAGTGGAAATGAATGTTGCCTTGACTTTTGTGGAAGCTAATTTCCCTTTTGGTGTGCAGTGCCCTGGCTTATCATATTTCTGGGGAAACCCTTTGTGCTTCCCCCAGTGAAGGCGGAGAGGGGTGGTGTTTCCTTCCACAGATGAACACGTCTTGTGCAGAATGCAGAGCAGCATCTGCCGTGGCACAGCCAGCTCAGGAGGAATTGAGCTGCTGCAGCAGAAGCTTGCGTTACTCTTACTCGGCTGAAATCCTCAGATTTTTTCAGACAAATTATTGATGGAAACTTGTTGGCATCAAATCTTTGTTGCAGTGTGTTGGAATTTTCTGCAATTTGTGGGACATGCCTTATTTTGTAAGAGGATAACAGTACCTTTTATGGTAAAAAAGACTTCTTAAATTGTGGCATGTTTTTACAGGCGCAAGCCACAGAAAAATGAGAGCTAGCAATGCAGACAGAGAGACTTCTTTTTGACAGATGGTTGATGTGAGGTAAATACTTGTGTTAAAAACAAACTGCAGTTGCTGTTATAAGAAGCAATCTCTAATGCAGTTTTATCTTTTCAATGCTTTTGTCTTTCATTTGCATCATGCTGGCTAATGGTTAGGGCATTTTTACAGAATACGTAGTGCAGTACTTCATTCAGGTTGTCCCTTCAAGTGATTGGCTATATAGTGCATTAACCAGAAGTGCTGAAGCAGCAAGGGAAACACTAATAAGCGGGCTGCTTTCCAGGGATGGTAGCTAAGGCAAGGCAGGCACCAGCCAAACTTGAGAAGAAATTGCTACTTGGGCACTCAAGATGCAGGCTGGCCAGATAATGCTATTAGCAAAGAACTTCTCATTCTAATTAAGCTAATGGACATTTTGAACCACCAGATTGTGTGTGAAAAAGAGTGACCAATTTTAAGCATATTAGAATTAGGGGTCATGCAAAAACACGTTTGACAAAAACTTATTTAGAATGAAAAATGATCTTTCCTCTTTGTACAAAATGATAAATTCCAGAGTCTCAGGAATGATTTAACTCAACTGCTGTTTGTTTCTTCCTTGGCTATGAGGGAATGGGTGTTGAATGGACAGCCAGGAAAGGAGTTATAGTTTTTTTTAAAAAAATTTACCAAAAACAAAAAAAAACCCTTCAACTTCCCAGGCATGGTGGTACACACGCCTTTAATCCCAGCACTCAGAAAGCAGAGTTAAGAGGCTCGCTGAGTTTGAGACCAGCGTGTGACTACAGAGTGAATTCCAAGGTCAGTCTGGGTTACTGTGAGACCCTACCTGGAAAAACCAAAAAAAAAAAAAAAAAAAAAAAATGATTGCACATGTAGATACCAGAGGCAACTTTTGGGTCATTCCTCATCTTCCACCTCATTTTGAGGCAGGGTCTCTCATTGTTTACTACTCAATTTATAAGCTTTGGGACAATTTTGAACTTAGGATTCTCTTACCGCTCTTTTTTTATACTTTATTTTACACTCATTTTTATACTATATTTTATTTTCTTTATTTGAGACACACACAGACAGAAAGGCAGATAGAGAAAGAGAAAATAGACACACCAGGGCTTCTAGCCATTGCAAGCAAACTCAAGTCATGAGCTACCTTGTCTATCTGGCTTACATGGGTACTGGGAAATTGAACCTGGGTTTTTAGGCTTTGCAGGCAAGCACCTTAACCGTTAAGCCATCTGTCTAGCTCACGCTTTTTTATTTTTTAAAGCTGGGTGTGGCACATGCCTTTGATCCTAGCATTTGGGAGGCAGAGGTAGGATTGCTATGAATTCAAAGCCAGCTTGGACTTTTTTTTTTTTTTTTTTGACCTCTCCCTCTTGAATTTGGGGATGACAGGGAACCACCATGCTCAGTTTATGTGGTGCTGAGGATTGAATCCCACATACATGCTGGACAAATGCCCTTCCAGTTGAGCTCCAGCTCAGCTACATCCCTAGCTTCCTCCTTTAAAGTTATAGTTAGATGGAAAGAGAATGACTGAGAAAATGTTTCTGGTTTTTAAAAAATACTTATGTGTGTGTGTTTGTGTGTGTATGGGCAGGCCAAGGTCTCTTGCAGTTCCAAACACTGAGACTGTGTCTGGTTTAATGTAGGTGCTGGGGCCGGCAAGTGCCTATAACTGCTGAGCCATCTCCATAGCCCCAAATTTTTGTGCATTATTGCTACTTCAGTTAATCTCAGAATTTTTTCTTAAAGTATGTATAGTATAGGTGGAGAGAGAAATGCTGGTATGTGAAAGGGCTTCAAGTTTTAGTAATCTCCAGTCATTCCAACTCTTGCTCCAGAGACTTTTGTGGCTTATGAATCAGACTTGCTTTGTAAGTGCACCAATAGTTCCGAGTTCTGGATAGCTTGAAACATCTGCTGTCAGAATCACTTTTGTTACAAATCCTTATCTTCTCATTATTAAGAGTTTTCAAGCTATTTTTCATATTCTGAAGCACAGAGATGGGGCGAAAAAATTTTCCCTTTTTTAAAGTGCTTTTAAAAATATCAGGTTGTTTCAGAGTCCCAATTTTTACATCTGTCTGAGTTAACCATGTAGGACTCAACAATTGAATACTTTATTCCAGAGAAATGAAGTATTTCAAGGTTTCTTTTAATCATTCTGGATTTACTGCAGGCTAAACAACCCAAGTTTTTTCAAAAGTGTCCTCATGAGATCTTTACAAACCATTTGGCCTGACTTGCCGACGTGTCAGTGCTAGCAGGCTCAGGCGGGCCTTTACCTTTGACATTGACCTTGCCTCTTTCTGTTCTTTTAGGTCTTTCACTGCCATTCCTACAGTGGTTGGCAAGATACCGTTTCTACCTCACCCTTCATGTTCCATGCCAGTGACATCTTAGCTGCTAGAGTGTGGAGCGGGCCTGTGGGAGTCAAGTAAGTGCCTTCTTTACTATTTGGCATGGTTTTTGCTTACTTTGCAAAGCCATGTAGAGAAACTTCCTAAGATTAGTTTTTCAAAAGGCACTTGCTCGATCCCCGTGGGCCAGCTCTTTGCTCCAGCCTGCGGTTGCACACCTGGTAGCTAACATGGGCTCACTCAGGTGAGCTGACTTAGAATGGAACATGTTTGCTAGGGCAGACCCAGTGGGATGATGGATTTGATCTTGGCCCGAGCATTCACACTGGTGCGCAACTCCTGACTCATCCCCAAATAAATCAGCACTGTTAGGTTCAATAGTAAATTACTCTGGCCGCCTGGAAATTTAAGTTGATAGATGACCAAGTCTGTTGGTCTAAACCAGCAGGATTGCATGAAAACATAATAGCTTTTCCAAGGTCAGTGACCTTGGCATTTATCTTAATTACTTGCTTAACATATGGAAGAAATTGTGGTTAACATTAAGCAAGCTTGGGTTTCTGTGTTTATTGCTGAAGTTGCTAAAACCTGGTATTTTACTTTTGCAGGTCATCTTGTAAATTTTACCTATATAAATTAACACATCCCCTGTTATGCCATAACAACCATGTAAGGGATAGTGTTTTCCTGCTCTGTCTTAGGTATTGGTGATGTGACCTGTTCACGCAGGGGAAACTTGAACATTCACAGGTATGTGAAGATCATGACTTGTAAGCATTTTCTTCCTGCAAACAAAACAGTTTATTTTAGTATAAATTTGTGATGTAGTTTTACGAAATCTATCGTTTTAGTTGTTTTTTTTTTTCTGCCCCACTTATTACACTAGGACAGAGACTGGCAGACAGGCTTGCACTGCTGCTTGTTTTTATAACGTTTCATTTGAAGACAGTTTCATTCATTTATATATTGTCTGCAGCTGCCCTTGTACTACAGTAGAGTTGGGTCGTTGCCACAGAGACCCTCTGATCCTGATCCACAAAGCTTAAAACACTTCTCACCTCTTCAGTAAAAAGATTGTCAACCCCTACTGTAGAAGAACCGGACTTCAAATTGTATGTAGATGCAAACCTGCTATTGCTTTCAAAGAAGCTTCTAGGGAGAAAACCAAGAAAGCCTAGGCCTATTTCCAGAAGCTGCTGACTAGAAAGTAACTATTTCCAGAATACGGATTGGTAAGATTATTAGTACAAAGCAATGAAATGGAAAGCTAGGATGGCCGTCCAGCTTTATATGTTCTTTTATTCCTTATTCTTTCTCTCTCTTTTTATGTATAGGCATTAACTCAATGGTAGGATGGTGTAGTCAGCTTTATGTTGGTGGGATGAGTTCCAAACCAGACACGTTTATGGGAGGAATGGGTTTATTTCATGCTTACAGATCCACAGGAAGTTCCCTAATGGCCAAAGAAGCTGCTCCTCTCTCACAGATCCTAACAGAGAGCCACAACCAAACAGCCAGCAGCATCATAAGCAAGCCCAAAACCAGCTGCAACACAGCAGGGACCCTGGTAGAACTTAGACCCCTGGTAGAACTTAGACCCCTGCATACCTTTGACCTAGAAATCAAATCAGAGTCCCTTCCCCCCCCCCCCACACACACACAGTGACATCTCCTCCAGGCAGGTGGCTGGGTCTCTCACTGACTTGGAATTCACTGTGTAATCTCAAGATGACCTTGAACTCATGGAGGTCTTCCTATCTCTGCCTCTCAAATGCTGGGACTAAGGAGGTCTGCCACCATACCCGGCTAAAGTTTCAAGCTTTCATAAAATATCTGAGTTGACTGGGGAACATCCATTTAAATTACCAAGATGTTACTAGATTCTCTAAAGGTTTTATAGAACAAATAAGGACAAAAGATGTAGTTATGATAGTGACACAGCCAAGAAATGGTCATGGAAGGACCTCTTAATCCATGGAAGAATTATTATAGTTAACATAGACTTGAAATCATGAGTGTTAAAAACTAGAAATATTCGAGGAATGTTAGCTTTACTTAGAAGTTTGATTTGTTTATTATTTGAAAATTACTAGAAGATTTCTTCCTAATGAGTCATTAAGTGCTTGTAGTGTATAAGTCAGAAAGATTAGAAATGGAATAAAAATGAAAATCTGAAGCTTGTGCATATTTTTTGGGGGGGTTTTCAAGGCAGAGTGTCACTCTGGCCCAGGCTGACCTGGGATTCACTGTGTAGTCTCAAGGTGGCCTCAAACTCACAGCAATCCTCCTACCTCTGCTTCCCAAGTGCTGGGATTAAAGGCATGTGCCACCACGCCTGGCTATTTGTGCATAATTTTATAACTAGGTACAAAACCAAAATTGGCATAGACAGAATGTTTCCCTTATTTATTTATAAAACATAGATGGAAAGAGTGTGTATGCATGTGTGTGTGTCATGTCCAACGGCTTTTGAAGTGCATCCAGGTTTTATTCTAAAAGGAGTTTAGCAGGTGCATTAACTCCGCAGATTATGTGTTAAGTAGACATTTAAAAATAAATTTTGTGCCGGCTGTGGTGGCACATGCCTTTAATACCAGTACTCAGGAAGCAGAGGTAGGAGGATCACTGTGAGTTTGAGGCCTGCCTGGGTCCACAGAGTGGGTTTCAGATCAGCCAGGGCTAGAGGGAGACCCTACATCAAAAAAAAAAAAAAAAGTTTTAGATTTGGAGATAAACATGACGATATTTTAGCATTCTCTGTATTTACCGTCCTCCCATTTGCCTTTAAAAAAAAATTTCTACTATGGCACATTTATTGCAATTAATGAGCCCGTCTTGATTTATCACTTATCATTTATCACTTATCACTTACCATTTATCAGGTTTCTCTTTTTTTCTGTTTTAGAATTTTTTAAAAAATGCTAGAGATTGCTAACTGATTTTTTTTAAACTAACATTCATTGAGTTAGAAGTCATAAATTAGAGTATTTCTGAAGTTCCTTCATTTTCTAAGATGCTGAACAAGCCCAATTGCCACAAAATTCTGACTTGTAACATTCTATTTTCCTATAACATGTTGAAGAAGTTGTTACTTTATCAATAACAATGATTCTTCACTTGATTCTAAATTTTAGCAATATCAATTCCAAGGAAGTCAAGACAAATTTGATCACCTCTGTTATTAAGTGTCATTTTCCAAATTCCTACTAAAATATTCTAAAGTAAATTGCTTCCCTTGGGAGTCGTGTGTATCAGCTACCCTACTTCAGAATGCTTTTGCTCCTGTAGGTGTTTTGAAGTTGATACCTTCTGATGATTCCTGAATCATTCACATCTCACTAAAGAACTCACAATAAGTTTTCCTTAGAAGTTGTTCAGTTACTTATAGAAGCTGAACACAACCATGTCCCATGACTTGGCATTTCCACGCAACAGGATTGTGTTCATACTCACCAAAACAAAAAAGAATGAACAAATATGTCCACTCCAGATGAAGCGTCCACATTCCAAATGCCTGTCAGTAGTTGCAAGGGGAAATAAATTGTGACAGAATCACCCATGAAAAAGTACGTAGTGGTTAAAGCTACATGTAGAAAAGCTTGAATCATACAAATACGATGTCTGTTGAGTAGAGGAAGTCACATGCCAATAGCACATCCTCTGTGGTCTCATTTACATCGGTTTCATGAATGAGTACTCTTGCTGTGGTAGCAGAGTCAGGAGACTGATTATGTTTGAGTGTGTGGGGAAGTGTTCGTGTGAGGATGAAGGGCTTCTGGGATGCTAGTAAAAATCTGTTTCTCTCAGGTGTGTCTAGCCTGCAGGCTGTAAGTTGTGAACCTGGCACAGCACAAAATCATAAACGTACTTAAAACATTATGAGTTTTGTTTTTTTAAACTCAATTGCCTGGTTCTGGGGCATGATCTTTGTAGGTGACAATGACTAAAAGTCAAAAGGCTAGACATGCTTGTAGATATTGATTACATAGGTGTGTATACCTTGTGAAGTATAATGAAGCTTATGTACATGCTATTCTTCATGGAAAACATGAACAAAAAAAATCTTTAAATATTAGCAATCCAAAAGAAAACCCACTAAATTTCACTACAAACATTTAAGGGATATATATAGGACACATTGAGTTAATTAACTGCATAGCTTAGAATAAATGAGTCCGGGGTTATAAGAGTTTGAGGGATACTACTATTTTTAAAGTTGTTACAGTCCTATTAGTATTGTCAGATGAACAGCCTAGGTGGTTGTTAGTGTTTTGGGGTGGTAAGGTTTAGGGGACGCCTCAGGGGAGGACAGCTTTTCTTCCTGGTAGGTATAAAGTAGAGTCAACTTTGCCCATCCATGCTGCGGTACTGGCTGATAAGCCAAACGGCTGTGACTTGGCACCTCAGCGTGCTCCTATGTGGTGCTTCATTCTCCTTCCCACTGGTGGCCTGAGCCATATCAGCGCGTGCGCTTCACTCAGGCCTGCCTCTCAGCACATCGCACACGCTCATTTGACTTTCAAAGCAGCATTCTACACCTAACCAGAAGGGTGAGTCTTCTTCCCACATGGAGCCCTCTTGTGACTTTTCTTATTGGTACCTTTGGTTTTTCTCTTTATTTGAGCGGAATTACTTTTGGCTTTTCCCCTTTCCTATCATCCTTTTAAATTGTGATAAAATACACATTAAATGAAATTTACCCTTTATGATGGTAGGTCTACTCAGACTGTAGTAAGAGACCCCATCAGCCTGTTCCCTTGAACACGACATGCTCCTGAGTCTGGAAAACTCCCACAGATTTCAGGAAGTGCCTCTAGAAGCCCACTTAAAGAATGCCAGCTCAGTGCTCTGAGTCAGGCGCTGTGGCTTCTTGCGTTGTTTTTATCACTCTGCAAATGCTCTGTGCTCTCCTTGGTTTCTGTGTGGAACTTCGTCTCTTGGACTGTGCTGGTATTTTTGTTTTGGTTCTGTTTTTTAAAAATTAAGTCTTGGGCTAGAGAGATGGCTTAGCGGTTAAGCGCTTGCCTGTGAAGCCTAAGGACCCCAGTTTGAGGCTTAACTCCCCAGGACCCATGTTAGCCAGATGCACAAGGTGGCACACACGTCTGGAGTTCATTTTCAGTGGCTGGAGGCCCTGGCACGCCTATTCTCTCTTCCTCTCTCTATCTGCCTCTTTCTCTCTCTGTCTGTTGCTCTCAAATAAATAAATAAAAATAACAAAAAAATTTAAAATTAGGTTTCTGAGCAAGTATTTGTGATATATGCTAAATACATTGGCTGATTTTTATAAAAGGAAAACATAAAATTACTTTTAGTTGTGAGTATTTGGTACTTATGAAATGAATAAATTTTTGTTAAATAAACTTTTTTTTATTTACAAAAACACTGTTATCAAACTTTTGGACATAAGAATGGTGACAAAAATACTAAAGTAGGGCTGGAGAGATGGCTTAGCGGTTAAGCGCTTGCCTGTGAAGCCTAAGGACCCCAGTTCAAGGCTCGATTCCCCAGGACCCACGTTAGCCAGACGCACAAGGGGGCGCACGCGTCTGGAGTTTGTTTGCAGTGGCTGGAGGCCCTGGCGTGCCCATTCTCTCTCTCTCTCTCTCTCTCTCTCTCTCTCTCGCTTTCACTCATTCTGTCTCTGTTGCTCTCAAATAAATAAATAAAAATAAACAAAAAATTAAAAAAAATACTAAAGTAGTATAAATTAAATTTTTTTTTCCCCAAGGCATGGTCTCGTTGTAGCCTAGGCTGACCTGGAATAATTCACCAAGTAGTCTTAAGGTGACCTCAAACTCACGGCAATCCTCGTACCACTGCCTCCCAAATGCTGGGATTAAAGGTGTAGGCCACCATGCCCTGCAAAGATCATTTATTTACTTTTTGGTTTTTCAAGGTAGGGCCTCACTCTGGCCCAGGCTGATCTGGAATTCATTATGTAGTCTATGCTGGCTTTGAACTCATGGCAATCCTCTTGCCTCTGCCTCCTGAGTGCTGGGATTAAAGGCAGGAACCACCACACTTGGCTGTTTTTCTTATAATGAATGAATTTGAGTTTGTTTTTTTTTTTTTAATCTGTGCTGGGGATTAAACCCAGGACCTTGTTCATGCTAGGCAAACACTCTATCACTGATCTTATATATCCAACACCATTTTTTTTTTCAAGGTAGGGTCTCACTATAGCCCAGGCTGACCTGGAATTTACTACGTAGTCTCAAGGTAGCCTTGAACTAACAGCGATTCTCCTACGTCTGGCTCCCTAGTGCTGGGATGAAAGGAGTGCACCACCACACCTAGCCAGCCCCATCTTTTTAAGGTACTATATTTTCCTTTGCTGTAACTAAAGCTGATATTACCTCTTATAGTCATATTAATCTATATGATTTGTTGGAGTTCTTTGTAGAGAAACTGATTCTTTGTGATTTGAGTTGTAGGTGTTTTTGTTTGTTTGTTTGTTTTAACCTTTTATGTCCCTTAAGTCTGAATGTACACATTCAACTCCTGGGTACAATTTAAGGACTGTGTGGCTAAATGAACTCAGTGGTCTTCATGCTGACAGTATCTGAAGACAGCCATGTGGATGAGGGTTGGGTTAGATTCAGTCCTTCTCCTGATTGAGGAGCAAATCTCATTTAAGCATGTGAGGGAATGTTCTCTTAATGGATCAAGTTTAAACATAGACCTGTTGTCCTTGAAAGGTACATACTTCAATATTACGTTTGATGTTGGAAAGGAAATGCCAACTTTTCCCAGTTCATTGCACAAAACTGACATGCTTCTGTGTGTTGAATAAATGAATCTCTGGATCACCTTGAAGGTTGGTTTATCTGGTTTTTTAAGACTTTTTGTTTTCAAGGTTTTATTTAACAAATGCTAATTTCTATGTCTACACACATACTTTCATGTAACTATGAATTTATATTTTTCTCTTTGTGCCTTATCTAATTTGCTCTAACACTTTCCTCTTCACTGTACTCTGCATTACCACATAGTATATATCCTGCCACATTTTCCCTAGAACTTTACTAATTATTTTAGCTATTTTTAATCTGCCTGTCAACATATACTCTTCCAGGAGCATGTTACATAGTTACATATTTTGTAGCTTTATAAAACTAGATCATATTAATGCATTCTTTTCTACATCTTTTCACAGGCAGTACTAAATAGTAGAGCTTCCTCTAAGCCAATCTGTAGGAGTTATCTTCGAGTTGTTGAGACAAAACAGCCAACCAGAAGCAACTCATGGGAAGAAAGGATTTATTTAAGCTTACAGTCTTGTTTTTTCATGGCAGGGAAAGCATAGCAGAGCAGAGGTTGGTCATCACATCTTGTCACACCAGCTTGGAGGTAGCAGCAAGAGAGAGCTAGCTCTGAACACCCAGTGGGCTGGATCAATAATCCTCAGGATCTGCCCCCACTAACACATTCCCTCCAGCAAGGCTCCACCTCCCAAATTACCACCAGCTGGGGACCAAGCATTCAAAACTCGTGAGGCCATGGAGAACACTTAATGTCAAACCACCACACAATTAGTATAGCTTGTCATTAATCCATTGACTATGTAATATGATGTTATATGTGGCATTATTCCATAGTGGGGCCCTGTTTTTATTTATTTTTATATTATTTATTTATTTATTTCTGCATATGTGTGAGAGAGGGAGGGAGGGAGGGAGGAAGAGGCAGATAGAATGGGTGGATCAAGGCCTCCAGCCACTGCAAATAAACTCCAGACACATGCACCATCTTGTGCATCTGGCTTATGTGGGCATTGGGAAATTGAACTTAGGTCCTTAGGCTTCACAGGCAAGTGCCTTAACTGCTAAGTATCTCTCTAGCCTTGGCTTTGTCTTTATTAACTGATCTCATTGATTGGTTTTTGTTTCACATTATTTGTCACTGTGAACATTGTACAAAGCATCTTGTATATGTCCTTGTGTGCATTTTTTATATATAAGTAGGGGTTGAATTGCTTGTTCCAAGGATATGTACATATGCACATTTAAAAATTGTCAGACTGCCTTCCAAATTTACCAATGAGTCTAAGGGTCATTTCTGGTTCATGTAAAACCAGAAAATATAATTATAGCTGGGTGTGTGGTACACGCTTTTAATCCTAGCATTCGGGAGGCACAGGTAGGCGGATTGCCAAGGGTTCAAGGCCACCCTGAGACTACAGAGTGAAATTCCAGGCCAGCCTGAGCAAGCATGAGACCCTACCTCAGAAAACCAAAAAAAAAAAAAAAAAAAAAAAAAAAATTATATAGTCTTCTGTAGTTATAAAATTTTCCATATCTTAAAAGAATCTTTTAAATCTTTATTTTAGAGAGAGAGAGAGGAGAGATAGAGAATTGGTACGCCAGGGCCTCAGCCACTGCAATCAACTCCAGACACTTGTGCTACCTAGTGGGCATGTGCAGCCTTGCACTTGCCTCATCTTTGTGCATCGGGCTTATGTGGGATCTGGATAGAGATTAAACACGTGTCCTTAGGCTTCACAGGCAAGCGCTTTAACTGCTAAGTTATCTCTCTAGTCCCTTAAAATAATTTTATGTGAAGAGTTCTGTTATAAAATTAACCATGTTTTTGTGTTCAGAGAGGCTTTGTTAAAGTAACACAAAATAAAACAAAAAAAATTTCAATCAAGGCTCTAGTTGACATACTTGGGACTAATGTAATATTCTAATAAACTAGAAGGTAAATGGAATTGAGAGAAATTTTAATATCTGACTTTGAGAATAGGGGTTTGTTAATAGATTTTTGTTTTTAAATTGGGTATTTGCTTGGTTGCAAGAGGATTAATTACAAGAGTCTCTTTCTCTAGTAGTCTCCCAGCTTGAACAGATAAATATAGAGCACCAGTGTTCAGAGAGGGAATGCTGCAGAAAATGTGTGGGTAGCTGTTGTAGTTTTACACAGTAGATAACATCTACAATAAAGAACAGATGAAAATGCTCATTGAGGATTAGTGTTCTTGAAACATCATCAAGTAAAACATTCCCCAAGCCTAGCATTTAGAGCCATTCATAATCTTGCTCATTTTGCATGTCTGGTGATACATCCCACTGAGCTCAACACACTTTCCTTTAATTCCACATTTCTGTGTGTTTACAGCACTCATTCCCAGTGCCAACTTTTGTCCTCATCCTTTGAAAGTCACATATCTCCCTTTTTTTGTCCCAGTTGCAGGCCATATACTCACATTACTTTCTTCATGGTCCACACTGATCTTTTTAACTTTTGTAACACTGATACTTTGAATTCCCTCCAACTGGATCATGATATCATGATCATATGAACACAGCAGTAGAATGATTTGGTGGTGTGTGTATGTGTGTTTTCTTGAAGGCCTTATATGGAAAGCACTGTTCTAAACACTGGGCTTATAGAAATGAGCAAGATAACAATGTTTCACTCTTTATCAACTGTATCTTTTTAGTAGGACAGACAGCCAGTGACTAAAATAATTGATGAGGGAATACTACATGGTAAGGATTGCATGAAAAATTTATATAAGATGAATCAGAGCTCTTGGTTGCAAATGGCAGAACAAGGGTAAGCCAGAGAAATTTTTTTTTTTTTAAGGGTATTAGGTAGCTAACAGAAACCAGAGAATCAACCTTGTCATGTCCTTAGCCAGAATCAATTCCCACATTGTATCACTGGATTGGAGGCCTTCCTGCTTTTGCTGTTGGGAGCTGTGGTGGTTTGATTCAGGTGTCCCCCATAAACTTAGGTGTTCTGAGTGCTAGGTTCCCAGCTAAGGGAGATTTGGGGATTAATGTCTCCTGGAAGCAGTGTATTATTGGGGGCAGGCTTAGGGATATAGCCAGTGTCCGCCACACTCTCATGTTGCTGTTGTCTACCTTATGTTGGCCAGGGGTTGATGTCCACCTTCGGCTCATGCCATCGTTTTCCTTTGCCATCATGAGTGTGTAAGCCAAAATAACTCCCCTTTCTCCCCACAAAGCTGCCCTTGGTTGGGTGATTTCTGCCAGCAATGCGAACCTAACTGCAACAGTAATGTTGGTAAGGAGAGTGGCATTGCTGCTGGACACCTGACTATGGCTTTGGCCTTTTAGAGCTGATTTTCAAGAGGAATATAGAAGGATTTAAATCCTTGGCCTAAGAGACACCTTGCAGTGCTGTAAGTATAGCTTGATGGATTCTTCTGGTCAGAATTGCAAGACCCGAATGCAGTAAGAACTATGGACCCTGAAATTTGGCTTATGAGGGTGAAAAGGAGCATTTGTCTAGACTGGGCTCAAAGCAGTATGTGTGAGAGGCTTGCTGTTATGCCCATGTCCTGAGAACTTGTGCAGGGTTGCATTGCATAGAAATAGATGAGTGTGAGCAGAGGTATATGACACAGAAAGAAAAATCTTTGGGTGAACTTTGTTGCCTGTTCAGCTGCAACTGAGAGATTACAACTTTTGAGACTGGGCCAGCTGACCTACACTGGGGCAACAGGAAGAATGTAGACTCTTTTGAAAGGGCCTGAGTGGTCAAGGAGTGTCTGTTCTTCAAAGTCTGCTTTATTCCCCCCTGGTTTAACAAATTGGCACCCTACCTGGTATTGTGGAGTATAAAAAAATGCAGGAAAGAAAGGGTCATTGAGTTTGCAACGTGGTCTTATGTTTTGGAAGCGGCCATGACAGTGTGAAGCAGGTTTGCTGGATGCCTGCGTGGAAAACTGATAGAACTGTGGGTTACACTGGAGACCCAGTGAAGAGGCCAGGACCACAAGATAGATGCTGAAGAGAACTGCCTGCCTGAATGAAGTTTTCCAGACTGTGAGTAGCCTAGCTGGAAGGGCGGAATTGGAACTCCAGAGGCTTCTTGCTGGTTAGGGTTATCAGACTTAGAGACTTGTCACTGGCTAGAGTTGTTGGTCTTGGAGCTACAGAGTTTGATGTTTGCCCTGGTTGTTTTAAATCTTCTATTGGTTGAATGTTTCTTTGCTATGCCTAATGCCGTCTTTTGCAGTGTGTTTATTCTGTGCCATTATGGGTTTTGGGGGGATTTTTTTTGGTAGTATGGCTCAGTTAAAAGACTTTGGAATATGGGGATGTTTGAACATCATTAGGACTGATAAAGAAAATGTGGGAACTTTGAAAGTTGGACTGAATACATTGTATTTTCTATCATGTATGGTTATCAGTTTATGGGGGTCAGGGGCAGAATGTGGTGGTTTGAGTCAGGTGTCCTCCATAAACTTAGGTGTTCTGAATGCTATGTTCCCAGCTGATGGAGATTTGGGAATTAATGCCACCTGGAGGGAGTATATGTTAGGGGTGGGTTTATGGGTGTTATAGCCTGTGTCCCCTTGCCAATGTTTGGCATATTCTCCTGTTGGTATTGTCCACTTGATGTTGGCCAGAGGGTGATGTCCACTCTCTGCTCATGCCATCGTTTCCCCCTGCCATCATGGAGCTTCCCTTCAAATCTGTAAGCCAAAATAAACCTTTTTTTTTTCTCCAAAAGCTGCTCTTAGTCAGGTGATTTCTGCCAGCTATGTGAACCTGACCGCAACAGGAGCCTATTTTTACTCAGTATCATATGCAGCCATGAGGACCTCTTTCACTGGAAGAAAGCTGATGTCCCTCTGGGATGTCTTCAGGACAGATTCCACATGTCTCTATGAGAGCATTTACACCCGAATTGGAGCACCATGGACTGTTTGAGTGGCAGGAGAACATAGGTCACATACCTGGTTTACGTTTGTGAGAAAGGCTGAGGAAGTGAGATTTTTTGCTTATGTCATGGAAGATAAGAGAATTTCTCACCTTATAAAGACTATTTAAAGGTACTGAGTAGTCAAACATCATGGGGAATTTTATAATGTAAAGAATGAGATGATCAGTTTAGATTTGAGTAGTCACAGAAGGTCTCACTAGGGGTGGTTGACACTTACATGACAAGGCAAAATCCATGGAAGGATGTGGGTGAAGAGTTTTCCGGCCAAGGGAATAAGTGAAAAGCCTCTTGTGACCAGAGGATGGCATGGGTGTTACATGAGTTCTGTTGTGATGGGGGATGGCGTGGGCCTTATACGAGCTCTCTGTCAGGAAGAGCAGATTGGCTGATGTGGCCTGAGTTTATAACCAAGAGAACATATGCTATGAAGTAACTAGGAGGGAAGGTTTTGACAGATGTTTGAGGAGGCTCAGCTTCCTTTCTCCTCCTCTGAGATGTCCTGTTGAGAACAGGGGTGTAATTATAGGTGAGAACATAAGAAAGGTATTTTGGTATTACTAAACCCCCACGAGCTGTTGGGTATCATGAAGCGACTAAAATTATTGGTATACTGTTGAGGAGAGCAGCTTGAGGAATCTAGCAAAAATAAAAGATGTGAGAAAGACTGTCCAGCCAGTGGACGCATAAAGCCTTCTGTATTTATTCCAGTTCCCACCCAGTAAGTCTGGAAACAGATCCTTCTTTTTCTTTGTACCTTGATGTCCAGCAAGAATGTGTTGTGGTAGCGGTCACTTGCACTGTGCTAGCAGTCCTGACTGCGTCAGAATAACAAAAGCCTGCAGCCCCAAATGAGCCCCGGTAGTTCTATCCTTTGGAAGAACTGCATTAGAGACTGGGCATAGTGATGCGTGCTTATAATCCCAGCACTGGGGACGGGGAGGCAGGAGGAGCAGGAGTTGGAGGCCAGCCTGGACTACTGGAGGTATATAACTCAGAGGAAGATCAGTTGCTTAGCATGTACAAGGTTCCACAACCAAGAAAAAAAGTTGTATCCTATAGTAACGTGACAGAAAACTGCCTTTTAGATTCCTTTTTTAAAAAAAAAATCAGTCCCACAAACAAGATAAATTTGCCTTTGGAACACAAAGCATTTGTCACTTTGAATAAAGTAGACTGTGCTTCTTGCTCAGACTCCTCCATTTGTGAAACTTGGCTCCAAAACTGAGAACACACAGTCTGGATTCATCTAATCCTCTCTTACTTCAGAGGTGGCGTTTGGGCTTTCAACGTGCTAACAGACAATGGGAGGTAGTACTCACTCATTCTTCACACTGTTCATGTCTTGTGCATTCTTTGTGGTTGAGAGCCTCTCATGTAACGTGGAGCAGCATCCTAAGCCTCTGCTCCATGGAGCAGGTTTATGTCCCTGTCAGCTGTGAAAACTCAAGATAGCTCTAGATGTTGCCAGAGACTTTCTCTGCTTGAGAACCATTGCTCTCCTTCTCTTTGACCTTATTTTAAAAATGTATTCTGGGAGTGGAGAGATGGCTTAGCGGTTAAGCACTGGCCTGTGAAGCCTAAGGACCCCAGTTTGAGGCTTGATTCCCCAGGACCCACGTTAGCCAGATGCACAAGGAGGTGCACGTGTCTGGAGTTCGTTTGCAGTGGCTGGAGGCCCTGGAGCGCCCACTCTCTCTCTCTCTCTACCTGCCTCTTTCTCTCTCTGTCACTGTCAAATAAATAAAAAATGAATAAAATATTTAAAAATTTTAAAAAATGTATTCTGTTTGTCCTTTCAAGTATCTGATGGCCACAGTCTGAGAAAATTATGTTTTGTTTGTTTTTGCAGGAAGGTCTCATGATGTTGCCCAGGCTGGCCTTGACCTCCTGAGCACAAACTGTCCTCCAGCCTCAGCCTTTAGTTAAAGCAGTTGAGAGTACAAGTGTGCAGCATCACCCCTTATGCCAGAAAATTTTAATGTGGTCTTAAAAATGAGAAGACCCATTTTCATTGTTTGTATATCATTTAGGTTTTTCCAGCAATACTTCTGTAGGGTCAAATGCAGGGGTGCACTGTGAGCCAGGTAATGTTCTGCCATAGCTCTTTTTTTAAAAATATATTTTTTTTTGCTCATTTTTTATTTATTTATTTGAGAGCGACAGACACAGGGAGAAAGACAGATAGAGGGAGAGAGAGAGAATGGGCGCGCCAGGGCTTCCAGCCTCTGCAAACGAACTCCAGACGCGTGCACCCCCTTGTGCATCTGGCTAACGTGGGACCTGGGGAACCAAGCCTCGAACCGGGGTCCTTAGGCTTCACAGGCAAGCACTCAACCTCTAAGCCATCTCTCCAGCCCTTCTGCCATAGCTCTTTAGCCTTCTCTCCCCTGTGCTCGGTCAGGATGGCTTTCCCATCCTGAATTCTGCCCTACCTTCCTTCAGGTGTGAGCTCTGACTGGGTAAGCCAGTCATTTCAAAACTGCCGAACATAGCCTGCTAAAGGGTCCTAAGAGCAAATAACCTAACATCCCCAAAGAAAGCATTACCAAAAGCCTTCCCGTGCGCTGTGCGTCGTGAGCATGTTTCTTATTTCACAAGTGTTTGTTTCACTTCTCTGCATTTGTGCATCTGTACCGAGTCATGTACAATCAGTGCCCAACCCCATGTACAATAGTGGCTCCATAACATCGTAGCTGAGTTTGGCCAAGTAAGTACACTATGATGTCTGCATGGCAGTGCAATTGCCTAACAGTTCATTGCTCAGAATCTTTAAGTGGGACAGGGATCTTCCTTTAGGTTTTTCTTTTGTTTGGTCATTTTTAGGGTGTATGTGGTGTGTGTGTAGTTTGTGTGCATGTGGGTGCATGGGAGGCCAGAAGATGGATGTCTAGTCTCTTTTCCAATATGAGGCTCTCCACTTCATATTTTGAAACAGGGTCTCTCACCAAACCTGGAACTCACCTAGACTAGCCAGCTAGCAAACCCTAGGGACCCTCCTGTGCCCTCACCCCCCTCCCCCCATGCTAGAATGGCACATGCCGCTGGGATCCAAGCCCAGGTCCTCATGGTATCACTGCAACCTTCCACGTGTTTTTTTTTTAATTTTTTTTTAATTTGTTTATTTGAGAGCGACAGACACAGAGAGAAAGACAGATAGAGGGAGAGAGAGAATGGGCGCGCCAGGGCCTCCAGTCTCTGCAAACGAACTCCAGACGCGTGCACCCCTTGTGCATCTGGCTAACGTGGGACCTGGGGAACCGAGCCTCGAACCGGGGTCCTTAGGCTTCACAGGCAAGCGCTTAACTGCTAAGCCATCTCTCCAGCCCCCTTCCACCTTTTTTTAAAGAAAAATTTTATTTTGTACTTTTATGACAGCATCTCCCTATGCAGCCCAGATTGGCCTTGAATTCACTGTGTAGCCCCAGGCTGGCTTCTAACTTCTGATACTCCTGCCTTCACCTCCCAAGTGTTCTGATTGTAGGTATGTATTGGAACACACAGCAAGACTGTATGTGTGTGTATGTGTGTGTGTGTGTACGTGCAATTAGACATCTTTTTTTTAAATTTTTTATTAACATTTTCCATGATTATAAAAAAATATCCCATGGTAATCCCCCCCCCTCCGCAAACAGAAATCTTTATTGATAAATAAGTTACAATTAATTGAATAGGGTGGTAGCTTGTTGGGGTAATAAAAGTCAAAGTTGCCACCTCCTTCCCCGCCTGCCCTAGTCCCAGCTCTCAGCCTCTGCCTTCTTGCTAAGAGCCTTAGACGACAAGGCCTTGGCAAGCAGCCCAGGCCTTCTGGTGCTCTTGGGGACCTCTGTCTTCCTGGCTGTGAGTATGGGTTACGCCTTGGGGCCCCCAGGCTGGGGAGTTGCTTTGGCCTTGGGTACCACCTCAGCCTTCTGGCTTGTTGTCCCCTTTGTGCTGTAGCTGCATCCTTCTTTTTGGCGGGAATGGCAACACCGTTGAGGACCTTGCTGGGTGAAGGCTTTGCTCTCTCACTGTCAGCTTTGGTTTTCCTGTGAGCTTCTGTTGCTCCTTGTCTGCGTCCACTGCCTTTGACTTTTGACTTCCCGCTGAACCTGTTGGCACTGGGAGGGCCCCTGGCAGCCTTGTCTGATTTTGGAGTGGCCTTCCTTGCCTCTCCCAGTTTTGCCTTGGGATTCCTGGCATGGTTGGCTCTCTAGGAGGCCTTCTCCTAGGCACTTCCTAAGCAGGGACAAGCCTTGCTTGCCACTCCTGGTTTCGTGGTGGCCTTCTCCATCTTGGCCATGTTGGCAGAGTTCTGCTTTGGTTCCTGAGATTTCTTGGAGTCTGCCTGCTCAGCATCTGCGGCTCTCCTGGGGGCTGGTAGGGCACCCATCCTCTTGGTCAAGTTCTTTTTCTTGTTCTTAGGAACCAGTCTGAAGCAGCCTGTGGCACCCCTCCTCTGGAGTTGGCCGGCCTGGTCAGGAGAACTCGGTGCATGCCAGTGTCCAGGGCCTGCTGCAGCAGGTATTTAAAGCAGGTGACATCTACTGCCGAGTGTTCCTGCAGGGTGTAGACCTTGATGGCCACCACCCATGTGCTCTGGTGCTGTGCCCTAGCCTGCAGCGCCTTTAGAACCATGCGCAGCATCGCAGCATCGAGGGGTTGCGGCATCCTGCAACGATGCTGCTGTGCCTGAGACGTGGCTTGTGAGAATCCAGGAACTCAGATGACTCCGATGTGGCAGTGGGGAGGAGGTGGAGGAGGAAGAGGAGACTCTGGAGATGTCTCCAGGAGCCATTGCACAGGAGCTAGCTGCAGACACCTGTGCCCTCCTCATATCAGGACTGTTTCTTATTGTAGCTTTCATGAGATAAAGTTTGGCAGTCATTGGTCAAAACTAACCATGGTAATTCTGTCCTTGTTTGTGGTTGATTCAAGAGTCCAGGTTGACACCAGTCTGTACATGAAATTCCCTTCATAGGCTTGGCAGTGATTCTGGAATGGACATATGATCTGAGTTGGCCTAGCCATCCCAAAGGAAATGGAATTTGGATAAATTCCATTGTTGTCTTGGTTCTTATTCCTGCCCTTTAGAATTTGAGTCTCCATTCTGCATACAGAGAAGCTTGTAAACCCAATACTCGTTCAACCGAGGAGAAGCAGCAGCTGGTATTAAGCGTGGGTGTGACCTGTATAGTTTGGAGTGGAACTGCTCTATTCACCAGCCTTAAAGACTGCTCCTAGGGCTGAGGAGATGGCTCAGAGGATAAGATGTCTGCCTGCAAAGCCTAACCACCTGGCTTCGATTCCCCAGGACCTCCATAAAGCCATATGCACAAAGAGGCACATGCATCTGGAGTTTGTTTGCAGTGGCTAGAAGCCCTGGCACACCCATTCTCTCTCTCTGCTTCTCTCTCTCCTTTCTCAAATAAATAAAAACATTAAAAAAAAAGTCTGCTCCTGCCTCCAGTCTTCTAGAGACAATGCATTTCTGTAAGTCTGTAAACCACTTCTGAGCTTTTGTTCTGTTTGTGACTCTAAGAGCTCTGACTGACAAGTATAGATAGTGGTAATATGGTATCCTGGGGTAATTGCTGCAACTTATTTTCCATTTTTAGATTCTGGGTGAAATTCATACTGATCCTCTTTTTCCAGTAAGTGGACTTGGGAATGAGTTACTTCAAGTCTTAAAAACAAACGGCTAGCTTTAGGCTCTTTTATAAATCATATATTTTGCATATAAAAATCTCTTTTGTCGTTGAGTTAGAGTATTGCTGCATAGCCTGGGTTTGCCTTTATCTGTAGCCCTCCTGCCTTCATCTCCAAGTGCCGAGATGACAGATGTGCACCACCATGCCCAGCTTAAAAAAAAGAAGTTCACGTTAAGAGAGCTGTTTCTCATGTGATTTTTGGTTTTCCTTTTTATTTTGTGGGTTTGAGACCTTGTCTCTTAAACCTTCCTTTTCTCAGACATAATTTCATGAAAAACAACTGTGGGTTCTTACTGGTATGTTTGCTTGTGTTTATTTCTCACCATAAGACTTGAAAGGCAAAATTTCTTGTCTCAGTAATATTATTATTACTATTATTTATTATTATTATTATTATTATTATTATTATTATTATTATTATTGAGGTAAGGTCTCACTCTAGCTCAGGCTGACCTGGGGTTCACTATGTAGTCTCGGGGTAGCCTTGAACTCATGGAGATCCTCCTACCTCTGCCTCCCAAGTGCTGGGATTAAATGTGTTCACCACCACGCCTGGTTTGTCTTGTTATTTTTAAATGCCCTCCTGCAAAAAAAAAAAAAAAAATTAAAAAAAAATTAAGGATATGCAGGTAACAATGAGGGAGAAAATAAAAGCTATTTCATTTGTTCAGACTTAGGATTTTAGCTCTGAGTATTATTGTGGCACCTGGAATATGTTATTAGAAAACTGTAAAAAATAAAAATAAAAATGTGGTACATATACAGAATGGAATTTCATTCAGCCATAAAGAAAAATAAAATTAGGAAATTTTCAGGGAAGTGAATAGAACTGGAAATTACTAATTTTTTAGATTTTTATTTATTATTTATTTACTTGAGGGAGAAATAGAAAGAGAGAGACAGAGAGAATGGGCACACCAGGTACCCTAGCCGCTGCAGATGAACTCCAGGTGCATGCGCCAGCCCATGCATCTGGCTTACATGGGTACTGGGGAATCTAACCTGGGTCCTTAGGCTTGGCAGGCAAGTGCTTTAGCCATTAAGTCATCTCTCCAGCCTGGAAATTATTATGTTAAGGATGTGATCTAGGATCAGAAAGACAAATAGTATATGTTTTCTCTCATGTGCTGATCTTAGTCTCTAATTGTTAAATATGTGTTTCTAGAGGGATTAAACATGAATAAAGGTTAAAAACTCCAGTCATGTGACTGGAGCAGGGTGGGAAAGATAACAGAATAAAGTGGAAGGGATAAATATGGGGGGTGACATATTACACACACACACACACACACACACACACACACACACACACAGAGAGTGAGTGCGAGAGAGAGAGAGAGAGAGAGAGAGACACGAAGGGGAAGTAGAGGATGAACATCAACCAGAATGAAATAGGTAGTATGAAAGCACCATACGGAAACCAAAACTTCATTAGCTAATTTAAAAAGAAAAAGGGCAAGCAGTCCATTCTTCAATTGAGTTGTTCTACTATTGTTGAGTTATAAGGAAGGTTTTCTTGTATGCTTCTTTTCACTTCATTATGAATCTAGCATCCATTCATTTATTTGAACCAATAACCCTCAAAATGTTTTTTCAGTGTCATTCAGCTTTTGAATGCTATCTATCACCAAACAACTGTCATAATTAAAAAATACTGAACAGGAGATTACTGATATGCTGACACACAAGTGCAAAAAATTAAAAAGCACTGGCAATGTTGCTCTACTGTGACAGGATCTGGTGAGCTGAATTAAGTCCCTAGAGTTCCCATGGAGTCTGATGGAGCAGGAAGTACATGATGCTGAGTCGGTCACACACCTGCTGTTGCCTTCTGACACACTCCTTAAGCACAATCCCTTATCAGGTATGTGTGTGTGTGCATATGCGTGCACGTGCGCATGCGTGTGCACACACACACATACGTGTACATATATATGTCATAGAGTACATATATCAAGTACTACATGGTTTTGTATGTAATACTTTGTGTGCTTGTTTTACCTTCCCTCATCAGGAATGTGGATATTTAAGGAATTGCTAACTAGTTTAGCTAGATCTTAAGAGTGGTTTACCTACCATATGTTCCATCTTGTAGTAGCAAATATCAGCTATTGATTAGCTTGATTACATTATGAAAAAGAGCATCCATGAGACCAAAATGGCCCTGTAGAGTGCTTTTTCTACACTTAGTGCCATTAATACAGGTGTAATCTTTCAGTAAAAGCATTTATGTCTGATTAATATTAAATGGAAAAACAGAGCATAAATAGAATGGCTGTGTGAAGTGCTGGAGGAAAGGTAGAGAGGGCTGGAAAGAGCACAGATTTGGTTCCAGACTGGCTTTCAAGTCCCAAGTCTATATCTTCTTTGGATGTCCTTGGACAGTTCATATTAATCTTTCTAAAAGTTCAGTCTTCTAATGTATAACATGGAATGGGTCACATCTGTCTTATAAGCTGGTGAGGCAGTGTGTGAATAGCATTTATGCTAGTACTTGGCCCACACAGCTACTCAGCAATGGTGCCATCGCTACACAATGTTTCAAGTTTGTATATTCTGGGAAAATTCAGGTAATCTTCTACAGTTAAGTTGGAACAGCTACTCAATCTCAAGTCTCTCTGCTCATTTAATTTCACAGAAGGCACATCAAGTAAATCTGGACCTGTTTTTTGTTAAGGCTTCATTTTTTTATAATGATGAAATATGCTTATTTAAGTAAATTTGGGAAAATATTTTAAAAGTCACATTTTATAAAATTTACACAAGACTTTAAATGGGAATGTGGTTCAAGAAGGAAAGAAAAGTCTCTCAGAAGTAAACAGTACTGGTGTTAACTGGAAGTTACGAGGAAGAGCAGGAGGGAGAGGCTATAAAGACTGATGGATAGATCCTGAGCTGGAGACATGAGCTCCATGGCAGAACACTTGGCTAGCGGACTCAAGATGCTGGGTTCAGTCTCCAACAGTACTGCGAGGTGTGGGGAGAACTACACAAGAAAGTGCTTGCTTTATTCCTATCTAACACAGACTTATAAAAGATCAGTGGGGATCTGCACAACCAAGAGTCAGAAAATGCTCAGTGAGATGAGGTTTCTGAAGATCTCTCCGACTACAAAAGCATCTTAAGCTGTCGAGTGATGGAAATAGCTAGGGCTAGGCTTTAATTTTTTTACTTTTTAAAATTTATTTTTTTTGTGTGTGTAATAGGTATGGAACGATCTAGTTTTATGTAGGTGCTGGGAATTGAAATAGACGCAACAGTGTTATAAATAAGTGCCTTTAACTGGTGAGCCACCTCCCCAGCCCAATTTTTAATTTTTATTTAGTTATTTTTATTTTATTTATTAATTTGCAAGCAGAGAGGGAGGGAGAGAATGGGTGCACTATGGCCTTTTGCCCCAGCAAACAAACTCCAGGTACATGCACCACTTTGTGCATCTGGCTTTACGTGGGTACTGGGGAATCCAACTCTGGCCATCAGGCTTTCAAGGAACCCTTTCACCACTGAGCCATCTTTCCAGTCCCAATTTTTTTTATTGTTTTTAAACAGGGTCTCATTCTCTAACTCAGGTTGGCCCAGCACTCACTTTGTAGCCCAGGCTGCCCTTGAACCTTCATTGATTCCTGTTGTAGTCTGGCTCATATTGCTAGTAGAAATCAGCCAACCAAGAGTAGTTTGTGGGGGAAAAAAGGTTTGTTTTGGCTTACAGGCTCAACAGGGAAGCTCCACAATGGCAGGGGAAAACGATGGCATGAACAGAGGGTGGACATCACCCCCTTGCCAACATAAGGTGGACAACAGGAATAGGAGAGTGTGCCAAACACTACCAAAGGGACACTGGCTATAATACCTGTTAGGCGGGACCGTGCTCAGAACAAAGGACCTAACAAGATGGCCATGCCTTCCAATAACCTTATCACGCACATTCCTGAGCATGATCGGGACCAGCAGATTCAAGACTCCCCTGCCAGCTAATGGCTGGCCCACCTAATGGCTGGCCCACCTCCCTAGTTGGAACCTCTATAGGAAGAACTCTGCTTTCCCCGTCCTTGAAATAGTTATTTTCCTCAGTCTGCCCTTGGTTTATAGCTAACACGTCATCTCTTCCCACCCTCTCCTTTAAAAGACCTATACTTTAGGTCCCGCATGTGACTTCCCTTGCCTCATATCTTGGTTCCAGTGAACCTCGCCCAAGAGCTGTGCCAATAAACCTGAACCAGCTTGACTGATCTGGTCTGATCTGGTTCCTCGCGTTGGCCAAGCAATACCCATAAGTCTGCCCCCAACAATACTCTGCCTCCAGGAGGCGTTAATTCCCACATCTTTATCAGCTGGAAACAGCATTCACAACACCTAAGTTTATGGGGGACACCTGAATCAAACCACCACATTCTGCCCCTGGCCCCCATAAACTGATAACCATACATGATATAAAATGCATTGCATTCACCCAACCTTAGAAGTCCCCATAGTTTTTATCAATTCCAATGATGTTCATACATCCCCATAGTCCAAGATCTTCTAAATGAGCCATAATATGAAAAAAAATCCCCAAACAGCACAGAATAAACACACTGCAAAGGATGGCATTGGGCATAGCAAAGAAATATTCCTTTAACCAATACAAGATTTAGAACAGGGCAAGAATCAACCTCCGTAGCTCCAAGTCCAACAACTCTAGTCAGTGATAAATCTCCAAGTCTGATATTTCTAACCAGCAACAAGTCTCTGGCATTCCAATTCTGCACCTCCAGCTAGGCTACTCACAGTCCTAGAAGACTTTATCCAGGGCTGACAGCTTTCTTCGGCAGCCATCTCTTGGTCCCGGCATCTCCACTGGGTCTCCACTGCAATTATGGTTCGTCCTCATGGCCCCATGGAATCTCCATGCAGGCATCCAGCAAACCTGCTTCACACTGCCCATGGCCATTTCCAAAACACAAGACCATGTTACAAACTCCATGACCCTCTCTTTCCTGCATTTCTTATACTCTACAATACGAGGTAAGGTGTCAATTTGTTAATCCGGGGGAAGGGAAGGGAAGCAGACTTTGAAGAACAGGACACTCCTTGAGCACTTCAAAAGAGTCTATATTCTTTGTGTTGCCCCAGTGCAGGTCAGCTGGCCCAATCTCAAAGGTTGTAATCTCTCAATTGCAGCTGAACAGACAGCAGTTCACCCAAAGATTTCATTTTTTTCTGTCATATCCCTCTGCTCACACCAGTTTGTTTTTATGCAAAGCAACCCTGCACAACTTCTCAGGACACAGGCATAATAGCAAGTTTTTCACACAAACTGCCACCCCAGCCCAAGCAAAGCTCTTTTTCACCCTCATAAGCCAAACCTCACAGTCCACATAGTTCTTATTGCATTCAGGTCTTTCAACTCTGACCAGAATAGTCCATCAAGCGGTACTTACAGCATTGCAAGGCATCTCTTAAGCATCTCAAGGTTTCAGATCCTTCCACGTTCCTCTTGAAAATTCAGCTCCAAAAGGTCAAAGCCACACAGTCAGGTGTCTAGCAGCAATCCCACTCCTCGATACCACTTTACTGTTGTAGTCAGGTTCGCATTGCTGGCGGAAATCCCCCAAACAAGAGGAGCTTGTGGGAAAAAGGCTTATTTTGGCTTAAGGCTCAAGGGGAAGCTCCATGATGGCAGGGGAAAATGATGGCATGAACAGTGGGTGGACATCACACGCTGGCTCACATAAGGTGGACAATAGGAACAAGAGAGTGTGCCAAACAATAGCAAGGGGACATTGGCCCCCAACAATACACTGCCTCCAGGAGGCATTAATTCCCAAATCTCCATCAGTTGGCAACCTAGCATTCAGAACACCTGCGTTTATGGAGGACACCTGACTCAAACCACCACGACCCCCTCTCTCAGCCTTTACTACTGATACTATAGATATGTGCGCCATGCCCAGCTAGCTAGGCTTCTACTTATAGCCAGTGATGTCAGGACAGCGAGGGATGAAAGCATAGTTCTTTACCTCTTACGCTTCTGGGGAAGAATCATGGGCTGGAGTGATGGCTTAGTGGTTAAGCGCTTGCCTGTGAAGCCTAAGGACCCCGGTTCAAGGCTCAATTCCCCAGGACCCATGTTAGTGAGATGCACAAGGGGGCACACACATCTGGAGTTCGTTTGCAGTGACTGGAGGCCCTGGCATGCCCATTTTCTCTCTCCCTCTCTGTTTCTTTCTCTCTCTGTGTCTGTCTTTCTCTGTGTCTGTCACTCAAATAAAAAATAAATATTAAAAAAGAATATTTTTTCTTGAAAGGTGGAAATGAAACCTAAAGGAAAGGAATGCGAATAATAAAGGGTAGTCTATTTGGATATGGTGAAGAGCCTTAGAGAAATATAGTACTGCCTCAGAAAACCACCTCTTACCGTCCTTTGAACTTGCATGAAATTGTGGTCTTTGAGAGAGTCTACAAAGTGAGAGATGTGATGGAAAATTTCTGGTCAGACTTCTGAAAACTAGGAAAAGATTTTATACCAATGAAAGACAGGATTCCAAAATACATGAAATGTATTTTTTTCTTCTCTCTCTCTCTCTCTCTCTTTTTTTTTTTTTTTTTTTTTTTTTTGAGGTAGGGTCTCACTCTGGCCCAGGCTGACCTGGAATTCATTATGTAAACTCAGGGTGGCCTCAAACTCAAGTCGATCCTGCTACCTCTGCCTCCTGAGTGCTGGGATTAAATAAAGGTGTGTGCCACCACGCCCAGCGCTAAACACAAATTTCTAAAGAAGTATTGGGGTTGAGGCTCAATGATAGAGTTCCTACCTGGTTTAATCTCTAGCATGCAAATAAATAAATAGATTTTTTAATTTTTTAAGGAATTGATAATTGCAGAATATTCTTATTTTCTTTCTGAGTAAGTTAATGAGACCAGTGGTAAGGTGAAATGTTATAACCATGATGTACAGTGGTTACCTAGCCATATTGATTGGAAACATGCCTAGTTTGAACTGAGTTGTGCTGTAAGTGCAAAATAAGCACTGGATTATTTACATGTTGGAATGATAATATTGTTACATACCGTGTTAAATAAAATATGCTTTTAAAATTAATTTTACCTGTTTCTTTTTGTTTGTTTGTTTTTTGGCTTTTCAAGATAGGGTCTCACTTTAGCTCAGGCTGACCTGGAATTCTCTTTGTAGTCTCAGGGTGGCCTTGAGCTCATAGCAGTCCTCCTACCCCTACCTCCTGGGATTCAAAGTATGTACCACTACACCAGACTATTTTATTTTTTATTTTGTTGTTTTTTGTTTGTTTGTTTTTCCAGGTAGGGTTTCACTGTATCCCAAGCTGACCTGGCACTCACTCTGTAGTCCCAGGCTGGCCTTGAACTCACACACTCCTACCTCTGCCTCCCAAGTGCTGGGGGTAAAGGTGTGCACCACCACCACCAGCCTCCTCTTTTTATTGTTTATAAATGTGACTACTAGTCTAGATATACCTGTTGGACAGTGTTGTGCTTTAGGCATTATAATATTTACTGTGTTATTTTTGAAAAATTTGAAAATTTAATGTATTCGATATTAAGCCAAGATTTTTAGTAATTTTGTTACCACCAAAAACTGTGTTCTTGGGCTGGAGAGATGGCTTAGCGGTTAAGCGCTTGCCTGTGAAGCCTAAGGACCCCGGTTCGAGGCTCGGTTCCCCAGGTCCCACATTAGACAGATGCACAAGGGGGCGCACGCGTCTGGAGTTCGTTTGCAGAGGCTGGAAGTCCTGGCACGCCCATTTTCTTTCTCTCTCCCTCTATCTGTCTTTCTCTCTGTGTCTGTCGCTCTCAAGTAAAGAAAGAAAGAAAGAAAGAAAGAAAGAAAGAAAGAAAGAAAGAAAGAAAGAAAGATCGAAAGAAAGAAGCAACCTCTCTCTCCCCTCTAAAAAAAAAAACTGTGTTCTTATACTTAAATGGAGTGAGAATTGGGTGACAAAACACCTAAAGAATTTTTTTGATTTTTTTTTGTTTATTTTTATTTATTTATTTGAGAGTGACAGAGGGGGAGAGAGAGAGAGAGAATGGGCATGCCAGAGCTTCCAGCCACTGCAAACGAATTCCAGATGCATGCGCCCCCTGTGCAGCTGGCTGACGTGGGTCCTGGGGAATCGAGCCTCGAACTGGGGTCCTTAGACTTCACAGGCAAGCGCTTAACCGCTAAGCCATCTCTCCAGCTCACCTAAAGAATTTTTAAGAGAAGAATGAAGATGTCTAATGGTGGGAAGTTTTTATGATTGTGACCATAGTAATGGCAGAAAGTGGGAAATAGTAGCAGTGTAAGACTGCCTTGCTATCCTTTGTGAACTATTTTAACATTTAAAATTATTTATTTTATTGACAGAGAAAGAGAGAGAGAATGGGCGCACCAGGGCCTCCAGCCACTGCAAACGGACTCCAGACGCATGTGCCCCCTTGTGCATTTGGCTAATGTGGGTCCTGGGGAATCAAACCTGGGTCCTTTTGTTTTGCAGGCAAATGCCTTAACTGCTAAGCCATCCCTCCAGCCCTATTTTAACAAATTTTCATTGACTTACATGTGTACTTTTTTAGTCTGTGTGGGGTGCACACATGCCATGGTGCATGTGGAGGTCAGAGGACAACTTTCAATTTGGTTCTTGCCTGTTAGCTTGTTTTGAGGAAAGGTCTCTCAGTCAGTCTTCAAGCTTACAAGCTGCTAGGAAATCCTCCTTTCCCTTGAATGCCTTCTCACAGTAGATGAACTTGGATTAAAGAAGCCCACAATAGCTTCTGGCTTTCACCTGGGACTTTGGAATTGGAACTCAAATACTCAGAATTGTGCAATAAGCATTTTATCCACGGAACCATCTCCCTAGCCCCCAATTAAAAAATATTTTATTTATTTATTAGAGAGAGAGGGGAAGATAGAGAGAATGGATGCACCAGGGCCTCTTGCCACTGCAAATGAACTCCAGGTGCATGCACCACTACATCTGGCTTACATGTGTTTTGGGGAATCAAACCTGGGTCCTTAGGATTTATAGGCAAGCGCCTTAGACACAAAGCCATCTCTCCAGCTCCTCAATTTTTAATTTTTTTAAGGTTAAACTTTGAAGAAAATGATTGACTCACATGCAACTATGAAAAATATTATAGAAAGACCCACTATGCCCTTAAGCCAGTTTCCTCCACTGGGACATTTTCCCAAATCAAAGTATATCACAAACTGGGATATTGACATGAGTATAATTTGAAGATATTTATTGGAATTTTCCACTTTTATTTGTACTCACTTGAGTGTGGTAGTGGAAAGTTAGATGTAGGTGCAGTTTTAGCACATGCAGATTTCTGTATCTAACACCATAGTTAAGATGCAGGCCAGAGCTGGGGATGAGGCCATGTTGTAGAATGATCACCTGGCATTGCACAGGCCCTGGGTTTGGTCCCTAGTGTGGGGGAGGGGTGTATACAGAAACAAGTTTATCCCCAGAAGGATCCTGCTTCATGTCCTTTTATAACCATACCCAGTCGTCTTCCCATACTCCAACAATGGCAACTGCTAATCTCCATTTTTTAAATTTTTTTCTGAGGTAGGGTCTTGCCCTAGCCTAGGCTGACCTGTAGTCTCAGGGTGGCCTTGAACTCATGGTGATCCTCCTACCTGTGCCTCCCAAGTGCTGGGATTAACAGCGTGTGCCCCACGCCCGGCTGATCTCCATTTTTATAGATTGTCATTTCAGGTACATTATATGAGTAGAATCATGCCATGTGTAACTTTGAGAGATGAGCTTTTCCATTCAACATGATCACCCTTTTGCTTCATCCAAGTTGTCTGTATTAGTCATTTGTTCCATTAAACAATCATTATGGTAAAATATATGTAATGTAATATGTAACCGTTCTGCAAGTGTACAATTTCAGTAGTATTAATACACCATCACCACTACTATCCCTAAAAGCCTTTCCATTTCCAGTCCTATTAAGCAGTAACTCCCCCTCTTTCCCACCTCCTGGTAACCTCTACTTTCCATCTCTACAAATTTGCCTCTTTTCTGTATTTCGTTTGTGAAGAATCATATGTTCTTTGTATTTCTGTGACTGGCTTGTTTCCCTAAGCATAATGTGTTCAGGGTCCATAGATACTGTTTGTATCATGTATCAAATTTTATTCCCTTTTATAGCTGAGTCATGTTTTAGTGTTTAGCATTTTTATTAATATCATGGATGGAATATTAAAGGCTTGCTTTGCAAACCTAAGTATGACCGGGAGCTGGCAAGAATAATTAAAATGTATTTTCCAGATAGAGATTGAAAGTGGTTATTGGATTTCAAGAGTAGATTGAATTCATCAAGATCATTGATGCAAAATTCCATATGATTCCCAAATATCAGTGGAATTACAAATGAATGAGATGTGGTTCAGTGGGTGTGACATGAAAAATACCTGGAGGGTTTCATTTGAAAGTGAGTTCATTGTATGTCTTGGGCTCTGTTAGCAGAAGCAGAGTATATTGAGTGAAGGCTGATTGGGCCACAATACTGTAATCACAGCTGGACACTGCCTTCTTTAAAGGATAAACATTGAAAGCAGGTGTGATCTGATGGAACAGTAATAGCCAATCACTACTAGAGTAAAAACTAGTGTAAGAGTAGTGGCCTGCCTCAACAGTCAGGTGCTCGTCACAGGATTTGTGTAAGGAGACTGCATGAGCAGCGGGAGGGATGCTGTCAGAATGGTTTATCGCTAGTTCTCCAGTAAAGGAGGAGAAGGTACTTGGTCGTGCGTACCTTGTGGCTCCTCGACTTTGACCGTGTAACTGTAGAACATTGCGCAGTACTGGGTTTAAAGGGTTAGTAGTCAGCAGGCCTGCAGAAGACTCAGTTCTGTGCTGTGCACTTCTGTATGTTTAGCTTTTATGGTGAATATATATTACTCTATAAAAAGCAGTTGCAAACAAACTCTTGCTTTACTAATTACACAAACTAAGGCTTTAAGATAAAGAAAATAGGGATCAGGAGAAATGGCTTTGTGGGTAGATGTGCTTGCTGTGCAAGCATGAAGAACTGGGTTCAGTCCTTAGTACCTGTGTATAAAGCCTGGGGTGGTGCACATGCCTGTAACTCCAACATTGAAGCCGGCAGAGAAAGGAAGATCACTGGGTCTCACTAGTCCAACAGTCTAACAGGAAAACTGTGTGAGCTCCAATTAAGAGGGATTCCATCTCAGGGAAGTAAGGAGGAAGATCTATAGAGGAAGATACCCTACATCCTCCTGGGTGGAAGAAATGCTGTACCAAAAGGCCAAGAAGCACCTGGACTGTGGACAGGCCTTGCCTCTGGCATTAGATCCAGCCCTTGTTGTGCAGTCATTTTTCTACATGGTTGTCCACGCTTCATCAAACCTAAGCCTAAAGGTGTGTAGCTTACCCTTGGCCCGTGGGTCTTCAGTCATCTAAGATTGTGATCATGTGCATTTGTTAGGCCTTTCTCCCGCGAGCCTGTCTTCTGGCCGTAGCCCTTCATGCTGAACAGGAAGATGAGCGCGCCCCTTTCTTTCAGCGCCTGCTTGAGCACATAGTGGAAGTGGCATATGTGGATCTCGCTCGTCGTGTTTGGAAGTCTGGCTCTTGGACTGCTTGCTTTCGTCCCTTCCTGTACTTCCGTTCCATGGATGGCGACGGCGACTCTTGGTTGGGCTTTGGCCGATCGCTGTGCTTGTTCAGATTTACCTACAGCCTCCAGGTTTGAATCATTCAATAGCTGAATAGGAACCTCCTGAATAATTTTAGGGATTCATTTCCTCCCCCTGATTGCTGCTGTCCCTGAGAACCCCAGTGCTGTAGAAAGGCTGCTAGTTCTAAAAGGAAGTGGCAATTGAAGAAAATGGTATTCTCTTTGGAAAATATTTCCTGCTAACCCAGACATCTTTTGTTTGCCCTCAGATGGTTCTATATCCCCCAAGGACTAAGGGCTGGCCCTTGATGCTCACTGAGAAAGCCAGACTGTGACCCACACTTGCCTTCTGGAGATGGTTAGGGAAAATGTTGCTAAGCTACTTTAGTAAACAGGTTGTAAACAAAGACTCCAAACCACACCTCTTTCCCCCACTATTATGTCAATGTTAGTTTAGTGTTCTGATTATTTAAATGGGGCAGCTTTCTCACACACTTTTTTTTTTTTTTTTTTTTTTTTTGGTTTTTCCAGGTAGGGTCTCACTCTGGTCCAGGCTGCCCTGGAATTCACTATGGAGCCTCAGGGTGGCCTTGAACTCATGGCAATCCTCCTACCTCTGCCTCCTGAGTGCTGGGATTAAAGGCATGTGCCATCACGCCCGGCTCACACACTTTCATTTAGAAGTTTTGGTGGATTATAATCATGGGAGTTGTTAATAAAAATTTGAAATAAAAAATTAAATAAATAAAAATTTTGGTGGAGACTATATATACACACACAGAATGTTGTTGCTTGACTCAGAAGTTAAACAAAGACGAGGTTGACGGAGCAACATCACCAAAACTCTGTAGTGTGGCCAGGTGCTTTGAATGTACATGGTTCTTAAAAAAAAAATTAGCAGATCTGCCTATTTATTAAGGAGATACAGTAATTCAGGTTCTGTTACATTAGCATAGGATGGACAAACAGACGATGGAAAACTAATAGGATTTATTGACCCAGATCAATTTTCTATTTTCCCATTCACTCCTAGGACACTTGGAAAATGAAATTACAGGATCCAGGCATGCTGGCACACACCTGTAATCTCAGTACTTGAGCAGTAGAGGCAGAGAAGTGAGTTTGAGGCCAGTCTGAGTGAGTGAGATGGCCTCAAAACAACCTACGAGAAGCCAGATGTGGTGGCGCACGCCTTTAAATCCCAGCAATTGGGAGGCAGAGGTAGGAGGATCGCCATGAGTTTGAGGTCAGCCTGGGTTAGAGTGAGACCCTACCTTAAAGCCTCCTACTCCAACGCAAAAAAAGAAGAAAAGAGAAGGTGAAAGAGAGGAGAGGAAATGGAGGCCATAAACATTTTTCTTAAATATAATTAATTCATTTGTTTTCTCTAAATGTCAGAAATTCCTCAGCTGTTACCATGGTAGTTGTTGACAGCACAGTAGTTAGGTGGCCTAAACTCTTCAGTTACTAGTTTGTGTTCTCAGATGCATGTGCATTTGGGGTGGATTTTGATACATAGGGTTGAACTGGGCCTTACACATGCAGAGGCCATCCTCTACCACAGATCTACATTCCAAGCTGGGTTTATTTTTTCTTTTTGTTCTTCGAAGTAGAGTCTCACTCTAACCTAGGCTGACCTGAAATTCACTCTGTACTTCCAAGTTGGCCTCAGAGTCACAGCAGACCTCCTACTTCTGCCTCCCTAGTGCTGGGACTAAAGGTGTGTGCCACCATGCCTGGCCAAGCTGGGTTTGTAAAGCAGCTTTGGTCAGCTCATATGTCATACAGTTCACCCCTTTTCATGCTCTTCGACCAAATGCTAACCGAACCAACTTCTCCTGGCTTATCATGTCAGACACCAGTTTCATATTGACACCAGGGTGTCCAAGATTGTTCATTACTCAGATTGCTAAAGTATGTTAGGCTAGAGTGTGATCACCACAATCAGTGTAAAAATATTGTTATCATGTAGAAACTCCATGATCCTTAGTAGTTATTTCTCGTCCTACCCCATCCCTACTTCTGGCATTCATTTGGCTGTTTTTATGTGTTTGCCTGTTCTGGAACCATTTAAGACAATTCTTCCTAATTCCTAATTCGAGGCTGACCTGGATGGAATTCACTATGTAGTCTCAGGGGTGTGCACCACCAAGCTTGGCCTCCCACTTCTGTCTTTTCTCTCTCTCTTTCTCTTTGCCTTTCTCCATTATCCATGACATGTTGATAGGCCCAATATTATTCAGGTCTTGTGCCATTAATGAGAATTGCTATGAGGTCATGAGTGCAGTGACCATTCTGGAAGATGTGTTCCAAAGCACTCCTCCCCATCCTTTGGCTCTTAATTCTTTCCACATAGTCCCTGAGCATTGGAGTTTGTGGTAGAGATGTCTTATTTAGTGGGAATGCCCAATTGTTCATACAGTGTTTCTTTCTGTACCTCACTTATTTTATTTAACATATTCTCTAGGTTCCGCCATGGTAAGATTTTGTTCTTTTCCACATGGTGTATCCAAATCATGTGTTCTTTATCCATTCATCTATTGATGGATACATAGGTTGAGTCCATGTCTTTTTTATTTTTTAGCTGTCATGAATATGCTTGAATAAATATGGGAGTGCAGGTTGAGTATGTTAACACATTTCTTTGAGATAAGAAAACAAAGGAACATCTCTTATGTATAGCAGAAACCTCTTTAGATTCATACAGGAACAAGAGTGTTAATATGGAGCTGGAACCTTAATTCAAGAAATGCCAATTTTTTTAAATTTTTTTTAAAAATTATTTATTTATTTATTTGAGAGCGACAGGCACAGAGAGAAAGACAGATAGAGGGAGAGAGAGAGAATAGGCGCGCCAGGGCCTCCAGCCTCTGCAAACGAACTCCAGACGCGTGCGCCCCCTTGTGCATCTGGCTAACGTGGGACCTGGGGAACCGAGCCTCGAACCGGGGTCCTTAGGCTTCACAGGCAAGCACTTTAACCGCTAAGCCATCTCTCCAGCCCAAAATGCCAATTTTTATACTATGTTAAATTATTATTTTGAGAGCCAGGCATTGTGGTGCACGCCTTTAATCCCAGCACTCAGGAGGCAGAGGTAGGAGGATCATTGTGAGTTTGAGGCCACCCTGAGACTCCATAGTGAATTCCAGGTCAGCCTGGGCTAGAGTGAGACCCCACCTCAAAAAAACAACAACAAAAATTATTATTATTCTGAGGCTGGGCATAGGGCTCAGTTGGTAAAGTACTTGCCACACAGGCATGAGGACCTGAGTTTAGATTCCCAGCATCCACATAAAATGCCAAGTATGGTGGTACATGCCTGTAATCCTCATGCTGGAAAAGCATAGATAGGAGTGTTCAAAGAGCTTCTTGACTACTGTCTAGCAGATTTAGTGAGCTCCAGGTTCAGTGAGAGACCCTGTTTGAGAAAATAAGGTGGAAAGCAATCAAAGAAGACAGTTGATGACCTCTGACCTACACATATACACAACATATGAACACATGTATCTGCACACACATAACATGCAAAAAATTATTCTGTGTTTTGGCATGAAAGGCCCATTGTTAGCTCTTAGTTCCAGATTTCAAACAGCATAGGCCTTGAACTCTCCATTTGTCTGCCTCAGCCTCCTGGGCACAGGGATTGCAGGTGTGCACCACCATGACTGAGCATAAAACATGCTGGGAAGGAAGAAGGAAAGTACCCGTACAGTCCCCTTCGTGAATTCTTCAGGGTGCCTGACAGTGGCCCCTTTTCCTGCTTTTAACCTTTGACTTGAAGTGTTCTAGTTGTAGGCACCAAGGAAGCAGGCTGTTTGTTGTAGCCATGGTTACTGCATTGCCCTTCGCTTTTCACTTGGCAAGGGAATGGGGAAGAGTGATGGTCCACTGTAAATAAAAACTATTGGGAAAGCTTTCCTACTGTTAATGGACTAAAGCTCATAATTATAAAACAATTTATCTGAGTCAAGTGCCAGGGGAACTGAAGTGAAATTATGAGTGAAGTGTCTAAAGAGCACAATTCCTCCTGTATTTCCTCTCTTCATTATAAGTCCAACTAGTAAAAGATAGCCTCTGAGGACAGGGACCTCTGTGGCAGAATGCTTGCCTAGCATGCTTGCAGTTTGGGGTTCAATCCCCAGCACCACAAAAACAAGACAACACAAAAGCCTCCTGGAACAAGGCACGTAGGCACTCACGTAGACTAATAGGCTGTGTGTATGCAAATCACCAGAGCTGAGTGGACAGGAGATTTGTTCCCTGGTGGTTGGTGCTTTGTTTTACAAAAAAATGGGCAGAAAGACAAAGAGATTTTCTAAAAAGTTTATAGTAAGTAAAGAAATGTGAGTTCTTAGCATAGCATGGGGAGGCTTAGGTAGGATTTCTGAGAGTTTGAGGCTAGCCTGGCATGAATGAGTTCCAGATTAGCCTGGCATGAGACCTTCCCTCAAAAAATAAAAAGCAAGCTGGGAATGGTGGCACACGCCTTTAATTCCAGCATTTGGGAGGCAGAGGTAGGAGGATTGCTGTGAGTTTGAGACCAGCCTGGTACTATAGAGTGAATGCCCAGGTCAGCCTGATCTAGAGTGAGACCCAACCTCAAAAAAAGCCCCCTAGGGCTGGAGAGATGGCGATTAAGCACTTGCCTGTGAAGCCTAAGGACCCTGGTTTGAGGCTCAATTCCCCAGGACCCATGTTAGCTAGATGCACAAGGGGCCACACGCGTCTGGAGTTCGTTTGCAGAGGCTGGAAGCCCTGGCGCACCCATTCTTTCTCTCTCTGCCTCTTTCTCTCTCTCTCTGTCTGTTGCTCTCAAATAAATAAATAATTTTTTTAAAAAATTTAAAAAGCCCCCAAACATAAAACAAAAGCAACCAAAAAACCCCACAAATCAAAACAACAAAAGAAAAAAAATGTGGCTTATTTGTCTTGAAAAAGGAAATGCATGCTGGTTTCTAGCCATTACATTGACATCCTACCTCCTATTGCAGTAATTACTGCATTAATGATGTATACACAATAAGTTCACAGTTAGTTATAATATATAAAATAATATATAAAAAGTAGACAACTGAATTGAGGGCTGGAGAGATGACTTAGCAGTTAAGGTGCTTGCTTGCAAAGCCAAAGGACCCAGGTTCATTTCCCTAGGACCCATGTAAGCCAGACACACAAAGTGGCACATGTGTCTGGAGTTTGTTTTCAGTGGCTGAAGGCCCTGACATACCCATTCTCTATCTGCCTATTTCTCTCTCAAATAAATAAATAAAAAGGGCCGGGTATGGTGTGACATATGTTCTTTAATCCCAGAATTTGGGAGGCTGTAGTTAGGAAGATCGCTGTGAGTTCTAAGTCAGTTCAGCCTGAATTGAAGAGTATAGATACAATTTACGTTAACATTTTATTTTCACTATTAGTCCCTAATTGACTTTCCCAAAAAAGAAAAGGCCAAAACAACCAGTATACAATGTAGTAAAGTTCATATTCAAATGTAAGGTAGAACATTTCTTTTTTACATACACTTTTAGTTTGTTTTGTTGTAGGCTTTTTTCTTTTGAGACAGTCTCGCACATAGCCCAGGAAAACCTTGTCTTGATCCCTTTGTCTCTACCTTGCAAGTGCTGGTATTACAGCTGTGCATCACCAAGTCCATTTAACAAGCACCTTCTCCTCTGTTACCCCTTCAGTACGAGGATGAAAACTGGGGCCTTGCGCTTGTTAGACAAGCTCCCCACCACTAAGCTATAGTCCCAGCCCTCCCTTCATACACTGTAAAAATAAATAACATTTGGGATTATGCCTAGCACAATTTGAATCTTGTTAAACTGTATTGTATCAAATATAATTTTTAAAAATCCCTTGTTGGGAACTGGAAGGGTGATAAAGTCAGATTGTATAGATGCTTTGATTCTTTGAATTCTAGGTTAAAAGTATTAATTTCTGCTCTACATGAATTTTGCCTTTTAACAACCTCCCTTAGAGCAATCCTTGCCTATTTATGAAACAGGAAATATTTATATTTAAAAAACAATGCTGCTGCTTATTCTCCTGCAGGGTGATCTTTTTTAAAAAGTAGAGGTTGAGCGTCTCTGGTTCATCAGCCCCTTCCTTCTAAAAGTCAGCTTGGAGCATGGACTTGAACAGTGAGGCGCATTAAGGTTTTCTGTCCTTTCGTTTCCATTGGGTCAGATGGCATCTCTTCCCCTCGATGGAATAATTAATTACTTTCTGGCTTCTGTTTTGTGGCCACCCCCAAAGAGTGTTCAATACTTGTACAATACTGAGCCACCAACACTTGATTGTATATGATGGAGGAGTGAAAAAAAAAATAGAAGAGGGACTGGTCAGAAAGAGGAAGGGGTTCAGTGGAAGAGAAACAGGAGGGGAAACAAAAGAAGTTAGGAGGAGGGGACTATAGTCAAAAAGCATTATGCACATGCATAAAATTTTTCAGTAAAATCTTTTAAAAAACATGTCTGTGATTTATAGATGCTCACTGAAAAAGGATAGACATATAGAAAGTCTTTGGTAATACAAGTTATTTCCATACCAGGTGGCATGAGAGGCAGCTGAACTGTGGGCAGTTCACCACTGTTGATAATTCCTGTGCTTTGCTTACAGGTTGACTGGTTTGTGGATTATTGCTTGGGGTGGCTTGAATGTAAAGTGTTCCCCATAGTCTCCTGTGCTGGTAGGTGCTTCATCTGAGCAGAGGTTATAAACAAATCATGGCTGGTTTAGAAGTGGAAGATGGAACTGAAGATCAATTAGTTAGACTTAAAAATAACCTTAGTTCTGTGTAGTACTTTGCCTTCTACTTGAACTCAGTGCCTGGTAGTGTAACCTGGTGATTCGTGGTTTGGGTTGATGAGGTGATGGCAACTGACTTGAGAAACTGAGCAACGTGTTCTCCTATGATGAACTAAAGCCTGGGGCTCTTTCCAGAAATCCAGCCATTGATTTTTGTTGATAGATGTTGGCGTAGCTTATCAACTTTTATTTTTCACTAGGACTGTGTATGTTTTTATATAATTGGATTAAAATATATATTTTTCCAGTTTCCTTTCAACTCCCTCCACTGTGTGTGTGGGTACATGCATGCGTGTAGACAAAGTCTGGCTGTATAATCCAGTCTGGCCTCTCAGTCCTTCTGCCTCAGCCTCCTGAGTGCTAGGAATACAGGCAGGTAATCTACCACACTTTTCTCAAACCACTCTTAACATAGAAAGCACTTTCTATAATACTAATATATATATGTATATATATATATATATATACACACACACACACATACATATATATATATCGTTGTTTTTTTTTTTTTTTTTTTTTTTGAGGTAGGGTCTCACTCTAGCCCAGGCTGACCTGGAATTCACTATGTAGTCTCAGGGTGGCCTTGAACTCACAGCAATCCTCCTACCTCTGCCTCCTGAGTGCTGGAATTAAAGGTGTGCGCCACCACGCCTGGCACATTCTATATTTTGTACCTATCGAGGAATATATGGTTTATCTCTTGACTTCAGTTTTCTTCCCCTAAATCCAAAGCAGCTCCCCACCCCCAACAAGGAGGTATTTGGGCTGTGGTTGTTTTGAGAACTTCAGCAGTAATAGGATGTTCCTGCTAGGTGACAGACTGAGTGAAGGCTTGATCTGTGGCCTGATTTCTTTTGCCAACTAACTCTTTAAATGTAGAAGGATTTAAGAGAGGAGAAAATGGTAGAATTTTTGACTGGTCAGTTTTGGAACAGAACATAGGATAGCAATGACATCATTTTATCAACTAGCTTCTTAAATTCAAGAGTCTTGTGTTGAAGGCTGCCTTGTTCTCAGCTTTGGGACAGAACACAGAAGTGTGAGACCAGCGGTTCTTTGAAGAGTTAGGCTCACTCTCCTTCCCTAAAAACATGTGGTTCTACTAGCTTTCTTTGAGCCGCAATGTAGACTTTTTACTGCCTGACCTGTTTCTGAGTTTTGTTGGAAAACATTACAGGAAAGTTTAGATAGACTCTCTAGAGCAAGTCAGCCTTCCTATCACCAAGTGAGATTTCCTGTTTTCTTTCAGCCATTGAATGTTTAGTACAGACTAGTTTCCTATTTTAAAGTGATCTCTCTCTCATATTTTCCTGTGACTTTGTATAGTAAACCTGCAGATAAGTGTTTCATGTTAATATTATAAAGTAATTCTGGGGTTAACCCAGCACTCAGGAGGCAGAGGTAGGAGGATCACTGTGAGTTCGAGGCCACCTTGAGACACCGTGAATTCCAGGTCAGCCTGGGCTAGAATGAGGCCCTACCTCAAAAAACAAACAATCAAAAAAATCGACTTAGAAATGCCAGAGAGAGAGCTCAGTCATCAGAGCATTTGCCTAACAAGTGTGTGAACCTGAGTTCAGTGATCCTGGTGCCCAGGAGCTGGAGAAAGAATGATCCCCGTGACTCACTAGCTAGCCAGTCTAGCCTATTTGGTGAGCTCCAGGCCAGTGAGAGACCTTGTCTCAAAAGGAAGATAACAGATGTAGGGCAGGGGGAGACATCACTTCAGTGTAGTAGCCACTGAAAAGTTTACTCATCCTCAAGTAAATAACCCCCATCCATGCTCATGTGGATAACCCTAACTAAACTCAGCAGGTCACCAAAACAGACAAACCAACAAAAAGCAGAAGGAAAGCTGGGTGTGGTGACACATGCCTTTAATCCCAGCACTGGGGAGGCAGAGGTAGGAGGATCACCATGAGTTCAAGGTCACCTGAGACTACATAGTGAATTCCAGGTCAGCCTGGGCTAGAGTAAGACCCAACCTCGAAAAACCAAACAAAAACAAAAACAAACAATAAAAAACAGGAGGGAAAGTGGTTGGAAAGAAGTTATAAGGTAGGAGTGGAAAGGGACAAAATAAAGTACTGAAGAGGAGGGTGAATGTGATCAAAATACATTATAAACGTGTAAAATTGTTAAAAATACATTAATTAAAAATGTTGATAAAAAAGGATGATGTTTTTGTGGAATGACACTCCAGGTTGTCTCCTAGTCCACACACACACAAACACACACACACACACACACACACACGTTAAAAATAAATTAATTTTAAAAACCCTGTGTATAAAATTGAAAGGCAGATGTACGTTTTGGCTCATATACAAATGAAGCTTTGGGAGGCTGTGCCTTGAGGCAGGAGAATTGCCACAATTTCAAGGTCAGCTTGAATTAGGGAGTGAATTCCAGGCCAGCCTGAACTATAGCCTCTGTCTCAAAAAACTAAACAAAAGCAATACAGTCATCCAGGTTTGGTGGCATATTCTTGTAATTTTAGCATTTGGGAAGCAGAGGCAGTATGAGTACTATAAGTTTGGGGCCAGCTTTGTCTACATAGTGATTTCCAAGTCAGCCAGGGCTACAGTGTGAGACCCTGCCTCAAAGAAAGAAAAAAAAAATTTAAAAAAAGTGTTCAAGTGCTAGAGAGATGGCTTAGCAGTTAAGGCGCTTGTCTGTGAAGTTAAGGACCCATGTTCGACTCTCCAGGTCCCACATAAGCCAGAAACACAAGGTGACACAGGCACACAAGGTCACACATGCACACAAGGTAGTACATGCGTCTGGAGTTCAATTACAGTGGTTGGAAGCCCTGGCATGCCAATTCTCTGTCTCCTTGTCTCTGTCTCTCCCTCCCTCTCTCTCTCTTTCTAACATTGAAAAAACAAAAAAGGCCAGACTGTTGGGCTTGCCTCAAAAAAAAGTGTTCAACTAAAGTACACTTATACTGCCAAGGCTCAGGGAACACTGCGGAAGAGGGGGGAAAGATTATAAGACACACAGGGTGGGAAGGAGTACCCAGAGGCATTGCCTCCCCCCATGACTGCTGCTTTCATATCTCATAACCCCATGGGAAATACCAGTAACCCTGCCGAGGCAGGTTCTTAGAGGAATGGGGGAGGGGAGGAGGGAATGAGACCAACACATGGTTTGTCCACACAACAAAGTTTCTAATTAATAAAAATTAAAACACAAGAGTTCAAGTTAGCGATATGAACATTCACATGGTTGTGACTCATTGCCACTTCTAAGGACCTTTAGGTTCATAGGGGAAAATGGGAGCAAGGGGCAAGAGATAGGCAGTTCCTTGGTCACACCATGTTCTGGTTGAGTATGATGTCAGTTCTGGCCACTGGAGCCAAGTCCTTGGAGATAAGAGAGCTGTTGATGCCTGGGGTAATCTTTCTTACTAGAACTGTTGTTGTCTGTGGAATCCAGGATGACTTGCAGGACAGAATGACTCAGAGCAAGGACAAGTCAGAAGGGCAAATGGAGCCAGGTCTTTAGGTTTAAGAGAATGACTGGAGACCTCTTGGCCTTGCAGGCAAGTGCCTTAACCTCCAGCCACCACCCCCCAACCCACAAGACTGGAGAACTCTTGGCCTTGTAGGCAAGTGCCTTAACCTTCAGCCATCCCCCAGCCCCCATGAATGGAGACTCTGGAATGCCACTCCAGTGGTTCCGAAGAGGACATTATCTATGTTGATTATGATATCTGCACATCTTGAAAATCTCTTAGCTTTGCTTTTCTTTGCACCTTCAGCCTTGAAAGGGAAGGACTAGCAGTGCTAGCAAAGCACTTCTTAAATGATGAGTGTGCCTGAGGGGAAGTCTTCATCCTATGAGGCTGCTTTTCTCTGAGAAAAATGACTGTTGCCATTTTTTTTGCATGTGTGTGTGTGCAGAGATGTGTACATCCCATGTTTGTGCATGCAGAGGCCAAAGAAGAATATAGGGGTCCTTCTCATTGCTAATGCATGTACTTCCATAAGATGGGGTCTCTCCCTCAACCCAGAGCTACGAACAAGGTCCTCAGGCTTAAGTTATGCCCTCAACTGATGAGCCATCTACCCAGCCCCATTGTTACCATTTTCGGATACAGAAACAGCCATGACTGCTCACAAGTGATCTTGACATGGGGCCTGGTGACCTTTTCACCATGCCAGGATGGGAAGCTTTATCAGACCCTTGCCTAAGATCTTGGGTGCCCTCTATACCAGCTGTATGCAGTGGTAAATGAGGTCTCATGGTCTCAGGGGGAGATGAGTAGAGAGAGAGGAAGGTTAAGGAATGGGGAGCTCCAGCTAAGGGGAATTTTCTGATGCTATGACTGCTTTGTGTCTTTTAGCCCATTCTCCTTAAGGAAGCACAGTAAACTCACGGGTTTGCCAGGGTGAACTCTGGTGAGTTAGACTTCAGGCTGTCGGAGGTGCTCGATGCCTTCCCCCAGAAGAGTCCACGCTACAGTCAAGCAGAAATCTGACTCCACGTTTAAAGTAGCAAGAGGACATTGGCACATGATGAAGGCAAAGATGCCAAGCTTTTATACTGCTTTTAGTTACTGACGTGGCATCTACAGGCCCAGGTGAAGTCAGTGCTTTTAGCAAAAGCAGCCTCCTGAGCCCCTGCTCTATGTTCCCATACCTTTGTGTTTTGCAGACTGTCATGTTATTGGAATCTAATAATCGATAATCTGTGGAGCTTGGCTTCTTTCATGCAGCCCAGTGCCCTTGTGATCTGCCCTTATGGTTACCTGTAGTAATAGTTTCCCCCTTAGTGCTGCATAGTACTCTCTTATGGATACAGCATGGTTTGTCTTTGACATACTTCAGTTTTCAGCCATCATTTCCTTGTGTCATGCCCTTTCTCTTCTTCTTCTTCCTTTTTTAAAATTTACTTGTGGTTTTTTAAGAGAGTCTCACTCTAGCCCAGGCTGACCTGGAATTCACGATGTAGTCTCAGGGTGGCCTCAAACTCACAGCTATCCTCCTATCTCTGCCTCCTGAGTGCTAGGATTAGAGGTGTGCCCCACCATGCCCAGCCATTTTACATTTATTTTTATATAAGACAAAGAGAGAGAGAGAGAATGGGTATGCCAGGGCTTCTAGCCACTGCAAACAAACTCCAGACGAATATGCCACCTTGTGCATCTGGCTTACATGGGACCTAGAGAATCAAACCTGAATCCTTAGGCTTCACAGGCAAGCACCTTCATAGCTATGCCATCTCTCCAGCCCCACTTTCTATTCTGATGACACACTATACCTTTCAATATTGTCACCCAGGTTCATGAGATTCTGGCATCTTTTAGGATATTGTTATCAATCTCTCAATGTTGCTTATTGTGTTACACTTTTTGAACATTATCTATTCCCTGTTGATAGTCACGAACCCATTTCCAAATTTAAGGGGCTAGGGTGTTTAAGGATCTCAGGATATTTAGCTCAGGCTAACCTTCTAAGATGACCTTTAAGTCTTGATCCCCCTGCCTCAGTCTAAGAGTATTATAGGTGTGTACCACTATGGCCACCCTCCATTTTTTTTTAATAATAAAATAATGCTGTTGTGAACAGTCTCCCACGTTCACGTGTGAGGCTTTCACTGTGGTGCTTTCCTATGAGTGGGATTGGTAGGGTTTGCATATCTTTCCTCACAGGTGTGGGCATACCTGTTTACTTTCAATGGCAGGTTTAAGAGTTTACATTGCTCTATAGGCTTTCAACATTTGGTGTTGTCATATGGTCTACTTTTCTGTTTGGTAGGTGCAAAATAGGATCTTAGGGGCTGGAGAGATGGCTTAGTGGTAAAGGCATTTGCCTGTGAAGCTGAATGACCCAGGCTCAATTCCCCAATATCCATGTAAAGCCAGATGCACAGGGTGGCACATGCATCTGTGCCTGAGGGCCCTGGTATACCCATTCTCTCTCTCTCTCTCTTAAATAAATAAAATATTTTTTAAAAATGGGATCTTAGAGACTCATCTTTTTGTTTAATTTTGTTTTTCGAGGTAGAGTCTCTCTGTAGCTCAGGCTGACCTGGAATTCACTATGTAGTCTCAGGGTAGCCTTGATCTCACAGTGATCCTCCTACCTCTGCCTCCCAAGTGCTAGGATTAAAGGCTTGTGCCACCATGCCTGGCTTCAAATCATTTTTTTATTCTGAGTGAAGTTGAGTATTTTCTTATATTAATTTCACATTTCTCTTGAGTTGTCCATTTTATCTTTAAAGCTCTATATTTAGCTCACTTTTTGTATTTAAATCAGATCAGGGCCATCTTCAGGTATTTTGGGGCCCACACGTAGTACGCATGTGTAACCCCAGCACTTGGGAGGTGGAGCAGGAGGGTCAGCAGCTCAGGTCTAGGCTACATGAGACCCTGTCTCAAAAAACAAACCCCACACTTAACTAGCTGACCAAGTAAATGAAGTTTTTCACTCATTCAATACATTTCAGACATTCAAATATTTGTCCTTAAAGCCTTTGGGGCTGAAGGTGTAGTTCACTGGCAGAAAACATGCGAGGCCCTGGGCTCAACTCACAGCCCTGCGGACAAAGGAAACATTTTCAGTGGCCTCTGGTAGGAAGGTAGAGATTCTAACTTCACCTTTTCGAATCTACTGCTACAAACAACATTTCACATTTTCTGCCTTCTGAAGGCTTATGTATTTATTTACTTACTTATTACTTGCTGACCCGGACCCATGAGCTCAAGTGAATCTTCTGCCTTAGCTTCCTGAGGAGCAGATATATTTTGCTGACTGATTATGTTCTCTTTGTAAATTCCAATTGGTGGCAAATTTCAGCAGCTGAAGCAGTGTTTTGTATGTTTGCATTACTGGGGATTGAACCAGAGCCTCGTATATGCTAGCTTAGTGACTACCACTGAGTTACACTCCAGCTGCTTGTAATTTTGAGACAAGAGTCTGTGTTGCTCAGGCTGGCTTTGAGTTTGCTCTGCAGCCCAGGCAGTTCCTGAACCTGGAATCTTCCTGCCTTAGTCTCTCAAAGTAGTTACAGGTGTGCACTACTATGCCTCGCCAACATTAGTGTTTTGAATTAAAATTCACTTATACTTAGCCGGGCGTGGTAGTGCACGCTTTTAATCCCAGCACTCGGGAGGCAGAGGTAAGAGGATTGCTGTAAGTTCGAGGCCACCCTAAGACTACAGAGTGAGTTCCCGGTCACCCTGGGCTAGAGTGAGACCCTACCTCAAAAAACAAAAAAATTCACTTATACTTCATCTGAAAAGCCAGTTTTATCCTGGGTTTGCCAGATTGATGTTGCCATACATATATCATTAGCAAAACATCGCCCTCATGACATGTTGTAGCTACGCAGTGCACAGCGATTCAACTTTGGACTTGTTTTTGAGGTAGGATCTCCTTCTAGCCCAGGCTGACCTGAAGTTCACTATGTACTCTCAGGCTAGCCTCAAACTCACAGCGATCTTCCTACTTCTGCCTCCCAAGTGCTGGGGTTAAAGGTGTGCACCACCACTCCCAGCTTTTTTAGTTTGGCTTTTTGGTGTGTGTGTAGATGCGTATACCCCTGTGTGCACATGTGCAGAGGCCAGAGGAAGACGTGTGTATCCTCCTCAATCACTCAACTGTCTTACTTCCCTGAGACGATCTCACGGAACCTGAAGCTCCCTATGTTTCTGTTAGACTGGCCGATCAGGGATCCCCAGTGACCCTCCTGTCTCTCCTTTCCTCAGCACTGGTCTACTGGCATGATCAGCGTGCCCAGCTTGTTATGTGGATGACAGAGATTGAACTCAGATCCTTGTGCTTACACAGCAAGCTCTCTTAACTGCTAAGCCATCTCCCCAGCACTTGGAACTATGATTCTTGAATATCCCTGTATTTGTGGCTTCTTCTAGTCCTTTTTTCAAAGCCATTTGGAGAGGTTCTTTTTTAAAAAAAAAAATTATTTACTTATTTATTTATTGGAGAGAGAGAGGCAGATAGAGAGAATGAGCACTCCAGAGCTCCAGCCACTGCAAAGGAACTCCAGATGCATGTGCCGCTTTGTGCATCTGGCTTACGCGGGTCCTTAGGCTTTGCAAGCAAGTGCCTTAACTGCTAAGTCATCTCTCCAGCCTTGGAGGGGTTCTTTGGTTTGAGGCATGCGCATGCCCTCCAGCAAATAAAATAAGATATACTTTAGTCATAGTTAATGCATTTTAAGTGAAATAATTTTCCTGCAAACATGGTAAGTGTATATTAGCAATAGCCATCCAATGTCATCCTGAATGGGGCTCTGTTCCGCCTCCTGATCATGACATAGGCATTGCCTTTGACACATTATTTTGCCAGATGTCCAGTGTTTCCTTTCCAAATGGAGCATATAGAGTCACATGAGTCTGGCCTTGATCTCAGTGGAGGTCAATTTATATATACTTTGTGGAGCTGCCAAGCAGAAACAGTAAGTTTCATGAATATTATTTCATGCATTTTCTTAGGGGACAACACGTTTGCTTCCTGTGTTCTCTGGTGCCGTCCTCCAATGGATTAGCACAGAAATCTGGGAGAAAGGGCAGAGCAGCTTGCTTCTGTGCACGGGCTGCCCTGTCCTCAGGTAGACACACCTTCTAGGAGGAAGGACAGTGAACTTAGCCTGTGCTTTGCTCCAGCTTGGGTTTCATTTTTAAATTCCATATGTTTAGGTGGTTACAGGCTTTCTTCACTGAGGCTTCACTTTGCCCTTATGCCAGCAGCATTTGCTGCATAAAGCACTGCCCAGCAAGCCAAAGGAAAGCAGTGAGGATTGCCAGGCAGATATTGTTGATGAAGATATTGTTCCAGTTGTCAGGCCTCAAACTTGTATGTTGCACACGTTTCCACACGATGGGTGTTTTTACTGCACCATTTGTGACTATTGCCTCTTTAGTAGCAGTGCTATAGTAAGATTCTTAAGGATTAGAAGGTGATGGAATCAATAAGCCTCTGCATTTTTATAAAATATTTCCATTCTTGAAACACTTTCACAACTTTTTCTTCAAAGTGTATTAAAGCCAAATGTGGTGAGGCTTAATCTACTTGGGAAGCTGAGATATGAGGTCCTAGAATTCAAGGCCAGCTTAGGCAACATAGATCCCAGACTCAACAGAACAAAAGCCCATAAAGTGCATTAAGGTAACTGAAGCGGGCTTTATGTTTTACATATTTGTATTTATTTATGAGAGAGAGAGAGAGAGAGAGAGAAAAGCAGAGAATATGGGCATGCCAGGGCCTTTTGCCACTGAAAAACTCCAGGCAAATACATCACTTTGTGCATCTGGCTATACATGGGAACTGGGGAATTGAACTCAGGCTATCAGGCTTCGCAAATGAGCCATATCCCTAGCCCTGAAGTAGGATTTAAAATTTTATTTGTATGACCAGCATTAGTAGAAGCAACTACTTCCATATGTAAATTGTAATGCAAACGTCCCTTTTGTGTACTATCTTGGAGAAGACCAAACAGGTTGAATGATATGCTTAGGACAAGCAAGACATTATGTACTGACAGGTCCAGGTTCGAATCCAAAGCTTCTGGGTGCTTATCCCATCCAAGTGATTCTTAAGTGGACAGAATGATCCGCAGTAAATATAAGTGTGTGCCTTATGCCTACATGCTAAGATGATTCAGTCACTGGTACAGTTAAGAGAATATTCTTCCTTTGATATTCTATTAGTAAATATGTGGCTAGTTTCCAGTGGTGGTAATGAATAGGAATAGTAAGAAAACAACAAAATTTGGAAGCACATCTAGAAGATGGGGAAGATGTGAAGGAAATACATGACTTGGTATGGGTCTTAGTTGCTTGGGGTCTTGTCTGCTGCAGGGTCACAGCGCTTCATTCACTGACAGCACTAGGGCCCCATTAGTCCTGCCGTTTGCAGGCCTGTGGTCACTGTGTGCTCTTTGTAACTGAATTACGGCTGCTGTGAGACAGTAAGCTTGGGATTTGTTGCAATCAAAGTTTTCGATATCCCAAATATTGCAGCAAGTTTTGAAGAAGCCCTAGTTTAAAAGGGAGTAGGGTCAAACATGTACTTTGAGTTTAAAATGCATCAACAAGCAGTTCCTGAAGAATGCTGTTCCCAGATCTAGAGAGAATGGATTCAGGTCACTGTGTAAATCTGGTGGATTGTGTATGTCGTGTGGATGTAAAGCTCAGCTTTATCTGTTAAGAGGCTCTGATTTTTTTTTTTTCTTGAACTAGATACCTATTGGTCTTAGACTCCTTAGATTTATATTGTTTTTAGAGCTCTAATGAAATTATTTTTCTTTCACAATTCAGAATGATCCAGGAAAAGGCTGAGGGTATGTAGCTCAATGGTAAAAGACCTGTCTAGCATGCAGAGGTACTAGGTTTGATTCTTAGCATTGAAAAGCAATGGAATGAGCTATGAGCATAATTATGTTCATTAAAATAAGATATGCCCCAAACAAGAATATGTGATGTTAAAATCTCAAATGATGGACAGGAGAGATGCTCAGTGGTTAAGGCACTTGCCTGCAAAGCCTAACAACCTGGGATTGATTCCCCAGCACCCACGTAAAGCCAGATACACAGAGTGGTGCATGCGTCTAGAGCTTCTTTGCAGCCACTAGAAGCCCTGGTGCATCCATAAAATATTTTTAAAAAGATCATGTTGTGGTGAGCGTCTTTAATCCCAGCCTTTGGGAGGCAGAGGTAGGATCACCATGAGTTCGAGGTCACCCTGAGATTACAAAGGTAATTCCAGGTCAGCCTGAGCCAGAGTGAGACCCTACCTCAAAACAGCAACAACAACAAAAAGTCTCAAATGAAGCTAGGCATGGTAGTGCACGCTTTTAATCCTAGCACTCGGCAGGCAGAGGTAGAAGGAACATCATGAGTTCGAGTCCACTCCTACACTACATAGTGAATTTCAGGTCAGCCTGGACTACAGTGAAACCCTACCTTGAAAAACAAAAACAAAAATCTCAATGAGCTGTCAATACTAGCAAAGGCATTATTATTATTTAGCATTCATTGCACATTTATCAACTGCTAGGCACCAAGAAGTTTTTTATTTCTGGGTTATCCTATAGAATGCTGTAGGTTATAAAATCCTTGTCTATTATCAGTAAGTTTAATTCAACATCCTCAGAATGTCTTTGTTTTGTGTTTGTGTAGTTTCTTTGTTTTTGCAGTGCTAGGTTTCAAACCCAGGGCCTTATACATGCTGGGCAAATACTTTACCACTGAGCTGCATCCCCTGCCCTGAAATATACTTTGTGAAGTCAGTTGTATTCCTTTTCCCAGGTAAGCCTCACAGAGGTTGTGATACTAATGGTCACAGTTTACATAATAAGCATTTACATCATTTTATGTTTCCACACTGGGGCAAGCACTATCTGTAGCCATTCTTTCAGATGAGGAAACTGAGGTTAGAGAGTTATGTAACTTGCTCTAGGTCACAAAGCTAGCAGGAAGTAGTGGAGTGAACAGGCAGTCACCAGTGGCTATAAGATGCTTTTCTTTGAATTAGAGAAAAGGACTCCCTATGGTGAACCAACTAGGAAGCTGAACTTCATCTGGCCTGGTACACCAGCCTGGAGAGTAATGCAGGAGCCTGTGGCTTGCCACACTTCTAGCACATGTAACCCGGCTCCAGGATGGCTTGCTGAGTGTGCTCATTCTGCTTCCTTGGTGATTCGTACTGTACACAAACTGAACCTTCCTTACCCAGTGGTTGGTCTCTTTCTCTTAGCCGTTTTTTTTTTTCTTTTGGTTTTTCAAAGTAGAGCCCAGACTGACCTGAAATTCACTCTGTAGTCTCAGGGTAGCCTCGAACTCACGGTAGCCCTTCTACCTCTGCCTCCCAAGTACTGGGATTAAAGGTGTGCACTACCATGCCCTGTTTCTCTTAGCTTTTTATTTGTTTGTTTATTTTTCTTTTTTGAGGTAGGGGCTCACTGTAGCCCAGGCTAACCTGGAATTCACTGCTATTCCAGGCTGGCCTTGAACTCACAGAAATCCTCCACCTCTGTCCCCTGAGTGCTGGGAGTAAAGGTGCGCACCACCACACCTGGCTCTTCCTTATGGTCCAGGCTGGCCTGGAACTTGCTTTGTATACCAGATTGGCCTCAAACTCATGGCAGTCTGCCTGTCCCAGCCTTCTGAGTGTTAGATTTATTTATGATGGCGATGCTAAAGATGTTGAAATTTGACAGGGCCAAGCTATAAAGCTGTGACCTCACATAGCCCATAACCAGCTATTCTTGATTGAATATGGCTCAATACTTAGAGATCTTGGTTTTACCTTCAAATTAGCTATGTGACCTTGACCAAGGTAGGGAATATAATATGGTGTTGAGGGAATAGACTCAATTGTCTGGCACCAAACTAGCTGTTGTTTGCTCTGTGCGCATGGATGGTTTACTTGATGCCTGTAAGCCCAATGTGTGAGGTTGAGGGGAACACAGTGGTTCCCATCAGAATGAGTGAGGTATATCGAGCACTGGTTCACAGAAAGAACTGAAATACTTGGACCTTAGAATACTGTCTGACACAAATATAGTAAGTAGGATTTCAGTGCTAGCTGTTGTTAGTAGTATGATGTCATTGTGAGTTTGTGAGCACAGCCTGTAATTTTAAAGCAGTCTGAATTGCTGAAACACAAGTGATCATCCAAATCTAAATGTGTTTTTTCTTGGGATGTGTGTGCATGAGTCCATGCACAGAGAAGCTTGCAAAGATTACGCGAGAACACTTTATTTATGGGTAGTTACCCCACTGAAATGAATTCTTTTAAGTTTTGACCATACTGGGTATAGCACTCAGAGCCTTGTGCATGTAATGCAGGTGCTTACCACTGAGCTATGTCCCTAGTTCCTTTTCTTACAAAATATTTTATTTATTTGTTTGCAAGCAGAGAAAGAAAGAGAGAGGGAGGGAGAGAGAACGAGAAGGAATGTGCACACTAGGGCCTGTAGCCACTACAAATGAATTTCAGATACATGTACCATGTTGTACATCTGGCTTTACATGGGAATTGGGGAATTAGACCCAGGTCATTAGGCTTTGCAGGCAAGCACCGTAACCTCTGGTCCAGCCCCCAGATCTTAAAGAGCCTTCCACAGCCATATGGGATTTCATTCATTTATTATTATTATTTATTTAAGGGAGAGAGAGAGGCAAAGAGAGAAAAATTGGACACCGCCAGGGCCTTCAGCCACTGCAAATGAACTCCAGACATGTGCACTTGCGTCACTGTGCCTCTGGCTTATGTAGGACCTGAAGATTTGAACATGAGTCCTTAGGCTTTTCAGGCAAGTGCCTTAACTGCTAAGCCATCTCTCCAGCCCCCATTCATATTAAAAAAAAATTTTGTTTATTTTTTATTTATTTATTTGAGAACGACAGACAGAGAAGTAGGCAGAGAGAGAGAAAGAGAGAGAATGGGCACTTCAGGGCCTCCAGCCACTGCAAACAAACTCCAGACGCGTGTGCCCCCTTGTGCATCTGGCTAATGTGGGCTAAGCCTCAAACCGGGGTCCTTAGGCATTACAGGCAAGTGCTTAAACACTAAGCCATCTCTCTAGCCCCCCCCATTCATTTTTTAAACATGATAGTGTTTGTACAGTGTACTGCTATCAATCTGTGTTTGCACTGCTAGCATTCAGGACTATATTTTCACTACATTGCTCTAGGTTATTGCCACTAATAATTATTTACACATAAAAATTTTCTTTGAGCCATTAGCTTATTTTGAGAGCTTTAAAGGAGAAACTGTAATTCTCTGGATGAATGGGAGTCTCTTAGCTCTCGAAGGCTAAAATAACATTATCATTGCTTCTGTATTCATAGGCAGTGCGCCCTCTAAGCTGTTTATAATAATATTTTTGCTGTATTCAAAGAACAGCCCAGTCCAAGTGACTTCTTGGTTTGAGCTTACTGTGTTGAAGCCCAGTCCGAGTGACTTCTTGGTTTGCAGCACATTCATTCCCTAAGTAGCTTTTGCCATCGCTTTTGTACCCTGGCCTTTCTTGTCCCCCTCCCCACTCCGTGTCCTCACTGTAGCTTGTGTCCCAGGAAGTCACGTCCCTTCTTAATCCATGATCTCAAGCTTTTGCTTCTTTAGTTTTTTAAAAGAATATTTTATTTTTATTTGCTTATTTGAAAGAGAGAGAAATAGGCAGGTAGAGAGAGAGAGAGAATGGGCATGTCAGGGCCTCCAGCTGCTGCAAACAAGGTCCAGATGCATGCACCCCCTTATACATCTGGCTTACATGGGTCCTGGGGACTTGAACCTGGGTCCTTTGGCTTGCAGGCAAGTACCTTAACTGCTAAGCCATCTCTTCAGCTTTTCAGCAGGTAAGTATATGAGAAAGCTAATTAGCATTGTAGAAAACTGGCTTAAAGTCAAGTGGATTTTTTTTTTTTTAGGTCAGGGTCTCATTAGGAAAACAGATTCCATTTCAAGTATTTACAAGCACATTGAATATAGGAAAATTCTAACACAGGTAGTAAAGGTGCTGAGAGCCAAATGGGAGATGGTGAGGTAATGTAGAGAATAGCATCAGGAAGTCACCACCATGACCTATTCCAGCTGAAGAAACACAGGAGCGTACAACATCATTGCACAGGGAGTATAAATGTTTCAGAAGGAGAAAAAAGTAATTTGTGTGAGGGCAACTACAATATGCTCCATAGAGTTCTCCCTGCAAAAGTAGAGAAAGCTCGGTAAAAATTGCTATTTCTAAATACAAGTTTTTCACGTTTTAGCTAAGGTGCTAGCCTACACATCGGTGCTAAAGGATAAAAGTATTTTTTTCTTATAAAATCCATAAAAATAGAATAACAACGCATAAGTTTTTTACATTTTTAAATCTCTGAATGGAGGAAAAGAATTTGCCTTTCTAGTAAAAGTAGTCTAAAGAGATCATTTGAAAAGATATTGATGATGTTCAGCAAAACTACCCAATATAAGCAAGCCAATGTTCTCCTCAGTAAAGAACTCTGTCCTTTCTTCCTTGAGACTGTTCTTTGAAGAACTCCTTTTGCTGTATGAGGTCCACAGACGTGGTTGTGTAAGAGGACACAAAGGGATGGCAGAGAGAGAGTGAAATACAGTTAAATAGCAGTTGGTCCCTAAGAATAGGCAGCTTTCAATTGCCTCAGGGATTAGCCAGGGTTCTCTAGACTAACAGAATTGACAGAATGCATGCATATTAAGAGGGGTATTTATTGGATTGGCTTATAGGATATGGGTTGGGAGTTCCACAATGGCTGTTTGCAGGCTGGAAAGGCTGAGAACTCAGTAGCTGCTCATTTCCTGTGGGTAGAGGTCTCAGCAGTCCTAATCTGGCACCGAAGGCCTGGAGGATTCCTGGAAAGCTTTTGGCTCTCAGTCCATGTTGGGAGACTGGAGAAGCTGAGTCACAATGCCAGCGAAGGGTGGCAGCAGCAGGGTAGATGCACTCACCAGCAGGGAACAAGGGCAGCCAGGCAAAAGGGCCACTTTGTCTTGAACCTTTATAAATAGGTGTCACTCTGGAGGACAGTCTTCCCTGGCACTTATCCTTCCTGGAAATGTCTCCACAGAGCTACACAAGAAGTATGTCTCTTATTTGGTTCCTGACCCAATCCAGAAATAAATATTTTACTTCAATTTGTCTGTGAATGGGGATGAAGTCAGGATTTTTCTACTTAGCCCAGATTGGCCTTGAACTCACAGCAATATTCCTGACTCGATCTCTCAAATGCTGGGATTGCAAGTGTGAGCCACCATGCCTGGCTTGATGGTGGTTGTCTTAATTAAAGGCCATATGAATGTAATAAATATGAGAATGCTACCAAAAGCCACACTTCACCTAATATTAGAGAACTCAAAAAGAGCACAAGCGTCTCATATTTATAAAGAACGCAAGCCAGGTGTGGTAGCACATGCCTTTAATCCTAGCACTCGGGAGGCAGAGGTAGGAGGATTGCTGTGAGTTCGAGATCACCCTGAGACTACATAGTGAATTCCAGGTCAGCCTGGGCTTAGGTTAGAGCGAGACCCTACCTCGAAAAACAAAACAAACAAATGAAAGGAATGCAAATAAGTTTTTCACTGAAAACTTAATATATCACTCCAAATGTGACAACGGATACAAGTGAGAAGTTTTAAAATATAAAAACTGACTTTATATCTTGGCAAGAAAGGTACCATAGCCTGTGAGAAAACTAGTCCTGACTCTCCATCAGAGAGTTCCTGCAGATGAGATAGATGAATCTGAAAAATGTGCTCTATACATCAGAGCTAATTAAAATTCAGAAAATAGCTATTATAAATATTTTTTTAAACTAGGAGTAGTGACACATGCCTTTAATCCCAGCACTCAGGAGGCAGAGGTAGGAGGATCACCATGATTTCAAGGCTACCTTGAGACTCCATAGTGAATCCCAGGTCAGCCTGGGATAGAGTGAGACCCTACCTCGAAAAACAAACAAACAAAAAAAAAAAAAAAGATTTTTTTAAAAGAATCTCTTAAACTGTAGCATTCAGTGGAATGAGCCTCCGAAGCTTAAATTCTTCAGTCTTGATGTGTTCAGTTGACATTTCTGTCTGTTCCTCTAGTCTGCATGGAGTTGGTTCCGTTCATCTTAGAACCTTAGCATGAGGTTGTAATAAACCCTGTCAATTTAGGTTTAAAATAAAACACTCAGAGACTGGAGAGAGATCTTAGTAGTTAAGGTGCTTGGTGGCACAGCCAAAGGATCCAGGTTCAGTCCTTTAGTACCCACATAAAACCTGCATCACAATGTGGTGCATGTGTCTGGAGTTCATTTGCAGCAGCTAAAGGCCCTGGAGCACCCATTCTATCTGTCTCTTTCTGAAATAAATAAAGTTAAAATACATGTTAAAAAATAAATAAAAATCTCTGTACAAAAAATGAGGTGATACTCTGTTTTAGACTGAATATTTGTATTCTCTAGGCTCTAACCTTTAATGTGGTTATCTGCAGGTAGGTGGATATCATCTGTGAGATGATAAAGGTTAAATGAGGTCATAAGAGTGGGGTCCTTGCCGGGCGTGGTGGCGCGCGCCTTTAATCCCAGCACTCGGGAGGCAGAGGTAGGAGGATCGCCGTGAGTTCAAGGCCACCCTGAGACTACAGAGTTAATTCCAGGTCAGCCTGGACCAGAGTGAGACCCTACCTCGAAAAAAAAAAGAAAAAAAAAAAAAAAAAAAAAAAAAGAGTGGGGTCCTTGTGATAGAACTGGTATCTTTTCCAGACACACCCAGCTCTGTCTTCTGAGGACTACCTGCTACCAGGACACAGCTTGAAGGCAGCTTGTCTGCAAGCCAAGAAGACAGCCCTCACTAGCAAGGAGTCCTACTAGACCTTGACCTGAGATTTCCAACCTCCAGAAGTATAAGGAAGTTCATTTCTATTGTTTCAGTCAGTCATTCTGGTGTTTTGTTGCAGCAGTCTAAGCAAACACACTCTTAATATTTCATTAAGTTTGAAACCCTCCAAAACGTTGAAATCTTTATTCCACACACTGGCGTTCTGAAAAAAAACATAATGCTTAGCAGACACACTTTAAGAGATATTTAGTGAGCCCTTACTCAGCATTACTTTTTTGTGGGTGCTGAGAATTGAGCCCAGGTTCTCACGCAAGCTAATTCTGTAGTTTAATATTGACCTATACTTCCCTCTAGCACCAGGTTCATTTTTCAAGCATATTTTATAATTTAGTTCTCATAAAACCCTGGATTAGACTTCTGTCCCATTTTGTAGACTAGGCAACTAAGGTTTACCCAAGGTGTTACAACTAATAAGATGATAAGGCTGTGATTCTGGCATACTCGTTGGGCTGGGCTCTGTCGTATCTCAGGCGGGGTGCAAAGGTTGGTATCATCTGAGGGTTAGAATTAGGAGAAGAGTTTAGGCTTCGGCTAGTCTAATTTTTGCATTTTATGGACGAGAAGGCCAAGGACCAGAGAGGTAATGAGCTGACTTAAGATTACGTAGTAATTTGTGAAGTGTAAAGATCAATACTGCTAATGTTTTACAGTCCATATTTAAGACTGTTTAAATGCCGACCATTAATAACAAGAAGCTTCAGAAGATGTTAAGAGGTTCAAATGCACAAAATTCCCCTTTGTGTTCTGAAGGTTTGCTGAAATGAATTGATAATGCACTAACTTCTAGGAAAAAAAAAACATAAATTTATTAACACACAAGGGATTTATCCCAGGAAGATAATTGTCCAATAATCCAATGAGATTAGAAGGGTGTATAGTCTTTTCATAAGGGAGGAGATGGGAAGTGTGGACAGTGTCAGCAGTAGTAGGTAAGTTTCTGGAGACTTGAATGGGGCCAAAGGAGCAGTTGCTAGTTTGTAAATGATTCTCTATGCGAGTGGGATGTCTAGGAGAGCACACCGTGGCTGTGTCACAGCCTGTCTTGGTGTGGTGGCATTCCTGTCTCCTATGATGTGAATTTAACCTTCCCAGGCAAGTCGGCGCTCGGGGAAATGGTTGAAGATGGGTATATTCCTGTCTGGTATGCCTAATCTTTAGTTAGATAGGTGTTGGGAGAGCTTTTCCTGAAGAGACAAACATTTCCTCATTCCAGGTAAGGCTTCAATGACAGACCAAAGAAATGATTCCACCTACGCCTAGCTCAATGAGCTGATGAGTTTATTGGGCTTATTATAGGTGCATGGGTGAGGAGTTACTTACAGGAACGTGGGTGAACTCAAAATAGCTGTATACTGAAAAGTTCTACCTAGCATGAGTCATGACCCTCCACCTCCCACCCCCCCAATGCTGCATAGATGTCTCCTCTTCAGTAAACCTTCCACCTCTTTCCTCTAGATGACAGCAGTGTCCAACACTGGGCCACTTGTGGTAAGAATAGTTATGAGCGCCACCCAAAACAAAATTGTAAACTTAAAACACAAGATTTGTGTGTGTGTTTGATTTTGTTTTGTTTTTTGAGGTAGGGTCTCACTCTAGCCCGGGCTGACCTGGAATTCACTATGGAGTCTCAGGGTGGCCTCGAGCTCACAGCGATCCTCCTACCTCTGCCTCCTGAGCACTGGGATTAAAGCTGTGCCCCACCACGCCCGGCTTCTTGAACATGAAATTTTTAGATAATTTAGAACTTTGTTGATGAAAATGTATTGCAATGTCACAAGGTTGGATGCCTGCAAGTACCTTCCACAACCACGTGCAGTGGGGCAGGATATATGCAACTAGATGGAAGGACGGGCTAGGGGTGTGAGCAGGAGGGAGGGAGGGGCTGGAATCTCAGGTAAAGGTCTGTACCCTCCCCACGTCTTCTTTCTTGGAGGAAGTACCAGCAGGCCCTATCTTGCTTGCATCTCAGGTAGATCGTCATAGCTATCCTGCTTAGGATGGTAATGGCCATGCTATGCTTGAAGGATAGAATTCCATAGTGATAAGGGAATTTCAGAGGAAAGCCTCTTCAAACATCTGCTGAGCTCCAGGTGCTTCTCATGTAAAGTAATGTACCAGGTAGTCATTTCATCTTGGAAGATAGATTTTAGGAAACCAAGGGAAATTATTTATGGGAAGAATATCTTTTATGACTATGTCACATGATGGCTATTTTACTTTATTGCTAGGAATGGAACACAGGGCCTCACACATGCCTGGCGAGCACTATACCACTAAGCTACATCCACAAGACCCTTTGTGGGGAGTTGTAGTTTAGGATACCACTGTCAAATTTCATTTTTGATTAGTTAGAATAAGCTAAATAAATGTTGATTTTGAAAAATTTACTTTTTGCTAATGAGGTATCTCTAGATTTAAATTACCATACCTGTTATTTTTAAGCTGTGTAAATTCATCTTGGGTTTGATACTTAATGTCTCAACCCCCATCTTTTCTCAGTGGCAATTTGAGGGATGCTAAATATGTAAAATCAACGTCATAAGGTCGTTATAAATATAAGATGATTGTAAGGTGCTTAATTAGCCCAGCGATGGTCACATATAATATCCCCCTCCCTGAAACTGTTAGCTGATATAATTCTGAGTTATAGTATTGGCTCTTTCTAAAGGAGAAAATAATATCATTTTTAGAGGGTTATGAAATGACACTTTGATGCCTTCTATTTCTATAAATCCTGATTCAAGAGATGAACTTTCAAGGACTAGAGAGATGGCTTAGCAGCTAAGGCATATCTTATAACTTGTAGGTCTATATTATATGTTCCTAGTGACAATATATTATGACATTAAGATATATCTGAGGGCAGGAGAGATGGCTTAGTGGTTAAGCACTTGCCTGTGAAGCCTAAGAACTCTGGTTCAAGGCTCAAGTCCCCAGGGCCCACGTTAGCCAGACGCACAAGGGGCCGCACACATCCGGACTTCATTTGCAGTGGCTGGAGCCCCTGGCATGCCCATTCTCTCTCTCTATCTGCCTCTTTCTCTCCCTGCCTGTCACTCCAAATAAATAAATAAAAATAAAAAAAGATGTATCTGATATGAAACAAGAACATAGACTTTTAAAAACTATATACCAGAACAGATTTTTTAAAAACTATATACATGCAATTTACATGGGAAGCCTGGGTTGACGTGAGTTCTTGTCTTCGTAATAAAAGAAGGCAGCTCAGACGTAAACTGGCGTCAATAGCTCCCTGCTGAGAATGGCTGATGACAAGTGAAAGAATGCACATAGCCAGGTAAGATTTTGGATTGAAGAAAATGTTTTTATTATATAGTATATAATCTTTGGGGTTAAATTATAAATTTAGTGGCAATTCTAAAATCCTACTGAGCAGCTGTGTAGACAAGAAGTGTGCTATACACTGAAAGTAAAGTTTTAAGTAAGAGAATTCCTACCCTGAGCCACATGTAGTAGCTCCCACTTAGAATCCCAGCACTGGAGAGGCTGAGGTAGGAGGTTCACCTTGAGTTCAGGGCCAACCCTAGCTGGAGAGAAGCCCTCAAATTTTGAGAAAGCCTCAAAAAAATTACAAAAAGATTCCCTAGCCTCAACATTAAGTGTTAGGAAGCAGATAAAGTGATCGTATAACATCACAAAACTGCCCCAAGTGTATGCATTTTTAATGCTATTGTAACAAATTACTCCAAGCTTGGGGATTCAACATAACAAAGTTATTATCTTGCAGGTGTATAAGACAGAAGCCTGACAAGAGGCCTCGCTGGACCCAATGAAAGTGTCGGTCTGGCTGTGTGCTCTGTCTGCTCTTTAGGAGAGAGTGTCGTCTTTGCCGCTTCTGGTTTCTAGGCTGCCCCCATTTCTTGACCCAATATTTCCTTTGCCCTTTCCCAACATTAGAGAGGATGGCTCCAGTTCTTCTCAGGCTGCCATTTCTCAGTTCTGTGCAACTGGGAAAGATTTGCTAATTTTAGGTGATTAAATTCTGACCTCTTAGATAATCCTAGATGGGGATATATAAAATCTTCACTTTGAAGTCTTTAATCTTAACTACATTTGCAAAATCTTTTATATCATGTAAGATAATGCATGCACAGGGCTTGAGGATTAGGACATGAATATATCCTTGGGGCTATTCTTTTACCTACAAGAAAATATGGAAAATTTCAGCACCTTACTTAGTTTAGGGGTCCCGAGATGCATCTGAGTGGAGAACAGCTAAATCTTGAATTGGGAGGATTAGAGAGGTTGATATCAAGACCAGTGCAGGAAAAGCATTTCAATTCAGAGGGCTATATGAATATACACGGATATGCAAAATAGAATGATACTTATTTAATTTATTTTGGGAGGCAGGGTGTCACCATGTCACCCAGGTTGGCTTTGAAATGGTGATCCTCATGTCTTAGCCTCCTAAGTGCTGGGATTATAGGCCTGCGCCACTGTGTCCGGCTGCAAGTGTATGTTGTAAGTAATTGTAAATGACAAAATGTAGTGTGAGCTGGCAGGAAAGGGGAGAGACGGAGAGAAAGGTTTGGTTGCGGTGGGACTTTGCATGCTGTGCCTACAAATCTGCTCATTCTCTGGATAGAAAGTTGCCTGACATTGAAGGGTTTGGAGCTAGGGGGTAATGTGATCAGATTTCACTCTGATTCTCTGTAAATGTTATTATCGTTCAGCTATCTTTATATATAATTCATTTATTAAGTTTTTGGCTTAGGTTACTAGATCATACCATCTGCAATAGAACATAGAAAAATTGAGTAATAAGGTATATTCTCCCCAACTGTTTCCTCCCAAAAGAGAACAAGAAGAGCCTTCTAGAGAGCTGTTCACCTAAATTCTTAATTTTCTTCTTAAAAATTAGATTTTTTTTTTCTCCATCAGTATGTAAGCAAAACCATTTAGGTTGAAGTATTAGATCTTCTGTTCTAAAGAAAAGCTTGTTTTTCCCATTGGCATCCCTCCATGCTTACATACTGTTGACTGGTCACATATTTTACCTGCCCCGTGGCTTCTGGGTCTGCTCAATGGCTGGTTCTGCTTTTTCCTGCTCTGTTGTGTTGTGGTGAGGCAGCTCCTGGCTTGCCAAGGAGTCCATTACTCAGTCTAATGGACACTGTGACCTCAGCTGCAGTACTTTGCAAAAACTTGAGGGAAATGGTTGATGATTGGGAGTGGAATTACATGTACACATGTTATAGTTTCCTGTGGTTATACAGCATTTAAACATATTTCCCAGCTTGGAATTTGAGTTACTTTGAAAGGTTGGTCTATGTTGGTTTAGTAGCTGCAATTCACGCTCAGATATTTTCAGTTTACCAGCTGGACTGAGTTCTTACATGCCCTGCTTAAATGCTAAAACATCTCAGTGGCGATTGTATGTTTTCATTAGGAATATTGCATTATGAGAGGAAAGATCATTTGATTTTAAAAAGTTACATGCCTGTAAGCAGATTTGGAATTATGTGTTTTGAATATTTCTAGTAGTTATGGGCCCCAGTCTACTCTCAATAACTAAGAAATGTAATTGCCACAAATCTCTTAGTAAATGTATAGGACTAATTGACTATAAAAAGAATGAAATTTATCAGGGAGATGATGATACAAATTTTCATAGCACACTGTTCATAAGGTGAAAAAATCTATCTAGATTTATTAATAACCATGATTCTTAGTGTGGGAAAATGTGCCATGTTAGTAAGATTTTAAAATCTTCTTATGCATGTGTATGATATATTGAGGTGTATGTTCGTGTCACAGCACTCTTGTAGTAGTCAGAGAACAACCTCGGGTGTTGTTTCTCACCTTCCATGTTGTTTAAGACAGGGTTTCTTTGTCACTATTGTGTACATCAGGCAAGTGGCTAAGTGGTCCATGTGCTTCCAGCAAGTCTCCTTTGTGCGTCAGGCTTTATGTGACTACTAGGGAATTGAACCTGGATTGCTGGGTTGTTGGGTTTTGCAGGCAAGTGCCTTAACCGCTGAGCCATCTCTCCAGCCCTGAGTCTCTTTTCTCCACCTCTCGTTGTGCCATAGACCCACTGACATTACAGACACTTGCTGCTGCATCTAGCATCATGTGAGTTCTGGGACTCGGGTCCTCAGAACTCGTGCAGGAAGCACTTACCCACTGAGCTGTCTCCCCAACTCATTGATAACAGTTTTGCCTTTACAGAGAATCAGATATTAATACATACAGAACAAGGGTCAAAATGAAAACATTGTATTCTGCCCAGTAGCTCTTGTCTACAAGAATTAAGTTTTTGAGTGCCTAGTATAGCTAATTAATGACTGATTGTTTAGAGATGTATTAATTAAAACAATTTTGTCCATACAATGTTGCAAAATCTACAAATCTGTTTCATTAGAGGCACTATGAAAGATGAGAAATGATGAAAGAAGGCAATGAGGAGGGAAAGTTTTATTAGCTCTTTGTTCGCTTTATGCTAGCTCTTCCTTAAAGTTATTTCCTAGAACATGTCTTATATCTCAAAGATTATTTTATAGTCTACAGAATATTATTAAGACCAATACCCCCATTAATAAAAAAAATCCTGTCTCCCACTGAGTTACAATAGCTATAAAACTTTTCAGAATAAAAACTATTCAGACAATTATTTCTCTTGGAGTTTATAGTCAATGAAATAAAATTAAGAAAAGGATTGAAACTTGAATACCTTTTGTGTAACTGCTTTCTCTTGTCTTGCCTTTCATATTTAATAGGAAAAATCTGACAAGACTGGATTTTCTTGACTCTGATAGGACTAAGTCCAGCCTCAGCCCTTTAATTTACAATGAAATCAGGGCTTGGTACTATCTCCAAAGCTCCAAAGCTCAGTTTGACCACTGATACTGCTGAGTGCAAATGTTATGCTTATTTATTAACATTTAGATCATTGAAGTAATGAATTAGCAATATGTACCATAGGACTGCCTAGGCTACTAGAACCTGAAGGGTTCTAGGAATTTTTTTTTAAATATTTTTTATTTATTTGAGAGCGGCAGACACAGAGAGAAAGACAGTGAGAGAAAGAGAGAATGGGCGCGCCAGGGCTTCCAGCCTCTGCAAACGAACTCCAGACGCGTGCGCCCCCTTGTGCATCTGGCTAACGTGGGACCTGGGGAACCGAGCCTCGAACCGGGGTCCTTAGGCTTCACAGGCAAGCGCTTAACCACTAAGCCATCTCTCCAGCCTGGAATTTTTAAAAATATATATATTTAATTTAATTTATTTATTTGAGAGAGAGAAAGAAGCAGATAGAGAGAGAATGGGCACACCAAGGCCTCTAGCCCTGCAAACAAACTCTAGATGCATGTGCCACTTTGTGCATCTGGTTTACTTGGGTCCTGAGGAATCGGACCTGGGTCCTTTGACTTTGCAGGCAAGTGTCTTAACCGCTAAGCCATTTCTCCAGCTGGGTTCTAGGAATATTTTTTTCATTACTTTGAAATCATTTAAATAAGGATCCTTGGGCTAGAGAGATAGTTTGGCTGTTAAGGTGCTTGCCTGCAAAGCCAAGGGACCCAGGTTCAGTTCTCTAGGATCCACATAAGCACCTGCAAGGTGGCACATGCATCTGGAGTTTGTTATGCTAGAGGCCCAGTGCACCCATTCTCTATCTGCCTCTTTCTCTCACATAAATAACTAAAAACAAAAAAAAATATATTTTTAAGAGCCGGGTGTAGTGGTGCACACTTTTAATCCCAGCACTCGGGAGGCAGAGGTAGGAGGATCGCCATGAGTTCAAGGCCAACCTGAGAATACAAAGTTGAATTCCAGGTAAGCCTGGGCTAGAGCAAGACCCTACCTCAAAAAAACAAAACAAAACAGAAATTTAAAAAGGGATTCTTTGCTAACATATACTTTATTATAGGTGATTGTAGAACCTTGTGACTAGTATATAAAAACTGGGCATTCAGGGGGCTCAGTGGTTAATGGTGCTTGCTTGCAAGCCTGTTGACCTGAGTTCAGTCCTCCCTGGCACCCATGTAAAGCTGGATGCAAAGTAGCACATGTGTCTGTGATCCCATGGCTCCTACAGCAATGAGAGGCAGAACCAGGAGAATCTAGAAACTGGTCTGGCGCATATGCCATAACAAAACAGCAAGTAGAGATGCTCTATCTCAAGAAGACAGAAGGAGAGTACAGACACCCTGAGTCTGTCCTCTGACCTCCCGTGCATGCTATGGCATGTGCACACACACACACCCCAAAAACAAACTGCCTGAACACTCAGATCATAGTCCATTTCCTCGTGCTTCTGTTCTCTGTAAATGTTTTTTGGATACTTATTGCTCTATTATAGTTGAAAGCCAAGCTTTTTAACACTCTGGTTCTTCAAATGAATTTCTATGTACTAATAATTATTTCCTCTGGTGCAGGTAAAATTCATACCAAGTGTAGTGTTACCTGGAGGTAGAGGCAAGAGGATCAAGGATTCAAGTCCATCCTCTGCTATTATATAGTGAGTTCAAGGCCAGCTACATGAGACCCTGTCTCAAAAAATAATAAAATAAAATTCATTGAACTTTTTCCTCCAAACCAGTTGGTATGTAAAGGATGATAAGATGAGACTGTTTTTGTAATAGACACTCTGGTCTTGATTTTATCTCTTGATTCTTCTAAAATCAACTTTATGGCAGTATAATTTACCACATAATGAACTAAACCTGTTTTGCATGTATAAGTAATAACTTTGACAAGTGCATATATACATGTAATCACCACCAGAATCAAATAGATGAGCATATCATTACCCCGAAGCTCCCTTGTGCCCTTTTGTAATTAGAGCTACCATTGACCCGCTTGATGGCATTATAGATTAGTTTTAGATTCTCTGTATAAAAAGTATTTTATTTCAGCCTAGGATTATTTTACATCTCTTTATTTTAATAGATTACTCTGGTTTAGGATTTTAAGGGTTTCCAAATTAAAACCATTTCACTAATGCTGTCTGCTGCAATGATCTTCTTACCTCTGAATTTGCTGAGGAAAGATATTATCTGCAGTTGACAGTTAAAAAAACTCAGGCATAGATATTACAGGGATGAGCAATTATACAGGACCTTTGCAAATGGAACTTAGGAATGAAAATACTTGATTTGACATTGTGGGTTTTAGTATTAGATTGGTTTGCAGTAGCTCTTTTGTCTGAGGCATATTAGGTTCTGATGAACTTACAGAAGATGGACATCAAGTGTTTAAGGTTTATGTTTGAGTCTGAATCTCCCTATCTGCTTCTTTGAGTAACTGTTCACAAGGTTTGGTGATTAAGTTTTCTCAAATCACAAGTCAGAATTGATACAGGAGTGCAAAGGGGATGCATGAATAGGGGAGATCATTTATGATCGGGAGAGATCACACTGGCCATTTTATCTTTATCTTCTCAGGCTCTTGACTTTGAATTTAGGCAGCTGTCACATGATCAGATCAACTTCAAAAATAATCGCTCAAGGAACCTAGAAAATGTCAAGATTATTTAAATGACCTGTAACATCTCTAGGAATAAGTTTCTGAGAAGAAAAAAATTGGCTTGAGAAATAAAAAACAGTTAACTTTGAACTAGAGAAGAAAAGTCAAAACATAAAATGAAAATTCCTTATAATCTAATTTTTTAATTGCATTTTTCCCTGGATCAGATTATCATTATCATGGAATCTTTCTTACATTCTACTACTGAAATAATTTGAGCTCTCTCAGGTGAAATTATTTCACTATGAAGTTTTTTTTAAAAATACTTAACATTTATTTATTTGAGAGAGCGTCAGAGAAAGAGAGAGAGAGATAATGTGCACGCCAGGGCCTCTAGCCACTGCAGACAAACTTCAGATGAATGTACCGTGTATCTGGCTCACGTGGGTCCTAGGGCATTGAACCTGAGTCCTTTGGCTTTGCAGGCAAGCATCTTAACTGCTAAACCATACCTCCAGCCCCACTATGAAGTTTTGTTTTATTTTTGTGAGACAGGGTCTAGCCATGTAGCCCCAGGATAGCCTCAAACTTACAGAAATCCGTTTGCTTTATCCTCCGAGTACTGCAATTACAAGTGTGAACCGCCATATTCAACATGTTTTTTAATTTAGTTTTTGAGAGACAGAGAAAGACGCAGAGAGAGAGAATGGGTGTGCCATGCCTTCAGCATCTACGAATGAACTCCAGAAGTGTGTGCCCCATGTGCGTATGTGAGACATCGTGCCCTTGTGTCACTGCATCTGGCTATGTGGGACCTGGAGATTTGAACAGGAGTTCTTAGACTTCACAGGCAAGTGTCTTAAGTGCTAAGCAATCTCTCCAGTCCCAACATGGTTTTTCAAATTTAAAAAGTTTGCATGTGTATATATGTGTGGCATACGTGTGTGTACACACATGTGGTGGGTGTACATGAGTGTATGTGGAGGTCTGGAGTCAGCATCAGGTGTCTTCCTCAACTCCTCTGCACCTTATTTTGGAAACCAAGTCTCTCAGTGAACCCAGAGTTCAATGATGTGGCTACACTAACTAGCCAGCAGGCCAGGGGTGCCCTTCTGCCTCTGCCGGCCAGAACCAGAATTACTGGTGCACCACCATGCCCACACTGTACATGGTGTCAGGGATCAGAACTCAGGTCCTTGTGCTTGTGTGGCAAGTGTTTAGCCAATTGAACCATCTCCCTAGTCCTCAGCAAGTATAAAACAATTTTTATGTTGTTTTTGCTTTAATAATAAACCTTTCTTATGCTGGGGAGATGGCTCAGTGGATAAAACCCTTGCTTTACTATTCTGAGTACATGAGTTCAGATCCCAGGCCCTGTGGTAAAAAACAAAAGCAAAAAACCAGAAGCTGTAGTGGGCTTCTGTAATCACAGAAGAATTTCCCAGAGGCTCTTGAATGGAGTAGTGAACAATGAGAGATCCTGCCTCAAACAGAGTCTAGAAGGCCAGGACCGAACTGAAAGTTGGCCTCTGACCCCACATGTGAGTATGTACACTGTAACAAAATAATTTAATTTAAATGACCTTTCTTGTCTAGGTTGTGAGATAGCCATGTCTTCTTTTATTTTTTTAAAAATGTCTTTATGTATTTGCAAGGAGAGAGAGAGATATAGTGATTATGGGCACACTAGGGCCTCTTGCTGCTGCAAATGAACACCAAACTCATACACCACATTTTGCATCTGGTTTTACATGGATGCTGGGGAACTGAGCCCTGTTGGCAGGCTTTGCAAATAACCACCTTTATCTGCTGAGCTATCTGCTAAGCCATCTGCCTAGCCTCCATATCTTCTTTTAAAAAATGCCTGATAAGGGGCCTGGGGAGATGGCTTAGTGGTTAAGGCATTTGCCTGTGAAGCCTAAGGACCCATGTTTGACTCTCCAGATCCCATGCAAGCCAGATCACAAAGGTGAGCAGGTGCAAGGTTGCACATGCCTACTAGGTGGCACAAGGATCTGTAGTTTGATTTCAGTGCTGAGGCCCTGGCACGCCAATTCTCTCTCTCTTTCTCGCGTATTCTCTTAAAAAATTACTAAATATAAAAATTTTTAAATGCCTAATAGGGCTGGAGAGATGGCTTAGTGGTTAAGGCACTTATCTGTGAAGCCTAAGGACCCAAGTTCTATTTCTCAGTACTTATGTAAGCCAGATGCACATATGGCTCATGCATCTGGAGTTCTTTTGCAGTGGCTGGAAGCCCTGGCATATTCATTCTCTGTCTATAAAAGAAGAAAAAGAAAAAAAAAAAAACCCTGATACTCAAAACTATAAGGTTCTTAAGAGCTTCTATACAGAGGTTCAGGTAATTATTTTGAAAACCTCTATATAATCTCTCTCTCTCTCTCTCTCTCTCTCTCTCTCTCTGGGTGTGTGTGTGTGTGTGTGTGTGTGTGTGTGTGTGTGTGTGTGTGTGTTAGACTTCTAATGCTAGAATTGGGCTAATCAGTCTGGAACTCTGGAGTAAGTAGTGAAGCTGTCATGCCCCTTTTATCATATATAATACATGATAGTAGCAGATGCAGTGGTTATAAAACTGGCTTAGAAAGTTACATGGAATTAACTTATCCAGATAGAAATTTCAACTTCTTAAATAGTGAGTTTAATCTATTCACTTTATTTCTTTTTCTCTTTTTTTATATAAATATTTATGGCTGGGGGGTGGGAGAAAGAGAGAGAGGGAGGAGAAAGTAGCAAATAGAATGAGCATGCTAGAGCCTCCAACCACTGCAAATGAACTCTAGACTTTGTGCATCTGGTTTATGTGGGCCCTGGGGAATCGAACCTGGGTTCTTAGGCTTCGCAGGCAAGTGTCTTGACCACTAAGCCATATCTCCCCAGCCCCACTTTGATTATTTCTATCAAACTTTTTACTATCCATTTTTGAGATTTTTTTTTAAAAAGGTGGTTTAATTAAATATAAAGGTAAGCCCAGGAAAGGTGGAGGAAGGCACAAGCCCCTTGAGACTCCTGCCCTCCCAGCAGAGTTCACCCCTAAATGGCTAAGAATCAGGTTTCCAGAGACTACCAGGTCCCAAATGGACAAGTAGTCATTGCTCTCTGAAGTTCTCCCTCCTTAGGTTTCGTAAGTTCGATGCCACTTCAAGACGACATAGTGAATTCCAGGTCAGCCTGAGCTAGAGTGAGACCCTACCTTGGAAAAAAACAAAGAAAAAAAAATATGTGTCAAGCCTGGGAGAGTACTTGCCTAGATCAGATTCAATCCCAAAATTATAAAAACCAAAACAGAAGTCCTTATGTAACATTCTTAGCTGCATAAAGAAGGAACACATAATTAAATTGCATAAATTACATTGCATAAGTCAATCCAAAAACTTCAATTCTGAGTCCACGTCATGTGTCATTAAAAATATTTTATGTATGGATTTATTTCCAACGAGAGAAGGGGGAGGGGGCGGGAGAGAGGAAGGATGAGAATGAATGGGTGCACCAGGGCTCCTAGCTACTGCAAACAAACTCCAGATGAATGTGCCACTTTGTGCACCTGACTTTACATAGGTATTGGGGAATTAAACTTGGGTCATTAGGCTTTGCAGGCAAGCACCTTAACTGCTGAGCCATCTCTCCAGCCCTTGTGACTTTTTAAAACATACTTTTGTTTATTTTTATTTATTTGAGAGCAACAGACAGAGAGAGAATGTGTACGCCAGGGTCTCCAGCGACTGCAAACAAACTCCAGACGTGTGCAACCTCTTGTGCATCTGGCTAACGTGGGTCTTGGGGAATCGAGCCTCGAGCTGGGGTCCTTAGGCTTCACAGGCAAGCGCTTAACCACTAAGCCATCTCTCCAACCCCCCTTGTGACTTTTTAAAAGATATTTTTATTTATTTATTTGGGGGGGTGCAAGCATGGAGGGAGGGATGTAGGGAGGGAGGAGGGAGAGAGCACATACCAGGGCCTCTAGTCACTGCAAACAAACTCTAGACACATGTGCTACCTTACGCATCTGGCTCTATGTGAGTACTGGGAAATCAAACCTGGGTCCTTTGGTTTTGCAGGCAAGCACTTTATAACTGCTAAGCTCTCAGTCCCCCTCAATCTCCAAGTTAGTATGTAGGTATGTATTATCTAATGATATCACATTGAGAAAAGAAATACAGGTGACTGAGCGGGTTTATGAGAAAAATATTCTGCCGTATGAAATGTAGTTTCAAGAAGGCATAAGGGAAGAATGTTCTCTTTACTCCTGATATGATGTAGTAAAGCAAGAAGTGTTTTATTCTGGAGAAGGACTCGTCTTTTATTCATGATTTAACCTACTTTACAAGCAGAAAATCAGGCCTGCTTCATACATTTCAGGACATGCACATTCTGTATGGTTATCATCTAAACCAGGACTTGTGACCTGATACATGCCCTTGTTTAGATAGTAAGGGTGGTAAACAAGATGTTTTGAGAGAAATAGTAATCCAAGTCTAAGGGCATCTTCCAGTCTCCCAACTTCTCTACCTTCTTTTCTTTCATACCTTAGGGGATGTGTGGTGTTTGGTTTGCTTTGAACATCAGTTCTATTGTATCTATATGAGTTCTATAACTGCAGGATAAATAGTAGAATATTTGTACACTGAAAATGATCAGACATTGAAATAAAGTCTGAAAAGTTAAGGCTTTCCTATGTTCATAGATCAGAACATAGCAGTACTCTCAAGTTTTGTACAAGTGCAGCATGATGGCTGTCACATTTCCTGGTCCATTTTTCCTTAGATTGATGAGCTGATATTAAAATTCATATGAGTGCTCAAAAAACCCAGAATAGCTGAAAGAATCTTGAAGATCATGAGAACAGGTTGGTGAACTCATGCTTCCCAGTTTCAAAATTTACTGCAAAGTACGAGTAATGGAAACAGTGCGGAAGACGAGTGACTGAATAAAATGGTCATTAATAGTAATAGTAATAATAGCAACAGTGTGGACTGCGTGAAGACGGGTGACTGAGTAGAATGGTCATTAATAGTAATAGTAGTAATAGCAACTGCGTGGACTGCGTGAAGACGGGTGACTGAGTAGAATGGTCATTGATAGCAATAGTAATAATAGCAACTGCGTGAAGACGGGTGACTGAGTAGAATGGTCATTGATAGTAATAGTAGTATACTAACAGTGTGTACTGCGTGAAGACGGGTGACTGAGTAGAATGGTCATTGATAGCAATAGTAATAATAGCAACTGCGTGAAGACGGGTGACTGAGTAGAATGGTCATTGATAGTAATAGTAGTATACTAACAGTGTGGACTGCGTGAAGACGGGTGACTGAGTAGAATGGAGAATCCAGAAGTACATCATCACAGTTATAGTTACTTGATTTTCTCTACCTTTTTGGTGCTAGGGATTGAACCCAGGATTTTGTGCATGTTAATAAGCACACACCTACTACTGAGCTACAACCACAATTCATGATGATTGAGTTTTGATGATGTTGCCAAAACAGTTGAGTAATAGGAAGAATTATGTTAGGACAATTTGGATATACACCATAAGAGATCAATCCTCATCCAATACAGAAATTTATTTTTAAACTGTTTTGACAACTTCCATAAATATAAACAATATATCATGATAACAGTATTCTTCTACCTCCTTCCCTTTCCCCCCTTCCAAATGCCCCCTCCACTGAATCCCTTCTTCATTTCAACTAGTCTGTCTTCTATTTTGATGGTTTTGTTTCCCCCTCCTATGATGCAGGTGTTGTATAGGTAGCATCAACCACTGTGAGGTCATGAATACCATGGCCACTTTGTGTCTGGAAGACAGTATTGTAAGCCCTCCTCCCCTTCCTTTGGCTCTTACGTTCTTTCCACCACCTCTTCCACAATGGCCTCTGAATCTTGGAGGGTGTGATGAGGATGAGACAGGCATGTGTATATCATAGCATGCATGTGGAGGTTAGAGGACAACTTTGGGAGTCACTCCTTGCCCTTCACCTTATTTTTGAGGCAGACTCTTATTGTTCACTGCTACTTATACTAGGGTAGCTGGCCCACAAGCCTTTTGGGAGTCTCCTGTCTCTACCTCCCATTTTGCTGTACGAGGGTAGGCATTGGGCATTACACACACACACATACACACACACACACACACACACATACACACACAGGTCTGGCTTTTCTGTGGGCTCTGGTGATCCAAACTCTGGTTGTCATGCTTGCACAGTACTCGTGTTTTTACCCACTGAGCCTCCTCCCAGCCTCCATAGAGAAAATTCAACTTACAAGGAATCAATGACATAAATTAAGACAATAAAACTCTAGAAAAAAAACCAGGATAAATATTTTATAGTTCCCTTTCTTTTATCTTCTTTAATCCATCATGGTCTTGAATTAGTCAAGTGATCATTTGGTGATAACACCAAATGCATAAATAATAAAAGAGAAAATAAATAATTAGAGTTCATCAAAATAGAAAACAGTGCTAAAAATGGCACTATTAAGGGAATTTAAAACAAGTACCCACAACTTACACCCAAAATATAAAAAACAACTCTTACAATTCAACAAGGAGAATACAATCCCATTAAAAAATGGAGAAGGCAGCTGGGCATGGTGGCACACACCTTTAGTCCCAGCACTTGTGAGGCAGAAGTAAGAGGATTGCTAGTTCAAGTTCAAGGCCAGCTTGGGACTACAGAGTGAGTACCAGGTCAACCTGGGCTAGAATGAGTCCCTACCTTGAAAAAATAAAAAAACAAAAATAGAGAAGGCTTTGAGATGACATTTCTCCAAAGGAAAACACACAAATGGCTGGTAAGGGCATGAAAAGATGTGCAACATCATTATTCATCGGAGAGTCAGAATTAAAACCACAGTAAGATATCACTTGTGCTCACTAGCATGGCTGTAATACTAATAAAATAACAAGCGTTGGGGGCTGGAGAGATTGCTTAGTGGTTAAGGCACTTGCCTGCAAAGCCAAAGGATACAGGTTTGATTCCCCAGGACCCACATTAGCCAGATATACAAGCAGCACATGCATCTGGAGCTAGCATGCCCATTCTCTCTCTCCCTCCCTCTCTCTGTCTTCTCTCTCTCTCTCTTTCTCTCTCTCCCTCCCTCCTCATTTGAACATAAATAAATTAATTAAAGAAATAACAAGTGTTGGCCAGGATATAAGGGAAATAGAACCTTCCTATATTGGTGCTGGGATTGCAGAATGGCCCAGCCAGGTTGGAAGACAGTCCAGAAGTTACGTAAAATGTTTAACATGTATTTCCCATATGACTTAGCAGTTCTTCAAAAAATACACTAAAAAAGTAAGAGCATATGTCCACACAAAAAACATGTACATATGTCCATATCAGCATGATTCATAACAGCCCCAATGTGAGAAGAACCAGTATGTCCACCAACTGATGAATGGATGAACTGAATATGGAGTGTGGTTCATACATACAGCAGAAGATTGTTCACCCATGGAAAACCAACTGATGAATGGATGAACTGAATGTGGAGTATGGCATGCCCATACAGCACAAGATTGTTCACCCATCGAAAGGGATAAAGTATTGACATAGGCTGTAGCATGAAAGGGCCTTAAAATAAGGTTTGGAGAGATAGCTTAGCGGTTAAGGTACTTGCCTGCAAAGCCAAAGGACCCAGGTTAAATACCTGAGAATCCATGTCAGCCAGATAGATGCGCATGGTGGCACAGCTGTCTGGAGTTCGTTTGCACTGGCTGGAGGCCCTAGTACACCCATTTTCTCCCCCTCCCTCAAATAAATAAATAAAATATTAGCTGGGCATGTTGCCATATGCCTTTAATCCTAGCACGGGGAGGCTGAGATAGGAGGATAACTATAAGTTTGAAGCCAGCCTGAGACTACATAGTGAATTCCAGGTCAGCCTGGGCTAGAGCAAGACCCTACCTCAAGAAAGAAAAACAGAGAAAAAAATCGTTATCAAAAGGAGACAGTCTCAAATGACCACAAGTTATCTTATACTATTTGTAGGAAATACCCAGAATAATAAAATTTGCAAAGACAGAAGGTAGATTAGTGGTTGCTGGGAGCCAGGCAAAAAGGAATAGATGAAACTGCTTATGAATATAGAATTTCTTTCTTTCTTTTTTTGAGGTAGAGCCTCACCACTCTAGCCCAGTTGATCTGGAATTTACTCTATAGTCTCAGGGTGGCCTTGAAGTCAGGGCAATCCTTCTACCTTGCCTCCTTAGTGCTGGGATTAAAGGCATGTTTAGACTTTTTTTATTTTTTATTTTTTTAAATTTTTTATTTATTTATTTATTTTTTTTTTTTGAGGTAGGGTTTCACTCTAGCTCAAGCTGATCTGGAATTTATTATGTAATCTCAGGGTGGCCTCAAACTAACAGCGATCCTCCTACCTCTGCCTCCTGAGTGCTGGGATTAAAGGCGTGTGCCACCATGCCTGGCTTTAGACTTTGTTTTTGTGGTGATAAAAATGTTCTGAAATTAGGTAGTGGCTATGGTTATGTAACAATGAATGTAACAAAACCACTGAAATGTACACTTAAAGGGGTGAATTTATGATGTGTAAACTATATCTCACAGTATTAAAAAATAGTTGTGAAGGCAGGAAATGGAAAATTAAACACGCCGGTTCTCTTAATGTTCTGAAGTATTATTTGGCTAATAACTTGTGTGTCTTTTTGTCTGTCCATTTTGTATAATTAGAAAATAAAGATACTTTCCATTTGTTAACTTTCTATAATCTCTTTTTTATCTTTTATCAAGAATAATTTTTATTAAGCTCACAATTAGCAAAAGGTTAGTCTTAAATACATTGTAGCCTCTAGGATGAGGAGCAGGCACTAGGGGTAAACGTCAGAGCAGCACCACACACAGTGCTCTTGCTCTTCTGTTACATTAGACTGGTCAATCGCCCCCGTAAACCCATCTTTCCTCTAACTTACAGAGAAGGTGGTGTGTGCAACCAGAGTGGTTCACACGAGGGGAGTGCGGTGCTGCTCCTTCTTGTCCTGGTTTGTCCCTGAAGGGGACCAGGTGATGGATCCAACTGCACAAGAGACAGACATGGAAGCCTTGTTCCTTTAACTAGCTTGACTTACTGGAAAGCCCAGTGGGCTGCAGAGCAACATACCATGTAATTCAAGGGAAGAAAAATAATACAGTTCCTCCCAGGCAATAATGCAAATTTCACAGTGAACAAACTCTTTCTAAGGAAGGTTTTCTGATTTTTTGAAATAAGACAACACTGAATTGATCTCACAGGGAGTTTTATATTTGGTCTCGTTTTTTAAAAGTCTGGTTGTGAATACTGACTTACAAACACTTAAACTTTTTCTTTCCCTTAACACACCTGTTTGGAGATTAGTCAAGACAACTGGCCACTGAGACAGCAGCCCCCAGGAAGATAGCCACGTTTCCTCCCCTGCCCCACTTTTTTAAACTCTTGAGGTTTTAAAAACAAAAATACCTCCTTGGAAGGCCTTAAAATGACCCTTCCCAAAAATAAGGCAGCTATATGCTGTGAAAACATCAGTTTTTGGCAAACATCATATTCTTCTGTCCTTGTTTGTCCAACAGCTGTCAGGATCTTTAAAGATCTGTTTTTTGTTGTTTTTTTTTTTTCCTTCATAACAACACCAACACACAGGTGTCCAGGTACGGCTTACAGCCTAGATGTGACACTGTCGAACAAGAGCTCCACCATGGCTTCACAGGCCTGAGTGTTCTGAGCAAGCCCCGGTGCCTCCCGCACATCTCAGCGGGTCCTGGAGAGGCAAGGCTGGAGCTCCTCCTCACAGCCGTTCTTGCTCCTAGAGCTTCAGGCCTCATAGCACCCTCGTGTGGGGGCCCTTCTGGATGGTCTTCAGCGTGGCCCTCCAGTTGGTGGTCTGGTCCTGCTCTGGCCTTCCACGGCCCCAGCCAGAAGCAGCAGGAGTGCGAGCGTGGGCTGCACACTTGGGGCCATTGGTCCCTGCGCCCTACCCTGCCCTCTGGCAACTCCATGGCGGCCAGCTCTATGCCCATGCCTCCTTCTCTGGCTCCCACGCCAACTTGTAATCTCTTTTTAAATTATTTATTTCAGAGAAGGTAGAGGGACATGCCAAGGCCTCTTGTCCCCTGCAAATGAACTCCAGATGTATGCACCACATTGTGCATCTGGCTTTACATGGGTGCTGGGAAATTGAACCCGGACTTTGAGACTTTGCAAGCTCGTGCCTTTAACCATTGAGCCATCTCCCCAGGCCCAACCATGATCTCTTTATTCTTTAAAAAATTTTTTTCTTATTTTTTGAGAGAGAAAATTGGTGCACCAGGGCCTCAGCCACTGTAATCGAACCTTGTGCTTGCCTCATCTTTGTGCGTCTGGTTTACATAGGATCTGGAGAGTTGAACATGGGTCCTTAGGTTTCACAGGCAGGCGCCTTAACCGCTAAGCCATCTCTCCAGCCCCCCAACCATAATCTCTTAACTGTAGCAGGAACATGAGGGCTACTTGATGTAGATGAACCCACACAGACGCCTCTGCTGCTTTGCTCCTGGGCCTTTCAGCTACCTAGAAAGGTCTAGGAAAGACTTAGAATAACCACATCTGGATTTTGCCATGTCAGTCGCATTCTGGTTTTCTTCCACACTCATCTTTTCCCTGTACTCACAGGCTTATGAGAATCTAGCCAAATTCTCAATGGGAAGGGACCCAAAGAATTAAAAACAGTCGACAAATAGAACAAGTACAGTGTAGTGTAATATAATGTGACATTGTAATGGCCACATACAGACAGACAGTAAGTCAATTAATATTTATTTGTAGGTAGTCTTTCCATCTTAATATAATTTTAAAAATACTTCATTTATTTTAGAGAGAGAGAGAAACCAATAGAGAGAGAGAATGAGTGCACCAGGACCTCTAGCCCGCAAATGAACTCCAGATGCATGAACTACTTTATGCATCTGGTTTATGTGGGTACTGGGGAATTGAACCTGGGTCCTTTGGCTTTGCAGGCAAGTGCCTTAGCTGCTAAGCCATCTCTCCAGCCCCATCTTTATGTAATTTTAAAAAAAAATTTTTATTAATTAGTTTTGTATTCAGCAAATACAGTTTGGTACCATTATTAGGCTCATCCGTGACCTACCCCCTCCCTAATTTTTTTTAACAATTGAAATGCTGAAGAGAAATTAGAAAGGGAAATTTTTCATGTAGGATCTGGTCTCTTGTTACTAGTAATCAGGAGAAAGTTGAATTTGTCACATAAGGGGCTTGGGGATAAGAAACTGTTGAGGTGAAGACCACTCAGAGCCAGTGGGGACCTCTTTGTTTAGATGTATAAACTAATCATGTTTGGGCTTCAAGCCTTTAAATTTTTCCTCGTGGCTTACTTTGCTCCTGGGACTGCTTTTGAATACAGTCTGCTCGATTTCTTAGATGTATTAATTTTAAATGAACCATATTGGAGTTAAAGACATCTTCAGCTTAGTTGGCTTGTAGGTGGTCAGGATTCCCACACACAGAAGAATATACAAGCTGTACAGGGTGCTTATCCAGTTTTCGGTTAGTCAGCCTTTGGGCCCCCGAAGTTTCTGGTTGTTTTCAGAAGCAGGTGATCATGTGGTTGTGCATGGGCAGAAGATTCAGTTTTACTAGGAGTCCCTTGACCCTGGAAGAGCTTAACCCAAATAAGAATGACATGCTGCTGAATTCCCAACATTCTTCAGGAAAATAGGAACTTGCTTTCATGCCATTTGCTTCCCCACCTCCTTTCTGTGGTGGCTGTGATTTGTTAGCAGATCAGAAAAAGGGATAGTTAGGCTGGAGAGATGGCTTAGAAGTTAAGGCATTTGCTTGTGAAGCTTGAGGACCCAGGTTCAACTCCCCAGAACCCAAGTAAGCCAGCTGAACATGCATCTGGAGCTTGTTTTTCAGTGGTGCGCCCATTCTCTCTTGTCTCTATCTCTCTCTCTGTCTCTGCCTCACTCTAACCCCCCCCCAAAAAAAATAAAAATAAAATTCTTATTTTAAAAAAAGAAAAAGGGACAGTTATCCTGGAATCCACCTTAAGCACAGGGTGTCTGTAGAAGGTCCAGAAGGTCCATGTCACCAGAGCAAAGATGCTGGTCTGTAGCCAGGCATAGGCTGCAAGGAAGGGAAACTCCTCTCCATCCTCCTCAGATAGTTGGGATCACTTCCACAAGAGAAACCAGGAGTGCTGCCAGGACCCTGCAGGCTCTTCAGTTGCTGGGTCAGAATTCTCTGCAATGTATTTCAGAACCTTCCGCCACCATTGCTGATGCCACAAAAAGCGCCCTGGCCACATGCTCAGGAGAGAAGAGCGTGGAATGGCAATAAGACACCATGTCCCTCTCAGTCCACCTGAAAACTCCTGTGTGGAGTGCATATGGAGTCACAGTGTCACTTACACTGGCTTATGCCCCTCCTTCCCTTCACAGTAGGAGTGTCCTGTCTGTCAGGTTCTCTTTATTCTCCTACCGGCACTGAGGAGGCTGAGATAGGTAGACCATGAGCCCTGGGGCCAGCTTTAGCAACAGGAAGTCCCTGACTCAAATAATAAAACAAAATAAATAAATGCTCTGGGGCCAGATTTAGCAACAGGAAGCCCCTGTTTTAAATAAATAAATAGGAACTCATTAGCTTTTGCTTTATTTCATTCAATAAGAATGTGTGCTTAGCTGTTTCTCTTACTAGGTTTGGAGTTCCTTGCATATGGCCACACATACTACTTGTATCTTGTGTCAAGCCAGGAGCAGCAGGGGTTTCTGGAAATAGTGCAAGTTGTCTATCCTTGAGCCATCATCTTGCGGAACTAGTCAAGGAATTTAGTTCGTGGCGTCTGAGGCTGAACCTAAAGCAGATCTGAGCATGTGCAGCAAAGTGTGAAGGGAGTTCCTGGCCATAAGAAGGGAAACCATAACTCAATTGTCTTGAAGGTTTTGCAGAATGCACTTTAAGCATAATCAATACCTCCCGTAAGTACTTCATTAGATAGTGTGACTGAGACCACTGCATTGCACATGCTCACACTGACTAGAAAATAGCTCTGCGGAGACTGATCTCAAGTCAGATTTTACTACCTGGCATAGGTATACTATCTGCTGAGATTTCTAGCCCATTTCTTTCTGAGGGAAAAGCATGTCCAGTTAAACCTAACACTCAAGAAAAGGAGGGATTAATGTAGAGCAAATGCAGTTTATTTTTCTACAAAGACGGAGAAAACAAATGCCACGCCTAGAAAAGTGCACAGGGTGAGTGCTAAAGGGTCCCAGAACTCTTTCCCCCTCCTGCCTGGCCATGCTTAGAATAGCTACAGGATTTGGGGGCCACCCGTTAGGATAGTTGAGGATACCTCTGGGCTGAGAAGAGGAAATGCCACCTTCTCCTAAGATCCCGCTCTCAGTGGCACTTTCCCTCCCCATTCCCATAAATCCTCCTGCTGGTCCTTGCTAGTGCTCGCTTGCTTGCTGGCTTTGGCTTGACTGCTCCCTGGCGCTTGCATCTCCCCTCCTGCACTCTCCCTCGCCCTCTCCCTCTTTCCCTTTCTCTCTCCGCCTTTTTGCCCCTTCCAAGGTATACATACATTCCTTCTTTCTCTTCCCTTCTCTATTTCCCTTGTTCTTCCCCTCCCTCCCTCCCTTCTCTCTTTCTCTCCCATTAACATAAAGTCTTAAATTTAAAAAGGTATTTATTTTAGCCGGGCGTGGTGGTGCATGCCTTTAATCCCAGCACTTGGGAGGCAGAGGTAGGAGGATCGCTACGAGTTCAAGGCCACCCTGAGACTACACAGTGAATTTCAGGTCAGCCTGAGCTACAGTGAGACCCTACCTTGCAGGGAGCGTGGGGGGTGGGGTGGGGGGGGAGACTACTTATTTTTTTGGAAAAAGCTACTTATCTTGATGCCTCTATCTCCACCCCAAATTCTAATCATAGAGTCGAATGAGGAAGAAAACATGACAAATCCTTGAAATGAGGTGCTTGTGGGAAGGATGGCCCATGACTAGCTTCAAATGTTGGGAATGCTTGGAGGAGGGCTGTCATGTGCTCTTGTCCTTCCCTCCTCCAGTTTCTCTTTCTACTTCTTTCTTAATAATTCTCGTGCTTTGCCCCCAACCTTTTAGGTACAAAAGCAGGTTTAAGGAAAAGCTCATTAGAAAGTCTAGAGCCATAGGCATTGTAGAAATGACCAACCCCCAAAAGTCAATATCCAATTACAGTACTTGGGGTTGTTCCACATAGTTAACGGAGCTGTTTGATCCAAGGGAAGCCAGAGGGAAGACCAGACCCTGATTAGCTTCTCGCTTAACCCTTCTTGGTGTGCTGTACGGCTGAGTAAAACGCTGACCTGCGTCTAGGAGGAGTGGGCGGCCTTTTCCAAAACACTGCCTTCTGCTCTCTCCTGAGAACCACTGTGAGTGTGTGTGTTTGTATGGCGAACACTTTGAATTTGACTACAAGAGAAGTATAAAGGTTTTTTTTGGTGGTTTTTTTTTCAGATTCTATTCAATTAATACTGTCTCGTTTGGAAAAAGTTGCTCAGTTTTCCTGATCTGTTAATGTGCCTAGTGCAGTCACTAATTGTGATTTCTAAAGCTAATTAATATAAATGTGTTTTATCCACTTAAAATCAAGCTTCCTTGCACTTAGGCAGAATTTCCCAGCATTTTGTGGAAGGACGATTCAGTGTTTACTCAGCTGCATTTAGTTGTAGGAGAGGCTAGAAGAACTGAAAGTCCCTTGAAGCACTTGCCAGGAAGGGATTTTTGGCTGTGGATGTCCTTGTCCGTCAGGAAAAGCCCTCTGTGTCCTGGGTAGCCCCTGTGAATGCTAAGGTAGCGAGGTGTGACATGGGAGGCAGGGAGCGCTCCCCTCATCAGAGCAGGATGCTGGGAAAGCCTGCCTCTGGGCAGCGTAGGCGGGAGCGAGCGATGGGAGGTCTCTGGCTGAAGTGTGGTGCCAAGCAGCTTCGCTTCCCGCGGGGATCCCTCCTGCCCACAGCAATGTGGGTGATCCCTAAGTAACTATGCATTTCAGCACCACAGTGACCAACAAGACGAAGATGCTCTGGTTCGAGTGAAGAGCCAAAAGCTTACATGGAGTGAGCGGTATGAAACAGTAATGGACCAGCTTCTAGTGTACGTTTCTTCCTTGCTTGATCAAGCTGTTTGAGCAGAATCCTGCTGCCAAGGGACTTGGAATTCGAGGCTGCACAGGGGTTGCCCCTCCTGTCTCTAGATATTTAGTGGACAGGCATCCTTTCGAAAGAATTCCCCTCCCACCCCCAGTTTCCACAGCTTGCACACAGTCAGCTAAGTAAACAGAGGCAGCCACTCCAGACACCCCGGCTGTGCCAGCAGTCTGCTCGTCACCTTGGTGCCTCTGCAGCAAGGTGAGTGGTTGGGTTTGCTGAGCTCCATCAGCTCTCTCTGAAATGTTTGTAATAGGAAAATACCAGTGTCCAAAAGCATTGTGTGACTGTCATACTTAGAGGCAGATTAAGGAAGCTGGATAGAATACAGCCAAATGTATTCTAGGAAGTCATGCTTGTTGAGTAGGCCTTATCTGAGATTGAAATGAGCTGCTTTTGTATGTTGGCATGCAGACCAGAGTTGCAATTCTATTCACTGTCAGAAACTATGTAACATTGTCCGAGTGGAAATAAAGGCTTATTTTATCTCTGTCTCTGACGCAGTGTATTTGCTGCAGGACCCTACAAGGCTACAGTTTGTAAGCAAAATGCTAAAATGTATGCACAGCCAATTATTTTGATTTAGTATCATTTGTCAATGCAATAATGTAAATGACAAAGAGAAAGAGTCCTTTTAGAAAGAACATTTTTATAGAAATCAAAGGAGCATTGCTCAGCAACTCTTAATTAATAGGTGTTTACTACAGGAATATGTTGAGCACTTCAGAGATTTCTAAAGAATAACTTCCCTTGCCTACAAGCTGCTGCTTAGCTGTTTGAGATGAGCTGCCCACAGAACAGATAGTGACCAGTGTTACAAAAGGTGTTAGGACACTGTGCCATTCAAGTTCAGGAGGATGGCACATACATTAGTGGGCTGACTTGCCAAAGAGATCATTTCATTTGATACGAAAGTAATGCTCAGAGATGTCGCCTGCTCTCTAGTTTCTAGTTGTGGCATTTTGGCTAGGTTTGTTTGTCTTAGGTTGTATTTGAACATATCAGCACAGAGTGACCAGCCACTGTCTCTGAGTCTCACCGTCGAAGGAGGCGTGTTCAGAATTAGATATCTTGCTCTCAGGTCCTAGCAAGGCTGCTTTGTAGCTCTGTCCTCTCTCTGAACCTCTGCTTTCTAGTTACTAATTCACAGTTTTGTTGGGATTAAGTTATTTTGAAGCAAAAAATAAAAAATAAAAAAATGAGTTTCCCTAGTTTTCTCACTAAACTCAGTCTTCCTAGAAACATGCTGCTGCTGGTAAAATATACAGTTTTATAGAAGTTTTAAATGTTTCCATACTCATGTCCTTGTGAAGATCACCAAATTTAGAATTTTTTAAAATATGTTTTTATTATATATTTGAGAGAGAGAGGGAGGGAGAGAGAATGAGCGCACCAGGGCCTCTTACACTACGAATGAACTCTAGATGCATATGCCACTTTGTGAGTCTGTGGGTATGGGGGAATCAAACCCGGGAGGTCAGACTTTGCAAGCCAGTGCCTTTTACCACTGAGCCATCGCCCCAGCCCAGTTTTCCTGCTTTGTTATATAAATCATTATGTTCTAGATGTTCAAGGGCCATGCTTTATAGTCTTGGGCTTTAATAAGAGGATAAACTTTCTCTGAATTTAATAGTATAAAATTATGCTAAGCTAAATAAAACACAAACCTGCTGTCTTGCATCATATAAAACAATGTGTCCCTCCTGGGCCTGCCTGAGGTGCTATGGGAAGAAACCTTCTTTGGCCATCCCAGCCCTCCATAATTTTACTTATTGACAATTTAGTTTCTCTTGGGTATATAAATTTAACTGACCTGTCACTTCAGCATTGTTATAAACCAAAATATATCTGATTTCATGATTGCATCATGCCCTGTATTTTGACCTTTAGCAGTCAAGGACCTTATATTTTAGTGATTTTCTTCCCAGCTTATCAGTAAAACTCTTGTCTATAATAGGCACTTAACTTGATGTCTTGTGCTTGAGAGTCTGGTTACCGTTGTCAGGAAGCAAGAACAGATTCTGTTTTGTATTTCAGTCTGTGGGGAGAGCTCCTGCTTATCCATTCAGTAGAAACCCAGCCCTTATTCAAACAAACAGCTTAATTTAACTGTACACCTTTAGTTGGTTAAACAGTTCAGAAAGCACGTAGGTACACGAGTGGACGTAATAGCACACACAAGCTGTAATGATAAGTAAACTTCATTCTGTGTACTTCGTTTGGAAATTTTTGCACAATACCCATGTTGCTAAGAATGGGCAGAGAATAATGTCTTTGACAAATCTTTTTGGCCAGGTGTGTTGGTGCAAGACTTCAATCCCAAACTAGAGAGGCAGATGAATTCCAGGCTAGAGTGGTTTCTATAACTAGACTTTGTCTTTGAAATTACTTAATTATGGGACCTGGGAAGATGGCTCAGCATTTAAAGGCACTTGCTTGCAAAGTCTGCTTGCAATGTCTCAATTCCCAAGCTGCCAACATAAACCAAATGCAGAAAAGTGGCACAAGCATCTGCTATTCATTTTCACAGAGGCTAGAGGCCTGTGTGTGTGTGTGTGTCGCATGCATGATACATTTTTAAAAATAAAAGGAATTAATTAGGGTCTAGGGCAATGGGTTAAAAGGTGCTTTCTTTTTTTTATTTGAGAGAGAGAGAGAAAATGGGCATCCAGATCTGTGCCCCACTTGTGCGTATGTGCAGCATTGCACACTTGCGTCACCACTGCATCTGGCTTACATGGGACCTGGAGTTTCAAACATGAGTTCTTAGGCTTCGCAGGCAAGAGCTTTAACCACTAAGCTATCTCCAGGCCAAAAGGTGCTTTCTTGCAAAGCCTGCCAGTCCAGGTTTAATTCCCCAGCCACCCACTTAAAGTCAGATGGACATTCATTTGTAGCAGCAAGAGACCCTGACACGCCGTACACATATATATATACATATACTCAACTATGCAAATTAATGATTTTCAAATTTTATTTATTATATAAATTTGTTTTTTGCATCATTACCTAATAATATATCCTAAGTTGTTGAATTATGGCAGCGTTTGCTAGGTAGTCAGTAATATCCCTGTTTCTTTTTAAAAGAAACTACAGTAGACTAGGTAGTTTGTTGAAGCAAACGTCATATTTGCTAAGTAAGTTTTAATTTTTTAAATTAATTTTTTTATATTTTAGAGAGAGAAAGACACAGAGAGAGAGAGAATTGGTGCACCAGGGCCTCAGCCACTGAAATTGAACTCCGGACGTTTGCGCCACCTAGTGGGCATGTGTGACCTTGTGCTTGCCTCATGTTTGTGCATCTGGCTTATGTGGGATTTGGAGAGTGGAACATGGGGTCCTTAGGCTTTGCAGGCAAACACCTTAACCACTAAGCCATATCCCCAGCCCTATGTTAAGTGTTTAAAAAGAAAATGAAAAGGCTAAATGGGTACTGAGTCATGTGTACTTTCTAGAATGAATGTTGCGTCAACTCCTTGAGACTTGTAAGGTATAGGTTTGGTTGTTAGACGAATAAAACTTGGAAAACAAGCTTATTCCTTTTCTTTGAGTAATTTGACATCTAAAAAGTGGATTGAATGGTCAGAGACTTTGAAACAGTTAAGATACTTGACTATGATCTTAGCTAGTAGGTCAGAAAAATGTTATAGATCTGAATATTATATAATTCAGGTGTTCTTGTTGGTAGTATATGGACTAGCTAATACCTGAATCAGTGGTTTACATTTGAGTCAGTGGCTTCTGTTATATACATTTCCCAGATGTCTATATCTTCTTGTGATCACTTTAGAGCTTCATGTCAAGTTAAATGTAAGAGCTTATAACAATTTATAATGCTACCTTTATGTTATTTTATAGTCTCATCATGTTTTAAGCTCTCAAATTTTGTTTTATGGGGAACTGTTCCACTTTTAATACTACCTTCAGATAAAACAGGATTAAGCTATATTTTGACTCATAGTGCTCACTCTTCTTCACTCCTTTCCTTCAAATGTGAAGTTGGTGAATTTTGCCTTCAGGATTCTTTTTTTAAGTTTTTATTTGTTTGAGAGAGAAAGAGACAGAGGCAGTGAGTATGGGCATGCCAGGGCTTCTTGCCACTGTAGATGAACTCCAGACCCATGTGCCACTTTATGCATGCATCTGGCTTTATGTAGGTACTAGGCACTTAAACTTGGGCTGTCAGGCTTTGCAAGTAAGCACCTTTAACTGATGAGCCATCTCTTCAGCCCTTCTCCAGGACATCTAACTTTGGCTTTCTAATTCTAATCAGTCCCTGTTAATACTTATTCCTTCTTTATTCTCACTATGTTAACATCCAAGTAATATTCTCAACATGTGAAATAAGATTTTTATTTCTACTCATAGCAGAATAGTTATCCTCTTCCAAGATCACTTTAGATTTGGGCTGGGGAGAGGGCTCAGTAGGTAAGAGAGCTTAATGATTATGCATTGAGGGCCTGAAACTGCCTGAGTTCGATCCCTAGCACCCACATACAAAGTTGGTTGTGGCCACACATATCCATAATCCCAGTCCTGTAGGAGACAGACCAGAGAAGCATGGGGGGCTTGCTGGTGGAGGGAGAGGGGCTTGAGGAATATGGCAGGTCAGGATTGAGGGAGAGACTTCCTGTCAAGGAAATGGGCAGATAAGCAGAAGAAGAGGACACCCAGCATTCTCCCTGGCCTCCACATGCATGTACCTCTATACACACATGCATGCACCAGACATACATCACATACCATACCACACTTAAGCTACACACATTTGTGCCAAAAAAAAAAAAAAACATTCATTTTAGATTTGATCAAGCTCTTTTTAACACAACAAAGAACAAATACCATGCAGAATAGAGTGCTGGGAAAGAAACGTATAAGCCACCCACCCAGGATGATCAGGGGTCTTGAAGAAGTTGTAGTTTCTCTTTCACTACCCGGCCCACCAGCCATTTCTTATCACTCTTGTCTGATGTATCTACTGACTTTGGTTCTGGTCTGAGCAGTGGCTTGACTCAGTAGACTTTATGGGAACCTGTTTTGTGCCATGTACATAAGACACCATTAAACTATAATCCATAGTTAATAATTCTGAACTCTAGATTTCTCTTAGTTCTAATACCTTTTGGGTTACAAAATTCAGCCACAGAGGTGAGAGGAAAGGTGGCTGTCTGATCTACAGCCAGCCTTTTCCACAGAGAAAGAAGGGAAATCCTGTGTAAGTCTAGCCCCTGTTGAGGGTTGGGAAGAAGCTACTTTGGAAGTTGTGTGTTCTAGTCCTCCCAGAAAAGAGAGTAAGGAAAGATTACAAAGTGAATGAAATCCAACCTGAATCCTATGCACTCCTCTTAGAAATGTTGGTATTAAGGAGACTCTGCAAAAGAATTCTGATATACGCTGGGCATGGTGGCGCATGACTTTAATCCGAGTACTCGGGAGGCAGAGGTAGGAGGATAGCCATGAGTTTGAGACCACCCTGAGACTACATAGTGAATTCCAGGTCAGCCTGAGCTAGAGTGAAACCCTGCCTTGAAAATACAATATATATTACAATATATATATGTACAATATATATAAATATACACACACATATATATGAAATTTATTTTTGTATGTGTATATATACACACATTATATTTGTATTCTGTTATCTTGCAGATGAATGATAATAAAGGTATTGGAGGTATATGGGTAAAATATATCTCCTATTAAATTGAATTTCTGCTTGATAACATAGCTCTGGGTATTCCTAGGATTCCCTGGTGCTTATTTATTTATAGGTCTGTATCTAGGGACGGCTGCAGCTACAAGCTACAAGCTATGAGGCATGCTGTATACACACTGCTCAGAAAGCTTTGATTGCACAAGCATGAATAACAACACTTCCTTTGAAATGCAGTCTCCTAGGATCTTACAGCCAGTGCCAGTGTATATTTGAAATCATAGTAATGCTTTTCATTTTGATTATAGTGAAACAAGAAACAAAGAAATATATTGTGGTTTGACAAAGATGGACAGGTCAGATATTTTGGAGGCTTTCCAAAATCTTGAAAGGCTCGATCCCTTGGCGTACACTTAATGGACCTCTTCAGAGAGATGGCTTCTCCCCAGAAGTTACTATGCTTGTGTGACATGTTCCTAATCGTAGTTGTGAGGAGGGAGGTGAAATGAGTGCCTCACTGTTGAGAGCTGTGAAGTGCTGCCACATTCACTCACTTTCCCTTTGTTGCCCTACCTTGTCCTCAACAGTTTCAAAGGAGTGGGTCGTAGGCCATTTTAGATCCAGTAAAGTGTGAAATGACTACGGTGTCTTAACATGTCAGTCTGCAGATCTCAGCTGATGTCTGTTACCATAGTGAAAACATTGTGTGAGGCGGGCAAGATAGAATTTTCATAATGTCATGGATGGACTCTAAACCATAGTCATTAGTAGTTTCTAGTTCTCTTCTGAGTTTTAACTCACTTTAGCATCGCCATCTGTATCTCCATTCTAGTAAAATGGGTCACTTGACCTTGGATGAATTCTCTTTAGACAGAATTTCTGTTTTCAAAAATAATACTAAAAAGGCTATGCTTTTTTTGCTTGGAAGTTTCAAGGCCATGCTTTTTTTCTTGGAAATTTCCTCTTAATTATATATGTAAATATAAAAATTATTTTTAAATCATCAAGAGGTCTTTCGGCCCAGTATTTTTTCTCACAGCTATTGAAGTATACAAGTCTCTAGGCACAATTAATCTAAATAATTACTATTTCTTTGCAGAAATATTGACTATATAATCATCTCTACATCTTTATGTAAGCGTCTTTATGTAATTCATTGGGGGGGGGGGGGCTGGAGAGATGGCTTAGCGGTTAAGGCACTTGCCTGCAAAGCCAAAGGACCCAGATTCAATTCGCTAGGACCCATGTAAGCCAGATGCACCAAGTGGCACATATGTCTGGAGTTCATTTGTAGCGGCTAGAGGCCCTGGCATGCCCCATTCTCTTTCTCCTCTCCTCTCGTCATGTCTCCTCTCCTCTCTTCTCTTCTTCTCTCTGCCTCTCTCTCTTTCTCTCTCTCTCTGTCTCTGTCTCAAATAAATAAATATAAATACTTTTTAACTCATTTTTAAATTTTCCTCTTCTAAACATGCTTTATTTTATATAAGAAATTCTTTTTAGCCGGGATGATGGCACACACCTTTCATGCCAGCCCTCAGGAGACAGAGGTAGGAAGATTATTGTGAGTTCAAGGCCAGCCTGGGACTACAGAGTGAGTGTCAGGTCAGCATGGGCTAGAGTGAGACCCAAGAAAAGAAAGAAAGAGAGAGAGAGAGAGAGAAAGAGAGAGAGAGAGGGAGAGAGAGAGAAAGAAAGAAGGAAGGAGAAGGGAGGGAAGTAAAGAGAGAAGAGAAAAAGAATTTCTTTTTAAATGCTTAAAAAAATAAATATTTTTGTGACTACATTTAGAAGTTACTTCCCCCAGTTCCCTTTATCAAGAAGAACCTAATGTGTAGTAATTATAGAGCAGAGCCTTGGAACTCAAGTGTGAATTCTGATTTTACCACTTCCCAGATATGTGACTTTGGATAAAGTCACTCTGTTTCTCTGTGTGAATATGAGAATAAAGATAAAGTCCCCATAGGAGTTTCTTTTGTGGGTTACATAACAGCAGTGTATGGAAGGGGTAGTGATCACATGACCAGTGGTCAGCAGATATTGGTGGCAGTGGTAACTGAGCTATATGTAATACAACCAGGTACCTAGGAATAAGCATTGTCACAATGATAAGGCATGCCCAGCCTCAGATGGGAAGCTAGATGTTGAAGCCACTCAAAAATAGAGCAGCGCACAAAAGGTAGAGACGGGGAGATGGGCATGGTGGCACACGCCTTTAAGACCAGCACTTGGGAGGCAGAGGTGGGAGGATAGCTGTGAGTTCGAGACCATCCTGACATTACATAGTGAATTTCAGGTCATCCTGAGCTAGAGTGAGACCCTACCTCGAAAAACAAAAAAGAAGAGATAGGGAAACTGCCAGGAGCTTGTGGCCATGGGTCATAATGTATCCAAAGCCAAGAACCACAAAAGCTGACGCTCAACCAGCTTTCTCCTTCTTATCCAGCCCTGGATCCATGCAGTGGCAATTCATCTAATCTAGAAAAATCCGTAACAGGCTTGCCAAGAGATTTGTTTTCATGGTGATTCTAAATCCTGCCAAGCTGACAACTAGAGATTATCAATCCCCTGAATTCTGAGAATAATACAAGTATATCCTCTGATTTCACTCATCCATGAATTTGCTCTCAGAACCCAGAGCTACAATTCTCATGAGCACCAGCCATTCTCTAGGCTCCACTGCTGCCCACAGGGTGGATCACAGGTATGCATGCCATGCCCAACTCGTTTATGTGGGGGTGGGAGAATCAAGCTTGGGTCATCTCGGGCCCTCTTGCTTGTGTGGTAAATTCTTTTAACCACTAGCTACCTCCCCAGCCCTGAGACAGGGTCTCTTGTGTTTTTATCAGGCTAGCTGGCCCGCGAGCTTCTAGAGATTTCCCCATCTCTGCCTCCCCATCTTGCCATAGGAGCACTGGGATTATAGATATGTGTGCTGCCACGTCTGGCTTTCCGTGGGTCCTGGAGCTCCGAACTCAGGTCCTTGTGCTTGTGTGACAGCACTTTACCCCCAAGCCCCCTCCCCAGCCACATTTTGTTTGTTTGTTTGCTTGTTCTTTAGACAGGATCTCATGCAGCTCAGTTTGACCACAAACTCCTTGAATGTCCTTGAACTTCTGAATTGCCCTCTTCCACCTCCCAAATGCTGGGGTTGCAGGGTATGCCATGATGACCAGTTTTGTATTATGTTAAGGATTGAACCCAGGGCTTTGTGTATGCCAAGCAAGCGTTCCACCAACTGAGCTACATCTTCAGCCCCTTGCCTGTTATCTTTGTCTGCTGGGGCCATGTTGGTCTAAGAAGTCGTCCCGTGTTGTTTCAGTTTGTTTTGCCTTGTACCTCCTGCTGTTTCCACTTTACCATAGCTAGCAGTTGTGCTATTTTTTTACAAGGTAATCATAATTGCCAATGTCTTAGGTATAAGTCATACTTCCAAGGGGGCTGTTTTACACCACTTCTTAATAGCTATGTGATCTAATGTCATGCTAAAATAGTAGTACTATATACTTTAATGTATTTTTTAAATTTTTATTTATTTACTTATTTGACAGAGAAAGAGGGAGGGGGAGAGAGAGAGAGAGAGAGAGAGAGAATGGGCGTGTGCTAGGGCCTCCAGCCAGCTTTGACTTTCACATCATTTAAAATCTGCTACCTTCCATACCCTTCTTTCATGAAGTTTCTTTTTCTTCCTCCCTCATGGATCCCTTTTTCATTTCTACCCACTCTCACTCCCAGAGTAACACATACATATATGTGTTCTAAGCTAACATCCACATGTAAGTGAGAACATGCAGTCTTTATTTCTGTTCCTGAGTTACCTCACTTAATATTTTTCAGCTATTTTCATAATGTCATAATTTATGGCTAAATTAAATTCATTGTGAAATATAGTTTCTTAAGTCATTGATTAGCAAAATTACTATATTGTTTTTCACACACGGAATTAATAGTTTCATTTATTATTTGGAGATCTAGATGAGGAGTCTAGAAGCCTGGCTTTGGCCACAAACAAATTTTATTATAGAGAGGTACATCCATCAGGTGAAAGGAGAAGACACCTTTGCAGTACTGTATAGTGATTTAATACAGATTGAGTACCCTTAATCTGAAAATCCAAAACCTGAACTGCTCCAAATTCAAAACTTGTGGGGTGATGAAACAATACCACAGGTGGAAAATTTCACCCCTGACCTTTTATGATAGGTCACAGTATAAGCGTAGAAGCAGTGAAAATGTATAAAGTTACCTTCAGGTTATAAATACAAGGTGTGTGTGAAAGACAAGTGAATTTCATGTGTAGACTTGATCCCACACCCAAGATGTCTCATTATATGTGTGCAAATATATCAATATGAGGAAATAAATGGCAAAATCCTCACAAGCTGAAACAGTTCTGGTTTGAGGAATCTCAGATAAGACACACTGAGTTATTTTGTCATTAGGACTAACACTTTATAACTTTGAAGACTGTATTATCTGAGTTTAATAACATTTTAATGACTTTTATTGTGCCCAAAGTACTTGTTCTGAAATCTTGTTTTTTAATACCTAAGGTGTGCTTGTCCTTGGAACTGGTGTTCTGTGTGTTAATGTGTTCTGTGAAATTTGCTCAAGTTCAGTGAGTTCTTGTCCTTATACACAAGGAGGTCATTCACAATGTTATAATCCAAGCCCAAATTTTAGCCCTAAGTGACTCAACTTCAACTTGTTTATGGGTACAGTGAATCTAATTCTTTATTCTACCTTCTTTCGAGAGAGGGAGAGAGGGAAATGAAAAGACAGAGAGTGAATGCCCTCTCCCTCCTCCACATACATAGACGTTACTTAGAAAAGTGGCATGATGGATTTTTAAAAATTTTATTTGAAAGAGTAAGAAAGAGGTGAAGAGAGAGAGGGGGAGAGAGGAAGAGAATGGGCGCACCAGGGCCTCTAGCCACTGCAAACGAACTCCAGGCACATCAGGCTTACATGGGTACTGAGGAATTGAACCTAGGTACATAGGTTTCACAGGCAAACACTTTAGCCACTAAGCCATCTCTCCAGCATGATGGATATTTTTACAGAATTCTTAGCTGGCTGTCTACATAGTGGCCAACAAAAACTAGGGCACCAAGAACCTTTTTTTCCCCTCACTCAGAAATAAGTATTATTCATAAAATAAAATTCTATAGATATGTATTTGCAAATTATTAGTAGGATAAACTAAGAAGATAGCAAAAAATGTGGAGACCCCTTCACCTCTGTCCAGATTCTGTTTACTTACTTAAACATCTAATTATTTTCTAAAATAATACAAGCACTTAAATGAAACCTAGTTAGTAAGCAACCTGAAATAGGAAACTAACAATCCATTGACAGGCTTACTTTATTTGGCGATAGCAGACCATTACTTTAAGAGCACGTAGGAAGAGGATAGACTGAATTTTAGGAGGAGTACTGTACACAGAACTGTTATCACCACAGTGGTATTTGGTTAATTTTGCCATACTCAGCAGTTGGCTTACCTTTTCTTCCACCTGCTGTCCTTGAAACTGGGCCATATCCTCTTATCTTTGGCTTCTGATGCAGAGCTCATTATCAGCCAAATGAGAAAAAGTTCCGGTGAATGTTGATCCTGAAATTAGATGGATCTTCTGTAGGTGTGTGTGTGTGTGTGTGTGTGTGTGTGTGTGTGTGTGTGTTGGAACAGTCCTGTGTATCTGAAACACTTGCCTGAAAGACTCACAGAACACCAATAGTTTACAATTTTGACTCAAGAATGAAGATCCCAAAAATGTTATTAAATTTCCATATAGCTGTTGAATAAGACTCCAATAACATATGGGGGGGGGGCAGTTTCCAAGGTAGAGTTTTCTCTAGCCCAGGTCCCCAGGCTGACCTGGAATCTATGTAATCTCAAGATGGCTTCAAACTCACAGCAGTTCTTCTACCTCTGCCTCCCAAGGGCTGGGATTAAAGGCATGTACCACCACACCCAGCTTATAACACATTTTTAAGGTGAGTTTTAGGAGAAAGTATCTTTTCACTACCTTGAAGAAGTGTTAGGGCTGGATTGTTCTAGATCCTGAAAAATCCTGAAAGTTTTGGCTTTATTCTTTTTTAAAATTTTTTTTTGTTCATTTTTATTTATTTGAGAGTGACAGACAGAGAGAGAAAGAGGCAGATAGAGGGAGAGAGAGAATGGGCGTGCCAGGGCCTGCAGCCACTGCAAACGAACTCCACACACATGCGCCCCCTTGTGCATCTGGATAACATGGGTCCTGGGGAATCGAGCCTTGAACCAGGGTCCTTAGGCTTCACAGGCAAGTGCTTAACCACTAAACCACCTCTCCAGCCTGGCTTTATTCTTTAAACAACCAGGCGTGAGTAAACCCCAGCTCAATGAAGTACCTGCCCTCTGATGGGTGGAGCAGAGGAATGGCAGTAATAGTAACAGGGAGCTTTTGTATTTCAAAGTACTCTGCTCAACACCTTCTGTGCATCCGGGCTTTGACACCTCTCGGCATCTGGATTTATGAGTGAAGGAACTGAAACGTGAGGGCGTAATGGAGCTTAAATCACAAAGCCACTAATTTGTGGAATTAGGATCAACTCCATTTTTTTACTCCAGGGCATGATTTTTGTTTGATTTCTTTTTCTTTACATGGATGCATAGAGTATTTTAATGGTTTTTTCCAATATTTGTGGCTATTCTTGTCTCATACTGCACTAAAACATGACATACGTCCCTTTTACCCTTCTGGTTTCTCCTGTTCCCACCTCCTGTCTTCTGTAGACGCTCTGGGATTACAGATGCTCCCACTTCTTGCATCCAGCGTCGTGTGGGTGTCTGGCAATCCCATCTTGGCTTGTTAGGCTTGCACAGCAAGTGCTCTACCCACTGAGTCACAACAGTGTTTATAGACAGGGACAAGGAACAGTACGAAGGGAGATGTGATGAGGGACAGCTTAAGATGGAATGAACAGAGAGCAGGAAAAGAAGGCTTTAAGATGGCTGTGAGGGCTGCACAGACGGCTTAGTGGTGAAGGCACTCGCCTGGGAAGCCTAAGGACCTATGTTCAACTCTCCAGACCCCACGTTAGCCAGAAGCGCAAAGGTGAGGGAAGCGCAAGGTCACACATGCCCACTAGGTGGCACAAGCATCTGGAGTTCAATTGCAGTGGCTGAGGCCCTGTCATGCCAATTCATAGTTGCTCTCTCTCTGGAAAAAAAAAAAACCTGAAGAAAAAGAAAAAAATACATGGCTGAGTCTTGAGCCTGAGGGCTTGATCAAAAGGTTGTAGTTAAAATTAATCAAAATAGGAAAGACAGGAGTGGGCAAATTCAGAAACATTTTAGTAAGGAACTGGAGTAATTTTAGGTTGATAAAACTAGTAAGCAGCTAGAAACTTGGGTCTGAAAACCAATACAGAAAGGACTCAAAATTCTATTTTCATTGAAGTAATAACAAAAGTTCCAAGAAAGTCTGAGAACTCCAAACAAAATGAAATGTGAAAGGGCAAAGAGTGAGCCTTGTGAGGGGTGATGCGTGGATAGCTAAAGAAGTAAGAGTTAGTAAAGCCATGAATGGCAGGTTGGGTGACAAATATATCCAGAAATGCTTGTAATTTCATAGAACTCAAAGAGAAGAATTCAGAAGGGTGTGGTACTCATCTGTGCTTGATGTCTCCAGAGGGTATAGTGACATGCAGAGTGAGAAGACAGTCACGTTGGATGGGAAGAACGAGTGGGGGGGTGTGCGTGCACATGTGTGTTTGGAGTATATTATGGAACTAGCCATGCTTATTGTTGGAGAAAAGAGACACTGAAGTTGGAGATGAGACTTAAGAGAAGTGAACTAAATGTAAAAAGTAAAGGGATTAATCTTGCAAAGGCACAGTTACTTTTCCTGGGGCAGAGTCAAAGAGCAAAAAAAGAGAAGCTGATGTAGGAAACATTGTGTAAATGACTTCCAAAAGAAGTTTATTTTATTATTCCCAATAAAATAGGTGAGATCATATACTGAAAGGCAGGAAGCAATTCTGAGCAGCCTGTGTGGGAATGAGGGCTAAGAATGTGCTAGACATGTGTGAGTAAACCTTATCTAGCTACATGACATGATTTTCTGCTGGCATCAATTATAATAAATTGTTTCCATTTTTTTCATGGCTCTTTGCCTCATCCTACTGTTGGAATTGATGAAATGAAGGGTTAGCAGAAAGGAAGTATTGGCAAAGGGGGCCTAAGTGGTCAAGGAAGCTGAGATGCCAGAGAGTATAATTAAAGTAAGGTGCATGCTCCTAAGGGGAGTTAGTAGAGAACTGCTCAGCACAGGGTTTAGAACAATTGTACAATGTGTTCTTTGTTACTTTACCCCTTAAAGGGGTCACATTTTAAACAGAGTGTTTTAAAGTCAGATTGGTTACTACTTACTAGGTCTTAAAGTAAAAATGAAAATGCATAATTTGTAATGTAGGAAAAATAGCTACCAAATTGTTGATTGGGTCTATTTATTTTTACTTTTTCAACATACTTTAAAAATATTTTTATTTATTTGCCAGCAGATAGAGAGAGAAAAAGTATGGGTGCACCAGGGTCTCTTGCAGCTGCAAATGTATGCCAAACACATACACCACTTTGTACATCTAAGTTTACTTAGGAATTGAACTCAAGCCTATAGGCTTTGCAAGCAAGTGCCTGTAACCACTGAGCAGTCTCCCAGTTGATTAGGTTTAATCTGGACTTCTCAGTTTGTTGTATGGTTTTACTTTTGAGGAAATTTTTTTTTACTTTATTACTATTATTTATTTGTTTATTACAGAGAGAGAGAGGAGAGGAGAGAGGGAGGGAGGAAGAGAGAGAATGGGTGCACCAGGGCCCCTAGCCACTGCAAACAAGCTGCAGATGCATGTGCCACTATGTGTATCTGGCTTACGTGGGTCTTGGGGAATCAAACCTGGATCCTTAGGCTTCTCAGGCAAGTGCCTTAACCACTAAGCCTTTTCTTCAGCCTAGGAAAGTAGTTTTTGACATTAAAGGAAACTCACACTCTAGACTCAATGAGCCAAAATAAAATCTGTTGATACCTTGTTGATAAAGTAAGTTGGCATTTTGGCCTGTCTTTCACTGGCATCCAGCAGGAGCTTGGGGAGGAGCATCCAGCTCTTGAGTAAGCCCAGTGCACGCATTAGTCACCTGTGCGGCCTGGAGACCCAGGATATGCTTTAACCGCCACATCTGAATCCTGGGTAACTTTCGTCACTGTCATTTCAAGCTGCACTCACCATTAAACAGCACAGTGGCCCACTGCTGCCAGCATTTGGAAGAGTCTGGTTCCTATTCCAGTGTACTCGCCCAGGATCCTGGACATTTTCTATACTAAGCCCTGACTCATGGCTGGAATCCAAATAGATTCCCCATAGGAACCTGCAGTGAGACAGCTTTTAGCAAGATGGGCCGAATCCATTAGAACACAAACTCCAACGACATAGCCAGCTGTGGACTGCTAGTGAGCAGCAGCTGACCAGCCAATTTGAAAACGAATATTTAGAGACAGAGCCAAATCCATCAGCCAGCAATGCAACGTAAAGTCCAGAGCTGTAAACAACTCTAAGCACTACAGAAACCTTTAACAATAAAAGGTGGTGAAGAGTCTGGTGGAAGCTAGGCGAGAAGCATAGGCAGACTTGCTACCTTCAACACCATCTCTTCACATGCACACTGTGGGTAGAATGATTTTTAATATTTTTTATTTCTTTATTTCTTTGAGAGGCAATGAGAGAGAGAGAAAAATGAGAAGGCACGCCAGGGCCTCCAGCCACTACAAATGAACTCCAGATGCATGTGTCACTGTGTACATCTGGCTTACATGGGACCTGGAGAATTGAACCGTGGTCCTTAGGCTTGGCAGGCAAGTGCCTTAGGCACTAAGCCAATCTCTCCAGCCCTATGGACAGAATATTTTGATGATTTGTTTTACTGGCTGTGCAGTAATAGATGACTGCTGGCAACTGTGTGGAAGCAGTAAGGAGATGGCCACCTCTGGAACCACTGTGTATGTTCTTCAAGTCGGTAACACACAGATTTTAAAACAATTCATCTTCATACTCTGCAAAATATATTGTAAATAATAGCATAGTATTTCAACACCTAGAACCCAAGATTTGGAACCTTAAAATTAACAATCTAACCTCCTGAAATTATTAGAAGAGGTACTTGAACCCATGTGGCAGAAGATGGAAGGGAAAAAAGGCAATTTTTGCACATGTCAATAAACAAGGGCCAAACTAACTGAAAAAGTACAACATGGTACTTACTGATGGCCGTGTGAAACAGGGAAGCCTAACCCTAGTGAATTGGCAAGACCCAGCGACAAGGGCTGCAGCAGTCTTTCCTGGGACAGCATCCGACAGCTGCTTTCGTCCAGTGACACAATTGACCTGCAGGCTGGCTGAGCGGGTCTCCAGACGAGTGCTCCTGGCACAGCCGTCCTCCAAACAGTCCTTCCACATCTCTGAAGGTGGGCGGTTTGCATCTTTCTCCCCTTTCTTGCACGTAAACCTACCAAGTCTATTATTTATTCCTTTCAGCACTAGCTCATCCTGAAATACAATGTCTGAAGAAGAGTTAAAGGTAGAAAAAAAAAAGTGTATTGTTTTTGTTTGCTTGTTTTTTTGAGGTAGGATCTCACTCTAGCCCACGCTAACCAGGAAATCACGCTGTAGTCTCAGGCTGGCTTCAAACTCATGAGGATCCTCCTACCTCTACCTCCTGAGTGCTGGGATTAAAGGTGTACACCACCATGCCCAGCTAAATAAAGGCATTTTATTGCTTCTCCTCATCTTTGAAACTCACCAATAACAAGAAGATAGGAAAATAGAAATGTACCATCGAATCTAATCTGTCATTAGTGACAGGAGGCACAAGGCTAAGAAAGTCTCTTACATACAAATAGTGAGGCATAACTTGCTCAGAAGAAGGCTGGACCCTTCCCTTCAGGGAGTCTCAAGCAGTGTACTGATTTCTCTAACATTACTGTGTTACTTCAAAGGTCTAACCAGTGAGTCTTTATTGGAGCTCTGACATTTAATTTTCTATAGACTCAAATTGCAAGCATCTTAGGGTACAAAAAACATGGTAACACTATTTTTATTATTTATTTGTTTAGTTTGGATTTTTTTGTGTTCTGTTTTGGTTAGACAGGGCCTGCTGTGTAGCCAGGCTGGCATCAGCCTGCTGAGTGCTGGGAATACCATTGTGAGACCCCCTCACCCAGCAGTTCCAATGTTTGTTTTTTTAATTTAGTTTTTTTATTTTCTTTTATATATGTTATAACAGGTTATACTCTTTTATCCTCTTGCCCCAGCTTCCGAGTAACAATGTTTCCTAAGAACCTCTCCAACACTAGTCTGAAGAAGAGGTGAATAAGAAAATAGAAGTGGATGAAAAACCAGGCATAAACCTCAGGAAAGAAGTGCAAAAGAAAAATAAGCATTAGAAAAATAAAAACCATGAGCCGGGCATGCCTATAATCCTTGCACTTGGGAGACAGAAGCAGGGATGCAAGGCTAGCCTTGGTAACATAGTGAGTTTGAGGCTTGCTTAGGCTACAGGAGACCAAAGTTCAAGAACCAAAGCAGGGCTGGAGAGATAGCTAAGCAGTTAATGTTCATACCTGCAAAGCCAAAGGACTCAGGTTCAATTCCCCAGACCCATGTAAGCCAGATGCACAAGGTGGTGCATGCATCTGGAGTTCGTTTGCAGTGGCTAGAGACCCTGGCATGTCCATTCTTTCTCTTTCTCTCTCCTCTCCTCTCTCAAATAAAAATATAAAAATAAATTAAACAAAAAAAGTAGCCAGGCAAGGTGGCACATTCCTGAAATTCCAGCACTTGGGAGACAGAAGATGGAGAAGAATCAAGGAGTTCAGGGCCAATCTTGGCTATGTAGAAAGCTTGAGCAAGTCTCTGCTATGTGACACCCTATCTCAAAAAATAAAAACAGGGCTGGAAAGATGACTCAACAGTTAAGATACCTGCCTGTAAAGCCTAACAACCTAGATTTGATTCCCCAGTACCCATGTAAAGCCAGATGCACAAGGTGGTGCATGCCTCTCTGGAGTTTGCAGTGGCTGGAGGTCCCAGGGCTCCCATTTTCTCTCTGCTGTCTCTCTCTCTCTGTCTCTCTCTCTCTCCAAATAAATTTTTAAAAATTTAAAGTAAAAACAAATGTAATCAAAGTAGCAGCTATGAAGCTGATGAAATTATAAAAACAAGAAAATAGATAAAAATATAAAGAAGAGAGTAAAAGAAAATAAATGGAGGGCACTGTTAAACACACACACTTTAAAAAACAACATTTAGGAATGGGCAGAGGTTTAATTAAACAAAGGTTTAATCAGTCGTACACTACTTTTGGTAATCATTTCAGCAAAGGGGAAATTCCTCTGGCTACCTTTACTTCAGTAACCCAAGGCTGTTCCCTTGCAGGCAGTTGGTGTGTTGTTAACATAGAATGATTGTAGTGAAGACACCCTAGTGAGGCTGCAGACCTTCACTGCAGAAGATCCTGTTGAGTAGCCAGGAAAACAAGTTTATATCACAAACATGAGGAGAAATGAAGACTTAATGTCATTGTTTAGATAGTTACATTATGCCAAAATGTTTCTTTTTCTATTTCCTTTTATTATTATGATTTTGTAGTTTTCATTGCACACCAGGGTCAGCTTTTTCCTCCCCTAGCACATTCTAAAAACAGTGTAACTTAGGAAGCTCTAGGAGAATCGTCTTTGATTGTTTTCCTTCAACTTCTGTTGCTCCTCCCAGAACTGCAGTAGTGTCAAACCCCAGGCAACCCTGTCCAAAGCCAGCTCCTTGTAGACATACATAGTTAGTCATTCTGGGTGGATTAAGTACTGTGACCATGCTTCTGCCTTGGAGGGAGGCTATTCTCAGGTGTGCTGTTTCTTCCCTCTGTACCTGGCACCTGTGGCACCTTATAGTTATAGGGCCTGTACGTCCCACAATTCCATCTTCTCCTCTGCCTTTCCCTGCAAAGTACCAATCCGGCCTCATTGACCTCCTCGCCTTTTTATTTTTGCACAGTAGAGGGAACTGACATGTGTGTGCGTGTGTGTAGGCAGGCAGGCTAGGGCCTCTTAATGCTGCAAATGAACACCAGACACTTGGACTACTTTTTGCATCTGGCTTATGTGCATGGCTTATAAATTGAACCTAGGCCAGCAAGTTTTACAAGCAAGCACCATTAACCACTGAGTCATTTCTTAGCCCCCTTAGCACATGCCTGAGGTATGCTTGCTTTATTACGTAAAGAAAACTGAAGGGGCTGAAGAGATGGCTTAGCAGTTAAGGCGTTTGCCTGTGAAGCCTAAGGACCCAGGTTCAATTCCTCAATACACACGTGAGCCAGATGCACACAGTGATGCATGCATCTGGAGTTCTTTTGTAGTGGCTATAGGCCCTGATGTGCCCATTCTCTCTCTGTCTCTATATCTTTCTCTTTCTCTTTCAACTAAATAAATAAAAATAATTAAAAAAAAAGAAACCTGAAAAACTGAAAACTTTGGATAAGCACATGAATCTGTTTTTTAGACTTTGCTTGCTGTTAACACTGTCCTTAAGTATTGGATTATCATTGTATTTAACATGTTGATTATTAAATACTCATATTGGGCTGGAGAGATGGCTTAGCGGTTAAGTGCTTGCCTATGAAGCCTAAGGACCCCGGTTCGAGGCTCGGTTCCCCAGGTCCCACGTTAGCCAGATGCACAAGGGGGCGCATGCATCTGGAGTTCGTTTGCAGAGGCTGGAAGCCCTGGCGCGCCCATCCTCTCTCCCTCTATCTGTCTTTCTCTCTGTGTCTGTTGCTCTCAAATAAATAAATAAATAAAAATTTAAAAAAAAAAATACTCATATAGGTGTTCATTACATGTGTAGGCTGTTCTTGTTTTCTTTTTTTAAATTTTTTTAATTTAATTTAATTTTTTGGTTTTTCAAGGTAGGGTCTCACTCTAGCTCAGGCTGACCTGGGATTCACTATGGAATCTCAGGGTGGCTTCAAACTCATGGAGATCCTCCTACCTCTGCCTCTGGAGTGCTGGGATTAAAGGCATGCGCCACCATGCCCAGCTTGTTTTCAGATTTCTTTCTTTTTTTTTTTTTTTAGGTAGGGTCTCACTCTACCCCAGACTGACATGGAATTCACTATGGAGTCTCAGGGTGGCCTTGAACTCACGGCAATCCTCCTACCTCTACCTCCCGAGGGCTGGGATTAAAGGCATGCACATGTTTTCAAATTACTTACAATCAACAAGTGCTGTAAATGTTGGTAAGAGCTGGAAGTATTTTTTGTTTTGTTTTGTTTTGTTTTGTTTTTTGGAAGTATTTTTTATATCAGTTTAGTGATAATGAGACAGTGTAAACACTTTAATCGACTTCAGTGACCCAGGGCCTCTGAGATTTTTGTCTCAAAGGAAATTAGCATTTAGTGAGTGGCCATGTGTATACTAAACACCTTGACAAAATGCAATCAAGCGCTAATGTAACCTCTAAATGTGGCTGTTTTGACTTGCATTATTCTTTTAGAGTTTGTAAGATGGAAAATAGCTGTTGGAAAATGGGCAAAGTGAACAAGTGTTTGATTTCCCTCTGAGAAGGGAATTAGATGATAGGAAAATAATAGAGAACTCAAAAGGCTTGAACAGTTTGTAATTAAACAGCTGTTCTGGATATGTCAGATTCTTAGATAATGTTGTTCTATTTTAGAGGACTTATAGCCTAGTTCAACAAGTGCTTTAATTGGGCATGAAACCTCCTGCCAGTCATTGTCCTTTTCCATGGGCTTTAAAGGTAAATCTGTGGGAGAAGACAGAATAAGTATGAGCAAGCTATGGTCACTGTGCTGTGGTAATGACACCACAGTGTTTTGCAATCACTTATGAAGATAAAGCAGGAAGTATTGCTCTGAGAAGCCATTGATGTCCTCTGTCCTTCTTGACTTCTGTGATTTCCATTTTAAGACCTTAAAATCCCTCACCACACCCTAATGGTAGAATTGGCCAACTTTTATTTATTGCAGTTGTAGTGACAGTCAGTTATTGAATTATTTAGCAGTGTTGAATCTAAAAAGGAAGAAGGCAATACTCTGGCCCTCCTCAAAGACCTTGTGGTTGTCGAGACATAAAAACCAGCACTGACTCAGTGTGCTCTCTTAGGGATGCCATTCACTGACCCTGAATGTGCTGACCTGGAGTGCTGTGCCCTGGAAAGAAAAGTTACTTCTGGACTTGGGAGGCAGAGGTAGGAGGATCGCCATGAGTTCGAGGCCAGGCTGAGACTACATAGTGAATTCCAGGTCAGCCTGGGCAAGAGCAAGACCCTACCTCGTAAAACAAAAACAAAAAACAAGTTACTTCTAACTCAAAGCTCTTAATCCCCCTTTTATAGAAATATATCTCACTTTGCCAACAGACTTCACTTTTTACTGTATCTCCTTGTAATGTGCTCTTCTGTTAGACAATAGAAAAAGATATAAAATGCTGGCAGCTTGTGGAGTATGATGTTTGTATTGACAGATCAGTAGCAAAGAGGGTTTTTTTTGTAAGGCTGGAGAGATGGCTTAGAGGTTAAGGCACTTGCCCACAAAGCCAAAGGATCCAGGTTCAATTCCCCAGTACCCAAGTAGAGATAGATACACAAGGTGGCATATACATCTAGAGTTTGTTTACAATGGCTACAGGCACTGGTGCACGTATTCTCTCTCCCTCTATCTGCCTCTTTCTCACTCTCTTTCTCAAATAAATAAATAAAAATATTATAAAAAGGTATTTGTCAACAATCTTTTGACAAATTGGATGAGCCAAGCAAGAGGTTAAACTCTATGAGACCTGCTTTGAGGAAGTACCTTTTGTGGTAAATTATGTGGTTTGGTGAGAAAGAAAAATAAAAGTGGAGAAAGAAAACATGAGAAAACTTGCCATTAGGCATACACACCAACCTCTGTGTCTTGTAAGTATTTGAAGCTCTGTTGTATGTTTGCACTTTCATTTAGCAGAGATAGACCCTGGGGGTCGCGGGACACACTCAGCCTGTTCCAGTGGAGGTGGGAATCTGAGTGAGCCTCCTGAACCAATGCCATTAGGCCTCCACTAAGGAGCTGCAAATGTTTTTAACAAACAAAATAGCCCATCAGAATTCTGACCTTCACAGCAAAAAAAAAAAAAAAGAAGAAGAAGAAGAAGTGGACTACCTTCATCTCCTGGTTAGGTATTGCCTTGGAGGATTTAATGAAGAACCTGTTTTGTTTGGGGATTTTGGTGTGCACTGATGTGTGTGTGCATGTTCATGACATGCTCCTGTGTGTCAGAGGACAACCTCAGGGATTGTTTTTCACCTTCCATCTTGCGTGAGGCGGGATCTCGTGCTGTGTTGGCCAGGTTAGCTCACCCAAGAGCTATTTCTGCTTCCACTTCCCTTCTCGGCTCTAGGCGCTTTGTGGCTAGACTCTGCACGGGCTTTGGGATCCAGGTGGGTAGTTGCACTCCAGCAAGTGCTTTGTCCGTGGAGCCATCTCATCAGCCCCAAGACCTGCTAGGCAGAGGGTTTAGGTAAGAATTAAGACCTATAGATCCACAAGCGTGTTCGTGAACCATCGAGACAAAACTCTTAGTCCTTTTATTGTTTTTACTCTTATTTCCTGCTATTCCTGTCACCCCAGTGTGCCAGCTATTCATTGCTAGGGAGTTCAGATGTCGCATACTCTGCCTCTGACATGCAGTCAGGTAGGATTTTCTATTCAAGGAACTTAAAATATTGTGGCTATTTGGCATCTGCAGTATCCTAGCCTCACCCAACCCTCACACTTCTGAAATTTTAGTCAATGCTTTCCTTCCTTTTTCAAAGTTTATATTGTGAAAATCTGGAAATCGACAGAAGTACAGCAGACTTCCAAATTCCTTTACCTATACTCACTGGCTGGTAATACTTGCCAATGTGTCTAGTTTTCCTTTCTCTGAGCTTTTTGAGATGTCATTGACATTTCATCAATAAAATGTCCACTGTGTGTCTCCGAAAAACAAGAACACTCTTCTATGCAACCATCTAACCTAGTGAAAGGACAATGAGACAGAATTGTTGGCCCATGGAAAATGTTTGTTTCTAATTTTTAAAAATATTTTATTCATTTTTATTTATTTATTTGAGAGCGACAGATAGAGAAAGAGGCAGAGAGAGAGGGCGGGGGAAGCATTCCAGGTCCTCCAGCCACTGCATACGAACTCTAGACGCATGCGCCCCCTTGTGCATCTGGCTAACATGGGTCCTGGGGAATGGAGCCTTGAACTGGCATCCTTAGGCTTCACAAGCAAGCACTTAACCACTAAGCCATTTCTCCAGCCCAGAAAATGTTTTTTATTGCTCACCTAAAAGGAGTAACATATTATCTTCTTGAAGGTAGGGCTGAGATATCATTTATTCTGTGACACTGAATAGAATGTATTTGTTACAGGGCAGGAAGTAGTAACTGCTTGAAATGAGCATCTTTCATCCATGAAGTATTAAAACATTTACACTTTAATTAGAGTGCAGCATGTGCTCGCTTCGGCAGCACATATACTAAAAAAATTAGAGTGCAGCACATTTATAGTCATGCTTCAAAGAATACCCTGTGTAGTGCATGTGTGTGCTATGTGTTCCACGCTTTGTATTTTTGTCATTCCTGCTTGCCAGCATTTCTAAAGAATTTGGTCAATAAGGAATTAGATTTTGATTTTTTTTTAATTTTATTTATTTATTTATTTAAGAGCGACAGACACAGAAAGAAAGACAGATAGAGGGACAGAGAGAATGGGCGCGCCAGGGCTTCCAGCCTCTGCAAACGAACTCCAGACGCGTGCGCCCCCTTGTGCATCTGGCTAACGTGGGATCTGGGGAACTGAGCCTCGAACCGGGGTCCTTAGGCTTCACAGGCAAGCACTTAACCGCTAAGCCATCTCTCCAGCCCATAGATTTTGATTTTTATTATTTGTTTTTCTCCCCCATTAGAGAAGCTGCATTCATGAGCTTCCGTAGGACTTAATTGATGGGAGGAAGTAGAACCTTTGGCTGCCCCTCACTTTGACTTTTGACCTCTTGCATGTTGTAGCTGCTGGACAAATGGTTTGGGTGCTTATTTGTCACAACTGCTCCAACTTTTACTTTGAAAGAGAGGCCCCACAGGAATTGTTTTGCTGGTAAATGATCAGATAGGATGTCATTTTGGATTCTTCATCTACTTGGGTGGAATTTCTTAACAGATCTGTTAAAAGTGCACTGGCCAATAGTCCCTACATGTCCAATATGTATTCTCTTCTTGGCTCCCCTGCCCCCCAAATGGTGGCGTGATACTAGACTCCACATAATAGTCAGACTTTGAACAACACAGTATTGACACCTGAACTTCATACATCAAGTCCTACTTCTAGATACAGTACCCATTCTGCCAACTTAAATCGATTTTTACTTCATCTCTAAATTATTGTCCTGTTTTTGTTAACTTTCTACCCTCCTCATGAGCATGACTAATGCCAAGCAGTGATAGCCTTCCATACTGTAGGATGCAGATCAGGAGGGGAACAGAGCTCTATGACAAAAGATTCAAGAAGATCTGAGGGTTTACATTTTTTTCAAAGTAAAACATTTGGTTTCCATATCCCTCACGTAATACAAAGATTGACACATTCCTGATGAATTTTCCCTTTATGTAAAATGTGAATTAGTTAGCTAATTTTAAATTTCATCTGGTGTATAAATATTATGAATTATATGTATGAAATGTTCTGAAGACTGTACACTTCTGAAAAGCTGGTTTAAGCCATGCATGACAATGCTTGCATATAATTCATGGGGAGGCAGAGCCAGGAGATCAGGGCTTCAAGGCATCTGGGCTACACAGTGAGACCGGTTTTGTTTTCAAGTGCTTTAAAAACCAGTCAAGGGCTGGAGAGATGGCTTAGCGCTTAAGGCACTTACCTGTGAAGCCTAAGTACTTAGGTTTGATTCCCTAGTACCCATGTAAGCCAGATATATAAGGTGGCACATGTGTTTGAAGTTTGTTTGCAGTGGCTAGAAGCCCTGGTGTGCCAATTTTCATTCTGGCTGTCGCTCTTCTCGCTCCTCTCTCTCTCTCTCTCTCTCTCTCTCTGCTTACAAATAAGTGAACAAATATTTTTAAAAATTTTTAAAAAACAGTTGGGTGTGATGGCACATGGCTTTAATTCCAACACTCGGGAGGCAGAGGTAGGAGGATCACTCTGAGTTCGAGGCCACCCTGAGACTACATAATGAATTCCAGATTAGCCTGAGCTAAAGAGACCCTACCTCGAAAAACAAACACAAAAAAATTTTTAAAAAACAATTGATAGTGTTTTCCAGTCATTTTATTCAAAGTAGGGTCTCCCTTTAACCAGACTGGCCTGGAATTCACTATGTAGTCTCAGGGTGGCCTTGAACTCACAGCGATCCTCCTACCTCTGCCTCCCGAGTGCTGGGATTAAAGGCGTGCGCCACCACGCCCAGCCTTCTTCCAGTCGTAGTCATATTACGCTGCATGCCTGGATTCTTAACATGAAATGAGTCTTATCATCAAAAGTTTTAAAAAATGCCTTTCCTCTTATCTCTACCATATTTATGGGGCAGCATATTATATAGCATATTATGTAGTTCACACCAGTATGTTAAGGAAGAGCTTGACTTTGCAGAGGTAGAATAGTTCTCCAGACTGCTAAGAAATATTTAAGCTACACACACACACACACACACACACACACACAAAAGATTAAGAAGAAAGTGACTTTATCTCAGCTGGTATTAAACTCCCATGGTAACATAACATCCAAAAACTGTAGGATACTTGCTGTTTTCAAACGCACATGGGACATTTTACAAAACTGACCACAAGATAGGCCAGTAAAAGCAAATCCTAATAAATTCCAAAGGATTGAAGTCATATGGTACTTTCTCTAACCACAGTGGAATTAACCTAGAACTCTTCACTAGCCAGAGTAGTGAATTATTTTCTCTAGGAAATCCTCCAATATTTGCAGTGTGTAACAAGGAAGAAATATTAGCAGTGCTAAGAAATTAAGAATAAAGTCTAGGGCTGGAGAGATGGCTTAGTGGTTAAGCACTTGGCTGTGAAGCCTAAGGACCCTAGTTCAAGGCTCAATTCCCCAGGACCCATGTTAGCCAGATGCACAAGGGGGCACACGCGCCTGGAGTTCGTTTGCAGTGGTTGGAGGTCCTGGCACGCCCATTCTCTCACTCTCTCTTTCTCTCTCTGTCTGTCATTCTTGATAAACAAATAAAAAATGAACAACAACAAAAAAGCTAGAGAAAGATGCACTTTTGGAGAACCAGAGAGACAGCAGTGTGGGTGACTTGAGGTCACTCCCCAGCGTTGCTGGAAGGGGGCCACAAGACAAGGAAGGGATGGCCTTGGAATGTGGTGGCGCATGCCCTTAATTCCAGAACTCGGGAGGCAGAGGTAGGAGGAGTGCCTGAGTTCGAGGCCACCCTGAGATTACATAGTGAATTCCAGGTCAGCCTGGGCCAGAGTGAGACCCTACTGCAAAAAACAACAAAAAAGAAAAGAAAAAAAATTGTGAAAAGAAAAAAATAAATAAAAATTAAAATTAAAAAAAAAAGAAATAGGCAGGTAGAGAGAGAGAGAATAGGCACATGAGGGCCTCCAGCCACTGCAAACGAACTCCAGATGCATATGCCCCCCTCCTTATGCATCTGGCTTACGTGGGTCCTGGGGAGTCGAACCTGGGTCCTTTGGCTTTGCAGGCAAGCGCCTTAACTGCTAAGCCATCTCTCCAGCCCCGAGCCCAGGGTTTTCTCTGTGAGGACTTTAATTGTATACTGTTTCTTTAAAAAAAAAAAACCCACATTTTATTTATTTATTTATTTATGTATTTATTTATTTGTAAACTGGGGGGGGAGGAGAAAGTGAGAAAACGGGTATGCCAGGTAAAAGACATATGAGATTTTGTATTTCTCCTAGCAATGATTTTTCTTTTGAGGTGGGAGGATTTTCCTTTTTTGTAAATAACTGCATTGTTAGATACAATTCACATTTATATATAAATTTTCTACTTAAACTAAGATGGGTATGATGGTGCATGTCTGACATCTAGGCATTTGGGAGTCTAAGTCAAGAGGACTACAAGTTCAAGGCCATCCTGAGCTACACAGTATTTGAGATCAGCCCCATCTTTTGTTCTTCACACTGGGAAGTTACATAGACTTTCTTCGTCTTCTTATTTTACGTTATTTTTTTCTTCCTCAGTTTTTTTTTTTTTTTTTTTTTTGAACCTTGAACTTATAGAAACATTGCAGAACTCACAATACAGGCTTATATCCTTCATCATGATTCATGAGTTACTACTGTTTTACTACATCTGCTTTATATTTTCTATATACATACATACATAAGCATACCTTCATGTAAGGTTTCCCCTAATCCATTAAAGCAGTTGTTACACATAGTCATTCTTGGCCTTTAAATACTTCAGCCATGTTTTCCCTAAGAACAATAGCATTCTCCTCTTGTGCAAAATATAAAATCTATTTTGAAATTTCCTAGCACCCTTTCTGTTACCTGTGTTTCTATCAGTATTCAAGAACAAAGGCATCAGAGAGGGGAAATATTAATAGCAGCCACCCACCTTCTCGGTTATTCACCACTGTGCGTCTTCTAGAAGTTGAGCGTGAAAATGAAAGAGCTTTAGTTCATCCCTGGATAAATATAAAGGGTGTGACAGATGAGGCTGCAAAACATCAGTCAGGCCATTTCTTGAGCCATTAAAACATTCTCCTTACCTATTTCTTGTGTGTGGTATGGGTCTAAGAAGTATTGCTATTTCTTTTCATAATTTCATAGACTATCAGAATTGAGATATCTTACAATGCCTGCTATATAATCTCTCTATTTTATAGATGAGAACTTAGGTTCAAAGTTATGAAACTAGAATTTAGTTTCACACACTATCGGTGCAGCTTTCTTCCTGTTACACCACATTATTCTCTCTCCATGAGTCCAGTTGCTAGGATCTTGAGAGATATGAAGGATATGCAGGTCCTACGCCTAGCTAGCTAGCTACCTCATGCCCGTGACATTCATTTGGGTGAATTATACGAGGGCTCTTCAAGTCTGCATGTGCATGTGGCTCCTAGTGACCCTGTTCAGGGTTGGGGGTCTCCACTGACCTGGGTATCCTCATGTCCCTCAAGCCCCAGAATGCTGCGCATGCTAGGGATGAGCACCAGCTATCCAAGAAAAGAGGGAAAACTACAGAACACTTCAATCTCACAAAATATAGGCAATACTATAATTAAAACCTGTTTGCTATCATCACAATAAAATGAAATATTTTCAAAAGTTCTTTTATTTTCCTATATAAGCCATTTCAAAAAAATTTTATTTTTATATGTTAACTTAAAAATGCCTTCCAATATTAAGTCAATAAATATTGGGACTCCACAGACTTTTATTTGCAGAGATAGAGAGGGAGAGAATGGGCACACCAGGGCCTCTTGCTGCTGCAAATGAACTGTAGATGTATGCACCACTTTGTGCATCAAACTTGGGTACTGGGAAATTAAACCCAGGCCAGCAGGCTTTGCAAGTGCCTTTAACCATTGAGCCATCTCCCTGCCTGAGACTCCACAGACTGTAAGGGTAGTGTAGAATGAAATATTAATTCAAGTGACAAGTAGTACCATTGACAAATGGTGTTATCAAAGAGAACAGCTGCATGAAATTCCATTGTTTTATTCTAAATACATTGTTTTTTCTTTTCTAATTATTTTATTTATTTATTTGAAACAGAGAGAGGGAGAGAACATGTGCACCTGGGTCTTCAGCCACTGCAAACAAACTCCAGATGCGTGCACCACCTTGTGCATCTGGCTTACGAGGGTATTGGGAACTCGAACCTGGGTCCTTGGGCTTTGCAGGCAAGCACCTTAACCACTAAGCCATCCCTCCAGCCCACAAATATCTTTCATACCAGCTGTTTTATTTGTCTGACAAATACTAAGAGTTCATATTTTTGAGGTGTTTGCATTCTGATTTTATTCCCTTAAATAAGAATATATATTTTGCTTTGGATTATACAATGGTTGTCAAAAAGATTCAAATGCTAGGTTGCATGTGGCAATGAGTTCTTCATTAAGGATTTTGCAATTAGGTGGGAGATAGATATATTTATATTTGAGAAAGAGAGAAAGAAAGAACGGGCATGCAAGGTCCTACTACCACTATAAAAGAACTTCAGACACATGTACCACCTTGTGTATCTGGCTTTATGTGGGTACTGGGCAACCAAGCCCAGGCTGTCAGGCTTTGCAATCGATGCCTTTAATTGCTGAGACATCTCTTCAGCCTGCAATTAGTTGTTTCTTGTTTTTCTGTTTTTTGGGTTTTTTGTTGGTCTGTTTTTGTTATTTGGTTCTTTTTTTTTTTTCAGTCTAAAAATAATCTGTAGTACAGGTGGTAACTACCTCATTGCAGCATGGAATGCATTTAAACCTACAGCTGCCAAAACTCATGCAGACCTTTGGAGGATAGATGAAGAGAGTTGCATTCTGAATATTCCCACAATGACTATAGAAATCATAATTTCTCCCTTATTCCTCAGAACATTTCAACAGTAAAATAAAATATCAGTGATAATTCCCCAAGGGGAAAGTGGAGTACAAATCAAAGCTATAAAGCATGTCAAAGAAATTGAGGTATGAAGGAGAGAACGAAAAACTCATGTAAATAAATATTTATGAAGTGTCTACTTACTCCTGGTGTGCTGAGAGCTATCAATATGATGCAGGCTTCAGGCTGATCATAACCCTGAAGGGGAGTCCACCATGGAAACCTGTCATTAGAGTGCAGTCAGACAAAGGGACAGGAGTATAGACAGAACCTAGGAGCAGCACAGAATGTTATAAAGCAAATGGAGATGAAAAATGCAACATTTAAAAATAACATACTATGGGAATGGAAACTTTATAAAATGGAAGGGATGGATGCTTGGCTTGTGTGGTGTGGAATCTAGGTAAAGTGTATAGGATGTTCACTGCACAATTCTTTCAACCTCACAGTATTTTAAAGTTTGTTTATAAAATGCTTAAAGGGCATTCTTTCTCTCTTTCTCTCTCTCTCTCTCTCTCTCTCTCTCTGTCAAATAAATGAATAAATGATAATAAAATATTTTAAAAGAGCTGGAGGGATAGCTTAGCAGTTAAGGTGTTGGCCTACAAAGCCAAAGGACTCATATTCAATTCCGGGACCCACGTTAGCCAGATGCACAAGGGGGCGCACGCATCTGGAGTTCATTTGCAGTGGCTGGAGGCACTGGCATTCCCATTCATTCTCTCTCTATCTTTCTCTGTCAAATAAATAAATAAAAATAAAAATATTAAAATGCTTAAAGGGGACACTAAGCACAGTTTTCTTCTTTCCTTGTCAACACTAGGTTCTTAAGAGAAGGAAAGAAATGGAAGAGAGACTCCCAGGGCACTGTGGGGAAGATAAGTTGTCTTTTAAGGAAGCAGGGGCTTCTTGCCCTGTTGACCTGTCTCTCACAAGAGCCAAGATAAAAGTGAATCCGTTAAGCAAAGTGCAGCAGTCATGAGGTTATAAGAATAGTCCAGTGTCAGTGCAGGATTGACTCAGATACTAGAAATCTAGTCTGTACCATCAAGGGAACTCTGGTTCCTGCATGGTATTCATGGTAGGTTGGACTTGGGGGGCAATGCCAAAATTTAAGAAAGAAACAGTTTATTAATGAAATTAATTTACACTAAGTTATCTAACTAACATGTGGTGATAGATTAGATATATTATAAATATATCTGTATGTAAGAGCCATTGTGATTTCTGAAATGAGTTTATTTTCCTCCAGAACATTAAAGTGCTAAATATAAGGTGTCATTTAGTGCCGTCACTTTTGTATTGTCACTTCCCTTTAAGTAAAATCAGCCTTGTGAAATAAAGTTGTGCTAATTTAAGAGAAGGAGAAACTGAGTCTTAGGCATTGCAGTTCAAAATAGTGAGTTGTGAAACTGGGCTCAAGTCTTCTTAGTCCAGTGTTTCCCTTCTCCTGGAGCTGCAGCGTTTGAAGCCAGAGTGCTTGTGTCAATATGTCTGTTGATGAGAGGTGGTAAAAACAACTATTGCTGTGATGCACAACAGTTTCATTATATCAAGGATGTGGAGGTATAAACTGCATATTAAGGAAGCTCTTAAGGTATGTCTTGCTGTACTGAAACAGGTTACTCTGTTCAACATTGAACATTCATAACTCAGGATTCTGGAGATTGATTTAACAACATTGTTGAAATATGAATATATTGCTCTTTAAAAAGAACTTATGGCTAGGCATAGTGGCACACGCCTTTAATGCCAGCACTTGGGAGGCAGAGGTAGGAGGATCTCTGTGAGTTCAAGGCTAGCCTGAGACTACAAAGTGAATTCCAGGTCAGCCTGGGCCAGAGTGAAACCCTATCTCAAAAAAACTAAAACAGCCGAGCGTTGTGGCGCATGCCTTTAATCCCAGCACTGGGGAGGGAGGGTAGGAGGATCACTGTGAGTTCAAGGCTGCCCTGAGACTACATAGTGAATTCCAGGTCAGCCTGGGCTAGAGTGAAACCCTACCTCAAAAAAACAAAAAGAAGAAGAAGAAGAAACTTATGAAATGGTATTGAAAGACTCTACTTTTAGTATTTTTTTAATTAATTTATTTGAGAGAGACAGAGAAAGAACGAGATTGGGTGTGCTAGGGTCTCCAGCCACTACAAATGAACTCCATTGCTCATCTTGTGCATCTAGCTTACATGGTCCTGGAGAATAGAACCTGGGTCCTTTGGCTTTGTGGGCAAGTGCCTTAATCACTAAGCCATCTCTCTAGCCCAAAAGACTCCATTTTTATAGGCATTCCACGTTTTAGTAAGGGAAATGTAACTGTGGGCTGTAGTCTGACATATCTAAACTTGTGGCGTAACAAAGCTACTTATAACAATGTTTCAGCCTTGAACAGATATATATAGTTATTCCATCTAAAGCTATTTGGTGTGGTTAATATAGTATTCTTTGGTGTAGTTTGTACTTATTAAGTATTAATTTCCTAATGAAACTCGACCTATTTTCTTAAATTTATTTATTTGCATGTGCACGTGCTCATGTGTGTGCACACATGGGTGTATGGGGCCACCAGGGTCCCCCTTACCATTTCAAACGAACTCCAGATGCATGTGCCACTCTGCATCTGGCTTTATGTGAGTGCGAGGAAATCAAACTTGGTCAAGCAAACACCTTTAACCATTGAGCCACATCCCCAGACCCTCAGTACTTTCTTAAAGGAAGGCATGGTAATAAGGATATTAACTTTACTCTTTCTCTCTCCTCCCCTTCTCCCCTCTTCCTCCTTTCCTTCATCTCATATCCCAAAACTACAGAAACTTTGTTCATCAGCAAGATTCAGCAGACTTTTTTTTTCTTAAAGGGCCCGATTATGATTATTTTAGGTTTTTAAGATGATGTGTGGTTTCTATTGCAGTTAACTGTCTCACAACTACATAGCTACATAACCGGCTTTTAGTGTGAGAGCCTGGCTGTGTTCCAGCACAGAGATTTACAGGGAGAAGTTGCTGGCCTGCCAACAAATATCCTGTAGCATCGAATAAAAATTATTCAGAAATAGCCATGAACTGATACCCCATAGAGAACTTCCAGGTTTACAGTGTCCCAGCAGATATATTCTACACTGTTTGTAGGTGAAGTGTGTGGTAGTTGGTATTTCCTTTAAGACACTCTTATAGGGGAAGTGGGTGTGATGGCACACACCTATAATACCAGCACTTGGGAAGTGGAGAAAGGAGAATCAGAAGTGCAAGGTCATGCTTGGCTATATAGTGAGTTCAAGACCAGCCTTGGCTACCTTGAGAGCCTGTCTCAAAAGTGCATAATTTTTGCCAGGCGTGGTGGTGCACGTCTTTAATCCCAGCACTTGGGAGGCAGAGGTAGGAGGATCGTTGTGAGTTCAAGGCCACCCTGAGACTACATAGTTAATTCCAGGTCAGCCTGGGCCAGAGTGAGACCCTACCTCGAAAAAAAAAAAAAAATTTTAAGTGCACAATTGTTTTGTTGTTGTTGTTTTGTTTTTCGAGGTAGGGTCTCACTCTAGCCCAGACGGATGTGGAATTCACTATATTCCTCCTACCTCTGCCTCCTGAGTGCTGGGATTAAAGGTGTGCACCACCATGCCTGGCTCAAAAGTGCACAATTTTTTTTTGTTGTTGTTTGTTTGTTTTGTTTTTCGAGGTTGGGTCTCGCACTAGTCCAGGCTGACCTATAATTCACTATGTAGTCTCAGGGTGGCTTCAAACTCATGGCAGTCCTCCTACTTCTGCCTCCTGAGTGCTGGGATTAAAGTGCATAATTTTTAAAAAGAGAGAGGGAGAAGAGAAAGGAAACTGGATGAAGTGTATTGAGTTTGACAGAACATTAGGAACTCATGAAGTAAGTAATAAGTTCATGGGATCTCTTTCTTCACACTTGCTATCTACCCTGTGTATGTCTGTAAATGTCAGCGTTGAAAGCCACTACGTAACAAATAACAGCCCAGTAAAGGCAGCAGTTTCTCCCTGCTTCTCATCCCCTGGCTGGAGTTGGAAGGAGACTGAGAAACACAGTAAGCTTCATCTTCAGCGCAGCCAGGAAGCGCTCTTCCATCCCATTGCACAATATACGAGGGACTGCCAGAGCCCTCGTGGTCACTCTTGGTGCATGGGAAGACCCCCAGAGATGACAGCAGTAGGGCAGGTCCCCAGCGAAGCCAGGCAGCACCGCTCTCTGGAGGAAGTGGCTGACCTCACACTTCTCCCAAGGAACATTCACCACTGACACCATTACCAGGTCCTCCAGGAAAGATTAGGAAGTAATGTGTCAAGCTCCAGGAGCTTTAGCTCTCATGAGCCCTTCTACAGGAACAAGTTCAACCAACCAAGAAATGAAAGTTGAAACTTCAGCTAAAGAACTGGTCAAGAGCATGGAGCCCCTTGGCCTATAGATTAAATGAAAGCAAATGCAGGGTTAGGGTTACAGAGCAGCAGGTACCTCTTTAACACCGCCACAGTGTAGTGATGAGGTAAGTAATGACGACAGAATGAGGGACATACTTTATAGACAGCTGTCAAACAATGTCCCAGCAGAAAAATTTATGCATTTAGGTTGAGAGGAATAAGTAGGAAGGTAGAAAGTTGTTACATAACTAAACTGAGTGGTGGAGGGGCAGGGAAAAACCTAAGTAGATTATTCATACTAAAGATGGGAATCTTTGTATTTTACTGTGAACTATATGTTCTATAACTTACAATATGTAAAGGTCCTTATTCAACATCTGTTTGATGAGCACTTGTTATCTGGCAAATACTTTCAGTGACCAAACAAATTTTTTGCTTCATACATCAGGGAAGACAAGCCACAAACAGAATATGTAAATGATTTAGAAGATGTTAAATGTATGAAATCCAAAGAGAGAAAAGTGTTACCTGGGGTCAGTGGAGAACACATAAAAGAGATCAAGGGCAGCAGCCAATGGATTGCCATTTCAGACTGGAACAGAGTAGGTCTTACTCAGCAATGAGATTGGAAGACTTGAAGGAAGTGAGGGAGCCAGGTAGTTATCTGAGCTTTGGATCCTCTGCCTCCTAAGTGCTGGAATTTTACATGGGCGCCACCATGCTTAGTAAACTGGTGTTTTTTTTTTTTAATATGTTCTTTTTATTAACATTAAAACACCATATTTGGGCTGGAGATATGGCTTAGCAGTTAAGGTGCTTGCTTGCAAAGCCAAAGAACCCAGATTCAAATCCCTAGAACCCATTTAAGCCAGATGTTTAAGATGGCACATGCATTTGGAGTTCATTTGCAGCATCTGGAAGCCCTGGTGTGCCCATTCTCTCTATCTGCCTTCTCTCTCTCGCTCTCAAATAAATAATAAGTTTTTAAAGTAAGAAAAATGTATATAAAACATTTGCTATAAAAGTACAAGTTAAAGAATAAAATACATATTATTTTAATAGTATTTCAATATATAAGAATAAAATATAATGAAAAACACATGCTTCCATGGTACTAATGACCTAATGTTTCACAATCTTATAGATGAAGCAAAAAATGTAACTTGAACTGGATGTTAAAATGGTTAGGGTGAAGTATCTAAGGACAAATGTTTTAAAAATATGTAGAAACAGAACCATGGAGTCACTATAGGGAGTGCTCTACCCAAGTATTCTCACATTACACTTTACTTGGTCTCTCGAAATGATCTCAACAATCAGCTCACATGATGTCACCGAATAAACTGTTGTAAAGAGTACATTAAAAAACTGTAAAATTACATGAAAAAAATGAATGTGCATTTTATATAATTGTAAGTAAATGTAAGAAGGCTAAACTACTAATGAAAGAGTCTTAAATTACATATAAATTCTAATTTTAAACCTTGGGAGGCATGCATCATGCATCCAAATTTAAAAATACTGTATTCTTAAAAAAAAACTAATAAAACCATTTTAACTCTGAAAAAAATAACATACTTGATGGCTTGTCCAAATCTACACACACAGCTAAGGAGAACAATACATTTTGCTGGTCTATATTCTAAGTTTATCTTTGTAAATTGACTTACTAAAAGTTACAGGGCGAGGACTCAGATTGCCTCTCTGGTGGGAGTTGTTGATTGTAGTCTCAAGTTAATATAAAAACAAAAATGAAAAACCAAAGCACATTTCTATCTGAAGCTCACGACATAAAAATAAGATGTACAAAATATCTCATTAATTTAGAAAATGCACAAGTTATCACCTTTTTTAAAAAAGACACAGTGAGGGCTACAACTGTTCACTGTCTCTAAGGCAGATATTTTCCAAGTTAAGTAGTTTAATTTATACAGTCAAGGAGACATTCCAAGGTTCCTCATCTAGGGCAAGAAAGGTGGAAAGGTCCAAGGGTCAGGGAGCTCCCATTGCCCTGATGGTGAACTTGATGTCAACGTTCATGGTGGTGATGATGGGCCAGCTGAGCTGAAGTCTCGGTGACGTGCAGCACAAATAATATTAAAATGATTTTCCTAGTCAGTGGATGTTCATCAGTGTGGCATAAGAGAAAAGCCCAACACTGGCAGTGTAAGCCTCAAGAAAGACCCAGGGATTGCATTGCTGCAGCCTCCAAAAGGCTGTCATGATCAAAAACCAAAAGGTGTAGCTTGGAACCCAACACAAGGCAAAAACCAGAATACCTAGACACCCCCTCATAGCCCCCAAATCAAAATTACCTATCCAAGCCCAGCCCTGCCAGTCCCTAAAGGACAGGTTTCTACAAGATGGATGCACACTTCACAGTGATACATGGATGAGCCTACCTGGGATGTGTCCTTAGAGCAAATGATACCCTTTTTATTTCATAGATGATACTTGATGACTTGTCCAAATCTACACACACAGCTAAGGAGAATGGTACATTTTTTTTTATTGACAACTTCCATGATTACAAACAATATCCCAGGGTAATTCCCTCCCTCCCTCCACTTTCCCCTTTGAAACTCCACTCTCCATCTTATCCCCTTCCCCTCTCAATCAGTCTCTCTTTTATTTTGATGTCATGATCTTTACCTCTTCTTATGATGGTCTTGTGTAGGTAGTGTCAGGCACGGTGAGGTCATGGATATGCAGGCCATTTTGTGTCTGGAGGAGCATGTTGTAAGGAGTTCTACCCTTCCTTTGGCTCTTACATTCTTTCCGCCACCTCTTCCGCAATGGACCCTGAGCCTTGGAAGGTGTGATAGAGATGTTTCAGTGCTGAGCACTCCTCTGTCACAGCATGTTCTTAAGCCTCAATTATGACTGATCCTAAGAAGCTTAAATATACCAAAGATTTTCCTAAATAGTAACATCAGTTGTTCATTTTAATCAGCAAAGAGGTAGTCCTTTTTTAAGCACTATCAGTCACTGCCAAGTTGCCTATTTGTTTTGAAAAAAATACCTAGAGGAATTGCTCCAGAAAAATTACTTTTTCAATAAACAGAGTGTGGTGGTTTGAACGTAAACTGTCCCCCATAGCTCCATGCATTTGTGATTAAGCCTCATATTTGATCTCCAGCTGGCAGACCTTTGGGAGGTCAAGCCTGGCTGGGGGAAGTGTGTTGCTGTGGGCGGGCCTAGGGATTTTATAATCCAGTCTCCCTTGCCAGTGACAGTAAGCTCATTCTTGCTGCCTCCCCCTGGCGGAAGTGACACCCTGCTTTCTGCTCTGTCATGCCTTCCCTGCCATGATGGAACCCCTTGGAAATGAAACTGAAATGTTTTTTTTTCTTCCATCAAAAAAATAAAGAAAGAAAACTTTGGGAGGGGCTGGAGAGATGGCTAAGTGGTTAAAGCATTTGCCTGCAAAGCCTAACAACCCGGCTTCGATTCCCCAGAATCCGTGTAAAGCCAGATGCACAAGGTAGTGCATGTGTCTGGAATTCATTTGCAGTGGCAAGAGGGCCTGGCATGCCTGTGAATTCTCTCCCTCTCCCCTCTCTCTATCTTTATCTCTCTATCTCTGTCTGCCTCTCTCTCAAATAAATAAAATATTTTAAAAGCTCAAAATTAGATCCAAGTTCACAGCACTTGAGAGATGGAGGTAGGAGGATTCGAAGTTCAAAGTCATCCTCAGCTAAATAAAATAAAAGTTCAAGGCCAACCTGAGATACATGAGATCCTATCTCCAAAAGAAGGGAAAAGATCCAAAATTACATAAGCATTTGGAAAATTATGAAGATGACATTTGAAATAAGTAAGGGAAAGATGAATTCCTTACTATATTGGGCAGGTGTGCTAGTACTAGAGGGAAATTAACTGTATTTCTGCCTCTAAATTATACTAAAATTAACTCCCTTGAATCAAAGATTTAAACCTGAAAAACTAAACTGTCTGCAGACTTAATCTCAAGTAATTTTGAATCATTTACTTATATTTTTCTAAACGTTAGTCTTTACATTTGTGCATACTCTCTTGAGATGGAAGGGACATCATCTGTTGTACTTATGCACATCATCTGTTGTAGTTATGCTAGGGTACGTGTTGTCATAGTCCTAAATGGTTTTTGTTGTGTTGGTCCAGTGGAATATAGCAGCGTCCTCTGAGGCTATGCATTGGGTTTTAGTCATGACATGGCTTCCTTCTTCCTATAATATTGTCTGGGGCTGGGAAAGGAAAAGGCACAAGGCAATATATTAAGAATTTGGAGGTTAAGAATGTATTCCATATTCTTCCTGAGTTTCCATTTAATTCCAAGAACCTAAATTCTGGATCCAAGCCACAGTGCTGCCTTTTGAAGAAGCAGTAAAGGTGTGTGTGGTATGTGACCTCCTTCACCCTGCAGGAGGCAAGACAAAGGGCTCGGGCACTGAGGTTGCCTGTCCAAGTTTCAGAAAAGCAGAAAGATGCCAGTGCCTACCCAAGTAATGTACCAAATGTACTCATGGCACATTTACTTAATAACTAGCTTATACTTGATAAGATATTTTCTTTCTTTTTTTTTTCTTTTCAAATGTTTTTTTTTTATTAACAACTTCCATGATTATAAAAATTATCCCATGGTAATGCCCTCCCTCCCCCCACCTTCCCCTTGAAACTCCATTCTCCATCCTATCCCTTCCCCCTCTCAATCAGTACTAAGATGTTTTCTAACAGTACAGATCTAAAAGTTAACAAGGGGAAGAAGCAAGAAAATATAATTTAGAATTAATAGCACTTAAAACCAGTTTAGGGGGGGCTGGTAAAATGGCTTAGTGGTTAAGGCGCTTGCTTGCAAAGCCTAATGTCCTGAATTTGATTCCCCATTACCTACATAAAGCCAGATGCACAAAGTGGTGTGTGCATCCACAGTTTGTTTGCAGTAGCTGGAGGCCCTGGATCACTCATATTCTTTCTTTCTCTCTCTCTCTCAAATAAATGGATTAAACATTTTTTAAAATGATTTAAAAGTCAGTAAAAATGACTTATCAAGTGTAATTCTAATTTTCTTTAATATAACACTGGAGTTTATGTCTACATATGTAGATGTGTGTTTTTGCAATACTGAAATACACCAAATTGCTTGCTTTAGAAGACTTTTATTTCCTTTTATCTATAGTTTAAACTCTTCTATAAGGAATATATTACTTACATACTCAAAAACCAGTTTTAGGGCTGGAGAGATGGCTTAGCGGTTAAGGCACTTGCCTGCAAAAAGCCTAAGGACCCAGGTTCAGTCCCCCAGGACCCACATACGCCAGATGCACAAGGTGGCACATGTGTCTGGAGTTCGTTTGCAGTGGCTGGAGGCCCTGGCATGCCCATTCTCTCTCTATCTTTGTCTCTTTCTCTCCCCCTCTTTTTTTTTCTCTCTCTCTCCCCAAATAAATGACTAAATAAATAATTTTTTTAGATAACAGTTTAGTTTTGGCCACTCCGCGTGTGTCCCCTTTGCTATCCTGTCCTGACAGTAGCTATCTTTTTGTCTCTGTAGGTACACCAGAGGCTTGCCCCCTGGCAGAGCTTGGGAGTCGTTTATTGCAGTACAGTTGTGCCCTCTGATGGTGAGTTCTGGCAAATCCGTTTTTATGTCAATTTTTCCTCCTTAGCTCAGTGTTTCCCAGTCTTTAGCCCACATATAAATTCCTAACCCATATTCTCACTTAAGGTGGTCTTGAGATTCAGAGAGAGAGGGGATATGAAACTCAGATGAGGATCTAGTAAATTTCAAGGAGAAACCAAGGAGATATGTCCATGAAGTCTTCGTAGGTAGAATACTCATGGATGTTTTGAAAATGGGGACATAGTTAGTGTGATGATCATAGAACACACCATCTTTCTTCTCTAGCCATTTCACACCATGGATAATGACCAAGTAAGTATGCCAGCCCCTTTGTGGTATCAGGCTCCAGAGCAAAGCAATTCAGAGTCTGTGACCACCTGTTCTTGCTTCTCTTTCTCTTCCCTTGGGCCCAGGCTCTTCTTTGAGAGAGAGGGATGAACCAATGCTTGGGGATCACATATGATCTTTCGTAAGTGTCCACAGTGCCACAGACTGACAACAGGATCTCAACTTTGGTCGTTTTTGTAGTAGCAGAGGAGATGTGTTGCATATTCAGATTACATTGCTTGGCTTAGAGGTTGATGTTTTTATTCTGTAAAGTTTAGTTTGATAGAGTTCTAAATCTAGCCTTATAAACATTACTTCATGGACAGCAGACATGGAAAGAGCCTCCTGCAAATCCCCAAGGGCGCCCAAAACTGCAGACGCCCAGAAGGCAAACCACGGAAAGCCTACACTGCTCCCTTGGGCCTGTCTACACTGTGCAGCGTCGTCAGAATCCCCTGCCCCAGAGCTGGTCAGTCATCTGGATTTATAGACGGCGTGCTTGTGTTTGCCGAATCCTCTGAACTTGGAGAAAGCCCCCTCCTGTGATCACTCATTTACAGTGTGGAAAGTTTCAAAGGAAAGATAGGCCAGAACTAAAACAAGGGAACTAGCAGCTGGCATTGTTTCCCCAGTGTCTTCAGGCATAGAAAACTACTAAGGTCATACTAATTAATATGTGCATTGAGAAGTAGTACTCCACTTTGCTGCAGCTAGAGGCTGAATCCCAACATACACCAGATACTAGAACTCCTCACATGGCCAGGAGCCAGAGGACCGTAATGCCACCTACTCCTTTCCCTCTTTAAGCTCCTCCAAAGCAGAGGGCAGTGTGTCCTGCTGACAGCCAAATGAACGCTGTCCACATCTATGCCTATACCACTCACAGGTCCCATTACCTCCCCCCATGAGAACATCATTAGGTAGTTAAATAAAGAGAGAAGTTCTCTTAATGTAAGAAATAGTGTATAATGTAATGTATAATGAAAGCCATAGTGCTGAGTCGCTGAACTCAAAGTATTTCATTAAAAAATTTCTAGATTTTATAAAATTTTCTGAAGTTACTGTATGTTCAGTGTGAATACATCTTAAATATGCTTAATATATTTAAGCCGGGTGCAATGACTCATGCCTGTAATCCACTCAAAAGGTGGACAGATCTCTGTGAATTTGAGGCCATCCTAGTGCACTTAGTTTCAGGCCAGCCAGTGCAATACAGTGAGACCCTGTCTCAAAAAATCTATCACTTTAAAACAAATTTTAGTTATATATTTAATATCAACCAAATCACACTTCAACAAAAGCTCAAGTACCATTAGCTGTTATGACATTCCGTGGCAGTGAACTGACATTGGGATTTATGTTAACTTTGCCACTTAATTGCTTTCCTATCTATGTTGGAGGTACCCGGGAACTGAGCAAGGTGCAATTGTACAAGGGTGTGGCTGAGTGCTATCCCAGAGCACGGACGCTAATAGAATGTTCCTATACTCCACAAGAGGTTGAAAGCAATATTTTTACAAAAGCTAAAAGGATATAAATTTTATGTATGTATGTATAGAGTTTTGTGATGTGGGGATTGAACCCAGAGTCTCAGCATGTTAGACAAATAGTCTACTCCTGAACTATACCCCCAACCCAAATATCTACTAATGTTGGCCCTTCATAAGAAACCAACTTAGGTATTAGTTCTCAAAAAATAGGTTCACAGTGTGATTTGACTTAATGCATCTCCATGTTCTTAGTACCTTTCATATGCATCTTTATTATTTTTTACTTTTTGGCTTTTTTGGTGGTGCTAGGGATCAAACGCAGTCCTTCTAAGTACTAAGCAAGCATTCTACCACTGAGCTACACTTTAGCCTCTTCCTTTGTACACTTAAGTTAGTTTTACCTTGTCATTATAGGATATTAGAAATTCTCTGCTTGACATACAATTATTCTAATAAAATAGAGTTTAGTTCCATTAACATGTTTGTACCATCATTCACTGTTCTTTGTTGTTATTGCTAGGTCATAGCCAGAATCCCATGATGGCTTGACCCTCACTTGTTTTGGTTTTTTGTTTGTTTGTTTGTTTGTTTGTTTGTTTTTATTGGAGCTTGGCACAGGTGGTGGGGGAGGGGAGGGAGCCACAGCGGCTCTGGTTCTCTCGCAGTTCCACGAGTCCTTCTACCTTGTGATCTGCTCCTCCTTTGCTCACTGCCGCTCTCCCTTCACGTTTCTTGAGTTGCGGAGAGCGCTGGTGTGAGTGGAAGCTCCCCACACCTGGCTTTTCCTGCAGCTGCAGCCGAGCCTGGCGGCTTTCTGGTGCGCTGCCGCCACCACAGTCGGCGGACCTGCCGTGGGGCTGCTTTTGCCGGCCTGTGCGGGCTCTGGATCTCTTCTACTTCTCCACTGCCGTTTCAATTTCCTATACACCTCACTTTTTAGTAAAAGTGTGTATTTTGCTGAGTTTTTTCGGTCTTTTTCCCCCCTAGGCTGCTTTGGCGTGGTACCTACGCCACCATCTTAACCAGAAGTCTGTTTTTATTTTATTTGAGAGCAACAGACAAAGAGAAAGAGGCAGAGAGAGAGAGAGAATGGGTGCATCAGGGCCTCCAGCCACTGCAGACAAACTCCAGATGCATGCGCCACCTTGTGCATCTGGCTTATATGGGTCCCGGGAAATCAAGCCTCGAACTGGGTTCCTTAGGCTTCACAGGCAAGCACTTAACCACTAAGCCATCTCTCCAACCCCCTCACTTGTTTTTTATTTACTTATGAGAGAGAGAATGGGTGTTCCAGGACCTCTAGCCACTGCAAATGAACACCAGACGCATGTGCCACCATGTACATCTGGCTATGGGTTCTGGGAATCCAACTTGTTGACCCTCACTTTTAAAAAGTATAGGGTCTGGTTAAGTGCTTGCCTGTGAAGCCTAAGGACCCCAGTTCGAGGCTTGATTCCCCAGGACCCACATAAGCCAGATACACAATGGGGCGCATGCATCTGGAGTTCGTTTGCAGTGGCTGGAGGCCCTGGCATGCCCCTTTGCTCTATCTATCTGCTTCTTTCTGTCTGTTGCTCTCAAATAAATAAATAAAAATGAACAAAAAAATTTTAAAGTATAGGGCCTAAAGTGATACATTATATAGTTGTAAATATTTATAAATGTGGTATGTATCCTTATAGATACTGCCTCTTTAAAAAAGTACAAGATAGGCTTATCACAAGTTTTCTGTGTAATCAGTTCATAACAACATGCAAATCATTCCTCAAAGCCTATTTTCTCATCTGTGAAATGAAGACAGTAATAGTTATCACCTCAATAAGACAGACATGTGCTTGCCCTGTAGTAACATTACTAATTTTGTAAAGAATGCTTATAATGGTATTAAAGTCCCCTAAATGTAAGAAGACATGTAGATTTCAACTTCTCATTTGAATTTTCTGTGCCCCAGATATTCCATTGTAAGTGACTAATAGTGAAATGTGCATGGTATATCACTTATACCTACTTAAAGCCATCAGGGGTCCCCTTCATGTTAATGAAAGTTAAGGATTAAAGGAATTGTGTTATAGAAAGGCTGACTTGAAATTGGTCACCCAATTTTAAGTGAAAGAGGGTGTTAATAAAAATTGTCAAGACATGCATGTGAAGCCTAAGGACCCCAGTCCGAGGCTCAATTCCCCAGTTCCCATGTAAGCCAGATGCACAAGGTGGCACATGCATCTGGAGTTTGTTTGCAGTGGCTGGAGGCCTTGATGTGCCCATTCTCTCTCTCTCTGTCTGTCACTCAGAAATAAATAAAAATAAACAAAAATAAAAATAAGAAGGAAAAAAAATTGTCAAGACAGTTGGGCGTGGTGGCACACATCTTTAATTCCAACACTCTGGAAGCTGAGGTAGGAGGATCGCTGTGAGTTCGAGACCAGCCGGAGACTACAGAGAAAGTTACAGGACAGCCCAGACTAGAGTGAGATCCTACCTAAAAAAAAAAACAAAAACAAAAACAAAAAAAAGTCAAGATAAGCCCAACATGGTGGCTCACACATAATCCCTGCACTCAGGACACTGAGATAGAAGGATCACTGTGAGTTCAAGGCCAGTCATCCACCAGAGTGAATTCCAAATCAGCCTGCTCTACAGTGAGACTCTGCCTCAAAACAACTATAAGAAATTGTCAAGACAACTGATTTACATAAGCCAGGTCATAGTTTCATCTTACAGAAAGTATGAAAATTGAGCTAGAAAATAAATAAGAAATGTAACCTCAGGGAGCTGCCTTCAGTTTCTTTATCCAGAAATGCACTGCTGCTTACTCAGGCCTGTGGTACAAATTGTGGTATTGTTGGGTTTACTTTGCACCTAACAAAATGTATGATATTGCCTTATGAAAATTGTTCAAAGGCAAATCATTTTCATAATGAAAGTTACTAAAAATTCCTGTCTAATGGTAAACAGCCCAAGTATAGATAGTTTATAAATATTTAGCCTAGGGACTATGAATGGGTTGAGGAACCAGATACATGCCCCAGTTTTTTCCTTTGGATTCTATCCTATTACTTTTTTATTCAAGCTCCACTGAGATGCATTTGACATACCATCCATCCATCGCTGTGCAGCCATCGTGACCCCTCCAACTTTAGAACATTTTCTTTGCTTCTAAAAACTTCTTTGTTCCCCATTTCTGTTCCTGCTGTCAGTCCCCTGGGGACTTTCAGTTTCCATAGCAAAGCAATTTCCAAAAATGTAATACAGGTAGACTCCTACAACATGTAGTCCTTTGCATCCGACTTCTTTATATAGCATGATGCTCATCTATGTCATAGTATGCAAGATAGATAGATAGATAGATAGATAGATAGATAGATAGATAGATAGATATAGAGAGAGTCAACTTTTTATTTTATTGCCAGATAAAACTCCAGCATTAGATGATCATATGCTTTTTTACCAAAGGAGAACATTTGGATTGCTTTCCATCTTGAACCATTAAAAACAATGTTCCTGCCAACATTTGCTTCTAGTTTGTGTGTGAACCTGTTTTTATTCCTCTTTTACACATGTAGAATGGAATTGCTGTGTCATCTAGTAAATACAGGCCTGTAGTCCCAGCTACTTGTGAGGCTGAGGCAGGAAGATTGCAAGTTCAAGGCCTGCCTTAACTATACAGTGAGCTCAAGACCAGCCTGGGTAGCTTAGTAAGGCCTTGTCTCAAAGTTTTAAAAAATATGGAGGATTATGGTTAGAGCTCAATGGTAGAGTGCCTGCGTAGCATGCAAAAGGCCCTGGGTTTAATCTGGAGTATTACCAAGAGAATCTTTGTGTGTGCTATGTGCACATACCTGTAATCTCTGCACCCAGGAGATGGAGCTAGAAGAATCCCAACCTCAAGGTCAGCTTGCCCTACATAGTAAAACCTTGTCTCAAAACAGGTTGAAATTGTGCTGGAGAGATGGCTCAAAGATAAAGGCTCTTGTTTTCAAAGCCTGAAGGCCTGGGTTTGATTCACCAGTGCCCTCATAAAGCCAGATGCACAAAGTGGTGCATGTGTCTGGAGTTTGTTGGCAGTGGCACCAGGCACTGACATGCCTATTCTCATTCTCTCTCTGCTTGCAAATAAATAAATTAGAGAGAGAGAGAGAGACACTTACCTGGCAGGGGAGACACCATGATCACGAAGGTGGTTTTCCCAGGCAAGGTGCTGACCTCTGTGATTTCCCCAAATGCGGGAAACTCGACTGCATAGTTTGTAAAAAATAAAAAATAAAAGGAATAGGAGAGGAAGAGGAAGAGGAAGAAGAAGGTTGGAGTAGCATGTTGGTGATGAGGGGCATAGTTGAGGGTACATAGTATGCACAACTTCCTGGGTTCCATCTTTCATATTAAAAAGAAGAACAAAGTTGGCATTTATGTCCTCACTACATACTCGAGACTAGCTTCTCCTGTGACTCTGTTTATCTAGTCTTGGTGTTTGGAGACAGAGTCTCACTGTATACCTAGCTTAGCCTGGACTTGAGGGTTCTCCTGCTTCAGCTTCTGAGTACTGAGATTGTCAGACTAAAGCCACCATACCCAGCTCATGTTACTTTGAAAAACTGGTTTTGAGAGGAAAAGGGAAAAGATTTGGTTTTTAGTTGCATGGAGCTATTAATGACCACTTGTACATAGCTGGAAATTTTATGTTTATTATCAATATCATATTGAATGCACTTATTATCCATGGCTATATGTCTTTCATTCCAACTTTTTTTAAATTTTTAATTTATTTATTAGAGAGAGTGAGAAAAAATGGGCATATCAGGGCCTCCAGCCACTGCAAATGAACTCCAGGCGCATGCTGGCTGATGAGGGTTCTGGGGAATCAAACCTGGGTCCTTAGGATTCACAGACAAGTGCCTTAATTGCTAAGCCATCTCTCCAGCCCTCATTCCAACTTTTAAAAGACCTCGCAACAAGAGAGAAAAGTAGTGAAGTCACTTAGCAGTACACGAGCTTTAGTGTGGCAGAGGTCTCACTGACCTACATATGAAGTTGGATAAAGTGAAGCACCTTACATTTTTCCATTTAAGACTGTCTGACAAATTGGACATTTTTAAAAATATTTTATTCTTTTCTATTTATTTATTTGAGAGTGACAGAGAGAGAGAGAAAGAGGCAGATAGAGAGAATGGGCATGCCAGGGCCTCCAGCCACTGCAGACGAACTCCAGACACATGCGCCCCCTTATGCATCTGGCTAACGTGGGTCCTGGGGAATCAGAGCCTCGAGCCGGCGTCCTTAGGCTTCACAGGCAAGAGCTTAACTGCTAAGCCATCTCTCCAGTCCAAACTGGACATTTTAAATGTAGAAATTTCAGTTTGAAACTTTATTGAAATGTAGATGAACTAGTTCAGGATTCCGCAAGATAGCTTTGCACATTGCCAGGAAGAGCAGCCACATCAAATTGGAAAGACCTTTAAGCTCTGTGAGCACTGCAGCACTGCAATACTGCCAGTTTAAACTGGCCTAGCTTAGAATAGAAGCAGATCTGTGTCAAATTTCACACAATGAAATCCGTTCCAAGACTGGCATAATTTTCCCCAATATTTTTATTTACTTACTTGAGAGAGAGTGTGTGAGTATTGGCACCCCAGGGCCTTTTGCTGTTGCAGACAACAGATGCATGTACCACTTTGTATATCTGGTTTTATGTGGGTACTGGGGAATTGAACCCTGGCTGTCAGGCTTTGCAAGCAAGCTCCTTTAACCACTAAACTGTCTTCCCCAGCCTTATTTTTCCCAATATTTTTAAAGTTTAAATTTTGAGGGAATTAGAATCTGTCTCATTTCTCTCCCCAATGCAACTTGATGAAATGCTGTTTTTTGCTCTAAGGACTTAGTGCCTGAGCTTTCCCTGTTAATAATCATGTTGACATGTAGAGAAAAAAAATCCCATTTTGTAAATCTCTTGTGGAATTAGAAGGCTGTTAACACTAATGGCTAGCAAAATCTTTGAAGGAGTGTTAAGTTTCTTTATCAAAATAACCACTAGGGGGGAAAAAAATCCCTCCACCCTCGCTTTTTGACTGGAAGGGAGCTCTTGTTGCCCTGCACAGATGGCACATTTTCCAAATGCAGCTCCATGGGTACTTACACTGCCTTGGGGGAGGAAGCAGCTCTGACCAGCACAGTAGCACATTGCTTTTTTCCTCTGGTTCATGCTGCACCAGAGGCTCTTCCAACAGGCCTAAATGAAGTCTTGCTGCTCCACGGGAGTCAATGCCATAGACCAAGGTTTATCAAGAAAAAAAAAACAGGGCTGGAGAGATGGCTTAGCGGTTAAGCGCTTGCCTGTGAAGCCTAAGGACCCCGGTTCAAGGCTCGGTTCCCCAGGTCCCATGTTAGCCAGATGCACAAGGGGGCGCACGCATCTGGAGTTCGTTTGCAGAGGCTGGAAGCCCTGGCGCGCCCATTCTCTATCTGTCTTTCTCTCTGTGTCTGTCGCTCTCAAATAAATAAATAAATAAAAATTTAAAAAAAAAACCATCACATTCTTTTCTTGATTAAGCTTTGGACAATAATGTTTTTAGGAGAAAAGAGATTAGTACAGGAGGCATTTATGCATGGCTTGATTTGCTTGGAAATGTGGGACTCTATGAATGGGTGTACTCTTCTAATTCAAGACCTTACAGTCATTCTTAGTGACTTGCCACAAGATCCCAAGCCCAGTAGGTAAGCTACCCTCTGCGTTGGATGGCTGGAAGAGATGCCCATGGGAATTTTCCACTGCTGGAGGAAGTATCTTTGAGGAACAGCCATGAGTGAAAAATCCTGCTGGTTTCTCTTCGGGCGTTTAGAGAAACCTCAGAGCTCTTGCGGGTTACCTCCACTCAGAAAACCTCAGAATTGAAATGGACTTGGCATCAAAATAGTGATGTAAATTCAGTTCTGAGAGTTACAGAGAACCCTTTGGTTCCTTGTATAAGCCTGTCCTCCAGCATCTGGAAAAATATGTTAGCACACACCTTTGCAGCTCGGAGTTGTCAGCAGGCACAAAGCCTCTTCCATTTCAAAGATATTTAAGATACTGCTCCTAAAACCCAGCCCTGCCTGTTTGCTTGTTTTGCAGGGGTGGGGAGGATGACAGGGCTTTTTTTTTTTTTTTTTTTTTTTGAGACAAGGCTGGCCTTGAATCAAGATCCTCCTGCCTCAGCCTCCCACATCCTGAAATTACTGCCATGGGCCTTTTGACTTCTATTTGTACACTTTGATTTATTTTTAGTGTAGAAGACAGGCGAGATTTATTACAAAGTGGGGCACCCTCAAAGGATGAAAATGGGCAGTGACCAGAGGGACCATTGCAGGGGAAAACCCTCTCAAGTGTGAGAGTTCACAATGACCAAAGAAGCCAATGTGGGATTTATTTATTCATTTATTTTAGTTTTTCCAAGGTAGGATCTCACACTAGCCCAGGCTGACCTGGAATTTACTATGTAATATCAAGGTGGCCTCAAACTCCTACCCCTGCCTCCATAGTGCTGGGATAAAAGGTGTGTTCCACCATGCCCAACTGGATTTATATTTTTTTAAAAATAGAACATATCTTTATTTTTGTTTAAAAATGAAAAAAATCCGTGTTCATAAGAGTTTATTTTAAAGTATATCAACAGTAGTTGCCTTTGCATTAAGATAAATTATATCTAAAACCTTAATGTACAAATTGTTTGGACTTTTTTCAGTAACTAGAATTAAGGGAATCCTGTGTCATTTTTCATCAGGTTCTCAGAGGTCAGTGAACACAAAACACTTGTATGATTTATGGTTCTTTAAAAAAAAAAAGTCTCATCCAGTGGTAGCATACACCTGTAATCCGTTTACTTGGGAAGAAGAAGTAGGAGAATCAAGCATTATATAATTTTACACTGTAGATTATAGGAAAGATAAATTTCTAAGCCAGAAATGCTATTTACATATTCATATATTCTCATTGAATCTTCTTAGTAGTCTTGAAAGATAGTAGCATACTTGAATTAAAAGTGAGAGACATGGATCCATTGTATTCAATACTGACTCATGGTTTCAAGGTGTCTTCTATCTGGTAGACTTGAATACTATCAAATCTGAGATGAGATTTGACTAATTTCTGTTGTTTGACTGCCTGGGTTTTAGAATTGTATTCAGCTTGCCACCCAGAAATTAAAATAGAATCAAAGTATAATTTAGGTTACTTTCACAATAACACCATCCAAAAACATTTTAAAAGAAAAATTTGAGCACAGTGTATTAGGACAGGATTTCATTTGTACAAAAGCTGAAAATAAAGTATTTCATTCTCAGTAGAGTGCAAATAACTGGAATGAATAAAGAATGACCTTTACTTATCATGAAGGCTTTTTACACTACAGTGAATTAATTATTTTCATAAACTGATGTTAAGAGAACCAGAATTATCAAGAGGTAGGTAGATAGGTCATAACACCTATATATTAAAAGCTGCTTTTTAACTTTTATCACTTAAACCTCAAAATACCTTCATAGTATTTTTTTTTACTTAATTGTAAAGAGATTCAGTTGTCCATATAATTCACTTGAGACATGTAATGTAATATATAGGTAATATGATTAAAATCAGTTTATATTACTAGTTAGAAAGGCTCAAAGGGCTACATTTATTAAACTTTTGGTGTTAAGGTTATAAAATTGGATTTTTAAATATGGATATGGAAAGCTAGGGTGTGTGTGTGTGTGTGTGTGTGTGTGTGTGTGTGCGCGCGCGCGCGCGCGCGCGCGCGCATTTACACAGTGCTGAAAATCAAGCACTCTAACTACCTTTGAGCCTTACTCCCAAGCCTAGGATTTTTTTTTTTTTCAAGGTAGGGTCTCACTCTGGTCCAGGCTGACCTGGAATGAACTATGGAGTCTCAGGGTGGCCTCAAACTCTCAGTGATCCTCCTGCCTCTGCCTCCCAAGTGCTGGGATTAAAGGCGTGCGTCAGCCACCACACCCGGCTTCCAAGCCTAGGATTTTTCAGACAGGGTCTTACTCTTAGTTCAAGTTGGTCTTCAGGTAGTTTAGGCTGGTCTTGAACTGGCAATCTTCCTGCCTCTACCTCACAAGTGCTAGACCTGCAGGTGTGAACTATTGTGCCCATGCTAGAAAGATATTTTCTATGTAATTGTTCACATAGGTTGCTGTTTCATTTTGTCTTATTAGCACCCAAACTCACATTGAGGTTTACGTGCTTGATGCAGCATTGCCAGGAGGTGAAGCCTTTGGGAGGTGATTAGGTCTCATGGTCACTACCCTCTTGAATGAGTTAAGTTTGTTGTTGTTGTTGTTGTTTTTCTTTTCTTTTATTTATTTTATTTTTTCCGAGGTAGGGTCTGATTGTAGCTCAGGCTTCCCTGGAATTCACTATGTAGTCTCAGGGTGGCCTTGAACTCATGGCAGTCCTCCTACCTCTGCTTCCCGAGTGCTGGGTTTAAAGGCATGTGCCACCACTCCTGGCTATGAATGAGTTAATTTTTTTAATACTTCATTTATTTAGTTGCTAGGAGAGAGAGAGAATATGGGCACACCAGAATAGCTGCGAATTAACTCCAGATGCTTGTGCCACTTTGTGCGTCTGGCTTTACGTGGGTACTGGGGAATTGAACCCAGGTGGTTAGGTTTTACAGGCAACAGCCTTTACCATTAAGCCATCTCCCCAGCTCAAATGGTTCATTTTTAATGACTATTTCAGAAGACTTAGGATAACTCTCAAGAAACTGAGTTAGGTGTCTCAAAGCTGAATTAGATCCCATAAGAGTGTGTTGGATTTGGGCTGGAGAGATGGCTTAGCAGTTAAGCACTTGCCTGTGAAACCTAAGGACCCCGGTTCAAGGCTCGATTCTCCAGGACCCATGTTAGCCAGATGCACAAGGGGGCGCACGCGTCTGGAGTTCGTTTGCAGTGGCTGGAAGCGCTGGCGTGCCCATTCTGTCTCTCTATCTGCCTCTTTCTCTCTCTCTCTCTGTCCATCACTTTCAAATAAATAAACGAAAAAAAATTTTTTTTAAAAAAAGAGTGTGTTGGATTTTGCAGAACTGGTTTAGTTGGTGCAAGGGTAAGTTATTACAAGCAAGGTTACCCTGACCTCTTCCACCTGTCTTCCCTTGCTACTTTCACATGTGTTCCTGCCACGTGAGGCCATCCGCCATGGTAAGAAGCCTTCACCAGATATAGCTATCCCACCTTTTACTTTAGAGCTATGAGCTGAATAAAACTCTTGAGCTAGACAGATGGCTCTCTGGGTAAAAGCACTTGACTACAAAGCCTGAAAGCCTATGTTTGATTCCCCAGTTACCATGTACGAAGTGGCACATGTATCTGAATTATGTTTGAAGGAGGCCCTTTCTCTGTTTCCCTCTGTCTGTCTCAAATAAATAAAATACTCTTTAAAAAAAAGCTCTTCTGCACAACTTGATTCCAGTTATTTTGTCCTAGCAACACAAAAATATCTAAGCCACCAGGTGTGGTAGCACATGCCTTTAATCCCAGCATTCAGGAGGATCACTGTGAGTTTGATGCCAGCCTGAGACTACATAGTAAATTCAAGGTCAGTGTGGGCTAGATAGAGTGAGACCCTACCTCCAAAAATAAAAAAAAAATTTAAAAAAAATCTAAGACATGATTATTCTTCAAATGATAATGCCAGATTTAGCGTTTTTAATATATCAATCTTAATATGCTAATATTAATATTTTGAAGCAAGCTCATTTTATTTATACATATTAATTAAACATTCCAAAAACATGTTTGTATAATGCATAAGCAAGCTTTTGCTTGTTTGTTTGGTTGGTTGGTTGGTTTGGTTTGGTTTTTTGAGGTAGGATATCACTCTAGCTCACACTGACCTGGAATTAACTATGTAGTCTATTGCAGTCAGGTTTGCATTGCTGGTAGAGATCACCCAACTAAGAGCAGCTTGTGGGAAAAAGGTTTTATTTTGGCTTACAGGCTCGAGGGGAAACTCCACGATGGCAGGGGGAAACGATGGCATGAGCAGAGGGTGGACATCACCCCCTGGCCAACATAAGGTGGACAGTAGCAACAGGACAGTGTGCCAAACACTACATGGGGAAACTGGTTATAAAACCCATAAGCCCACCCCTAACAATAACACTGCCTCCTGAAGGTGTTAATTCCCAAATCTCCATTTGCTGGGATCCTAACATTCATAACACCTAAGTTTATGGGGAACACCTGAATCAAACCACCACATAGTCCCAGGGTAGCTTCAAACTCATGGTGATCCTCCTACCTCTGCCTCCTCAGTGCTGGGATTAAAGGTGTGCACCACCATGCCTGGCACAAACTTTTGTTTGCTTTCACCAAAATAAGTGTTTGGTTTGTTCTAAAGTAATTATTTTGTTTCATCTAACATATAATTTCATATAAACTACAGCATTTTAGAAGACAGTAGCATCTATTAAAATGTTTGTTTCTAGGCATGAAAGTAATAAAAGTATATAGAACATTGTTGATAATAAACATTAAAGGACATAGAAGGAGAATAAATGTGAAATTAGACCATGTTAATGGACATGGAGACAATATTTTTTAAAATGTTCATTTCCCCAAAATAAATTTGTAAATTAACTACAATATTAGCCAAAAACCCATCAGGAACTGATGAACTGCTCAGAATTCATATGAAAGAGCAAAACCATACAAACAACTAGGACAAATCTGGAATAGAAAAACAAGAAGGCAGACTGGAGAGATGGCTTAGTTTTTAAGGCACTTGCCTGTGAAGCCTAAGGACCCAGGCTAGATTCCCCAGGATCCACGTAAGCCAGATGCACAAGATGGTGCATGTGCCTGGAGTTTGTTTGCAACAACTGGAGGCCCTGGCATGTCCATTCATATTCCCTCTCTCTCCCCCTCTCTCCCTTTCTCCCTCCCTCCCTCCCAAATAAATAAATAAGAATAAAAAACAAGGGCTGGAGAGATGGCTTAGTGGTTAAGCGCTTGCCTGTGAAGCCTAAGGACCCCAGTTCAAGACTAGATTCCAGGCCGGGCGTGGTGACGCACGCCTTTAATCCCAGCACTTGGGAGGCAGAGGTAGGAGGATCTCCGAGAGTTCGAGGCCACCCTGAGACTACATAGTGAATTCCAGGTCAGCCTGAGCCAAGTGAGACCCTACCTCGAAAAACCAAAAAAAAAAAAAAAAAAAGACTAGATTCCCCAGGACCCACGTTAGCCAGATGCACAAGAGGGCGCATTCGTCTGGAGTTCATTTGCAGTGGCTGGAAGCCCTGGTATGCCCATTTTCTCCCTCTCTTTCTCCCTCTCTCTATCTGGAGCTCTCAAATAAATAAATAAAATAAACAAAAATATTAAAAAATAATGAAAAACAAGAGGGTATAGCTCAGCTAAAGCACGTATTTTAAGTTGCTATAATCAAAACAGAGAAATGGAGCCTGGCATGGTGGTGCACGCCTTTAGTCCCAGCACTTAGGAAGCAGAGGTAGGAGAATTGCCAAGAGTTCGAGGCCATCCTGAAAATACAGAGTGAATTCCAGGTCAGCCTGAGCTAGAGCGAGATGCTACCTCAAAAAAACATAAAGAAAGCCGGGCGTGGTGGCGCACGCCTTTAATCCCAGCACTCAGGAGGCAGAGGTAGGAGGATCGCCATGAGTTTATTGGCCACCCTGAGACTCCATAGTGAATTCCAGGTCAGCCTGGGCTAGAGTGAGACCCTACCTCGAAAAAAAAAAAAAACATAGAGAGAGAGAGGGAGAGAAGTGTTACTTTGTGAAAGATTATTGTATCCAATTAGAAAAATCTTGTATACGTGGACATTTGACATGTGATAAAATTAGCTTTCTAAGTCCAAGGAGAAAGAGCAGACTACTCAACAAATGGTGCTATAATAATTGACTTACTATATCCCAAAAGTAAATGCCAGATGGCTTAATGAGCAAATGTGAAATACATAGCTCAAAAAGGAAAACAAAGTTATAGCAGAAATTAAAACATTGAAGAGTGATGCTTTCTCAGCCTTTTCTTAAAATTTATAATGGGGGGCTAGAGAGATGGCTTAGCGGTTAAGCGCTTGCCTGTGAAGCCTAAGGACCCCGGTTCGAGGCTCGGTTCCCCAGGTCCCACGTTAGCCAGATGCACAAGGGGGCGCACGCATCTGGAGTTCGTTTGCAGAGGCTGGAAGCCCTGGCGCACCCATTCTCTCTCTCTCCCTCTATCTGTCTTTCTCTCTGTGTCTGTCACTCTCAAATAAATAAATAAATAAATAAATAAAATTTATAATGGGAAAAATATCTGGGTTTTCAACAGATAAATAAATGATGTATTCATACAATGAAATTCTATTGTAGGTGTTTAAATGAAGCATTCAGAAGTATGCTTCAACTTGGATAAACCCAAAAGCAAAGCAATGATGAGCATAAAAACCAAGTTGCAGAAGGTTGTTTAGAGAGTGTGATCACTATATATATATATATATATATATATATATATATATATATATACACACATACATACATACACACACACACACACACACACACACACACACACACACATATATATATGGTCTAAATACACACAGAAAAAAATATATTATATGGTCTAAATACACACAGAAAAATAACACATGCATTTGTGTCTGCAAATTACTACAAAGGGGTTGGAAAAAACACTGACCCTTTACTGTCTTGTGCTTCCGCAGATTAGAGATTCATAGCAGTTTAGTTGAACAGTTTGGAGTATAATGGTCTTTACTGAGATTGTGCCTGGTTCGGGAGGAATGATTCAGTCTGGGGAGACTTGAGTTGGAGCAGGGGCCTGTAGAAGTGGGCTTGTCCACAAACCTGGACTGGAGCTGTGGAGAGACAACATGAGCATTTCCATGGTAGCTGACACTTCTGAAGCCCAGAGATTGCCTAGAGAACATACGGGTTGAGAGGCTCAGAGGCCTGGGACGAAGCACTTAGAATACCCAAGAATAGTTATGGATGAAAACTGGAAGATCTGCACAAAAAGGTCACAAACCCAGGAAAGTGCAGCAAAATGGAAACCAAAGGAAACTTGCACATTCAAAAAGCGATTCAATTCCCCAGAACCCACATAAGCCATATGCACAAGGTGGCGTGTGTATCTGGAGTTCATTTGCAATGGCTAAACCCCTGGCACACTCATTCTCTCTCTCTCTCAAATAAAAATAAATAATATTTTTAATGTAACTCCAGCCAGGCATGGTGGTGCACGCCATTAGCCCCAGCACTCAGGAGGCAGAGGTAGGAGGATCACCGTGAGTTTGAGGCCACCCTGAGACTACAGAGTGAATTCCAGGTCAGCTTGGGCTACAGTGAGACCCTACCTTGAAAAAACAAACAAAAAAAAGTAACTCCAGGGCTGGAGCAATGGCTCAAGGGTTAAAGATACTTACTTGCAAAGCCCAACAACCTGGGTTTGATTCCCCAGTACCCACATAAAGCCATATGCACAAGTGGTGCATGCATTTTGAGTTCATTTGCAGTGGCAAGAGGCCCTGGTGTGCCCATTCTCTCCCTCTCTCTCTCTCTCTCTCTCTCTCTCTCTCTCTCTCTCTCTCCCCCTGCAAATAAATAAATAAAATATTTAAAAATATATACCCCCAGGGCTGGAGGGATGGCTTAGCAGTTAAGGCGTTTGCCTGCAAAAGCCAAAGGACCCAGGTTCAATTCCCCAGGACCCACGTTAGCCAGATGCACAAGGGGGTGCACGCGTGTTGAGTTTGTTTGCAGTGGCTGGAAGCCCTGGTGCGCCCGTTCTCTCTCTCTCTCTCTCCCTTTTTCTCTGTCAAATAAATAAATAAAAATAAAAATAAATATTTTAAAAAATATATGTATATACCCCCAGAAAGCTTTGCAGATGACACTCACAGGTATTTCGTTAGTTTGCAAGTTTCCTTTCATAATAATCCCTCCATAGTGATACTGCCATGGTCATGAAGTGATACTGGTTATGGAGAGTTTACATATTATTTTTTGCTTTAACCAAACTCTCTTTTTACAGGAATTATTTTAAACATTTGACCAAATAACAAACACTAGTATTTTATGACCTACCTTTCTCTTCTTTCTCTCTTCCCCTCCACTAACTCTTGTCCTGTCCTCCCCATATATCCCAGACTTCATTCTCAGTGTTTATATTTCCTGCATTACTCTTTTTTTTCTTAAGATTTTTTTAAAAAAATTTATTTATTTATCATCAGAGAGAGAAGGGGGAAGAGAAAGAATGGATGTGCCAGGACCTCTAGCCACTGCAGATGAACTCCAGATGCATGTGCCACTCTGTGCATCTGGCTTTACATGGGTACTGGGGAATCAAACTCAGGTCCTTAGGCTTTGCAGGCAAATGCCTTAACCACTGAACCATCTCTCCATCCCTCCTGCACTACTCTTAATTTGCACAGTTCATTTTGTTTCTGTACCTCAATCTGATGTCACATCTGCCTCTTAAGTGTTCATGGTGTCTGCCCTGTAATTTCTGAGTTTCTCTGAACCATACTTTGAGTGTATTTAGGTTATGTCTTTTTATTAATGTGAAAATCAAAGTTAAAGCCACTTGGTGAAACTTGAACAGAATAATTCTCTCTAGAGATTAGTAGCAGCCATGGCCATTGTTGCAAATGCCCATTGTGACTGTTCTCTTCAACCAGCTTTTTATTTTGTGTGTTATTAACTTTTAGGAACTTTGGTAATTGTTCTTCTCAAATCTGACATTCACATTACAATCTAGTGTGGGAGAAAAGAGCACGGGGGATTTATTTCAAAAGCATTATTATCATAAAGGTTTGTCAGCTCTAAAATGTGTTATTCCACACAGAGTTGCTGCAAGCTCTCTTGTTCTTTTTTTTTTTTTTAAGTTATTTATTTATTTATTTATTTGAAAGAAAGAGAGAGAGAGGCAGATAGAGGGAATGGGCATGCCAGGGCCTCCAGCCACTCACTACAAAGGAACTCTAGACATATGCACCACCTTGTGCATCTGACTTACGTGGGTCCTGGGGAATTGAACCTGGGTCATTTGGCTTTGCAGACAAGTGCTTTGACTGCTAAGCTGTCTCTCCAGCCCATCTTATTCTTTTTTTAAAAAACATGGAACACTTCATAAATTTGCATGTCATCCTCGCACAGGGGCCATGCTAATCTTCTCTGAATCATTCCAATTTTAGCATATGTGCTGCCAAAGCAAACACCCATTCTATTCATTCAAAAGGCTTCCTATTCTTTAAAGGAGAAGTTAAACTGGGTTCAAAAGATCTCTGTTTTCTGTTGAAATTGTCTCACTTATTTTAAAAGTTACCTCTAGGCACTTACCTCTAAAACTGATGCATTAATGAAATTGTAATGTTAGCTGTATCATACTAAGAGATTCCTATCTTTTATTTAAATTCATTTATGTCTGCTTTTTTATATCTGTGTTTAGTTGCCCTATTTCATAGACAGAAAGAAGATAAATAAGGTAAAAATGCCATATGAATAAGGGTTTTGTTGTTTGTTTGGTGGGTTTTTGTTTGTTTGTTTGTTTGTTTGTGGTTTGTTTGTTTTTGTTTTTTTTCTGTTTGGGGGGGGTTGGGGTTTTTTTTTTGTTTTTTGTTTTGTTTTGTTTTGTTTTTTGGTTTTTAAAGATAAGGTTTCATTCTAGTCCAGCCTGACCTGGAATTCACTGTGTAGTCTCAGGGTAGTCTCGAATTCACAGTGATCCTCCTGCCTCTGCCTCCCAGGTGTGCTGGGATTAAAGGCATGCGCCACCATGCCCAGCTCATATGATATGAATAAGTTTAATTGCCTAATCTTATGATCCCATTGAATTACTGTCTGTAGAAAGGAGAAAAAGTCACATTTCAGAAGCTGTTAACACTAAATTGACTAAGGCTTCTTCTAGAAAAGAAAAGGGAGGGCTGGAGAGATGGCTTAGTGGTAAAGGCACTTGCCTGCAAAGCCTAAAGACCCTTGTTCAAGTCCATGTCCCACATAAGCTAGACACACTAAGTGGTGCGAGCACACAAGGCCACACGTGCACACAGGTGGTGGTATGTCTGCAGTGTGGTTGGAGGCCCTGCTGAGCCATTCCACCCCCCTCTCCCTCTGGTTTGGTTTTTTTTTTTTTTTTTTTTTTAAAGGCCTGTCTGTTGGGCTTGCCTCAAAATAAAATAAAGGGCTGGGTGTGGTGGCACACACCTTTAATCCCAGCACTTGGGAGGCAGAGGTAGGAGGATTGACATGAGTTCAAAGCCACCCTGAGACTACATAATGAATTCCAGGTCAGCCTGGACTAGGTGTTGTTCACATATGTGTTTAGATGTTATACATTTTAGGTAGTATGTGCTGTGTATTAAGTTTATATTATTCTGCCTGTTCCTTGGAAAGCAAGACACTGTGTCTTTGGAAGGAAAAAGACAAAAATTTGTTCTCTGTTTCTTTTACTTCCTACATAAATTCAGATGTGTCTGGATACATGAAGCCTTAACTGCTGTGGGAATTTCTGTCCTACTATAAAAAAAGTAGAACACACACAACAATTCTGAACCACAGTTTTCAGAGATTGGATAACAGGCAATTTTATGATCCCAAAGAAGGGGAAACAATTCAGTTGACAGCCTGAGGCAGCTTCCTGGCTACAGCCACAAGGAGAGGGAACAGAGCCAGACCTTCAGCCAGATCTGCTGGGCAGTGGTGCTGGGAGGATGGGGCTGTGGAGAGAGGGGTTCCTGCAATCTGAAGAAGCATCCCATGAGGCGAGATGCACTGGACACATGCACCTTCAGTAGAGACTCCCAGAAAAATGACACCTAGGAAGTGGAGCCAAACTGGGTCCACAATAAAGGCTGTTCTACCTCTATCTTAAGAGATTTTAAAGGTCTTGAAAGGATCAAATATGCAAGCAGCTTAACTATATCACAAAAATGTGATGCTTAGCAATTCAAAATACATACCCAACAACCAAATTAACTAGGTGTATGAAGAAGCAGAAAAAGACACCCTCCACCACCTCAGTCAAGATGAAATTACCAGCCAGAATGTTAGAATAGCTATTATGACTATGATCCTTATTCTTAGAAATGAAGGGGAAAGTCTACATAATGTGAAGAGAAATGGAAGCAGTAACAAGAAATAAATTGAATTTCCAGAGATTTTTAATATCTGAAATGAAAAAACATGTAGAAGGTATTTATAGGATATTACAGGGCTGAAGAGATGGCTTAGTGGTTAAGGTGCTTGCCTGCAAAGCCTAAGGACTCAGGTTTGAATCTCCAGGTCCCACATAGCCAGACACAGTGATGCAAGAGCACCGTGTTGCACATGCAGCACAAGGGGGCACACGTGTCTGCAATGCGTTCACACGAGTGAAGGTCCTGACACACCATTCTCTCTCTCAAAAATTTAAAATAAAAAGATCTTGTAGAAGATAAAGGTCCATAGCATTGAAGTCCCAAAAGGAAAAAATTCTTAGGTGGAGAGATGGATTAGCTGTTAAGGGGCATGCCTGCAAAGCCTAAGGACCCACGTTCTATTCCTCGGAACCCATGTAAGCCAGATGCGCGAGGTGGCATATGCATCTGGAGCTCGTTTGCAGAGTCTGGAAGCCCTGTCGCACCCATTTTCTCTGTCTTCTCTCTTTGTGTCTCAAATAAGTATATAAGCAAACAAAACATTTTTTAAAAAGAAAAAAATTGTCAGCTAGATTTTTTTATACTAAAAATATCTTTCAAAAGTAAAGGTGAGGGGCTGGAGAGGTGGCTTAGTGGTTAAGTGCTTGCCTGTGAAGCTAAGGACCTCAGTTCAAGGCTTGATTCCCCAGGTCCCACGTTAGCCAGATGCACAAGGTGACACTTGTGTCTGGAGTTCATTTGCAGTGACTGGAGTCCCTGGTGTGCCCATTCTCTCTCTCTCTCTCTCTCTCTCTCTCTCTCTCTCTCTCTCTCCCTCTCTGTCTCTTTCTCTTTCTCTCTGTGTCTGTGTGCCACTCCCATATAAATAAATAAATTTAAAAAGTGAAGGTGAAGTGGGTATGGCACTCACCATTTGTCCCACCCGGAGGCTGAGGTAGGAGGATCACCATGAGTTCCAAGTCAGCACTGGCTAGTGAGACCCACCCTCAAAAAAAGCATAAAAGAGTGAAGATGAAATAACTTTCAGACATACAGAAGTGGCAAGAATTTAATACCATTGTATTTGTGTAATAATAAATATTTAAGGAAGTTTTTCAACATAAGAAAAATGACTGCAGGTGGGAATTGGAGTTTATACAAAAGGATTGACTATATAATGTACTTTCCTCATTTAAAATTTCTTTATAAGTTTATCGGGGCTGGAGAGATGACCCAGCAGTTAAGGTACTTACCTACAAAGTCTAACAACATGGGTTCAATTCCCCAGTACCCACGTAAAGCCAGATACATAAATTGGTGCATGCATCTAGAGTTTGTTTGCAGTGGCTAGAGGCCCTGATATGTCCATTTTCTGCCCCCCCCCTTGCAAATAAGCAAATAAAATATTTTTAAAAATCAGGGCACTAGTCCTTGCTTATGTTTTCATACCTGAAAAATTAATTCCTGTGATCTGTTTGATCTTTCCTAAGTCAGCTCCAAGAAAAATGTTCAACTAAAGCTAAGAGGCATATTCTTAAACCTTCTTGGAAATATGTTAAGCCACACTAATAATAATGATAGAAATACCCTCTCCAAAACTGGGCACAGTGGTGCATGCCTTTAATCCCAGCACTTGGGAGGCAGAGGTAGGACGACCGCTGTGAATTCGAGGCCACCCTGAAACTACATAGTGAATTCCAGGTCAGCCTAAGCTAGAGTGAGACCCTTCCTCAAAAAAAAAAAAAAAAAAAAAAAAACTGTCCAGTAGGAATAATAATAATGTGGCTTCAACTTATATTAAATATGGCTTCATCTTATATTAAAATCTAATTGTCATATATTTGTGGGTCTTTTTTGCTCAGATGTGACAGTGGTTTATCAAAATGGGTTACCTGTGATATCTGTGAGGCTACCATCCCGGCGTGAACGCTGCCAGTTCACACTGAAACCTATCTCCGACTCTGTTGGTGTGTTTTTACGACAGCTGCAAGAGGAGGACCGGGGAATTGATAGAGTTGCCATCTATTCACCAGGTACAGTTCTGTTCATTCGTTCCCCCCACACTGTTTGCAGACTCACACACAGGGTGCTACAAAGACTATCATGCTGTTCACCTCGGAAACTGTAATCTTTTGCTTAGCGAGTACAGAAGAGACAGTGATTTGGGTCCCAGCGGTTCTCAGAATATAATTGTTTGGTTTTAGCAGATGTATGCTCACAAGGAATCTCATTCAAAAGCAGCTCACATTGTGATGCCACAGGCAAGGGTGAGCTGGCAATCGCATTTTATGTTATTGAAACCTTTTATCGTTACCTTAAGTGCAGAATAAATTTTCCAATAGCAGAGCTCTCATCTCTGGAGACATAAAATATTAGAGCCTTTTTTTTTTAGATCTTATGTTTTCACATAAATGTTTACCAAAATAGAGTCTGTGATAGGAAAAGACTATAGAATAAGGCACTAAAAACTCCCATTTGATGTAACATCTGTTAATTTGAGTGTTTTATTTTTTTTTTTTTCACTTTTACTTGGAAAAATTTTCAAAGCTACAGAAAACTTGAAAGCCTACTATAGTACCTATCCATGTGCCCTTCACTTGGAGTTATCAGTTGTGACAGTTGCCACATTTCTGTGATTTAAGTATTTATTTCTGTACATCAAGTATTATACACTCAGCCAGTAATATAATTAGTAGACCCACTTACACTGGCAAACATTGGGTATAATTGATTTTTTTTTAAGTAAGGTCTCACTGTAGTATAGGTTAGCCTTGAACCCATGGCATTCCTCCTATCTCTGCCTCCTGATGCTGGGATTAAAGGCATACGCCACCACACCTGGCTATTCCTAGGTTTTTGTTTTGTTTTTGTTTTTTGGTTTTTTGAAGTAGGGTCTCACTCTAGCCCAGGCTGACCTAGAATTCACTCGGTAGTCTCAGGATGGCCTTGAACTCACTGCAGTCCTCCTACCTCTACCTCCTGAGTCCTGGGATTAAAGGCATGCACCACACCCAGCTTAGTTTTTGTTTTTTGGGTTTTTTTTTTTAACATCAGGTATTATATTCAGCCAGTCTCCATGATGATAAATGTAGGGAGTCCACACAGCTCTGCAATGACCCTAGGTCTCTAGCTGACACGTGTGGCTTGATAAGAGCAGTCCCGTCACATCTTGACGTGGTTTCAGAAACAGCATGTGGTTCAGTCTTCAGGTTTGACTGGAACACTGAGCATCAAACAATCCAAACTTCATTTATCTTAGACTGGGGATGAGGCAAATTTTAACTGAAATTCAAAAGAGAAGAGATCATTTTTTAAATCTGTTTTTGGGATTTTTTTCCATGACTTTTATTAAGCAATAATGATCCTGTAACAGGTTTCATTTAAAATTTTCACAGATGGTGTTCGAGTTGCTGCCTCTACAGGAATAGACCTCCTTCTCCTTGATGACTTTAAGCTGGTCATTAATGATTTAACATATCATGTACGGCCACCAAAAAGAGGTAAATTTACAGCTTTGGTAAGTTAAGATGAGTGGGGAGGACTTTGGGAACTAAATTTTTCCTTAGGTAACCCTAAGAAATAGACAATATGCAAACACTTTGCAGACAGGCTATTTCAGCTGAAGAGCTCACTGAGTATCTGGCATGTAGCTGTTACATTAAAACATTTAAATTCCACCAAGATACTGGAGTACTTTATTGATTGGCATTGTCACTGTTTGAACTTATGCTCCTTCCCTCCATTCAGACTAAACATCCTTTTATTTTTATAATATTAAAGTCACTTGAGGAAATTTTTTGTTAAATAAAGGGCTTCTCTGTTCCCTCAACACTGTTCTAGGGGCTGGAGAAATGGCCCAATGAATAGGAGTGCTTGCCACATGAACATGAGGGCCTGAGTCCGCTCCCCAGCACTCATGTTGACAGCTAGGCATGGCCACGCACACCTTTAGCCTCCTTCCTATGGGAAACCACAGGAATATGGGAGACCAGACACTCACTGGGGCTGCTCAGCCAATATGACCAAAACTAAGAGCACTGGTTCAGTGAGAGACTCCATCTCGAGGAAACATGGATGAGATACCCAGTGCTCTTCTCTGGCCTCACCATATTGCACACATGCCCATGCATGCAACACACACAAAACAAAAAAATCATACTAGATATGAATCTGTTTTCCTTTTTTTTTATAGTGAGAGTGAGAGAAAGAGAGAGATAGAGAATTGGTGCACCAGGACCTCAGCCACTGCAATTGAACTCCAGACACTTGCACTACCTAGTGGGCATGTGCCACCTGGTGCTTGTCTCACCTTTGTGCATCTGGCTTATGTGGGATTTGGAGAGTCAAACATGGGTTCTTAGGTTTTGCAGGCAAGTGCCTCAAACCGCTGGGCCATCTCTCCAGCCCCTGTTTTGCTTTTTTATGGCGTAAGTTTAACCACTAGAATGTCAATTTTTGTATAAATGATGTTCCCTGGCTTACACTTGGGTTAAATAAACCCAGTGGAGTTCTAAGTACTGTGAATACAAAATGCATTTGAATAATATTTTAATGCCCTATTAATAAAAAGCAAAGTTAATACCAAAAATCCAAGATAAGCATATTAAAAAAATTTAGATAGTATGGCTGGTTTTTCCTTTCATCTCAGGCTCCAGTGTGGCTCTGCCCAGTAGGGACACTGAGTAGTCCCCTAAAATAGCATCTCGACTTGTGTCTTTTTGGCTCACTCTTCTCTCGTTGCCCTTGACACTCATTGATACCTACAGCTGTTATTAATGCCCCTTCCACCACTTCCTTGGACATTTTAAAAAATATTTTATTTGTGAAAGAGATGGGGGGGCAGATAGAATGGGTGCACCAGGGCCTCTAGCCACTACAAAGGAACTCCAGATGCATGCGCCACCTTGTGCATCTGGCTTATATGGAACCTGGATAGTCGAACATGGGTCCTCAGGCTTCACAGGCGAACACCTTAACTGCTAAGCCCTCTCTCCAGCCCCACCCCTCTTTTTAACCCTGCTTTGAAGAATGGGATCTGTGGCTGGGGAGGTAGCTCGGTGGTTAAAGGTGCTTGCTGGTTTAGCTCCCCAGCCCCACGTAAAGCCAGATGCAATGACGCAGTGGCACAAGTAGTGTGTGCTTCCGGTGTCCACTCTGGCATGCTCACACACTAATTAGTTAATTAACTAATTAGATTTTTTTAAAAAGAATTGGATCTGATGTAGAAAAAGTCCCTAGTAAAGGCCCAAGTTTTAAATGCCAAATGCCCCACCTACCTCCTGAACTTCCTCTTCCCTGCACCCTGCTGCCTGCCTTTCCTCTAAGATGCCTTTCTCCCTTCTTCCTCTCCCCTGTTTTTTCCTGTCAAAGTCCTCAGTGTCAGCTCAGCCATGACATCTTGAAATGGGTCCGATGACTCTCTGAATCCCGACAAACTAGAAGTAATTATTCTCCGAATTCTGCTGTCTTTTAATTCGGCACTGCTCTGAGAGTAGGCCTATGACTTTCTGTTCCCCATGGACTCAAGTGGTTTAACTTAGACAAGTAGCATTCGGTTGTTCAGAAGTCAGGTTGTCTTCTTTGTATAAACTGCTAATAGAAAAGGAGCTGGGGGATTATAAAAGTGTGTCCTCTATGCAGTAAGATGTTACTAAATCAGATTTCACTAAAATAATTAAACATGCACACAAGGGACCATTAGCTATATATCTGTTGTGCCGATGTTTTCTTCTATATTCTCTGATTTTTGGATAACAATTCCTTTTTTTTCTTGTTTTTTGTTTCGCTTTGTTTTTTGCTTTTTTGAGGTAGGGTCTCACTCTAGCCCAAGCAGACCTGGAATTCACTATGTAGTCTCAGGGTGGTCTCAAACTCACAATGATCCCCCTACCTCTAGGATTAAAGGCGTGTGCCACCACACCCAGATCTTAGATAAAAATTCTCTTTAGCCGGGCGTGGTGGCACACGCCTTTAATCCCAGCACTCGGGAGGCAGAGGTAGGAGGATTGCCATGAGTTCAAGGCCACCCTGAGATGACAGAGTTAATTCCAGGTCAGCCTGGACCAGAGTGAGACCCTACCTCGAAAAACCAAAAAAAAAAAAAAAAAAAAATCTCTTTAAAGTGATAGAATAATAGGCCCTATTTTGTTGTTTATGAATTACCTAGAGAGTTCATTCTATGTAGGGTTTTTAAATTTTTTTAATTTTTATTGTTTGTTTTGTGCATGCATATGTTTGTATGGACATGTCTATGCCATGGTATATGTGGAGGACAACCTCAAATTTCTCCTTTCCTTCCACCTTTTTTTGGGGGGCACTTCTTGCCCTGCCTTCCATCGCCACAGGCACATTGGGGTTACACACATCACACTACTTTGCATCCATGCTTATGCAGGCACTGAAGAAGGCTGAGCTCAGGTCAGTGGGCTTGCAAGCAAGTACCTTTAACTGCTGAGCCATTTCCCCAGCCCCCTGTTTAAGTTTTTTGTGTATTGGTAACAGTCTAAAAGTTGAATGTTCTCTTCCTGTGTAAAGTACAACAGGAAAGCAAAAGGAAGACTGGGTGGGAAGAGGAAGAGGAATCAGCAAAACTGGGAAGTGGATAAGAGAGTAATGGGGGTTGAATATGATCAAACGACACAAGATGTGTGTGTGTGTGTGTGTGTGTGTGTGTCATGATGAAACCCACGTTATGTATAATTAATGTGTGCTTATAAAAAAAGTTTAAATGTCGGGCTGGAGAGATGGCTTAGCGGTTAAGCGCTTGCCTATGAAGCCTAAAGACCCTGGTTCGAGGCTCGGTTCCCCAGGTCCCACGTTAGCCAGATGCACAAGGGGGCGCACACATCTGGAGTTCTTTTGCAGAGGCTGGAAGCCCTGGCGCGCCCATTCTCTCTCTCTCCCTCTATCTGCCTTTCTCTCTGTGTCTGTCGCTCTCAAATTAAAAAAAAAAAAGTTTAAATGTCAAGTGGTCCATCAGTATTAGAAAAAAAGCAATGACTAAATGCAACAATCAAAACAGATAAGAGCTTCCATATATTACGTTTTTATAACACTCATTTTTACTGATTTTTTTTTTCTAGTGCTGAGGACTGAACCCAGAGCCTGGTGCTTGCTAGGCAAGCTATTATGTTGTTTAAAACTAAGTTTTGCTGGTCATGGTGGGCCTCCAGTCTTGGCATTCAGGAGGTAGAGTTAGGAGGATCGCTGTGAGTTTGAGGCCAACCAGAGACTGCATAGTGAATTCTAGGTCAGCTTGGGCTAGAGTGAGACCCTACCTCAAAAAAACAAAAAAAAAACAAAACTAAGTTTTATTTGAAATAATGACTAATACCAACAACTTGCCAAAAACTTGTGGTTTTCATACAGAAATGAATGTATTTTTAAAAAATAAGGCTATTCTTCAGATTCACAAGGGGGCACACGCATCTGGAGTTCATTTGCAGTGGCTAGAAGCCCTGGCGCGTTCACTCTCCTCTCTCTGTCTCTGTCTCTGTCTCTCTCTCTCTATCTCTATCTCTATCTCTATCTGCCTCTTTCTCTCTCTGTCTGTCGCTCTCAAATAAATAAAACAAAATTTTTTTAAAAAATAAGGTTATTCTTAAACTGAATGTAGAAAAATAAATTAGAATGTAATAAGAAGGATTATATTTGATTGCCTGTTGAATTGACAGCTGAATAGCCCTGCTTTTTCTGTATCTCAGAATTTTGGGATGTCTACCCAACTTCTCTAGTAGTAGATTGGGGTGTGACATTTCTAAGGGCCAAAGTTTAGAACATTATAGGAGTAGTTATAAACTGAAGAGTAGCATTTAGTAAACTCAGTAGCAGTGGTCTTAAATAATGCTTTGCTTTTGAGTCAGTCTCACTATATAGTCCAGGCTAACTTCCAGCTCACTATGTCCCAGACTGGCCTCAAACTCTCAGTCCTCCTGCCTCCGTGTCCCAGTGCTGGAAGTATAGGTGCCCCACCATAGCTGGCTTCGTACGCCACTTTAAAGAACTTTTAATGCTTAAATTCATAGATCAAAATGCCTTTAACTGTTATTAGACAAGGGGAGATTGGGTTATCAAGTACCACCTCTTCTCTGTTGTTATTGACATATCTTAATTGTACAGTTGTGGAATACTCGATCTCACATACATGTCTGTGATGTGCTTTGATCATATCTGTCCCTCTTACCCTCACTCCCCATTGTCCCTCCACATTGCTAATGGTCTCCCTCTTACTTTATCTTCACCAAACCCCACATGTAAGAGACAACATGAAAATGATGTGATTTTTTGTTCTTTATTGGTGAACAAAACTCCAGTGTATATAAACATGACTTTATTATCCATTCATCTGTTAATAGGCACCTAAGCTGATGCCATAACCTGGCTATAGTAAACAGTACCACATAAACACACAGGTACAGCTATAGCAAGTGCAATGTGATTCTTTTGAGTTTATGCCTTGAGGAGGTGAAGCAGAATCATAGTTTAACGTTTTGTCGTATCTAGTTTTAAGTTTTTGAGGAATCTTCCATACTGATTTCTATAGTGGCGACATTCATTTATATTCCATCAGTAGTATTAAGTCTTTGTTCCTACCACTCCACCCACATCCTCACTTCCTTATTTTTATTTTCTTAATGTTAGCTTTTCTGATTTCCCTGACCTTTTTTCTTTTTTTTAAATACTTTTTTATTGACAACTTCCATAATTATAAACAATATCCCATGGTAATGCTCTCCCTCCCCCACTTTCCCCTTTGAACTCCATTCTCCATCATATCCCCTCCCCCTCTCAATCAGTCTCTCTTTTATTTTGATGTCATGATCTTTTCCTCCTCTTATGATGGTCTTGTGTAGGTAGTGTCAGGCACTGTGAGGTCATGGATATCCAGACCATTTTGTGTCTGGGGGGAGCACGTTGTAAGGAATTCTACCCTTCCTTTGGCCCTTACATTCTTTCCACCCCCTCTTCTGCAATGGACCCTGAGCCTTAGAAGGTGTGATAGAGATATTGCAGTGCTGAGCGCTCCTCTGTCACTTCTCAGCACCATGGTGCCTCCTGAGTCATCCCAAGGTCACTGCCATCTAAAAATAGAAGGTTCTCTAATCAAAAGTGAGAGTAACATTAATATATGGGTATGAACATTAAGATAAGTGCTTACTGGGCAGTTTGATAAGCATAGTATATACATTTAGCCAGAAAGCAGCAGACATTACACCCCTAGGGCTCATGATTACCCCTATTGTAGGTTTTCAGTATTAGAGATATATTCCCTCCCATGGAGTAGGCCTCCAGTTAAATTTGAGGACCATTAGTTTCCCCCATAACAGACATGTCACTATTGCACCCATTGGCTCATTTGGCCTGGCTGGCCAAATATAAGGCTTGCAGTGTCCACTGGTGGGTATCTTCACTGGTGATTTCTCTCTCTCCTATTGAACTGCATGCAGCATGGCTTGTTCCAGCTTTCTGTCAGCTGGTCTACATGGAGGTTATCAGCTCAGCTCCAGCAGGGTTTCTCAGTGACTTTGCAGCCCAAGTATGTGGAGTTCCACAATAGGGTCTTAACCATCTATTCCTGGTATGATTTCCCTGATTTTTTTTTAATTTATTTATTTATTTATTTGAGAGCAACAGACAGAGAGAAAGACAGATAGAGGGAGAGAGAGAGAATGGGCGCACCAGGGCTTCCAGCCTCTGCAAACGAACTCCAGACGCGTGCGCCCCCTTGTGCATCTGGCTAACGTGGGACCTGGGGAACCGAGCCTCAAACCGGGGTCCTTAGGCTTCACAGGCAAGTGCTTAACCACTAAGCCATCTCTCCAGCCCAGATTTCCCTGATTTTTATATTGATTTGTTTATTTGCAAGCAGAGCGAGGGATGGGGACACCAGGACGTGGTGCCACTACAAAACGAACTCCAAACACATGTGCCACTCACTCTGTGTATCTGTCTACACATAGGCCCTGGAGACTTGAACCCAGGCCATCAGGCTCTGCAAGCAAGTATTTCCAACTGCTAAGCCATCCCCCCAGCCCCATTCCCTGACATTTAAAGCAAAGAAAATCATTTTTTTTATAAAATACAAAATAGATTTGAATATTATATGTGCCTCCTGGATTTAGGAAAGTATTGCTGGTATCCAATGCACCAGTCTTTTCCACTGAGGGAAGTGAGAGAATAGCATGGATTTCTTAATCTTAGAGGGACTGGTCCATGCTAATGAGTAAACAGGTTCCTCCTCCCAGTTTTGTAAGTTTAGGACACAGCTAAGTGGAGGAAGGAACTAGAAGGGTTTTGAGTTTCAGATAATGAACTGTGTGTGTGTGTGTGTGTGTGTGTGTGTGTGTGTACATACTCAAATATGCTTTATCTAAGCTGGAGAGATGGCTCAGCAGTTAAGGCACTTGCCTTCAAAGCCTAACAACCCAGGTTCTATTCCCCATGTAAAGCTGAATGCACAAAGTGGCATGTACATCTCAAGTTCCTTTGCAGCAGCTGGAGGCCCTGGTGCGCCCATTTTCTCCCCCTGTCTCTGCCTACAAATAAATAAATAAAGGTATTTTTAAGGGCTGGAGAGATGGCTCAGTGGTTAAGGTACTTGCTTACAAAGCCTAACAGCCTGAGTTCAATGCCCCATTACCCACGTAAAGCCAGATGCACAAAGTGGCACATGTATTTTGTGTTCATTTGTAGTGGCTGGAAGCCCTGGTGTGCCTATTCTCTGTCTATCTCTCTTCTCTCTCCCTCTCTGCTTATAAATGAACAAATAAAATATTTAAAAGATTAATATGCTTTACTTAATAAAAGCTAAAATAAATAGTTCATGAGGAAAAACTTTTCCAGGATGGTTTTAAAATTCTGTCACAAGTTTTTCTTGTTTTTCTCTTGCCTTTCTTAGATACTTTAACTTTTATTTCTCTGTGTTCTTTTTTCCTATTTGTGGGAACTTTGGAACTAAAAATATTCTGAATGCTGTCGCTGTGTAAACTGTTGGCTAACACATGCCAGGCTCTGAGAACAGAGGGTTTATTCACATACAATGTGGCTACATGCCATGGTTCCAGAGGGTACCAGCCTATAAGTGATGTGAGACCGCCAGCGTTGGCCACCCTGAACTAACCCCAACGTTGGGAGAAGAGGATACGTGTCTTGCGTGGGAACAAGGGGACATGTTATAACAGGAGGCTAGTGCTAGCCCCACCCCATCCTTTGAGTGTCCATAGCCGGGTTCCTCTCTGCAAGATGATTTTCAAAACGATTTCATGATGTAAGTGTAGAATGGGAAGAGGAATACAGATATGTGTACAAAAATCCTTTTATCCTAGTCCATGTTGAAAGAGCTACAAACTACCTCTGATGTTCTTGTAAAGAAAGAGAATGTGCCCTGTGTCACTAACACATACAACTAACAGGTATTTTTGTGCTAAGAAGAATCACTTTTATTGCCACCATCAAAGCCCAGTTCCTCCTTCCGCCACTCAGGAGTTAGACAGCTAGCTTCTCTCTTAATGATAAGACATGAGAAGAGGTTAAATGGGCAACCAGACACCAGCAATAATGATTACCTTCTTACAGGCCCAAATTGCAAAAGTCCTTACATTTGTGGCTAAAAAAATAATTTCCACCATCTATTACATTAGCATGGTTCCCCTGTCCTTAATTACCCTAGAATTGACGGCATGTTAATAAACACGACATTGCTAAGCATCCACACACCAACCCAGCCATGAGCAGATGTATTCCTTCATCCTGTAACCTTATCTTCCGTGAGTCCTGGGTTCAGAGGCTTATTATTTGTATTGTTATTGCTCTCTTCTATCAAGATAGGAACCTTAGAACCATATTCTTTTTTTTTTTTTTAGTATACTTTTTTATACTTTATTTATTTGAGAGAGAGAAAGAGGCAGATAGAAAGACAGAATGGGCACACCAGGGCCTTCAGCCACTGCAAACAAACTCCAGATGTGTGCACCCCTTATGCATCTGGCTTATGTGGGTCCTGGAGAGTCAAACCCGGATCATTTGGCTTCGAAGGCAAAGGCCTTAACCACTAAGCCATCTCTTGAGCCCAGAACCATACTCTTATCAAGAAAACCTGACAAAATAAACTCTTAAGTCTGCCAGGTCTATACCAATGCACAATCAATCAGAAAGCTAACAACTACATGTTCAGCCAGGTCTAGAATCTCATGTCTGTAAGATCTAAGATTCACTATTTTCTTTTTTTTTTTTTTTTAATTGCTGGAAGATACTGTGGCTACACAATTATTTTGTTGTTTAAAACAGATAATGAGATTCAACTCTCAGAGCCCAAGAGAATTTTGCATGAGAACCATCTTATCTCTATTCCCTAATCTCATAAGCAAATGTAAATACTCATTCTATGCAAGATAGAAGCATCCCATGCATACTGTTTGGACGTGTCAGGTTTCAGCCAGGGAACAAGTACATGACTGTTATGGGATGGAAGACTTCTGTGTGGTAGGAGAAGACTTCGTACAACTGCAGATGCGGATGAAGAGAAAGGAGGGCTTGGGGTGAGGAGGTGTGCGCAGGTCAGAGTTCATCTGGGAACCTGGAAGTCCACACACAGCCAGATTTCAGAGTAGAACTGTGATGGAGTGCTTTATTGGTAAAGAAATTCTTCTGTGTTGTCAAATAGAACTTTCTGGCATGAGGCCTTAGATTCAATGCCCAGTAATTTAAAAAAAAAATCTGTGATATTAAAAATGTTGTATCTGGGCTGGAGAGATGGCTTAGCAGTTAAGTGCTTGCCTGTGAAGCCTAAGGACCCCAGTTCGAGGCTCAATTCCCCAGGACCCACATTAGCCAGATGCACAAGGGGGCGCATGCATCTGGAGTTCGTCTGCAATGGCTGGAGGCTCTGGCACGCCCATTCTCTCTCTCTCTCTCTCTTTCTATCTGCCTCTTTCTCTGTCTGTCACTCTCAAATAAATAAATAAAAATAATAAACAAAAAACATTTTTTTAAATAATGAAAGCCACAAAACTTAAAAAATAAAAAAATGTTATATCTCTGGGATGGAGAGATGGCTTAGTGGTTAAGGCATTTGACTGCAAAGCCTAAGAAATCATGTTCGGCTCTCCAAATCCCATATAAACAAGACTCACACAAAGTGACACAAGCAGCCGGGCGTGGGGGCACACACCTTTAATCCCAGCACTCGGGACGCAGAGGTAGGAGGATCGCCATGAGTTCAAGGCCACCCTGAGACCCCATAGTGAATTCCAGGTCATCCTGGGCTACAGTGAGACCCTACCTCGAGAAACCAAAACAAAACAAAACAAAACAAAACAAAGTGACGCAAGCACTCAAGGTCGTGCGTGAGCACAAGGGGGCGCATGCATCTGGAGTTTGAGTGCAGTGACTAGAGGCCCTGGTGCACCAATTCTTTCCCTCTCTCTTTCTCTTTCTCTCACTCTCTCACATAAAAAAAAAAAAAAAAAAAAAGCCCAGTCTATGGGGCTTGCCTCAAAAACAAATGTTTTATCTCTACCCTATCCAATGTAGTAGCCATTAAATTACATATGGATTGGCTATAACTGAAAAACTGATTTTTCAAATTGATTTAAATTTTAACACAAAGGAAGTTACAGAAATAACCATCAAAGGTTTCAAAATTCCGGTTAGGAGGGTGAAGTTCAAGCAGGATGATAATAGTTACTATGTATTCTTGAATATTGTGAATATATTTTATCCCATCACAAAAATAAGTATGTGAGGTAATACATAATTAGTTTGAGCTATCCATTACACTGTGTGTACCTATTTCAAAGTAACCTTCATGATAAACATGTAGTTTCACTTTAATAAAATTAGCCCAAAATAAATAGAGGCATATGGCTAGCTGCTGCCATTTTGCACAGGACATTTTTAGAAGATTGCATCTGGATATGGGCCCCAGTTTGCTGTTAATCAGTAGATGTAACATTGAGAAAAATAGTCCACCACGGAGTGGGTGGGAGCAGGTGCAGCTGGTATCAGCAGACACCTCCACGTGTGTCTGCCTCTCACCTCAGCGCCCTTCTGATGGTCACTTTTACATTCCAGAGTCTCCCCTGAATTTTCATTTCAGTTGGCTTCAGTTCAGAACAATACAGGGAAGAATAGTTTGGAAAATATGCTACCCGTATTCCAGATTGAGAACAAAAACATTACTAAACTTTTTTTAATTAATAGACTATGAAGATCTTATCATACATAAACTTAATAGACTTAGCCTATATACCAAACATATGTACATCAACAATAGACTGTGAAGTCTTAATACACATGAACTTAATGGACTTAACACATATGCTGAACTTAACATGCATGCGTAAACAATAGACTGTTAAGACCTTCACGTACATAAGGTATTTACGTTAAGTATTCCTCATTCTTCCTCACACTTGGTTTGGTATTTGTGGTGTGAATGTATGTCACCTATCAGTTAACTGCTTATTATAATAATTGACTAATGAGAATTTTTTTTTCCTTTTATTTGAGAGAAAGAGAGAATGGGCACACCAGAGCCTCTAGCCACTGCAAACAAACTTCAGATGCATGCACCACCTTGTGCATCTGGCTTACGTAGGTCCTGGGGAATCAAACCTATGTCCTTTGGCTTTGAAGGCAAGTGCCTTTAACCACTAAGCCATCGCTCTAGCCCTTTTTATTTATTCATTTGAGGGGGGGCAGACAGAGAAAGAGAGAATGGGCTAATTGGACTTTTGTGGTGTTTTCATCTTTTGCTACAGTTCACATGAGCATCAGATAACTTTGAATGTATATCGGTTAAGAAGCATATGCATGTATATGTAAGAGAAACACCTAGAAGTTCTATTTCAAAGGGTATGTAAATCCAAAACTTAAATTTTGTCTGGGGTAGTGGCTCACACCTGTAAGTCAAGCACTAAGGAAACTGAGGCAGGAGGATCTTCATGAGTTCAGGACATATACTAAATTCCTTTTTCTTTTTTTTTTTTTTTTTTCTGAGTTAGGGTTTCACTCTAGCCCAGGCTGACTGAAATTTACTATGTAGTCTCAGGGTGGCCTCGAACTCATGGAGATCCTCCTACTTCTGCCTTTCCAGGTGCTAGGATTAAAGGCATGTGACACCACATCTGGCCCCTTTTTTAAATTATATTTTTCTTTTATTAAAAAATAATTTGTTTATTTATTTAAGAGAGACAGGCATAGAAAGAAAGAGGCAGAGAGAGAGAGAGAGAGAGAATGGACGCGCCAGGGCCTCCAGCCACTGAAGTTCAACTCCAGACACATGTGCCACCTTGTGCACATGTATTACCTTGTGCGTCTGGCTTATGTGGGTTCTGGAGAGTCAAGCCTGGGTCCTTAGGCTTTACAGGCAAGTGCCTTAACCACTAAGCTATCTCTCCAGCCCCCAAAGTAATTTCCAAATCAGCCTGGACTACAGTAAGAACCTCCCTCCAAAGAAGCCAAAGGGAAAACACAATTGAAAATAAGAAAGAAGCTAGATATGGTGGCACGCACCTTTAATCCCAGCACTTGGGAGGCAGAGGTAGGAGGATCGCCATGAGTTCGAGGCCACCATGAGACTACATAGTGAATTCCAGGTCAGCCTGGGCTAGAACAAGACCTTACCTCAAAAAAACAAAAACAAGAAAGAAAAATAAATATTAGGGCTGGGGAGATGCCCAGTGGTTAAAGACACTTGCTGCCATGCTAGGTTCAATTCCCCAGTACCCACATAAAGCCAAATACACAAAGTGGCTCATGTGTCTGGAGTTTGTTTATAGCAGAAAGAGGCCCTGATGTGCCTATATTCATTCTCTCTCAATCTCTCTCTCTCTTTCTCTCCTTGTTCTCCATGCAGATGAATCAAATGGAGAAAAAGAATATTAAAGGTACTGAAAGAGGGCTGGAGAGATGGCTTAGCAGTTAATGCTCTTGCCTGTGAAGCCTAAGGACCCAGGTTCGATTCTCCAGGTCCCATGTAAGCAGATGCACATGGTGGCACATGCATCTGGAGTTTGTATGCAGTGGCTCGGGGCCCTGGAGCATCCATTTTCTCTCTCTCTCTCTCTCTCTCTCTGGCTGTCCTCTCTGTCTCTAATAAATAAAATAGAGAAAAAAAATCAGCAGAAAAAGGTACTGAAAGAAATAAGAGAGGAGGGTTACATGTGCTTTTATACCTTTATGAGAAAGAATTTTCTCAATACAACACACACCCAGAAGCCAAAGAAGAGATTGATTTATGTGCTGCCAAAGTAGTGCACGAAGATTAACATGAAAAATAAGTTTCACCAAGCATGGTGGTATACATTTAAAATTTCAGCATTCAGGAGGCAGAGGGTGAAAGATCATAAATTCAAGGCCATCCTAAACTACATAATGACACTCGATCTCTAAATTCATTAAGTAATTTGAAATCATAGAACCCATGACATGAAAACTAATTTTTTTTTTTTGAGGTAGGGTCTCACTCTAGCCCAGGCTGACCTGGAATTCACTATATACTCTCAGGTGTCCTTGAACTCATGGTGATCCCCCTACCTCTGCCTCCCAAGTGCTGGGATTAAAGGTGTGTGTCACCACGCCTAGCTGAAAACTTATTGTTTTTTGTTTGTTTTGGGGGGGGTTGTTTGTTTGTTTGTTTGTTTTTTTGAGGTAGGGTCTCTCTCTAGTCCAAGCTGACCTTGAATTCACTATATTGTCTCAGGATGGCCTCGAACTCACAGTGATCCTCCTATCTCTGCCTCCCAAGTGCTGGGATTAAAGGTGTGCACCACCACGTCTGGTTCTGAAAACTAAGTTTATAAGGCTTTTTATTGGTAGTTCTTATACATTTATATAATGTATTTTGATCATAATCCCCCTTCCATTATCTTCTCTTGTTCCCCCTCCTGATCCCCTGCTACTGAACCCTGTGTGTGTGTGTTCATGTCCCATGGAGTTTATTTAGGATTGCTTATATGAGCATGAATGGGGGTTATTTACCAGGGCATATATAATTTACCAGCTATACCACTGAAGAAAAGGTCTCCCCCTTCCCAAGCTTATAAGTCCTTAATGAATGATGTTCTAATAGAAGCTTCGTTTTTTCTTGTAAAATGAAATGCCAAACTTGATTTCAGATTTTATAGTCCTCAGATTATGATTGTCTGGACATATTTGGCTAAGTTCTACCAGGTCCTTGCTTCACCAGGAACAAAAAAAAAAAAGGTTTTGTTTCATTTGGTTCCTTTATGCTACTCCTCCTTCCTTATATTTCTGAGTAGTCACAGTGTAGTTCTGGTGCTGATGGTTGAAATAACGGAAAAGGAAGGAGCTAGTAGAGGAAAGCAATTGCCTTGACAGCCAGATTGTGTCCCAAACACTCCCTAACCAGCTCTGCAGCTCTGTGGATGCCACTACCTCATGAGGAGCAGAGCCTTCTCTTACTTGGTTTTCATCCCACCTCTTCTGCAGTACCTTGGTCAGAACCTTAATCCCATGTCTCTGGAACTCAACTTCCTCTCTTATAAACTGTTTATCAAGCTTACTCAGGCTGTATTCATGAGGTTAACATGGAATGATTATTTCTGGGGGAAAAAAAGGTCTATTAACTACAGATAATTTACCTATTTAGGATTTACTGCATTTAAAAGTGAACTGAGTTTACAGAGTAACTGTTAAGAGGGATTACACCTCAGCTCCCGGCCTACATTCTGGAAAAGTCACTTCCACCTTTTAGAATGAAGTTTCCTTCTCGTTTAAAAAAATATTTATTTATTTCCTAGAGAGAGAGAAACAGGCAAATAGAGTGAGAAGGAGAACGGGTGCACCAGAGCCTTTACCCACTGCAAACAAAACTCCAGACGCATGTGCCACCTTGTGCATCTGGCTTTACATGGGTACTAGGGAATCAAAATCAGGTCCTTAGGCTTTGCAGGCAAGTGCCTTAACCACTGAGCCATCTCTTCAGCCCAGTTTTTTCCTCTTATGACCAGAAAGTATGTAATATACCCATGCAAACAGCATCTTGACTGCAAAGAAGACCCTGTTGTCACAGATGATTTCTGGAACCCAACATGTCCTCTCTTTGATGTATCCATTAATTCTCCACACAGGTACTGAAGGATACAGGACGCTGTTCTAGATGCTCTCATTTTACTTGTCATTGTTTTCATTGACTGAATGCCTGTGATAGCTGCATTAAAGGACATCCTTGAAGAATATTTGAAATATATGATAATATGATTTGACTTATTTGAATTTACACAAGGGCTGATCTTATGCTACACATAATAAAATGTCACACGTAAAATCAATAAGATTGTAAAAGAAGAACTTTATATCTATCTAGTCTTTTTTTTTTTTTTTTGACAGCCAAGATCAGCTGAATTTTTATTAGAGTCTCAAGACATAATTTTGGATTTCTGGGCTCACAGTAGGGGATATTAGATTAAAGAAGTTAACCCTTCATCCCTTCAGTCATTTGCTCAGTTTTGTGCCCAATAGGTCATGATACAAGACTGAAACAGCTAGTCTTTCCTCAGTGGAATGGATAAAAGCATGCTGAGGGAAATGCATGCAGGTTGAGATTATTGGAATGATGTTATTTCTACTTACACTTTTATTTGCAATTCTGAAGCACTGTATTTTTTTTTTCTTTAGGAGTGTCTACAGGGGGAAAAAAGCCAATTAAAATGTTAGGACACAGATAAACTATAAACCTTCATTTTAATAAGCATCTTAATCAGATTGATTCTAATCTACTTCATTACTTCTTAACATTAGCTTTGGATTTTTGTCTTCATCTGAGGATTCTTACTATTACCAGTTTTGCAATGTTGGGAATCAAACTTAGGGCTTCACACGTGCTAGGCAAGTACTCAGCCTCCCTCCAGGCCTGAAGATTATTATTTACATTATTTTTCTTAATGCTTCCCTTAGCCATAGCCACATTTGTAGCATTTAGACTTCCACAAATAAAACGATGGGTATTGAATTCAAAGTTTTTTAGTTACCCACATATGAGTTTACTTTCTAGTTTATGGACAGTTCATTTAAAGAAAAAGAAGTATTACTTTCCTTCCATTGAACACAGAAAGTAACAGATGGACCTGCCTTGTCATCTTGTCATAGTCTAACAGTCCCAGGAATAACATTTTAAGGAATCCCGTAAGGGTGTTCTGTTTTTGCCAAAAGATGAACCTCTTTTTTTCAGACCTCTTAAGCCATGAAAACGCAGCCACCCTGAACGACGTGAAGACCCTGGTGCAGCAGCTCTACACCACCCTGTGCATCGAGCAGCACCAGCTCAACAAGGAGAGGGAGCTGATCGAGAGGCTCGAGGGCCTCAAGCAGCAGCTGGCCCCCCTGGAGAAGGTGAGCATTCAAGTCTCACTCCCCTGGTCTGGTTAGAGGATTTGGCAGCCAAACAGCAGGGAACCCAGGGAGAGCTCAGACTGCCCTCTGCATACCTTAGGGTGTATACCAGATAGCATCAGGTTCTCTGAGATAAACGTGCAGACCCAGCACAGTTATGGAGGAAGGGATGTTTATTAAGCTTACAGATCCAGGGGAAGTTCCACAATGGCAGAAGCTGGCCTGCCTTCACAGGCCCAAGCAGAGAGAAAGAAGCACAAGCCTTAAAGCCACGCAGCAGAGCACACTGCAGGAACTCTAGCTAGGCACACTTTTTTTTAGATTAAAATCTGAAACTCACCACCATGCCTTAAGATCCAACCAGTGACACTGACTCCAGCCAGGTGGCCAGAGATGCAAACTACAAACTAATAAAACACTGAATATATTGGGGGCCCAATTCCAAATCCACCCTAAAGCACACCTTAGGGCGGGATCCTAGGATCTGCCCATAGTGGCACCCCTTCCAGTTACAATAGTTGTAACAATGCTTGTAAGAAATCAAGTTACAAACTTATACTCCTGAGGGCTAGAAAGATGGCTTAGTGGTTAAGGCACTTGCCTGTGAAGCCTAAGGACCCATGTTTGACTCTCCACGTCCCATGTAAGCCAGACACACAAGGTGGTACACACATCTGGAGTTGGCCCTGACATGCCACATGCCATTTCTCGCTCGCTCACTCTCTTGCTCTTTTGCATAAGACAAAAAAGGCCAGTCTGCTGGGCTTGCCTCAAAAAACATATATTCCTGAATCTGTTGGAGAGCATCCATTCAATCTATCACACAATCCATGATCCAGTTTTTTAATCTGTTATTCCTATAGCTATATGTATTTTTTTATACTTGCAGAAATCAGATTATACTAATTACATGACTTAAATTAATTACATTCTTATACTTTTCAGAATATTTTACAATGAACATGAAGCTGTTAATTTTTTCATGATAATACAAGTACAGTTCATTGTTTGCTTAATAATGGGAGTACATTCTGAGCAATGTGTCTCTAGGGGATTTCACTGTGAAACCCTCATAGAGTATATTTACATAAGCCTAGATGGTATAGTTCAGTCACTCAACGTGTCCTCTTGATGCAGGAGACATAGTAAACTTCTATGGACCCATTGTCTGTGTAAGAGTAAACTTCTTAGTACATAAGAGAACACTCTAAAATAATAAAGAATAGCCAAGTAAATACATAAATCAGTAGCATAGTTGTTTACTGTCATCAAGAATTATGTGCTACGAAGCCAGGCATGGTGCACACCTTTAATCCTAGCACTCGGGAGGCAGAGGTAGGAGGATCGCCATGAATTCAAGGACACCCTGAGAATATAGTGAATTCCAGGTCAGCCTGGGCTACAGCGAGAACCTACCTTGGGGGAAAAAATGTACTGTGGGACTGGGCAGATGGCTCAATGGCTAAAGGCACTTGTTTGTAAAGCCTGCCACCCCAGGGTCAATTCTCCAGCCACTCATGTAAAGACAGACAGGCATCTGTTTGCAGCAACAAGAGGCCCTGGTATGTGTGTGCACATGTACACACACATTAGTTAATTAGAAATTAATTTGGGGGCTGGAAAGATGGCTTAGCGGTTAAGGTGTTTGCCTGCAAAGCCAAAAGACCTAGGTTTGATTCCCCAGGACCCACGTTAGCCAGATGCACAAGGGAGCACACACCTCTGGAGTTCATCTGTAGTGGCTAGAGGCCCTGGTATGCCCATTCTCTCTCTCTTTCTCTCCCCCCTTTTTCTCTGTCAAATAAATATAAATAAAAAATATTTTTAAAATTAATTTTTAAAAAGCCAGGCATGTTGGCACACATCTTTAATCTCAGCACTTAAAAGGCAGAGGTAAGAGGATCACTGAGAGTTGAAGGCCACCCTGAGACTTTATAGTGAATTCAGGTCATCCTGGGCTAGAGTGAGACCATCCCTTGAGAAAAAAATAAGTCCAAATAATAAGTTTTGAAAAGAATCACTGAGTATATTATTGAATGCATGTGCTGTACTTTTAAACACTTTTTTATTTTACTTTATTTATTTGAGAGAGCAATAGAAAGAAACGGGGTGGGGGGTAGAATGGGCGCCAGCAGGTCCTTCAGCCACTGCAAACAAACTCCAGATGCATGCACCACCTTGTACATCTGGCTTACATGGGTCTTAGGGACTCAAACCTGGGTCCTTTGGCTTCTCAGGCAAATGCCTTAACTGCTAAGCCATCTCTCCAGCCCATGCTGTACTTGTATATGGCTGACAATGTGTAGGTTTGTTCACACCAGCACCAGCGTACACATGCGAGGTGTGTACTGTGCTACAGTGTTGTGACAGCTCTGCTGTCCTCAGCCCCATCATTGTCTTTTCCAGACAACATCGCATGTAAAGGATCACTGATCAAGACACCATTATGTGCATATGATTCTATTTTCATTTTAAGAAATTAGATTACAGAGAGCTGGAGAGCTGGTTAAGATGCTTGCCTGCAAAGCCTAAGATCCGGGTTCACATCCTGGGTATCTACGTAAAGCCAGATGCACAAAGTAGCACATGCATCTGGAGTTCACAGTGGCTGGAGGCCCTGGCATACCCTTTCTCTCTCTGTTTCTCTCCCTTTCAAATTTTTCTTCTTTGTCTCTGTCTCTCTCTTCTCTGCCTGAAAACAAATAAAATATAGAAAAAGAGAAATTATGGAATTAAGGAAGGGAACAACTACTTTTAATAGAGTGCCCTTTCTGATTTCTTTTTTTTATTTATTTATTTTTATTTTATTTATTTTTTTTTTTTGAGAGCGACAGACACAGAGAGAAAGGCAGGTAGAGGGAGAGAGAGAGAATGGGTGCGCCAGGGCTTCCAGCCTCTACAAACGAACTCCAGACATGTGCGCCCCCTTGTGCATCTGGCTAACATGGGACCTGGGGAACCGAGCCTCGAACCGGGGTCCTTAGGCTTCACAGGCAAGCGCTTAACCGCTAAGCCATCTCTCCAGCCCCTTTTCTGATTTCTTAAAACTAATTATGATAACATATTATTCACTATGTGGCCTAAATTGTGTGAAGGGTCTTTGCCTATATTCTCTTATTTAATCTTCAAAACATCTCTATAATAAATGGAATTTTGCAGAGATCAGAGCCCTGAATACAGCCACTCTGAATCCATAGGCTATGCTGACTCACTTTCTAGTTCTGCCTCTAAGATCACATTTGAGTTAAAAAACTGATAACAGATTAAATTTTGCATGCAACAGTAAGAGAACATTACAGTTTTAATTTTCCTCTTTCAGGGAAAATGGTCCTGTGATTAGATAAAGAGTATTAAAACTTACTCTAATATTTTCACTTCTAGGATGAAATTTTAATAAAATATAAATAACTTAGTTGTTGCTGTAAGATATATATATATATATATATATATAGAGAGAGAGAGAGAGAGAGAATGAGAATGTGTGTGTGTGTGTTTCAAGGCAGGGGGGTCTCACTATAGCTCAGGCTGACTTGGAAGTCACTGTATTCCCATGCAATTGGCAATTCTCCTACCTCAGCCTCCTGAGTGCTGGGACTACAGGTGTGCACCACCACGCCTGGTTTGTAAGATATTTTGTTCAGTTAATACTATGGATATTATTTAGAATAATAGAATAATAATAATAGAATAATAAAAGACAAGTTATATTTATTAGAATTGACTCAAATTTGTGTTTTGATTATAAGCTCTGCTCCTTTAGTGGATATAGAACAGTTTAAATGAGATTTAAATTGGATCCACATCAAATGTCTTAAGACTGCACACTTGTGTCCCTATAGGTACGAATTGAAATCAGCAGGAAGGCTGAGAAGAGGACCACACTGGTGCTGTGGGGCGGCCTGGCCTACATGGCCACACAGTTTGGGGTGCTGGCCCGGCTCACGTGGTGGGAATACTCCTGGGACATCATGGAGCCGGTCACCTACTTCATTACATATGGAAGCGCCATGGCCATGTACGCGTATTTTGTAATGACGCGCCAGGTAAGGACTCCTCCCCAAAGAGCATTTTAGGAGACAGGAGTGAAGTTTTTGTTGCCCAAGCAGTTCTCTTTCCTCTCATCTTCTTTCCAAAGCCAATTCTCACTTGTTCTTCACACACACACCATCACACGCTGTGCACATGCGTGTCAGGCGCTGTGGGAGGTGCTAAGGATAGGCAGGTAAAGGACATGACCTCTGCCTCATGGAGCTCACCGACCACTAGAGAACTTATATACAGTTACATTCCCTTAAAACAGACTAGGATAATCAGAAAAAGAGAGAGACAGCGAAGAGTAGGCAGCTGCAGGATGACTTCCCCTTTGTGCTGGAGGTCAAATCCAGGACTTCACACATTCCAGACCAGTGCTCTACCTTCCCCAGCGCTGAGGGCTTGATCTTCTGTATGTGTCAGCGATACCAGGTGAAGGAGGACTACCCCACACTTCATATCAAGGTTCTGGAATGCAGAATTGGTTGTCATCAGATACTCAACTACTTCTGTGTGTGTTAAAGGGTGTGTGTTTTATTGTTTTTACTTTGTGAAAGAGATAAAAATGAGATACCGTGTTACTTCACCCTCTTGGTCTGTTCTTCATCAACCAAGGCTGGTTTATCGAACTCCAGTGTCTAGTACTAATTTTTGTTTCCAGTATTAATGTAAGTGTCATAGAAATCCCGAGTGTCATCTTGAAAAGTGTAAAGGAAAAACTTATAAATTTATTTTGGATAGGGTGCTAGTGACAGCCGTGCTTACTACGAAGATAGCCCCAGGCAGCACTTACTGTTGTAGCTGTTCAACCACCACACATTTAACACAACACTGCCATGAAGAACAAACACTTAAAATAACTGAGATATGAAGAAACATTTCCTGGTTTTCTCATACATATGTCAAAAAAAAAAAAAAAAAAAGCCAAGCTGGGTGTGGTGGTGCATGCCTTTCATCCCAATACGCAGGAGGCGGAGGGAGGAGGATTGCTGTGAGTTCAAGACCACCCTCAGACTACATAGTGAATTCCAGGTCAGCCTAGTCTAGAGTGAGATCCTACCTCGAAAAACCAAGACATAAAAAAATAAAGGGGGTCAAAACTTGCTTCTCATACTTTTACATGACTGCTGTGAACCGAGGCATTTTCCTGTGTCGTTAGCTCGGTGGTCATGGATGTAGTTGCGTGGGGAAAAGTAAAAGCACAAGGTTATTGTTTAACCTTTCGTGTCCTCCCAAACGTGTTCTGTCCAGAAGAAAGTTAAGCTTCGTGTCCTTTGAATGCTCACCCCGAGTCTGCTGTACGTGGTCTGATGTCTCACTCACAGCAGTCTCTGTGAATAGAACCCCACGCCTCATCATTCTACTCATGTGTCAGGCATTTTACCTCTAGTAGAATAGACACTATACATTCACTCATTTAATCTTAACTCTATTAGTATATGTGCCTCCATGCTATAGATGAAGATGATGTCCAGGAATTACATGTTGTGAACGATATGACCAGAAATTAAACCCAAATGTGTCTGACACCATTGTCTGTTCTTTCTACTAAATTATCATACTCCCTTTTGTTGACTTCATTTGTGGGAATTTATGTCTGAAAACTAAGTAATCTAGATCTAGAGTAGAACAGAAACATGTTCAGTAAAGAATTACTGCTTTCAAAAGCTCTTTGGCTGAAGAACTGGCTTAGTGGGTAAAAGTGCTTAGCCCTCAAGCATGAGGCTCTGGGAGGGCCTGAGACTGTTCAAGTTTGATCTCCAGTACCCATACAAAAAGCTAGGTATAAGCACAGATCTCTAACCTCATCCCAAGGAGAACAGAGACGAGAGACTCACTCACTCAGGCTCGCTGACTGAACAGTAGTTATGGTTTGACTGAGGGACTTTTGGCAAGGCAAGGTGCAGGTACCTGCATGCCCACGTGCATACGGTACATACACTCCATTCCGGACCACCTACACTCTGCACACATACATACATTCCAAAGAGGAAGCAAGGGCCGCTTTATAAGTGCTTGCAAGAACTGCAGATTTGAATACAATGTTAGCACTTCTTCCCGCTCATTATCATGAGGTGGCATCTTTAGTACTCCATTTGTTTTCATGACAAATCTTCCAAAACATTGTTGCTGCCTCCAAGTGACAAGTTACAGAGTAGCAGCAGTAAATAATTTAGTCCATGGCCAAATTAAATGTGCATGGTTTATGTTAAATAGTTTTTCACCTAATAGCATCTGTAATTAAGACTGTGCACAAAATGTGTATCTAACATTTAAACACTTCTAAATTGTTACAGTGTTGCATTTGTTGGCAATCTTAGTATATCCCAATAATATATTAAGCTCCAAAGAATCTTTATAACATGGCTAGTTCTTTTTAATAATAAAATCGAATGAATCCACACGTGGTAGCACACATCTGTTATCCCAGCATTCAGAAGGCTGAGGCTGGAGGATTAAGAGTTCAATGTCAGTCTAGGCTAGACAACAAGACTCTGTCTCATTTAAAAAAAGAAAAATCCAGCCTGGTGTGGTGGCACACACCTTTAATCCCAGGACTAAGGAGGCAGAGGTAGGGGAGTCACCATGAGTTCGAGTCCATCCAGAGATTACATAGTGAATTCCAGGTCAGCCTGGACTAGAATGAGACCTTACCTCGTAAAAACAAACAAACAAAAATTCAGTGTAATTTTGAATTTTACTAAGTAATGCTTCCATGAAATTTGAGTACCCGTTTCTTTTATGTGGAAGTGGAGACTGACGACAGGAATTAACAGCCACAGTGACTTCCGTATGCGGCGGGACCACTCATCCCACAGTCTATTCCATGTATTTTCAATGTGGGATGCTGCCCTAAGGGTTCAGAAATTAGCTTTTAGAGAATATAAGCAACTCAGATGTTACAGCACATAAGTAGATAGGCAGCGTAGATGTGGTTGTACTATATAAATAGATATATGGGAAGGAGGAACAATTAGGAAAATATGTCTAGAAAAAAACTCTTTAGAGGCCTGATGACAAACAAGATTGGGAAACAGTGACCTGTCCCTTAATATCTTTTATCTTTTCCTTATAGTTGAACCATTTGAGTGACCTTCAGGACCTTCTTTCTGGGAAATGTCCTACTTAGATAAGTCAGTCTGCTGATGTCTTTCTAGCCTTTTCTGCTGCTCCCCTCTGACCTCTTCCAGACCTCTAAGTTACTGATACCTACTTTTTACATCATATACTGGACTCCTGGGTTGCTTCCTTTTTTGTCCTACTTAGACTCAAAGTAATTTTCTTCTTAGTGTCCTACAACGTGTCTTTCTCTCTTAAGTGTTGTACAACATCCTTTGGGATAAATCTAGCCCTGCAGATCCAGGATACTAAACAGAAAACACCACATATTCACGTTGACTGCTTCTCTTTCTCGCTGTCCTTCCTTCCCTCACACCCCTGCATTGGTTATTCTAAGAATCCACATGAAGCTCTCCATCCCACCCTTAACCTTGCTGGCTGCTTCTAGAAAATTGAGGTTAACAGATAGATACAAGCTTTGTAGTTCCTAAGCCCCATGAGTTTAACCATACCTGTGCTTGTTTAATACTGTTTCTCTCAAGCTCAAAGACGATAGCTCCCTATGTGGGGCTTGCCCCGCCACCCCCTCAGCATCCCATTCCAGACTCTCCCTCTCGCCCTCTCATAACTAAATTGCCTGGGCCCTTTCTAACTAATTGTCCAATCATGAAATTTTTAGAATAAATTATACATAGATAAATTACAGCACATAGTTTCTCTGTTTATCCTTAATGCCCAAAAGCAAATAAAACATTTAAATAAATTTAGTTCACACTTGCATCTCAAGCAATGATAGTAAAGTAACATTGTGGTTTCTTTTTTTAATATTTATTAGAGAGGGAGAAAGAATGAGCATGCCAGGGTCTCCTGCCACTGCAGACAAACTTCAGACACATGTACCACTTTGTGCACATCTTAAGTATGAACCTGGGAATCGATCCCAGGCCATCAGGCTCTGCAAGCAAGTACCTTTAACCACTGAGCATTCTTGCCAGCCCACTTTATCTGTTTTGATAGCTTCCATCAGACTCAACCACCCAACAACTGTCATCATTGATAATTAAGTATTTGCTTGTGCTTTGCTCCAGCACCCACATAATGGTCAGCTGTTGTGGTGTTCATCTCTAATCCTGACCCTGGGGAGGCTGAGACAAGTGGATCCCTAGGGTTCTGTGACTAGTTTAGCCAAATCAGAGAGCTCTAGGTTTAGTGAAAGACCCTGTCTCAAAAAATAAGGTAGAGGGCTGGAGAGATGGCTTAGCAGTAAAGGTTCTGGCTTGCAAAGCTAAAGGTCCCAGGTTCAATTCTCCAGGACCCATGTAGACCAGATGGACAAGGTGGTGTACGTGTCTGGAGTTCATTTGCAGTGGCTGGAGGCCCTGGAGCACCCATTCTCTCTGTCTGTCTTCCTCTTTCTCTCTCTCAAATAAATAAATAAAAATTAAAAAAAAAATAAGGCAGAGAGCAACTGAAGAGGTCAGCCTTTAACCTGCACATGGACACACACCAATAATAATAATAGTAATAATAATACTTTTAAAATATATAGTAGAAATAGATCACTCAAAAGTAGGCAAAGCTCTATGTAGAAAAATATAATGGAGAATTAACAAATGGAATGCTATAATATATTCATGGATTAGAAAAGTAAATACTCTTTTGAAAAAATTTTTTTTAATTTATTTGAAAGCAGAGAGAGAGAAAAGACAGTCATGAGAGTATGGGTATGCAAGGCCTCCAGCCACTGCAGATGAACTCCAGATGCATGTGTCACTTTGTGCACTTTGTGCATCCAGCTTTACGGGTACTAGGGAATTAAACTCTGGTCAGTAGGCTCTGCAGGCAAGAGCCTAACCACTGAACCACCTCGCCAGCCCCAGAAAAGTAATGCTTTTTTAGAAGTACTGTCACTTCTACCCAAAATAATCTTTTAGACCTGGTGCAGTCGCAGTCAAAATACCAACAGATTGGAGGGCAGGGGAAGAGGTTGGAGTAAGCTGTTACTATAATCTACACAGAGATGCAAAGGACAAAGCAAAAGCGGCATGCTGTTGAAGAACTAGGTAAGAGGTTCTCCACCATAAAATAGGAAGACTGCAGCTACGGCTGGAACTTCATTAATTAGGACAGCGGCACACAGATAAAGAAGTAACCGATAAAACCAAAGACAGAGGCAGAGACAAGCCCCGTGTCGTGGACCCGTGACATAGTGAACACAGGAGGCTCTTTTCAGCGATGGTGCTGGGCCAGTGGTGCCGTGGGTATTGACTATCCATAGAAAAGCAGTGGTTCTGCATTTTCACCGTGAGCAAAGCTTAGCTTGAGGTGGGCTATGGATCTAAGTGTGGAAATAACACCGAGAAGCTCTTGAGCGATGGGGGAAGAGCCTAGTGACCGGAAGAGAGGATGGTCTCTAGCGGAGTGAACAGCGCTAGCAGAGGCTGGGAGTGGAAGAAGAGACCGCATTTCAGCTAGCGTCTGTTGAGTAAAGGACACCGTGACGGGGAGCGGGCTGAAAGGACATGCTTGCAGTAGATAAAGCAACCGAGAACCATATCCAGAATGTGTAAATCTACAAGTCAGTGAGAAACACAAAGCCTACTAAGAAGAAATACACAGAGGTACTTGCACACCCATATTTACTGCTGCTCTATTGACAACAGCCAGGAAATAGAGCCAGCCTAGATGTGTACCCACAGCTGACTAGGCAAAGAAAACAGGGTCTGTACACATAGTGGGCTTTATGTAAAAATGGAGGTCCATATACATAGTGGGGTTTATGTAAAAATGGAGGTCCGTATACATAGTGGGCTTTATGTAAAAATGGAGGTCCGTATACATAGTGGGCTTTATGTAAAAATGGAGGTCCGTATACATAGTGGGCTTTATGTAAAAATGGAGGTCCGTATACATAGTGGGCTTTATGTAAAAATGGAGGTCCATATACATAGTGGGGTTTATGTAAAAATGGAGGTCCGTATACATAGTGAGGTTTATGTAAAAATGGAGGTCCGTATACATAGTGAGGTTTATGTAAAAATGGAGGTCCGTATACATAGTGGGGTTTATGTAAAAAGGGAAGTCCGTATACGTAGTGGGGTTTGTGTAAAAATGGAGGTCCATATACATACTGGGCTTTATGTAAAAATGGAGGTCCGTATATATAGTGGGCTTTATGTAAAAACAGGGTCCGTATACCTAGCGGGCTTTATGTAAAAACAGGGTCCGTATACACAGTGGGGTTTATGTGGCCATAAGGAAGAATGAGGTCACAACATTTGCAGGAAATTGGATGGAACTAGACGTTACTTTGTTAAGCAAAATAAGCGAGGCTTAGACAAATGCCACTTTTTTTAACGTATGGAATCTAGATTTAAGAGCATATATGCGTGTTTATAGGGGTGGGATGTGTGTGTAGGTCATAAATCTAGAAAAGGGATCGTGAGAGGGAAGGGAGAGCAGGAGGAAAGAGAGGATAATGAAGTACACGTGACATGAAAGCAGAGAGGGATCTGCTCAGGGTGGGCAGTCAGAGGCTAGAACAAGTGAGAACAAAGTATGATGATGCATATTTATGAAGATGCCCTGTGAGATCCATCACTTTGTATACTAACCCAAAAAAAACTAATGTAAAAGGAAAAAATAGCAAGAGCTTTGAATAGCATTTCTAAAATGTTCTTAAAAAAGGAAAGGCCTACACATGGCCAGTATAAATGAAATAAAAAGGCCTGAGCCTCAAGAATGATTGGGAAAATGCTATATACCTTAAGAGAAGTGAAGACGTGTGTCCACACAAATACTTACATGTTAAATGTGCATCACATTATTCATAGCAGCCTTGAAGAGGAAACAGCCCCGATGCTATGGGCTGATGAATGGATACAAAGTAGCAGGTCCATTCAGTGGAATATTACCTGGCACTAAAAGGAAATATATGCTACAAGTGGATGAGCCTTGGAAACACCATACTAGGTGAAAGAAGTCCTCGTGTCATGTGATTTCTCTTAAGTGCACACAACAGACAAATCCATGCAAGCGGAAAGTAGATTATAGCTGGACGTGGTGGCACACGCCTTTAATACCAGCACTAGAGAGGCAGAGGTAGGTGGATCGCCAAAAGTTCAAATGCAGCCTAAGAACAAATAGTGAATGCTAGGTTAGCCTAGGCTACAGCAAGACCCTACCTCAAAAAAAGAAAGAAAGAAAGGAAGGAAGGAAGGAAGGAAGGAAGGAAGGAAGGAAGGAAGGAAGGAAGGAAGGAAGGAAGGAAGGAAGGAAGGAAGGAAGAGGAAGAGGAAAAGGAAAAGGAAAAGGAAGACAATGACAAAGAAAATAGATTATAGCTGGTCATGATGGCATCTGTAATCCCAATACTGAGGAGGCTGAGGCTAAGGCAGAAGGATTGCCACAGGTTTGACACCAGTCTGAGCTATATAGCAAGATACTATCTCATAACTTTTCTCAAAACACACACACAAAGAAAAAAGAAAAAGAAAGGGGCTGGAGAGATGACTCACAGGTTTAAGGCACTTTCTTGCAAAGCCTGGCAGCCTGGGTTTGATTCCCCAGTACCCAAGTAAAGCCAGATGCACAAAGTGGTGCATGCATCCAGAATTTGTTTATAGTGACAGGAGGCCCTAGTGTACCCATAACCCACCCTTTCTTTCTCTCTCCTTCTCTCTCTCTGCCTTTCTCAAGTAAGTAAATAAAAATATTTTTTAAAATGAAAATGATGGGCTAGAGAGATAGCTTAGTTGTTAAGACACTTGCCTGCAAAGCCTAAGGACCATGTTCAACTCTCCAGATTCCATATAAGCCAGATGCACAAAGGTGAGGCAAGCACAAGGTCACACATGCCAACTAGGTGACGCAAACATCTGGAGTTTGATTGCAGTGGCTGAGGCCCTGGCACATCAATTCTCTCTCTCCTCTCTCTTTCTCCTTCCCTTCCTCCCCCTCCCTCCCTCCCTCCCTCCCTCCCTCCCTCCCTCCCTCTCTCTCTCTCTCTCTCTCTGTCTTTCTCCAAAATAAAGAAAAATGAAAATGTTTAAGCAATAAATATTTAATACAGAATACATTAGTATTTCTTTAGGTATGTGTGATGTTGAATATAATCAGCAGGTGGAAAATGCTTATTTGTTTGAGGATAGTATGCTAAGGACTAATACGATTATTTCTTCTCTGTTTTCATAGGAATATGTTTATCCAGAAGCCAGAGACAGACAATACTTATTATTTTTCCATAAAGGAGCCAAAAAGTCACGTTTTGACCTAGAGAAATACAATCAACTCAAGGATGCAATTGCTCAGGTAAGCTTTGTAAATATTAAAATAAATCTCAGCCTTATCGTACATGGCTCTGTTATGATTCATAACCACAGGTCTTCAAATACATAACATAAAAAATGGTCCAGGCCACTTTCTCTTATATAAATTATTTTTGCATAATAAAAATATTAGCAACAGACTATTCTCTAGAGATTTTTTTCCCCCTATTTTTTGGTGTTGGGTGTTTGTTGGGGGGAGGTTTTTATTATTTTTTCTTTTTTGAGACTCTGTAGCCAGGCTATCTTCTAACTCATAATGACCCTACTGCCTCAGCCTCTGCAATGGTAAGACAGCAGTGTGTGCCACCGGGCCCAGCTCCAAGTTCTGTAACAAAGAGATGAGAAGATGGTGACTCTCATCTATCTATGCTGAGGTGGGCAAGCTGAAGTTTTTGGACCTATTTTTACCTTTTTGTGTGTGTGTGTGCCTATTTTGTTTCTGCAGAGCTGCCTACTTTTCAAGTAGAGGGTATCTGCTTTCTTATCTTCTTTCTGATCTTTCCACAATAATTGACCCAAAGACTTTTCAACTAAAATGTTTGGTAGCAACGGAGAGAAAGTCGAATCAGGAGTGTAAGGGGGAGACTGAGGAATCGACGCCTGGTCACTAAGTAGAAGACGCTTTGTTAAGGGACTTGTTTTCAGAAAAGCAAGGCCTCTTCCAAATTCCTGTGGCGACTCTGGTCTTGGTGAACACGTCCTCATTCCTCTTCTTCATGCTCATGACTTTAGAGGTTTTTCGATAGTCCCTAGGGGCTTATCTGTCCTCTACAAGAGTTGTCTCTCTCCATGTCTCTGTCTCTCTCTGATGATGTTAAGTTTTTTGTTTTTTTTTTTTGGTTTTGTTTTTGTTTTATTTTTTATTTGAGAGCAACAGACATAGAGAAAGAGGTGGGGTGAGGGGGAGAGAATGAGCACACCAGGGCCTCCAGCCACTGCAAAAGAACTCCAGATGCATGCACCACCTTGTGCATCTGGCTTATGTGGGTTCTGGGGAATTGAGCCTCGAACCGAGGTCCTTAGGCTTCACAGGTGAGTGCTTAACCACTAAGCCACCTCCCCAGCCCCAAGTTTTCTTTTTAATACTTTATTTGAGAGAAAGAAAATGGGTGCGCCAAGGCTGCTTAACACTGTAAACAAACTCCAGACACATGCACCACTTTATGCATTTGTCTTTATATGGGCACTGGGAAATTGAACCCAGAACAGAAGGCTTTGCAAGCAAGCACCTTTAACTGCTGAGCCATCTCTCCCGCCCAAGTTATGCTTTTTACTGGCTTAATTCTTCCTGTGTGGCCTAAGCCCTTGGTCCTCTGTTACTGTGTAGTGGTTCTCGGCTAGAAGCAGGACTGAACAGAGTCTTCTGTGGAGCTAGTGCAAACATGGATGCTTTAGCCCCAGTCAAGGCTAATTAATTCAACTACTCAAGCACAAGGCCCAAGCATGTGTGAAGTTTTAAAAATACTACAGTTGACTGCACATCATATAGCCAAACTCACTAGCAGGTGTGGCCATTCAAGAGGCTGAGTTTGAGGCCAGCCTGAGCTACAAAGTGAAATCTTGTCTCAGAAAATGACAATAACAAACAAACAACAACAACAAAAAAAAAAAAAAACTGGCTGAGTGAAAAACTTAAACAGATGTTGGCTTAATAAGGTTTTAAGTAACAAATTTAAAATTGTGGTTACTTGAATTGTGAAGGGCTCCTCATGGAGAAGTACTGTCCAAGGGTGTCTCAGACAGTCCTGCTTTGGACTCAGTCTTTCTGGAAGGCTGATGCAGCCGGTATTGCCCAGGACTCCTTTGGAGTCTTTCTTTGTGGTCCTGTGCCTTGGGTTGAAGCTCTGTGTCTTCTGAGGTTTGGAGTAACTGAGATGATCTCTTTACTCACGCTAATGGAGGAAAGGCAGTTTCCTTTTCCTCAGCAGGCAATAATGTCATTACCTTTTATTTCTATTTTAGGCAGAAATGGACCTTAAGAGGCTGAGAGACCCATTACAAGTACATCTGCCCCTCCGACAAATTGGTGAAAAAGATTGATCCAAGGAAAGCCTGTGAATCCCGGCAGAAAGAACCTGTTTCTAACTTTTGCCTTTTTAATTAAAGCATTGCAGGTGAAAGCTGGGAGCCATGTGGGGTAGAGGGTTTTTACCTTTCATTATAAAACAAAAACAAAAGGGATCTTAGAGAAGAAAGGAGCGCTACACTGGGAGGATCAGGCATTGGAACACAAGCTTTGGCAATACTGTCTTAATCAAGCGTCTCGGTTTCTGACCGACAGTGATGCAGTTCCGCAGTTGACAGATTCGTAGACATGCTGCTGGGGTGTTGGTTTCCTGCAGCTTCTTTGCAGGGTCAGCAAAACAGTAACACACCAGCACCCCACTCAGCTCTAATTTTTTTTTAATTTAAAGTTTCTTGTTTTTTGACATAGGAGTAAATAAACACACCAGAAGAGCAAATCCTTTTATGTGGGTAGCAAACAGAGTCTGAGCCCAAACCATTAGCGTTTAATTTAAGTTGGACCCAGCCTCTGAAGCTCTCCATCATGGACTCCTTTTCTGACCGCCTACCTACATCTATGGTTACACTGATTTTATCCAAATGATAATTGAAAGCAAGTTATGACTGTTTGATGATCAATACTTGGGTTATCCTGTAATACCTTCTGAAATGTCTGTATACTCCAGTGCCCTGAATCAGTATCTAGAAATCATTGGCAATATTGCATGAGGTTTTTCTCTTTCATTTTGTTTTGTTTTGTTTTGTTTTGTTTTTTTACTAATTAGTCTTTCAGAGGAGGAAAGCTTTCTCTACTCCTTGTACCTACCCCATTTGATAATCCCCTGTCCCTCCACAACACAGACATGAGGACACATGTTCACCTAGCTATGTTACCAAATCAGGAAAATGTAAGGTTTACAAATTGGCTAAAAAATCACGGCCCTGTAGCCATTTCAGAACCAGAATAATCTCATTGCTACTTACCTGCTTGTGTGAGGACAGCGTTCCAGGCCACCCACGTGGCACTGCAGTGTCTGGAAGCTTTGCTACTCTCAAAGGGTAATCGAGAGACGCACACTTCACTTCCACACCATTGTGAGCCCTCCCGCCCCTACCACTCCAGAGGCTGTAAATCAAAGGTGTGGGTCTCAAAGGGTGCAATCTCTCTGTATACACGAGTACGTTTCTGTGGCTTCCTTTAACCTACCTTCTCCACCCTATTTTTTCTTACCTTAAATTAAGAGAAAGAAGAATTAATCTTACACTCTACACAGTGTCTTCTACCATATTTCCAGATGACATCTGCACTCAAAGAGTCACAGGACTCTGGGTCACTGGCCTGTCTTAAGTGTCCCAGGGGCTGGATGGCAAGGGTGATGGGAAACTTGCCACACACCTGATGGGCTCTTTTCTTTCACACGACTCACCCCTCCTCATGTGGCAAGGGGTTTCTCTTTCATCCCCCTTTGGGATCATTGTCTATGAAAGAAAACGTTTCAGTGACAAACCCAGACTCCAGGTGCCTAGGAGAAGCTGACGGCCACACAGGACTGCTGCTCCCGCCACCACCCTCCGTGGCATGACCGGACGGAAGGACGCATGTCTCCACTTCCCAGCCCACCTCCTACTTCCTCCTGCCCTCCAACCTCTTCCTCATTTCTTTTTGTTGTGTAGATTATTTTTAAACCATCTATCCTGTTTGTGTGCAGGGTCTTGAAGAAACAGCACAGTGCAATGAGCAAATCTTTTGGGGGGGGCGGGGTGTGGGAAGCAAGGGAGGGAGGACATGGAGAAAAGTCCTAACAAATAGCAAAATATTGACCACGTGTACAATCCTGTATCATTTATGAAATATGTATAAAAGCAATGTACCTTCTGGAACAATAAATACTATTCAATTTTTGAATCATAGCATCTCATTCTTTGAAACCAGAAAGAAACTTACTTTCCTGTGGTTCTAGGTGGGAAGATTTTACTTCTAAATTAGATTTTATTTAAAAAAAAAAAAACATTATCAAGTTAAGCTTTCTTCCTAGAAACTATAATTCAGAAACAGACATTTCATTGTTTCTTCCTGAACCTAAGATGGACATTATATTCCTAATTGTCTTTGCTCAGATGGCCTCGATAACAACATAGCACTGAGACAGATGTCCCCTTCTTATGATAGGGGAAAAAGATCTCCATTATATCAGACCATTGTGATTACCTGGGACTCCTGAAAGTTGTTCAAGGACAAACCAAGATTAAATATTCATAATGTTCAAGGGTTGAATCAATTGACAGTGATCACTGAACAGAAACGTATTGCATGTCAAAAAGTATGCATCAAGTGTTCAGCTGCTTTAGTGTGGTGTGAGGTGACGCTCAGAGAAGTTCCATGCTCCCAGCACCTGCTGCAGCCTAACCTGACAACCCTGAGGTATGTGAGATGTACCAAGGTAAGATTGAAATGACTATTGTATGCAGCATTTAATGCCAGTGTATTCCACATACTCTGTTGAACTTTGCAGAGGATTACTTATTTATTTATTTATTTATTTATTTATTTATTTATTTATTTATTTTGGGGGACAGGGAGAGAATGGGCACGCCAGGGCCTTTGAGCTGCTGTGAACGAACTCCAGATATGTGTGCCCCCTTGTGGGTATTTGCAACATTGCATGCTTGCATCACTTACATCTGGCTATATGGGATCTGAAGGATTCAAACAGAAGTCCTTTAGCTTCCAGGCAGGAGCCTTAACTACTAAGCCATCTCTCCAGTCCCCAGAGGATTTTTTTTTAAATGAATGAAAACAGCCAGGCCTGGTGGCACATGCTGACAGTCTTGGCACTTTGAAGGCTCATGCAGGAGAATCATGAGTCTGAGGCTAGCTGGGGCTACAGAACAAGTCTGTCTCTCAAAGAAAAGGAAAGAAGAAATGGAAAGGAGGAAAATATGTGGTTCCTGTCTCTAAGAAGTTTCTAATTTAAAGTTGGTTTTAAAACACTGAACTCAACAGCACATTGACCTAAAAATGGGCAAAGGGCTTGAATAGAAACTTCTTCAAAGAAGATACACAGATGTCCAGTAAACATGTGAAAAGCTCACATCACTAGTCATTAAGGTTATGCATGTAAGAACTTTTGAGATCATGCAGTGTCACTTCACACCCCTTGAAGTGACTTAACCAGAACAGGAGAAACAATTATTGGTTAGGATGTAGAGAAATGAAACCCTTTATATTGCTAATAGGAATGTAAAATGGTGTGCTTTCTGGAAAATAGTGTGGTTGTTCCTCAGAAAGTCTTAAAAAAATTGCTATGTGATTCAGCAATTCCAGTATATGCCCCCAAAGAATTGAAAATAAGTGCTCAGGGATGGCTTAGCGGTTAAGACACTTACCTACAAAGCCTAAAGGACCCATGTTTGACTCTCCAGATCCCCACATAAGCCAAACGCACAAAGGTGAGGCAAGCACAAGGTTGTACATGCCCATTAAGTGACGCAAGTGTCTGGAGTTCGATTGTAGTGGCTGAAGCCCTGGCCCACTAATTCTCATCCCCCCCCATACTATTACTACTACTACTAATAATAATAAAAGAAAATAAGAGCTCAAACAGCTTTTTAAAAAATATATGAAAGAGAGAATGGGCACACCAAAGCCTCTAACCACTGCAAACGAACTCCAGGCACATGTGCCACCTTGTACATCTAGCTTGCATACATCCTGGGGAATCAAACTTAGGTCCTTTGGCTTTGCAGGCAAGCGCCTTAACTGCCAAGCCATCTCTCCAGCCTTCAAACAGATATTTGTACACTCATGACAGCATTAATTACCTTGCCAAAAGGTAGGAGCAATGCAAGTGTCCATCAGCAGATGAATGAGCAAACTAATTGTTTTATACACACAGAGTGGCAGCCTAGAGGTTCAGCATTGAAGGAATAGATAGACAATGAAAGAGAGAGAGTGTGTGTGTAGCGGCATATTAGCCATAAAAGAATGAAATCCTCATGCTATAACATGGATGTATCTTTTTTTTTAAACAACATTTTAAGTTTTTGTTTTTTCTTTTAATTGTTTTTTTTTAATTTTTATTTATTTATTTGACAGAGAGAGAAAGAGAGAGAAAGAGATACAGAAATAGGCAGGTACAGAGAGAGAATGGGCATGCTAGGGCCTCCAGACACTTCAAAGGAACTCCAGACACATGTGCTTCCTTGTGCATCTGGCTTACATGGGTCCTGGGGAGTAGAACCTGGGTCCTTTGGCTTTGCAGGCAAATGCCTTAGCCACTAAGCCATCTCTCCAGCCCAACATGGATGTATCTTGAAGACATTATGCTAAGTGAAATAAACCAGTCACAAAAGAATAAATATGGTTCCACTAGTCTAGATCTAGAATAGTCAAATTCATAGAAATATAAGTGATACTTTCCAGGAAGAGAGAAGAAGGGGGGTTATTGTTTAAGGGGTATTACAGAGTTTTTGCTTGGGAAGATGAGAATGTTCTGGCCATGGAAGGTGGTGGTGATTGTATGCTGAAACTTAAGGCCACCCAACCTAAGACTTGAAAATGGTCATGCTGGTAAGTTTTATGTGAGGTGTGATTTACCACAATTAAAAAACATAGTGGGCTGGAGAGATGGCTTAGCGGTTAAGCGCTCGCCTGTAAAGCCTAAGGATCCCGATTCGAGGCTTAGTTCCCCAGGTCCCACGTTAGCCAGATGCACAAGGGGGCGCATGCGTCTGGAGTTCGTTTGCAGAGGCTGGAAGCCCTGGCGTACCCATTCTCTCTCTCCCTCTATCTGTCTTTCTCTCTGTGTCTCTCTCAAATAAATAAAAATTAAAAAAAAAAAAACACATAGTGATGGGGCTAGAGAAATGGCTCCGCAGTTAAGACACTTGCCTACAAAGCCTAATGGATCCAGATTTGAGTCCCTAGTATACACATTAATCTAGATGCAGGGCTGGAGAGATGGCTTAGCGGTTAAGTGCTTGCCTGTGAAGCCTAAGGACCCCGGTTCGAGGCTCGGTTCCCCAGGTCCCACGTTAGCCAGATGCACAAGGGGGCGCACACGTCTGGAGTTCGTTTGCAGAGGCTGGAAGCCCTGGCGCGCCCATTCTCTCTCTCTCCCTCTATCTGTCTTTCTCTCTGTGTCTGTCGCTCTCAAATAAATAAATAAATAAATAAGTTTTTAAAAAAATCTAGATGCACAAAGCGGCATGTGCATCTGGATTTTGTTTGCAGTGGGTAGATGCCCTGGCATGCTCATTCGCTCTCTTTTCCCTCTCTGTCTCTCTCTCCTTAAAAATTAATTAATTAATAAGCATAGTAGGCTGGAGAGATGGCTCAGGGCACTTGCTTGCAAAGCCTGATGGCCTACGTTTGAGTCCCCAGTGCCCATGTGAAACTAGATTCACAAAGTGGTACATGCATCTGGAGATCTGGAGTTTGTCTACAGTGGTAGGAGACCCTGGTATACCCATTCTCCCTCCCTCCCCCTCTCCCTCTCTCTCTCTCTCTCTCTCTCTCATAACTAAAAATGTTTTTTCTCAATAAGCCAGAGCCTGGCGCAGTGACACATGCCTTTAATCCCAGCACTGAGGAGGCAGAGGTAGGAGGATTGCCATGAGTTCAAGCCCACCCTGAGATGACATAGTGAATTCCAGGTCAGCCTGAGCTAGAGTGAGACCCTACCTCAAAAAACCAAAAATGCATATATCTTTTAAAAAATACAAGTAAAGAGCATAGTGAGTTTTCACTAGATGCGGGTCATGTTGGAGGGATGCAGTTTGGCTGAGGGATCCTTAGAGTGGGAAGCAGTAGGAGAGTTCTCAACGCGGCGTCTTGGCGCCAGCTGAGTCTTGCTAGAAGTGCAAGTTCACGGGTCCCTGTGCAGTCAGACTCTAGGAGGATCCAGCAACCTGTGTCAACCAAGCACTGCTAGTGATCTGTTGAGAACCACTGATCTAGACAGAGCTTTGCTCTAAAGAACCAACATGAAGAAAGGAATGCTGGACTGTAGAGAGGACATCTGAGTCATGACTCATCACTGAATCCTGAAATCAAACTCCAAACTGGTAGACTGGTGAGGATGGGACTGGGATAAATAGAAAAGGTGTCACCAGAGCTGTCCTGGGCCAATATGAAACCCTGCTTGTCAGGGTGTGTGGTCAGCACTTAAATGGATGCTTTCAAAAACAAATACAAGGGCTGGAGAGATGGCTTAGCGGCTAAGGTATTTGCCTGCGAAGCCTAAGGACCCAGATTTGATTCCCCAGAACCCACATAAGCCAGATGCACATGTATGCATCTGGAGTTTGTTTACAGTGGCTAGAGGCCCTGGCAACCCCATTCTCTCATATCTGCCTCTTTCTTTCTCATAAAAATCAATTAAAATAAAATAAACATATAAATAAATTGGGATTTTTTTTCTACCTAGAAGGATTTCACAGTAAAGGAAAACTCGATTCGAAACTGTAAGTACTGGCATTTGTTTTCTTATCAAGTTAGACTGAGCTCTTTGTCTTCCATAGTGTACCTTATGAGTTATTCTTTCCTTAGGATAAATGTGTAGGTTAATTTAAGGAACACTTGCAAGTATAAAGATGGCCACCTTATAAAATTTCATTGGCATATAGCATATCTCAAGCACTTCCACTCCTGTGATGCCATCCTTAGGTTTGCACCTAGATATCTCTATCGGCTCCATCTCATCAACAGAGTCCTCTTCCTCTGACTGCAGCTCTGAAGTTAGATTTCCCCAGAGTTCCACCCCGGGATCCACTTTCCCTGGTGACCTCACTCTCTCCCTCAGCTCAGTTACCATGTCTATTTTGGTAGCCGTCAACTTGCCATTCTAGCTGAGATCTCTACAGAACAGCCACTCCGTTATCCACCCCCTCAGCGATCTGTGTAATCAGTTCCTCTGGCATTACCACAGTGTTTTTGGTGTTTAAAGGTCTAGTAGCACACTCTTTAGGAAAACTGGAAAAAAATGAACGAGCATTAGAGTTAAAATAGGGGTAGAGGGAGCTAAAATACCAAAGAAGCAATCAACCAAAACCCCAAATATGGTGTTTTCTATAGGACAAAAGATTGGGCTTTTTCAACAAAAAACATGAGGGTAGGAGAGAGAAAGGCATAAAAAAAATGCACCCTCAGGCTGGAGAGATGGCTTCGTGGTTAAGTGCTTGCCTATGAAGCCTAAGGACCCCAGTTCAAGGCTCGATTCCCCAGGACTCACATTAGCTAGATGCACAAAGGGTCCGCATGTGTCTGGAGTTTGTTTGCAATGGCTGGAGGCCCTGGCGCACCCATTCTCTCTCTCTTTCTCTCTGCCTCTTTCTCTGTCTGTGGCTTTCAAATAAATAAAAAGTTTTAAAAAAGAGAAAAAAAAGAAAATGCATTCTTGTGTGAATGCTGACTCAAAACAACAATAAAAGAAATACTCAAAACCATTGTGAAAATCTAAACATGGAAAGGGTATTAGATATCGAAGGATTATTACTGATTATCATAGTTGTAATAATAGTCTAGGGATTCTATAAAAAAGTAAGACCATGTTTTAGAAATGCATGCTGGCATGTGAATGAAATAATATTAATACAATGTTGAGACTGCAGCTGGATGTCCATCATTGTTTTTCCTACTTCTCTAGATATTTGAAATGTTTTATTATTTTTTAAAAAAAATTAAAAAGGCAGGTCAACTGAACAGGACAAAGAGTTGAAATGAGGGTGGATTTTTCCTGCCATCCTGGGAATCCTTGTTTACAGATCCGAAAGTTGTTGGCTCCAGATCAGTCTTGGCAGCGGGCTGGGTTATCTCCCCCACACGTCCTCTGTTTCTCTGCAGCACACGTGAAGCACTCAGATGGCTTCTCCAGGACGGGAAATTATGCAGCTTGTTTTTTCCATCAAAAGCAAGGGCGCTTTAGCAGCACTACTTTGCCATGCAAGACCCCAGTCACCCACTCCTGCCGTCAAACTGCACCTTAAGCTGACAGTCAAATGGCCTGCATTCCACTGATATTAGTAGAAAGTAGCTAATGCAAGATGAGATCCACATAAACCCCTCGCTGGCCTGTGACTCTTGCAAGGACCATTTTTACCTAGTCACTGTCACAACCCAGATACTGGCAAGGCACCTGGCCCCCTGGTACTGATGTACTGAAATGATTTCCTGAGAGAAAAAAGGCACAGGAATTTAGGGGGTGAGGATGCTGGGGGATTAGAAAAACAAATTCAAGGTCTACTTCCTAAAGACAGGATTTCTTTCCCAATCACTAGAAATCTGGCTACTAGGTAAACTAACATATTTAGGGCAGGAGTAAGAATTCAAGCAAGTGCCTTCAACCACTGAGCCACATCCCCAGCCCCAACTATTAACAATTCCAAAGCATCAGGTTATGGGGCTGAAAAATGGGACTGGGAGGTCTTTTTTTTTTTTTTAATTTCTCTTAGATTTTAAATTTCTCTGTTTAAAAGTGTGTAAAGGGCTGAGGAGATGGCTTAGTGGCTGAAGACGCTTCCTTGCAAAGAACTACTGACCCAAGTTTAATCTTCCCCGGCACCCAGGTAAAGCCCCTCTTTTGTCTGTGATCCCAATGCACCTACAATAATGGGAGCTGGAGCCAGGAAAATCCAAAACTCATGGGCCAGCTAACACCAGAATTTCTTCAGGGGCAAGAGACCCTGTCTCCATGAAACGAGAAGAAGGGTGCAGACACCTCGAGGTTATCCTCTGACCTCAGCAGGCTCACTGTGACATACATGTCCATCCACACAAACACACCCAAATAAAACTTTTTTTTCTTAAAAATAGTGCTTAAGGGCTGGAGAGGTAACTTAGTGGCTAAGACACTTGCCTGCCAAGCCAAAGGACCTAGGCTTGATTCTCCAGGACCCACATAAACCAGATACACAAGGGGGGACACGCATCTGGAGTTTGTTTACAGTGGCTGAAGGCCCTGGCACGCCCATACTGTCTCTCTCTCTCTATGTCTTTCACTCTCTGCCTATTTCTCTCTCTGCCTATTCTCTCTCTCTCTCTCTCTCTCTCTTTCCTTCTCTCTCTCTGCCTATTTCTCTCTCAAATAGTAAATAAAAATTAAATATTTAAATAATAGTGTTTAAAAACTTTAACCCTGCTCTTCTTATCCTTCCCTTTGCTTTATTTTCAGTAATAATCCTTGCTGGTTCTCAGGTATCCACAACACTAGACTGTCAGGAGCCAGACAGCTGCACACCTGGGATTATATAGCACCTGGTGATGTGTGAAATGCATGTCCCTGTGATTTTTCCTCTTTGGTCTAAAAAAAAAAAAAAAATCCAGTACATTTTGGCAATAAACTTTCCAGAGTGTTTTTTTTTTTAAGTATTTTTTTTATTTTTATTTTTTATTAGCATTTTCCATGATTATAAAAAAAATCCCATGTTAATTCCCTCCCTCCCCCCGACACTTTCCCCTTTGAATTCCATTCTCTATCATATTACCTCTCCATCACAATCATTGTACTTACATATATACAATATCAACCTATTAAGTACCCTCCTCCCTTCCTTTCTCTTCCCTTTATGTCTCCTTTTTAACTTACTGGCCTCTGCTTAAAGTATTTATTTATTTGCAAGCAGAGAGAAAGAAGAGAGACAGACAGAATGGGTGTGCCAGGGCCTCCAGCCACTGCAAATGGACTCCAGATGCATGCGCCACGTTGTGCATCTGGCTTCACATGGGCACTGGGGAATCAAACTTGGGTCATTAGACTTTGCTGGCAAGTGCCTTAACCACTAAGCCCCCAAAGTATTAATTTAATGAGAAGTTCCTATTGTTTAAGTCTCTACCCCTATCTAATATGATAATTAGAGAAATCACCAGCCCCACAGCCTTTATCCTGTGAAACACAAGGTACCACTGTTTGGGTTGAGAAAAGCACAAGTTAAGGTTTTCTTTCTTTCTTTCTTTCTTTTTTCAATTTTATTTATTTGAAGTGGGTGGGGAGCAGATGGAGTGAGAATGGGCACGCCAGGGCCTTCAGCCACTACAAACCAACTCCAGACACATGTGCCACTTTGTGCATTTGGCCTAGGTGAATCCTGGGGAATTGAACCTGGGTCCTTTGGCTTTGTAGGCAAGCACCTTAACTGCTAAGCCATCTCTCCAGCCCAAGGTTTTATTTGTCTAGGAACCTTTAAGAGTGGAACAAAATAGGTCTGGGACCCACCTCAGACCTGATCACTGTCTTTATGTGCTCTCCTCCTGACTATATGACCGGGGCATTTCCCAGTGACCAGTTCCAACAATGTGGCTTAGCCTGTTCCCACTGAAAAGGACCACTGGCCCATGCCACGGCTATAGCATCTGAAGTCAGTTCCTAGAAGCCACAAAACAAGATTTTTGACGTGAAGGGGATGTCCCTCCTTTACAGTTCCCTTCTGGATAAGATATGGGAGGTTTCCTTGCAGGGAATTCGTGAGAGAAAACAATAACAGGATGAGGGGTTGTGAGGGGTTTTTTTTTCTTTTCTTTTCTTTTCTTCCCCTAAAGAAATCTATCAATCAAATAACCCTGTTGACAGTGTAAAGCAGGACCTTTATCTGGGGTCAATGCCAGAGCCTTATCCCTCTTCCCCTCTTCCCCCGGATAAGGTCTCTGCTCACGCTGATAAAGTTTGTCTTCTGAAGAGCTCCAAACTTTTCCTTTTTCTTTTTCTTTGAGTGCTTGAAAGGGGGACAAGAAGGTTGGTATTAGGAGGATTTCCCATTCTGCACCTGGTGCTTCAGGACGATGCCTCGGGTCCTGCTGCTCGCCGGCCTCCTCACCTCCGTCACCTCCGCGTCACCTGTGGGTAAGTCTCCTTGGCACAGTGGAGCTTGGCACAGTGGAGGCTGGCACAATGGAGCTTGTTTGCTGTGCTTTACTGTTGTGTGCAGATTCTTGAGAACTAAATTGCAGTGCCTTAAACAGGCATTCTACAGTCATGAAAGAGAAGTCACTCGAAAGGGCTGGGGAGATGGCTTAGCGGTTAAGGAGCTTGCGGGCAAAGCCTAACAACCTGGGTTTGATTCCCCAGGACCCATGGAAAGCCAGATGCACAAGGTGGCACACACATCTGGAGTTCGTTTGCAAAGGCTAGAGGTCCTAGTATGCCCGTTCTCTCCCTCTCCCTCTCTGTCTCTTTTTCTCTTTCTCTTCTCTCTCTCCTTGCAGATAAGCAAATTAATAAATATCTAAAAGAAAAGTCAGTCGTAGTCTATGAATACACATTCTCAGAAAGAATTCCTGTTTCGTTGTCCATCTCCTCTCATGCTTGAACATCCAATGCCCTTCCATGAGCTACATGTTTCTTGGAGCGCATGTGAAAGGAATCCTAATCTTTATACCCTAAATGCTTATTAAAAGTTGTTTTTTCTGGGCTGGAGATATGGCTTAGCGGTTAAGTGCTTGCCTGTGAAGCCTAAGGACCCCGGTTCGAGGCTCAGTTCCCCAGGTCCCACGTTAGCCAGATGCACAAGGGGGTGCACGCGTCTGGAGTTCGTTTACAGAGGCTGGAAGCCCTGGCGCGCCCATTCTCTCTCTCTCTCCTTCTATCTGTCTTTCTCTCTGTGTCTGTCGCTCTCAAATAAATAAATAAATAAAAATTAAAAAAAAAAGTTGTTTTTACTATCTATGAGAGAGACAGACATAATGGATATGCCAGGGCCTCTTGCTACTGCAAATGAACCCCAGATGTATGCACTGCTCTGTGCATCTGGCTTTACATAGGTATTGGGAAAGTGAACCCATGCTGTCAGGTTTTGCAAGCAAAAGCCTTTAACTTCTGGGCCATCTCTCCAGTCCTATAAGTGCTTTTATGGTTCCAACTTTAAGAGTGGAAAGTGACTTTTTAGTGTTCAGGATAGTTTCTTCCTTAATAGTATAAGGGACTGAAAGCTGTGTCCCCACAAAAGGTACAGGTCTGGATAAAATAAACATATTAAGTTTGACCTCTGCAAATAGGGTGACTTTTTGCAGAGGCCAGGCTGCTCTTGAACCATTTCTCTGAGGCTTGGCACAAAACTGGCCAACTAGGCAAAGGAATGTTTCTGTGCCAGTGACTAGCATATCTCTTTCACTTTTTTCCTCCAATACACATGAGCTCGAATTGGAAGAGAGGGTGGAGGTGGGAGGAAGAGAGCCATCCTTCTTGGCATTTCACAAAGCTCGTTTTGTGACTGACCCAGATTTATTTCTTTGCAGGAATTTGGGCCCTGCTCTGGCATCTTTAAGGATACCTTTTTGCATTTTTTTGTATTGAAGCAGGGTCTCATTCTAGCCCGCTGTGGAGCCCACCACAGTCCTCTACCTCCACCTCCCAAGAACCGTGATCACAGACATGTGCCGCCACACCAAGCTAAGGACACAGATTAAAAATAAGCTTGGGGGAGGCTGGAGAAATTGCTGAGTGGTTAAGGCACTTGCCTGCAAAGCCTGACAACCTGGGTTTGATTTCCCAGTACCCACGTAAAGCCAGATGTACACATCTGGAGTTCATTTGCAGCAGCTAGAGGACCTGGTGTACCCATTCTCTCTCTCGATCTATCCATCTATCTAGCTATCTATCTATCTATCTTTCTATTTATCTATCATCTATCTATCTCTGCTTACAGATTAATAAAACATATTAAAAATAAGTTTGGGGCTGGAGAGATGGCTTAGTGGTTAAAGCCCTTGCCTGCAAAGCCAAAGGACCCAGGTTAAATTTCCCAGGACCCACATTAGCCAGATGTACAAGCAGGCGCACACATCTGGAGTTCGTTTGCAGTGGCTGGGGCCCTGGCACACCCTCTCTTCCTCTCTCTCCCTCTCTCTCTCCCTCCTTCTTTCCCTCCCTCCCTCTTTCTCTGTCAAATAAATAATTACATATTTCAGAACAAATAACTTCTGAGAAAGGACAAGAGACAGTAATGGGAAAGAATTATCACCAAAAAACATTATATGCATGCATTTTTTATTGAGACCTAAGGAGATATGAGTGCTAAATGTAGTGTGGTGCCCTGGATGAGGCCCTGGGACAACCTGGAGAAACTATAGGCTTGAGTTAATAATCCTGCATCCACAGTAACTCTGACACAAGCATCATTCTAAAGGATGAAGTATGTCTTTCAAAGGTATCCATGAGGGAAAACTGGTGGAGAGTATGCAAAACTCTTCTACTATCTTTCAGTCAGTAATTAGTCAGTAAATCGAAACTGTCCTTAGGCAGGCTTAACTACCTGCAGTTCATCCCCAGGTATTTGTTGACTACGACTGGCCAAGAGTTCCAGGTATAAAAATAGCCTCCTAGCCAGCCTCTCCATCTTTCCACTCTCTACTGTGTCCCCCTATTCTTCCCCATACCTTCCCCTCTTCCCCACCTCACACTTCCAGGAAGTCGGACTTGGGGCCAGACCAGATGTAGGGCAACTTTGGGGTTGGTCACTTAGCCTGGTGGGGGAGGGGAAGTAAGGAAAGAAAGGAGAAGAGGCAGGAAAGACAGGAAATGGGAAGAGGGAAATGGGGGGGGGATGAGAGAGAAGGAAAGGAAGAGAGAGGGGTGGAGGTGGAGGTATAACAAGGTACGCAAAGGTCATGATCTGGAAAAGTCTCCAGTTGGCTCCCAGGTAGATCAGCCCCTGGGGGTGATGAAAAGGTGAGGATGCAGAGGGTCCACTGGGGGACGCTGAGCACAAGCCCAGGTGCTGGCAGTGTCTGCTGAGCTGCTAGGATTTCTGGCCCACAGGAGAATTTGGGGAGGAACATGGGGCTGCGTGTTTTGAAGCCCTGCCTCTGAGGAATGTGTATCAGCAGTTCAGGATCAATATGCATATACCAAATACTGGGTTCCATATTGAGATTAACACAGGGTTTAACACTAACAGTCAGATCATTAAAAGGGGATTCTTAAAAGGAGATGGAAGCATTTAATGTGTGTGTTATATAATTTATATGTATAAATTATATATTATATATTTACATATATATGTATGTATGTATGTATGTATGTATGTATGTGTATATATATATAGAATTTCACAATACATGATGGATAAATTTCTTGTCTTCATGGCACAGTTCCCCTCCACCAGGAAGGGAAGTGAACTTTTTAATAGCATAAGAAATAACTTTATGGAAAATTTTATAAGTCATGGAATACTCATTATGGGAACGTCTGTTGAAGCCATCAGAGGTTGAATATCTAACCATTTCTTGTCAAATTAGATCCAAGGAGATGAGCGAAATATTTCTATGGATTTATAATCACCTGTGAAGTTGTTCTGGAAACGTTGCTTGGCAAGGGAGCCTCAGCCAGCAGGGCACTCAGGAGGAGAGTTTTTTCCTTTGTGAAAGGCAAGAGAGTCTGGGGTGATTCTTCCAGTTCAGGGACAGAGAACAGTCTGGGGGGCTCGATGGAGATACCTCGGGGGCATTTCACAGAGAAGCTGGCTCCTGCCGTCTGCAGCTCTGCGAATGTGTCATTTCCAGAAAAGGCAATATCCTACTTACATCTTGTCACAAACTGTCCCATCACCTCCGGCAACCGCTCACCGGTGTGCCGGTGTGCCGTGCACTTCAAAGCAGCCACTTAAGTGCCTTGGGAACCCTTCCTTTGCAGCAGGGTGAGCGCTACATGTTCCTTATCAAGTCAGACTCCACAGTAATGCAAAATCTGCCTATCATTGTCTTGACAAATGACTTTCCAAATCTTTTTTTTTTTTAATTTCCAAAGATGGGACTGGGGCTAACGGCATTGTGGTACACAGCCTGTCCCGTGACTGGAAAGTGGGACTGAAAGATACCTGCTCAGAATGATCTGTTTGTGATCCTTTGATTTTATTTTTTCCTTTTTGGTTTCTTGAGGTAGAGGCCCTGGCACCTCCCCACACATACATACAATCTTTTCAAACTATTATTTATTGACATGTGTGGGTGTGCATGTGCAAGTGCTCTCGTGCTGCGGCCCACATGGAGGTCAGCAGACGACTTTGTGAGTCCATTCTTTCTTGCTGTTCCACCTCATTTGAGGCAGGGTTTCTCTGGATCTGGCTCCACTGTTGTTCCTTTTGCTGTGTTCACAGAGCTTCCAGGAGAGTCTCCTTTCTGTCTCTGCCTCTGCTTCTGCCTCCTACTTCCCTCTCAGTGTCAGAGTGCTGGGATTACAGAACCAGCTTCCCTCCCCCCCCCCCCTTTAGAGTAATGGCAAGCATACTTTTGTTAAGACTTGGTTTGATGACTTAAGCAAATGAATAAAGTGGAAGCCACGTGAGATCTGTATGTGAGTTGGTATCACATGCCCTTAAGGTTTAGCCATCACCACTCCATCGTCTTCTTTTCTTCGGCCTCTGCTCCGGAAGCAGGCTCTGAGGTCACTGTGTTGTTGTCATGGAGACTTCATAGTCAGGGCTTCTCTCTGGTGTGCATTCCTATCTCTGTATCTCATGCTTCCCGAGTGTGAAAGAATTGCCTTCTGGAAGGTTCTCTCACAGTTCAACTGTGCAGTGGTCTCTTCACAGTAGTCTTTCCAAAGTATTCCTTGATTGTTGTCCGGGTAGAATGGAGGCATATAGATGTGAACTGAAGAATGTTTCATTCTCATGCCATTCCATGGGGATAGGAGGAGGCAATGTGTCTTTGCACAGAGAGAAGAACATCTCCACGTTCGATTCCACAGAGAGCTTGATGCACCTGACCTTCCATACCACATCGTCCCATCAGGATCTTATGAAAGACAGCTGTGAGGACTGTCTTAGTCCAGGCTTGGTTTGAAGACTGGCTATGGGAGTATTTGTTTTGTTCGTTTTTTTGTTTGTTTGGGTTTTTTTTTTTTTCTTCATTTTTATGGCCTCAAGGTGGGTGTTGGGTCTCTTCAGTGCTTAGATCTAGAAGTTCAAAAGAAGCCTGGGCCACTGGGATGGAAGAAACCCTTTTGTCACAGGGTAGGGTCTCTGGGCTTTGCTGTTTCTCTGAACACCTCATGTGTGAATCCTGAGACAATGTGATGCTCAAGGTAAGAAATACTACTTTTCTTAGCCTTGATTACAAGACAGCACAATGTTTCTATCTGATGTCAGCCTACTTATATGTGACGACTTGGTGCTACCATGCCATCTGACTCAACTGTTTCTTTTTTCTTCTTATGTTTATTATTATTATTATTATTATTATTAACAACAAGATGTTTCGTATGGATACGTCACGTGTTAGTACCCACTTTTTCCTCGTCCCCACCCCCATTCCATTGAGGACCCTCCTCAGTGGGGTTGCAGGTATTTCCCATGGATTTGCGTTGTGGGAGCAGTAATCAGTTCTTTTGGGGGGGGAATGCCTCTGGGCATGATGTCCCAACCTGTGACTTTTAAAATCTTTCCGCCCCCTCTTCTGCAAAATTCCCTGAGCTGTTGTGGGTGAGTTTGAAATCTACTTCAGTGATGAGCTCTTAGGAGCCTCTGGATCTCTGCTTTGGTAGGTGTTGAGTGTCCTCAGGGTCTGTCTCCTCTGCCCTGGCGCTGGTTGTCAGGTTCAGCGTGGAAGCAGCGCTCTTGCTTGTCTTCGTCTCCCCAGTCCTCCGTGGATTCAGCTGTGGCTCAGCTGAAGTGCGAGGGGTCGCTTCCAGCTTTGTTCATGGGTTCTGGGGATTGAACTCGGGGACTGAGACTTGCAGTGCTTCATCCATGAGCCATCTCCCCATCCCTGTCCCAGAGTTTTGAAAACTGTTAAAGTGTTCCCTTTAATCTTTTTTTTCCCCAAAAAAATTATACTTCTCAAGCCAGGTGTGGTGGCGCACGCCTTTAATCCCAGCACTAGGGAGGCAGAGGATCACCGTGAGTTCAAGGCCACCCTGAGACTACATAATGAATTCCAGGTCAGCCTGGGCTAGAGTGAAACCCTACCTTGAAAAACCAAAAAATAAAACAAAAACAAAACGATACTTCTCAGCCTCTTGTCTAGTAGTTAATGTTTAGGACCCCATATGAGACCGAGCAATTCCCTCTACACAAGGCGGTCACAACCTGTACGTGAGAACACAAAGACAGTCTGTCCAGGGCAGGGCTCGGTGAGTAGAATCCAGCCGCCCTGGATTGAATGGTCATCCTTCTGTCACGTATTTACTCTGGACAGAAAACTAGGTATAGTGCTAAACTTACCAGAAATGGGTTTGAAAGAATGCTATGAAGAGTATTTGGGGCTGGAGAAATGGCTTAGCGGTTAAGGTGCTTACCTGCTAAGACTAAGGACCCATGTTCAATTCCCCAGAACCCACATAAGCCAGATGCACAAGGTGGCTCATGCATCTGGAGTTTGTTTGCCATGGCTAGAGGCCCTGGCACCACCCATTCTCTCCCTCTCTCTTTCTAAAAAAATAAATAAACATAAAATTAAAAGAATAATGATATTTGTAAAACATGCTTAAATCAGGTTGTGGAATCTTAAGCAGCCATTATCTGGGACTGTAGATAAGTTTTTGTTTTTGTTTTTTTCTTGAACTCCAAAAAGGCCAAAATGCAGGCTGGGGAGATGAGTGCTTGCTGCTTAAGCACGAGGGCCTCCTGGGCTGGAGACAGCCGACTTGGACTCCCAGAAACCCACATAGGAAAAGCTGAGCATGGCTTTGCTGCCTGTAACACTAGTGGGAGAGGGAGCAGAGACTGCAGTCCAGAGAATGGCTGGTGCTCGCTGATGAACAGCAGCTCCGGGTTGAGGGAGACCCTGTCTCAAGGAACTATGTGGATAAGCAGTAAGAGAACACCTGATGTCCTTCCCTAACCTTCCCATGCATGTGCCTATCTGTACACATGTGCGTACACCCCTCCCCCCACACACACACATTCTTACCACCCCTGAGTGCCTCTGAGGCCCCACTTCCATTCCCAGCCCTAGATCCTTGCTCTGCCTACATCAGTCTGAATGAACCCTGGAGGAACACCGACCACCAGCTACATGAGTCTCAAGCTCAACCTCTTTGCGACAGCCACATGGATGGGGAATGGTACCGCTTCACCGGCATGGCAGGAGACGCCATGCCCACCTTCTGCATACCAGAAAACCACTGTGGGACCCATGCCCCTGTCTGGCTCAATGGCAGCCACCCCCTAGAAGAGGATGGCATCGTGCAGCGCCAGGCCTGCGCCAGCTTCAAGGGGAACTGCTGTCTGTGGAACACCACGGTGGAGGTCAAGGCTTGCCCTGGAGGCTACTACGTGTACCGGCTGGTCAAGCCCAGTGTCTGCTTCCACGTCTACTGCGGCCGTGAGTACCCTCCTGGGATCCTTGTCCCCCCACCCAGCAAGGCCACAGATGATGGAGCCAAAGAGAAAGGGCCTCATGAAACCCAGTTAGGGTGACATAATGTCAACATTGGTTTGGGGCTGAGTATGTCTCCCAACTTCCTGTCTTCAACCTGAACAAGTAGAAAAAGGGAACTCTAACTGATTCACTTTATTTTATTTCATCTTGTCATTATTCCATTTAAAATAAAGCATTAGAAAACTGGAAATAGAGCCGAGTGTGGTGGCGCACGCCTTTAATCCCAGCATTGTGGAGGCAGAGGTAGGAGGATCGCTGTGAGTTCAAGGCCACCCTGAGACTCCATAGTGAATTGCAAGTCAGCCTGAGCTAGAGTGAAATCCTACCTAAAAAAAAGAAAAAAGATGGGGCTTAGCGGCTAAGGTGTTTGACTACAAAGCCAGAGGATCCTGGTTCAATTCTCCAGGACCCATGTAAACCAGATGCACAAAGTGGGGGAGCCCATGCATCTAGAGTTTGCAGTGGCTGGAGGCCCTAGCGTGCCCATTCTCTGTCTCTCTGTCTCTCTGTCTCTCTCTCTCTCAAATAAATAAATAAATAAATAAGATATATTTTTAAAAAAACACGAAAGAAAGAGAGAGAGAGAAAGAAAATTGGAAATAATGGATTTCCAACTTTTGTAAACACATAGGAACCCCCTTGGTAAGATAGCTGTTACTTTATAGATGCCTGGATGTCCCTATGGTGGCATTACACTTGTTGTTTATTGATTTGATAACATTATATGTAACAGGAAGAAAGAACTTGAGGTCAATAATACTCTTAAGTGGATTTCTGTCAAAGTCTATATACTTTTTTAAAAAAAAAAATTGTGATGTTGGCTGGGTGTGGTGGCACACGCCTTTATTCCCAGCACTGGGGAGGCAGAGGTAGGAGGATCGCCGTGAGTTTAAGGCCACCCTGAAACTACATAGGTCAGCCTGAGTTACAGCAAGACCCTACCTTGAAAAACCAAATATATATACTCCCCCAGCAGTGTACCTCTTGCCATTGGATTCTGCAACCCCTGAATGGTGGCTGGGAGCTGGTTTCCTACTACTGCACTCTGCAGACTCTCAAAACCAGGTATCCCCTGGTCCTCACCCTCACAGAAGATGCTCTCTGTCCTTCCCTAGATTTCTACGACATCTGCGAGGAGGACTGCCATGGCAGCTGTGTGCCCACCAGTGAGTGCGCCTGCCCAGCAGGAAGCGTGCTGGGTCCCGACGGGCAGACGTGCCTTGGTAAGAAACCACCCACAAGGCAGAAATGGAAGTGGTTTGTCTTTTTTCACACACCCTCTCCCCATTGTTGTTGTTTTCAAGGTAGGGTCTCACTCTAGCCCAGGCTGACCTGGAACTCTCTCTGTAGTCCCAGGCTGGCCTCGAACTCACAGCGATCCTCCCGCCTCTGCTTCCTGAGTGCTGGGATTGAAGATGTGCACGCCGCTATGCCTGGCTGTTTGTCTTTGTATTTCATGACTAATGAATGAATGTAATGAGGGGCAGTCTAGAATGACAGCTTGCTGTAGAAACCACTTCCCCCTGTGGCTATGGAGCAGTTGAAACATAGTTAGTGTGCCTGAGAATCCCAATTACATCTGCTGCTTTGTGGTAGGAAAGGGATCAACAAAAAATCAAAAACAAAAATCCCTATGTGCTATCAGATTTTGTTTAAAGGTTAAAAATTATTTATAAGCCAGGTCCCAGCACTCGGGAGTTCAAAGCCAATCTGAGACTACATAGCAAATTCCAAGTCAGCCTGAGCTAGAGTGAAACCCTACCTCGAAAAAAAAAAAAGTGAAACTATTTCACTTTTTAAAATTGACATTTTTCACAAAATAAAATAAAATAAAATAAAATTGACATTTTGGGGGTGGGGGGTTCAAGGTAGGATGTCACTTTAGCACAGGCTGACCTGGAATTCACTTTGTATTCTCAGGGTGGCCTCAAACTCATGGCAATCCTCCTACCTCTGCCTCCCAAGTGCTGGGATTAAAGGCATGTGCCACCACGCTTGGCTTAAAATTGATTTTTTAAATATTTTTATTTCATTTACTTATGAGAGAGAGAGGGAGGGAGGGAGGATGGGCACACCAGAGCCTGCAGCTACTACAAGCAAACTCCAGACACATGTGTCACCCTGTGCATCTGGTTTACATGTGGGTACTGGGGAATCAAACCTGAGTCCTTTGGCTTCGCAAGCAAGTGCCTTAACCACTAAGCCATCTCTCTAGTTTTTAAAACAGATTTTTTTTTTTTCAAGGTAAGGTCTCACTCTGGCCCAGGCTGACCTGGAATTCACTGTGTAGTCTTAGGGTGAGCTCAAACTCACAGTGATCCTTCTACCTCTGCCTCCCAAGTGCTGGGATTAAAGGCATGTGCCACCCTCCTGGCCTTAAAATAGATTTTTGAGGGCAGGTCATCTGCTTTAATAACAGAAAAAAAAACCCTATGTCAAAGTATTTTACCAGCTGTTTTGTTCTGCACAGTAAGGTCCTTTCATGCTATAAGCCACTAGTAGATGTACAGCCTTGTGTAGCATGAATCTTCTCAGGAGCAGCCAGTGAGCACTTCCCCCCCTCCCCTAGGCAGGACACCCAAGACAGACTGAAGGAAAGGTCAATTCCACCAGACTTCACTCAGGTGAACCAACGAGTTTGCTGGGCTTATAAAGCATGAGTGAGGGATTACATACAGGAGCATGGAGACTCCAAAGCAGCCTTCGCATTGAAAAGTCTCATCCCAGAATGAGCAAAGACCTTCCCATTGCTACCTAAATGGAGGTTTGCCCCAGCAACCCCCCACACACAACCCCTAGATCTTCCACCCCTAATGGACTCTATCAGCCCCTAAGACCAGGATACTTCATGTCTTGTGGCCTCCAGCTGGCACTGAGGTCTCAGGAGAGGCTCTGATACCCCTCCACGCGCTCTTCCTTGTGGGCGGGGGGTGTCAACAGGCCCAATCTCAAGTCTCTCATGAGCCATGAAAGCTGCTTCTCATAAAGATGTCAATGTTCATTTCTCTTTGAGGACAGCATCATGCAACACCTTGTATTTATTTAACAACTTTTCGTGAAGCATTAGAGAAAGGAGGATTTGCCAGTGCAAATTAATAGGAATATGCAAAAAAAAAAAAAAAGGCATTTCATTTCCTCATAGTTTTACCTGAAGTGGAAAGAATTGACAGGTCATTAGGTGCCCTCACTTGACAGCAGACAGATGAATGAGCCACTGGTTTGGGAGATCAGGTTGACAGACATCATGACGCTGGACCAGAGTGGGGCCTGATGGACCACGGTGGGGACTGGAGCTGTGCAACAGTATTTAAGAAGGGGTGGACATTGTGCTCAGGTGCTCAGAACCAGATTATGGTGCCTCGCCATGTGGCCAACGGGTGGTTTTTCTTCTACAGATGAAAACGAGTGTGAGCAGAACAACGGTGGCTGCAGCGAGATTTGTGTGAACCTCAAAAACTCACACCGCTGTGAGTGTGGAGTCGGCCGCGTGCTAAGGAGTGATGGCACGACTTGTGAAGGTGAGACAGGGTGAGGAGGGACTCAAACCCAGAGCCCAGAGGAAATCACTGGCTTTTTCTTTGACATTTAGGAGACTGCCTTTATGCTAGAGAGTAACAGCTTGTATGCGTAAAGAAATGAGAAAGGGGGGCTGGAGAGATGGCTTAGCGGTTAAGCACTTGCCTGTGAAGCCTAAGGACCCCAGTTTGAGGCTCGATTCCCCAGGACCCACTTAGCCAGATGCACAAAGGGGTGCACGCGTTTGGAGTTTGTTTGCAGTGGCTGGAGGACCTGGAGCACCCATTCTCTCCCTCTCTCTCTCTCTCTTTCTCTCTCTGCCTCTTTCTCTGTCTGTCACTCTCAAATTAATTAATTAATTAATTTAAAAAAAGAAAGAAATGACAAATGGGAGCTGAAGAGACGGCTCAGCAGTTAAGGCACTTGCCTCTGAGGCCTAATGACCCAGGTTTGATTCCCCAGTGCCCGCGCAAGCCAGATGCACATGGTGGGGCATGTGTCCGGAGTTCACTTACAGTGGCTGGAGGCCCTGACATGCCCATTCTCTCTCTCTCTCAATCAAATTTTAAAAAAGAAAGAAAAAGAAACAACAAAGGGGTTCATTACCATTAAGGGGGCTACACTGTGGATGGAAGTCAGGCTAGATTTTTTTTTCTAAAATTTAACATGTTTTTATTACTGGGGAAACTAAAATGGGGTATTTCCCATTTCTCCCCATCTTCTGCCTCTGCCTCTTCAGCAATTTCTTGCCACAACTGGCTTCCCAAGTGTGTCCACAGCAGGCAGTATAACAAGGCCTGAGGCCTGCTTTTCAACCTTCCCGGTCAGTGAGGATTTCTGGGCTCTCTCAGCCCCACACAGACCTCTCTCTTGGGGAATCTCCTTCAGCAGGCTGAGGATAGAGCCTTGGAGTTTACTTTTATTTTTATTTTATTTTATTTTATTTTATTTTTTATTTTTGTTTCGTTGAGATCGGGTTTCACTGTAGCCCAGACTGATCTGGAATTCACTATGTAGACTCAGGGTGGCCTTGAACTCACAGCAATCCTACCTCTGCCTCCCAAGTGCTGGGATTGAAGACGTGTGCCACCATACCTGGCCTTATTTTTAATTTTATATATTTATTTGCAAGCAGAGAGAGATATAGGAGACAGACACACAGAATGGGCATGCCAGGGTCACCAGCCACTGCAAACAAATTCCAGATGCATGTGCCACTTTATGCATCTGGCTTTATGTAAGTACTGGGGCATCAAACCCGGGTTGTTAGGCTTTTCAGGAAAGTACCTTAACCACTGAAAATCTCTCCAGCCTGAAAATTTTTTGTTGTTGTTGTTGTTTTTGTTTTTTGTTTTTTTCAGGTGGGGTTTCACTCTAGCCCAGGTTGATCTGGAATTCATTATGTGGTCTCAGGGTGGCTTTGAACTCACAGCAATCCTCCTACCTCTGCCTACCGAGTGATGGGATTTGGGATTAAAGGCGTGCACCACCATATCCGGCTTGCATTTTTAATAAATTCCATGGGGCTGGAAAGATGGTGTAGTGGCTAAGGCACTTGCTATGAAGCCTAAGGATCCAGGTTCAATTCCCCAGTACCTACATAAGCCAGATGCACAAGGAGGCACATGTATCTGGGTTTTGTTTACAGTGGCTGGAGGCCCTGCCATGCCCATCTCTATATTTCTCTCTCTCTCTCTCTCTCTCTCTCTCTCTCTCTCTCTCTCTCTCTCTCAAAATGGATAAATAAGTAAAAAAAAAAAAAAGTTCCGGAGGTGATTCTTACTGTCTTTGAAACTTGGGGAACTGGTTTTAGAAGAAATCATTTCTCCCCACATGCTTTGATTTCATGGAGGATAAGTGATCCACTTCTAATACTGATGCTGTATGCATTCTAAATGACTGAGTAGTTAAAAAAAAAAAAGAATTACTGATACATATCAAGTAATTAAAAAATATCTATTATGATTATTCTTTAAATATATTATTTATTTACTTATTTATTTGAGAGAGAGAGAGAATGAGCACACCAGGACCTCCAGCCACTTCAAACGAATTCCAGACACATGTGCTACCTTGTGCATCTGGCTTTACATGGGTCCTGGGGAATCAAACCTAGGTCCTTTGGCTTTGCAGGCAAGTGCATTAACTTTTAAGCCATCTCTCCAGCCTCTGGTGTCCCTTTTCTAAAACACACTAGACCTTATTAATGACATCATGTCTGCTTTCACAAATCTGAGTCTTCATAACATTTTCAGGGAATGATATGGAGAGATAAATGACTTAACAGTTATTGGTTATAGAGTACATATAATTTGTCAACAGGATGATTGAATTTGTGGATTATAGAGCAATATTGTTTATGAGCATTTTATTCTTATTGTATTCAAGATAATAAAATATCATCCTGAAAGGAAAAATCATGGGTTATTTCTCACAATTTGTTATATGAAACAAAGTTTGCATTATTAACTAAGGGAACACTAATTATTATATTAAGCAGCTGTCTCTTAAAACAAGGCTAAATATATTTTCAATTTTATTGAATAAGGGTAATGTCCTAAGTCCTCTTTAAATCTTGGTTCTTTTACATTATGATTTTTGCATATTTGAATATTAATGAAATGTTTTATAAGGAACATTTATAATTGTTCATGAGCACCATATTGGAACTGCTATGGTTAATCCTCATATAATCTTAAAACCTAATAACCATAGTATTTATAACCCTTAACTTTTATTGATAGTCTAAACATATTTGTTTCTTTGGTGGTGCTATTAAATAATTATGTCTTTTTAAAAGAATAAATAGTGCTTTTAAAACTTTAACTATTTTTAGCCAGGCATTAATCCCGGCACTCAGGAGGCAGAAGTAGGAGGATTGCCATGAATTCAAGGCCACCTTAAGACTACAGAATGAGACCCAGGTCAGCCTGAGCTAGAGCAAGACCCTACCTTGAGAAAAAAAAAAAAAAGTTATTCTTAATATTTTATCATGAGATAAGAGAAACACTGAGGAGTAAAAGGAAGATAATTAAAGTGACCCATGATTCCTATTGCTAGACATGTGCATTCTAAACATTTTGGAATATCACCCTATGAGACTTAACTCCTTTCAGACAATTTAGATTTTGAGACTATTTTGTGTTTTTTATTTTTAGACCTGAAAATATACTGTGTGACCATTTAGAGTGATTACTCCAATTTCATATACTGAAATTACAAATCAGAGAAATAAGATGATCTAAGAAAGGTCATTTTGAGCTGGGCATGGTGGCACACACCTTTAACCCCAGCACCTGGGAGGCAAAGGTAGGAGGATTGCTATGAGCTTGAGGCTAGCTTGAACTAGAGTGAGTTCTAGGTCAGCTTGGGCTACAATAAGACCCTGCTTCAAAAAAAAAACTTTAGGGGCTGGAGGGATGGCTTAGCGATTGAGGAGGTTGCCTACAAAGCCAAGGGACCCAAGTTTGATTCCCCAGGACCCACGTTAGCCAGCTGCACAAGGGAGCGCACACATCTGGAGTTCGTTTGTAGTGGCTAGAGGCCCTAGAGCACCCATTCTCTCTCTATCTGCTTCTTTCTCTGTCTGTCGATCTCAAATAAATAAAAAATGAAAAAAAAATTTGTTTCGAGGTAGGGTCTCACTCTAGCCCAGGCTGACTTGGAATTCACTATGGAGTCTCAGGGTGGCCTCGAACTCATGGTGATCCTCCTACCTCTGCCTCCCGAGTGCTGGGATTAAAGACGTGAGCCACCACGCCCGGCTTAAAAATGAAAAAAAAATTTTAAAACAAAAAAGTTTTTTAAAACTTTACTTATAATACTGTGCAGCAGGTTAGGATTTGACAACTGCTAAGCTAAAGGATCATGTCCAGGTCACACAAAAATCATGATTATGACTAAGCTCTTATGCTGTGCTGGGGATAGAACCCAGGCCCCTGTGCAAAGCAGGCAAGCAGTCCTCTATCCCTGCGCTACCTCTCTAGGCCCCGGGCCTCGCTTTACGGGCCTAAGTCCTCTATCCCCAGTGCTCTTGTCCCTAGAGATTCTAGGAGAAGTGGCAATGGTCTAGTCAAACTGTACCCACCCAGCTGGTACTCAGTCCCCTTTTCATCAACAACCCATGATAAAGCTGGAGAGATAGATGGCTTAGTGGCTAAGGCACTTGCCTGAAAGGCAAAGGACCCAGGTTCAGTTCCCCAGTACCTAGGTAAAGCCACATGCCCAAGGTGGCTCGTGCCTCTGGAGTCATGTGTAGTGACTAGAGGCCCTGGCACACCCATTCCCTCCCTCTCTATCTGCCTGTCTCACTCAGATAAGTAAATAGTAAACAATTGCAGGGGTGTAGCTCAGTGATGGAGTATATGTGCTTAGCATGTGTGATTTAACCCACAACAACCCCCTCCCCATAAAAAGGAAACAATCAGGGCTGGGGAGATGACTTGGTAGTAAAGAACGTTTGTTGCTTAGGCAAGAGGGCCTCTCAGGCCAGAAACTACCAGCTAAATTCAATTCCCCAGAACCCCAGTCCACAGTTGGGAGAGGGTGAGTACAGATTAGAGAATCACTGGGGCTTGTTGACAGCAGCCCCAGGTTGAGACAGAGACCTTGTCTCAAAGAAGTAAGTGGATGGGCGATAAGAGGACCCCTGACACTCTCTCCTCTTGCCTCTATACATGCATGGGCATGGGATGCACACATAGGCAGCAAAAGAAAAAAGAAAAGAAAAGAGAGAGAGAGAGAGAGATCCAACAATTGTATTCAGAACCATTCTGAATGTTCACAGAACTATTTGGAGGACCAAAGCCTCTGTATTCTCAGAGCTTGCTTAGGACTGCCACAACTCTCATAACCGCCTTACTATTTGGAAATCTGGAATGGGATCATTTTCATTATCATAATCAGCTATTTATCATATGCCTGCTCTCATTTGTAAAATATTTATGTGTAAATTTCATGTCAAGGGGTAAGATTATCTCCATGATGGACCACTTGCCTAGAAGATGCAGGTTCATGGGTTTGATCCCTAGCGCCACAAAAACAAAATTTAAAAATAAATAAGTCAGCCGGGCGTGGTGGCACACGCCTTTAATCCCAGCACTCGGGAGGCAGAGGTAGGAGGATCGCTGAGAGTTCGAGGCCACCCTGAGACTGCATAGTGAATTCCAGGTCAGCCTGAGCCAGAGTGAGACCCTAACTCGAAAAACCAAAATAAATAAATAAATAAATAAGTCAACGGCAACGTAAAGTGATAATTGCCAAGTGAATGAGGGTTGTGGAAAGCCATAATAGAGTATGAAGGGAAAGAGCTTGTTTTTCAGGGGAGTTCTATAGACAAGGACATTCGAGATATATATATGCTTAGAGGAAAATGTAGACCTGACATGTTATGTTGGATAGGAAAACACTGCAATTAACTGTACTCTTTTTTTAGTTGAGTTTTATTTTTTGAGTCAGGATTTCACTATATAGGCCAAAATGTCTTCACACTCCATTTGTGCTCCTCATGCCTCAGGCTTCTGAGTGCTATAATTACAGACATGCACCACCGTCCCAGCTGTCTGATGAACTGAACTCTTTTTGTTTTTTAACCTTATTTTCATTTATTTATTTTGAGAGAGAGATAGAGGCAGAGAGAGGGAGAGAGAGGATGGGCATGCCAGGGCCTTCAGCCACTGCAAACAAACTCCAGACGCGTGCACCCCCTTGTGCATCTGGCTTATGTGGGTCCTGGAGAATCAAACCAAGGTCCTTTGGCTCTGCAGGCAAACACCTCAACTGCTAAGCCATCTCTCCAGCCCTGAACTGAACTCTTGAAGTTTCTGTTCCCCACACCCCAAATCTATTAGGTAATCTTCTATATTATTCTTTAGCTGACACCAGGATTTGAGATTTTTGCACAAGAGAATTTGTTCCAATAAAGGCCTGTTGAATTTGTATAGTAACAGTTTACTACTGACAGAGCTCCAAAGCATATTGGCATGCATTAATCCTCTTTTTCTTTTCACTTAAGAATTCTATATATTTTTTTTTGTTTTGTTTTTCGAGGTAGAGTCTTATTCTAGCTCAGGCTGACCTGGAATTCACTATGTAGTCTCAGGCTGGCCTCAAACTCATGGCGATCCTCCTGCCTCTGCCTCCCAAGTGCTTGGATTAAAGGCATGCACCACCATGCCCAGCTTCTATGTAATCTTGAAGAAATGTTTGAAAATACTATGATTTGCCTTTTTTTAAATCAATTCAATGGGAAATTACTCCTTCCTCAAGACCAATGCAAATTAGACCCAGTCATAGACCTACCTAACAGAAACACTTGACTTTTCATTACCTTTTATTTACATAAATGACTTGGCATTCATTAGTATAGGAATCTGGAAAACTAATTAATAGAAAATGCTTGTAAAACAAAATTCTCAAACTGGGTTATTTTCATTTTTGCCTTCCTACATGTTTCTTGGACTCGATTCCGCCACAACCATTTAGGCATGGGGAAGAAAACAATGGCATTTTGCATCAGCTGGGCCTCAGTTTAGTTTCTGCTTTTATTTAGAAAAGCCACTTTTTTAAAACTACTTTCTAAGTTGTTTTCTGTGTATCTAAAATAAGCTATATGAAGATTCATAGTAAATTGTAACTGGTATTATTGTCTGGGTTACTTTTCCAATTGTTAAACATAATGGCTACCTCTACTAGGCATTTCTGAATTTATAGACAGTCTGAAAAGAGGGGGATTCTAGTTAATTAAATATGAATTATACTGAACTGCAATTTGAAAGGTAGTAAAAGCTTAAGCTATCAAACCGTACAATTGTTTTTGTTCTAAAACCAGCCTCAATTTGAGCCACATCCCAAACATAAGCAGTGACAGCCTTGATTGTTTTTGAGAACTTCGATATAAGTATTTAATCATGATACCTGAAAATGCCAAGTGTATGCAAAGCTAGCTTCCTTAATGTAGCAATAAAGTTTAGTTGCTGGTTACTTTTTATATTACTATTATTTACTTATTTATAATAATACATTTAATTGAAATTTGTGTAATATAAGAGCATTAAAACTTGTTTACATTTATATAGAGAAATATAAAGTAACAATTTTTAAAACATTTTATAGAGATAAAGTTATATTAAAATTGTAAAGGCAACTTAATGTCACTGCTTCAATCTGGGCTTTAACAAATTCTGTGTAAATCATGTTTCATAAAGTGATATTGTTGGATTTTTTCACATCTTGAAAAAAATTGGCGGGGGCTAGAGAGATGGCTTAGTGGTTAAAGCATTTGCCTACAAAGCCAAAGGACCTTGGTTTGATTCCTCAGGACACACATAAGATAGTTGTACAAGGTGGCACATGCATCTGAAGTTCATTTGCAACAGCTAGAGGCCCTAGAATACCCATTCTCTCCCTCTCCGTCTCTCTCTCAAATAAATAAATAATTTTTTTAAGTATATGATAAAATTTAAAATTTGGAACCAGGCCTGGTGATGCACGCCTTTAATCCCAGTACTTGGGAGGCAGAAGTTGGAGAATCTCTGTGAGTTTGAAGCCAGCCTGAGACTACATAGTAAATTCTAGGTCAGCATGGGCTAGAGTGAGATCCTACTTTGAAAAATTAAAAAATAAAAAAGTCTTTGGGCTGGAGAGATGGCTCAGCAATTAAGACGCTTGCCTGCAAAACCTAATGACCCATTTTGCATCCCCAAGACCCACATAAATCCAGATGCATCTGGAGTTCATTTGCAATGTCTGGAGGCCCTGGTGTACTCCTTCATATTATCTCTCCTTGCAAATAATAAATAAAATTATTTTTAAATTTTTCAAATATGGTACATTAAATATTACAGCAATTAAAAATGACATTTGGGGACTGGAGTGATGACTTAGTGGTTAAGGCATTTGCCTGCAAAGCCAAAGGAGCCAGGTTCAATTCCCCAGGACCCATGTAAGCCAGATGCACAAGGGGGTGCACATGTCTGGAGTTCATTTGTAGTGGCCTTGGTGCGCTCATTCTCTCTATCTCACTTTCTCTCTCTTTCACTCTCCCTTTTTCTCTTTAAAATAAATAAATAAAATATGACATTTGCATCAGGCATGGTGGTTCATGCCTTTAATTCCAGCCTGAGATTGCATAGTGAATTCCAGGTCAACTTGAGCTAGAGCAAGACTCTACCTCAGGGGGAAAAAAATGGCATTTGTGTCTTAGTTCTAAAACCTCATGGTCCCAATCTAATCATGAGAAAAACATCAGACAAAACCAAGTTCAAGGACATCTATGTAGTTCCTGATAGGCTCCAGGAAGACGACGCTGTTACTTGCAATCAACATTGTTATGGGCTTGCCTACGTGTTTCGCACGGACGCCAGGGATTCCGCCATGAACCAGGCAAAATCCCTGATGCCCTCTGTACCAGGCAGAGGGTTACATGATGACTCCCTTGTCTGTTGCTTCCCACCGCAGACATTGAAGGATGCCACAATAACAATGGTGGCTGCAGCCATTCTTGCGTCCGGTCTGAGAACGGCTACCACTGCGAGTGTCCCCGGGGCCTGGTGCTAGCGGAAGATAACCTCACTTGTCAAGGTAGAATAACTTTGACTTCTCTTCTGACTTATATTTCTTCCTTCTCCCTTGACTCTGTTAACCCCTCCCTCAAATGTGTCAGGATTCTCATCTTCCAGAACACCAGCCCTTGGAGCACTGGGTATCCCTAAGCCGTCATCATTCAGAGATGTCAGCGAGGTGTTGTGGCTGTCGCCTATAATCCCATCACTTAGGAGGTTTAGACAGGAGGATTGCCCAATATGAGACCAGCCTGGGCTAGTTAGTGAGTTCCAGGCCAGCCTGAGCTACATCATGAGGTCCTATCTCAAAAACAAAATTGGGTGCTGGGCTTGGTGGTACATGCCTTTAATCCCAGTGCCTTTAATCCCAGAGGCAGAGGTAGGAGGATCGCCTTGAGTTCAAGGCTACCTGAGACTACAGAGTGAATTCCAGGTTGGTCTGGGCTAGAGTGAGACCCTACCTCGAAAAAAAAAAAATAGGGCTGGAGATATGATGGTTCAGCAGTTAAAGGCACGTGATTGTAAAGCCTGACAGCCTGGGTTCGATTCTCCAGGACCCATGTAAAGCCAGACACACATAGTGGTATTTGAGTTCTGGAGTTCATTTGCAGTGCCATGAGGCCTTGGTGTGTGCCCATTCTCCCTCCCTCCCTCCCTCCCTCTCTCTCTCTCTCTCTCTCTCTCTCTCTCTCTCTCTCTCTCTCTCTCTCTCGTTCTCTAAAGCACTTCTTTAAAAACTAATAAAGAGATCTCTGCAAAAAAGTTACAAAAGTTAACTTTCCTTAGATGTTTACCTTTGAACTGTTCTCTAATTGCTATAGCTAATAGTCCAGCTAATACTCAATTTAGAAGTATAAGACATTGACACAATTCTAACAGAGGTCCATAGGGTTGAAACTAAGTAGAATCTTTGGATAATAGCTCCTTCTCCTATCAACAGTCCTTTGAGAACTGTTTTCTAAAAATCTAGTGTTTGGTGTCTGGAATATTAATTCCCTCCTCTAGCAAATATTCATGAGCACCTATTTCTGGTTTCTTTATATCTTCTCTTCCTATGACGTGTCCTCACATGTTGGGCCCTGACTACAGGACTTGTAAGTATTCCTTGGGGGTTATTTGCAGAGTCTGGGGAAATGAACATAGGAATGTTCATATGTATATATATATATATATATATATATATATATATATATATATGGTGGAATTTATAGTCAGAGTTTATGGTTTACCAAGCAGCAAGAAAACAATTTGGAAGGCTTCCACAAGTGCACTGTGTTTACTACCTCTGTTTTATGGGGCAATAATTAACAATAAGAACAACGCAGTACTGTTATGTGGCTCAGACCTATATCAACATGGTGCCTTTGCTGTAAATCACGTGAGTCCTTCAGGGTTTCACTGCACGGAGTTAAGCTGGCCTCACCTTGGACAAATGTGTGTTGAACTGAATCTTAAACACACTCTTTCCTAGTTCAAGAAACACTTTACCTGAGGAGCGTTACTGTATCGTAATAGTGGGAGTTAGAAGTCCCGATGTTGTTTACCCATTTGCTTTGAGCCCCACTGATAAAAAGTACAGATTGTGTAAGGGGGAATGGATTTCCCCCCGACACCCCAAGCCCTTTCTAGCCTTTCTTGAGGTCCTGTGCTAACAGACACCCCTTTCTGCGCAGTCCCCGTGTTGTGCACGTCGAGCAGCATTGAAGTGAGTGTCCCCAGGGAGCTGGTTGGTGGCCTGGAGCTCTTCCTGACCAACACGTCCTGCAGAGGAGTGTCCAATGGCACTCACGTCAACATTGCCTTCTCCCTCAAGAGCTGCGGCACGGTGGTCGATGTAGGTTCCTCCTGAGGACACTGGGGGATGACCAAAGCCGCTTAACTTGGGAGGTAGTTGACAGAGGTATGCAGTAGGGCTTGTGTCATAGATGAACTATTTACACATAAAGGAATTGAGGGGGTCTGGGGAGATGGCTCAGTGGTATGAGCACTTGCTATACAAGTGTGAAGACCTGAGTTCGATCCCCAGCACCCACGTCAAAAGCCAGCCGGGCGTGGTGGCGCACACCTTTCATCCCAGCACTCTGGAGGCAGAGGTAGGAGGATCGCTGTGAGTTCAAGGCCACCCTGAGACTACAGAGTGAATTCCAGGTCAGCGTAGGCTAGAGTGAGACCCTACCTCAAAAAACAAAACAGAACAAACAAAGCTAGATGTGGCCGTGCACGCCTGTACCCCTGGCAATCAGAAGAGTGGAGGCTGGCGGGTCACTGGGGCTCATTGGTCAACCATACAAACCAACAAGCAGTGTGAGTTCTAAGTTCAGTGAGACCTTCCCTCAAGGAAATAAGGGGAAAGGGGGCCACAGCTCCCCAAATGTCCTCCTTTGGCCTCTTTAAGTGAACAAACACATTTGATACACTACACACGTTCCACAGTCCTACACGCACATAAACACAGACAATGCAAAGAATCGAGCTCAAGACATTTCATGCCATGCATTTAACCAATGTGTTATTAAGTATCCGCTGCGGCCCTGGGCATCATGAGGAAACAAAATTCACAATTCAGCCATTCCTGATTTTCCCCGAGTCTCCCGTAGGCGCAGATATTTCCCACATGCATCAGCTCTGCCGGCATGAAGGAGCAGGCTCCTTTCCCGTAATCAGCTATTTTACCTAAGGAGGCTGGTCAGTTCATTTGCAAAGCAGTTAGTAGGTTCAAGCACTGAGCCAGCTTGAGAGAAAAGACTTTTTTCTTTTTTTTCCACTGGAAGTCGACACAGAGCCCTGTACTGGAGGGGGCATATTGGATAAGATTCCTGCCTGTTAGGAACGCACCCAGCAGTACTGAGAGGACAGCACGTCATGGGTGTAAAAGAGGCGACAAGGCCTCTAGGAGCCTAGGAAAGGGATGAGTGGGACTTAGATGGCATGGAGGTGACTCACAAAAGCAGAGAGAGAAAAAATAATCCTTTTAGATAAGGGTGCAGAGTCTCAGGGAGTGGACCGGGCAGGCCTGTGCAAGGAAATGTCCACACCAGACAATGGAACAGGAATGGCCTTGGATGGAATTCGGATCTGGTAAAGTAAAACCAGGAGCCACCAGGGTTGCACAATGAGTTTAGGACGTGCCTCTTACTGTAAATGAGTTTCTCCTATGAGTCCTGGAAGACTGCAGGTTTACAGCCTAGAAGAAAGAATAGGCCTTTTAAGCAAACGTTATCAACTGTGCTGGACTTTCTGAGTCGCAGCTGGTGAGGACACCAGGGTGAGGGGCTCATTTTCTGTCCCAGGTCCCCACAATGTTCCCTGTCTTTTCTATCCTGCCTCAGCTTTTGAAAAATCACACGTGGCGTGCTGTCCTAGTCTAAACTGTGAGAGCTTGGAATGTGCTGATTTTTCCTACTGTCAGGTTTCATGAGTAATGTTCCACGGGAATGTGTGGGTTGACCAAAACGCACTGTGCAAACCCTCAGCAGTCAGGATGTCTTGCTCAAGAGAAGGGACACTGGAGAAAGCACACAAAAGCCAGCTTTGATGCTAGGTGCCCAGCTCCTAGGGAGGCTGAGGTGGAAGACTCTGCAGGAGTTCAGGACAGCCTGTGTAACAGAAAACAACCCACAGCAGAGTGGGGAAAATCCTTAAGGCTTAAGCAACTAGGGCTGGAGAAATGGCTCAGCTAAAGGCACTTGCTTGCAAATCCTGGCGGGCTGGGTTCTATTCCCAGGACCCACATAAAGTCAGATGTACAAAGTGGTACATGCATCTGAAGCTCACTTGCAGTGGCAAGAGGTCCTGGCATGCCCATAATTTATTTATTTTTCTGTCTCTCTCTTTTTCTCTTTCTCTGTCTTTCTCTTGCAAATAATTTTAAAGAGAGAGAGAGATCTAGCCGGGTATGGTGGTGCACACCTTTAATCCCAGCACTTGGGAGGCAGAGGTAGGAGGATCGTTGTGAGTTCAAGGCCACCCAGAGACTACAGAGTGAATTCCAGGTCAGCGTGGGCTAGAGTGAGACCCTACCTCAAAAAACCAAAAAGAGAGAGAGATCTAAGGCTTAGGCAACTGTATCTGTAAAGGGCAATGTTAGATATTTGGAGAAAGTTTACAAGGGGGTAGCTGGAAACAAGTATGAAATCTCTCCTTGCCCTGGGCTGGCACAGGTGATCAATGACAAAATCGTGGCCAGCAACCTGGTGACGGGCTTGCCCAAGCAGAGCTCGGGGAGCAGCGGGGACATCATCATTCGGACCAGCAAACTGCTGATCCCGGTGACCTGCGAGTTCCCCCGACTCTACACCATCTCCGAAGGCTACGTGCCCAACCTCCGCAACTCCCCGCTGGAAATCAGGAGCCGAAACCATGGCATCTTCCCCTTCACGCTGGAGATCTTCAAGGACCATGAGTTCGAGGAGCCGTACAGGGAAGCCCTGCCCACGCTCAAGCTGCGGGACTCCCTGTACTTCGGCATCGAGCCGCTGGTGCACGTGAGCGGCCTGGAGAGCCTGGTGGAGAGCTGCTTTGCCACCCCCACCGCCAAGATCGACGAGATTCTCAAGTACTACCTGATCCGCGACGGGTAGGCACAGTGCCAAAAGGTTCCTCGGGTGCACGGGTATCCTCAGCAAGCAGGCTTCCCTCTTGGCTGGAGAGATGGTTTAGCCCTTAAGGCACTTGCCTGTGAAGCCTAAGGACCTAGGTTCAATCCCCAGGGCCCACATAAGCCAAATGCACAAAGTGGCACATTCCTCTGGTGTTTGTCTTCAGTAGCTGGAGGCACTGGCACACCCACTCTCTCTCTTTCTATCTTCCCTCTCTCTCTCTCTCTCTCTCTCTCTGTCTCTCTTTCTCTCAAATAAATAAATAAAACTTTAACAATAATAATAAAAGAAATAGCAGAAACCACATCATCTGTGTAGCTCCTCCCCAGTTTGGTGGCGTAAGTGACCAGTAGTGATAACACAAGTCAAGATGCCTTCTTTTTAAACAACTTCATTGGAATTTTCACCTGCACCAAAAACATACTTAGCAATGAACTACACAGTGGTCCGTAGCAATAAGTATAGGGAAAAAATGCATTTTAGAGTTTTTATATGTCATCCTATTTTTTTTTTCTGGTTTATTCAAAAACTATTAGGCACCCATAAAAAGACAATTATGTCCAGGGAGGGAAAAAAATGCTTTTTGAATTTGGGATGAAACAAGTAATACAGAGGACCCTTGACCTCTGTGGAGAAAAATGTTTAATACCTGAAACTATAGCCTCAGCAAGGCGCCCTCATGACACATCTTCCCCAGCTAACCCTGAGGTGAACAAAGGGGGGGTAGGAATGGATACAAAGGGGCATTCAGCCACTGCAAATGAACTCCAGACATGTGTGCCCCCTTGTGTGTGCGACACCGCATCCTTGCATCACTGTGTCTGGCTCATGTGGGACCTGAGATTCAAACAGGTGTGCTTAGGAGGTCTGTTAAGCAGGAGTCCTCAGATTAAACCCCAAAACTCTATCAAATTGCAGCTTTCCATTACATCTGAGAGAACAATAATGACAACAATTTGAGGCAAATGCCTCAGAGAATGAGTTCTTCCCTAAGACGCTTAGACGTGTTGCACAAATTGCAGGCTGCTCACCTTTGTGTCCCCTTCAGTGGTTTGTGTCTATAAGGGGTCCTACCACAAGAAGTAGGAAATTTAATAAAGCCTTCTTGGGGCTGGCTTAGTGGTTAAGGCACTTGCCTGCAAAGCCAAAGGACCTAGGTTCGATTCCCCAGGACCCACGTAAGCCAGATGCACAAGGTGGCACATGTGTCTGGAGTTTGTTTGCAGTGGCTGGAGGCCCTGGCGTGCCCATTCTCTCTCTCTCTCTCTCTCTCTCTCTCTCTCATATATACATATATATTCCTCTCTCTCTCCTTCCCTCCCTCCCTCCCTCCCTCTCTCTCTCTCTCTCTCTCTCTCTCTCTCTCTCTCACATATATATATATATATATATTCCTCTCTCTCTCAAATAAAGAAATAAAATATTAAAAGAAAAGCCTTCTTAAATAAGAAATAAACTCCATGAACCCAGAATGCCTGCAGTCCAGCAGCAATGAAGTCATCCTTGCCAGCCAAAGGTCTCTTTGAAAGGAATGCTGACACTGCTAACAGTCAGTTACCTGAGCCTGGCAGGAAGTGCTCTGCCTAGCTGTGGGCTCCGGGAATGACGGCATCCTTAGCCTTACTTAGTGAGAGGTCTGAGTCCTTGTCACAAAGCTGGCCCCGAGCACAGCCCAGTTCACTTAAGTACCCAGTCTGCCTCTCCTTGAGCCCAGTGTTTTGGATAGGGTTGTTTTTCCACCTCTGTGGGAATGATCAAGCCTTACACGCCCTCTGTCCTGTCTTCAGCTGCGTCTCGGATGACTCAGTGAAGCAGTGCTCATCCCGGGATCACCTGGCAAAGCACTTCCAGGCCCCTGTCTTCAAGTTCGTCGGCCAAGACCACAAGGTGAGCTGAGCACCTTTGCCTCTTAACTCCAGACCCGAGACTTCTTGCTGTTGCAAGCCCCCATGAGTGACATTCTAAGAGTCCACAGTGAAAATATGCATGACTCTGGGAGAAATATAGTGAAACTGACCATCAGGAGGTTAACACCTGGATGTGTGTCACACTTACCCTCCCCCTGCCATAAGATAAGAGTGCCTGGTCAAAAAAATGTATCATAGAAACATAATTTAAAATCTTTGGGCAGATAAAGGCAAAAAGAACAACAGTGTGTCAATATGTCTTTACAGGGCAAAGAATGTGGACATGAAATTTACAGGAAAGATAGTGAAATGGGAAATAAAAATAGCATTCATAGTAAATATGAAAAATGATACATTGTAAAGCTTGTAAGGTTATACAAAATGTATGATGACTATAAATTGGTAGATTTTTTTGCCAGAAAATCATGTCATAGTATGTAACAGTAATCATTAAATCATATTCTTTTACCTAAAAATTACAATTCTGGGATGGAGATATGGCTTAGCAGTTAGGACATTTGCCTGCAAAGCCAGAGGACCCAGGTTCAATTCCTCAGTGCCCACGTAAAGCCAGATGCACAAGGTGGCATAGGCCCTAGCATATCCATTCCCTTTCTACTTGTCTCTCTCTGTGTGTCTCTGTCTCTCAAAAAAATAAAATAAAAGTTACAATTCTGGTAGTTTCTCAAAAACAAAACAAAAAAGTTTGCTGAACATGTTTGTAGAGTATTGTCTTAAAAGGGCAAAAATAAAGCCTCCAAAAAAAACATAACTAAGGGGCAACAGAATATCAGTTTAATGCAATAGTGAGCAGTTATCAAATTAGAAACATGGGAAAAGCAGAAATGAAGAGTCTGTTGGATCTAGGGAGTTGGCTTAGTGGTTAAAGGCATTTACTTACAAAGCCTGCTGGCCTGGGTTCAATTCCCCAACACCCACATAAAGCTGGACACAAAGTGGTGCTTGCATCTGTGATTTACAATTGGAGCTCACAGGCTGTTTGCAGCCACAATAAAACCTGTCTTGGGCTGGAGAGATGGCTTAGTGGTTAAGGCGCATGCCTGTGAAGCCTAAGGACCCAGGTTAGATTCCCCAGGAGCCACATAAGCCAGATGCACATAGTAGCACATGTATCTGGAGTTCATTTGCAATGGCTAGAGGCCCTGGCATACCCAATTTCTCTCCCCCTACCCCACGTCTCTAATATATAAATAAAAATAAAGTCTTTAAAAAAAAAAAAAAAGCCTACGAAGCCCAAGAACCCAGGATCCATTCTCCAGGTCCCACATAAACCAGATGCACAAAGTGGCACGTGCATCTGGAGTTTGTTTGCAGTGGCTAGAGGCCACGGCGTGACCATTGTCTCTCTTTCCATCTTTTTCTCCCTTTCTCTGTCTCTAATAAGTAAATAAATCAATAAGCTTTATAAATGTATGGATTGGGCCTGACCCTTAGCCTTAAGCCCCAGTTTCCTCTTCTGAAAAGTTAGGATGGTAACATGTACCTCAGAGTTGTGCCGTGAGCTGTGTGTGGAACGGTCGGTGTTGTGGCTGGCTTCTCGTAATCACCTACAGTGGCTGTTACCATCACTGCTCTCTTCTTAGGAGGTGTTTCTGCACTGCCGGGTCCTGGTCTGTGGGATGCTGGACGAGCGTTCCCGCTGTGCCCAGGGCTGCCACCGTCTAGCACGCCGTGCGGTAGGAGAAGGAGAGCCCTCAGCTGCTCTGCAGAGCCAGATACTGACTGGTGGTCCTATCAGCATCAACTGGGAGGACTAGGCCCTGCATCCAGTTGCCCTCCTCTCTGCAACTTCTCCCAACACCTTCCAGAAACATCAAAGAACTTGCTACAAGACCACCTGACTTCCTTACACCACACACTGTGAGTTTAGAGGATATCTAGAAATGACTTGCTGGTTCTGGTCCCCGGATTGGTACCGGTCACGGCACAGCTCACCCATGTGGCCTGGGTGGACTTCAGCTCCCCACTGTGGAGAGCTGCATCGTCCAGCTCCCCCATTTCTTCCTATGATTAAATACCTCATTTATCATATAGTAGGGTCACTAAAATCAGAAGCTGGGTATAATATTTCACCTTAAAAGACTAAAACAATTAGTTACTAAAATTATATTTAAGTACCCAATAACCCCCCCAAATATCCAATTAATAAATATGTCCTAAAACTTCATCACCAATATAGAATACTCAAGGGAGATTTGGAAGTTTATCAATAAAACAGTGCATAGTAAGAAATTTTGGCTTTCTCTTGCATGATAATATTTGATGTTTTGTGTTGCATTAAGTGAGATGTTTTCACTTCAAAAAATAAATTCTCAGCCAGGCGTGGTGGTGCATGCCTTTAATCCCAGCACTCGGGAGGCAGAGGTAGGAGGATTGCCATGAGTTCGAGGCCACCCTGAGACTACATAGTCAGCCTGAACTAGAGTGAAATCCTACCTTGAAAAAAAAATTTTTTTCCATGTTCATTTAAGTGATCCAGTGACTGAACTGTTAAAAAATTAATTTGAGGCTGGAGAGATGGCTTTGCAGTTAAGGTGTTTGCCTGCAAAGCCAAAGGATTCCAGTTTGACTCTCCAGGATCCATGTAAGCCAGATGCACAAGGTGGCATGTGCATCTAGAGTTCATTTGCAGTGGCTGGAGGCTCTGGTGCACCCATTCTCTCTCTCTCTCTCTCTCTGCCTTTTTCTTTCCCTCAGATAAATAAACAAACAAAATATAAAAAAGAGAGAAAAATTAATTTGGGTCTATAAATTGGTGCTCCATGCCCTCGGGTAGGTAAGACAATAGAAAAAAGCTTAATTTTAAATTCTTATTTTACAGGTGCTTAAGAAATGTTATTAAAGTAACTATAAACCACAAAGTTCACTATTATCTATAGTTGAACTCAGTTTCCTGATATGCCCATTAATACAATGACTTGTCATATGGTCTCCTTCTTTGTAAAAGTTGCTATAAGCCAGGTGTGGTGGTGCACGCCTTTAATCCCAACAATTAGGAGGCACAGGCAAGATGATCACCATGAGTTAGAGGCCAGTCTTCAACTACAGAGAGTTCCAGGTCAGCCTGGGCTAGAGGAGTGAGGCCCTGCATCAGGAAAAAAGCAAAGAAGAGGAAAGCTGGGTGTGGTGTCACACACCTTTAGTTACAGTTCTGTTGAAGCCAAGGCTGTGGGTTTGAGGCCACCCTGGGACTACATAGTGAATTCCAGGTCAGCCTGGGCTAGAGTGAGACCCTACCTTGCAAAAAGAAAATGAAGAAGAAAAGAGGAAATGATTTAGGTCAGCAACCTTTTTCTATGAAGGGCCAAAGGGTAGACCCTCTTGACTTAGGGCCATGAAGTCTTGGTCACAACACATCTCTCTCTCTCCCTCTCTCTCTCTGTTACCAGGCAAGAGCGACTGCAAGTAAATGTGACATAAACAAAAGCAAGTGTTGCTGTGTTCTGAAAGGCTTTACAAAAATAGCCTTTTGACTGGATCTGGCCCATGGGGCTTAGTTGGCCAACCCTTGACCTATCTTGGTGGCCCTTGGTGCATTCCAGGAGCAACCAGGTTGCTTGAAGTCCATTATAACCAGCATAGGCACAGTCCCTGAGAGTCGTTTGCATGTGTGTGTACGTGTATACAGGCTCATCAGGCTCTCTTGAGGCTGTTCATGAATACCCATCAAGCTTTATGTGGGTGGCTGGGGAATTGAACCTGCTGGGCTGGCAGGCTTTGCGAGCGAGCACCGTTACCCACTGAGCAATTTTACGGCACCATCGAGTCTGAAATGGCACACTTCAGCAAGCCCCCTGGTGCTCTTCATCCACCGTCAGTGCCAAGTCAGTCTAGAGAATGGCCGTCTGTCCGTCACTCCCTGAGGCTGTAGGAACTATCCCTAACCATGAGGGTGACACACACTCCTTTGACTCTGGGAATACCAACAGGAGCAGGCCACTGGAGAGAGAAGCTGTGAGCCTCGGAGTCTTAATTCCATCTGACCTGCATCTCCAGTGGCCTTTCCCGGCTTTCATCTCCTGAGCACCAGCGGGGGTTATCATTGGTAGAACTTACCAGGTTGGATTCCATTCTGCTCTAAGCATTTCACTTAGAAGGCGATAATGGAATTCAGTCACCTCTTTTCGGGTTTTCTAAAAAGTACTTTATTAAATGTGAGGTGCTGGCTGGCAACTGAAACATGGGCCAGAGGAAAGTCACTGTTCCCAGTGCTTGCATTCCCCAGAATTTCACCTGTGACTATCATGATTGGATCTAGGAATCACGGGGTTTGCTTGTAGTTGTTTTTATGCTAACAACTGGATTTCCAGGCAAATATGTCTTGGTTGGGAAGACCGGTGTTAAAGAGTAGCCTTCGAGCTCTCCACATTCTCTTCTCGGCTTTCCTCAAGGGACAGGACTCCTAGTTTCCTTTCTCCTGCTTTGTGGTGTCCAAAGTGTCGGAAGACAGGATGACACACATGTGCGACACCACGCCACCACTGTTCTGAAGCTGTGATGTCACCCAAAGCCAGGAGGGACCGCCTTGTCCTCATAACTCCTCTTTCTCCTCTTCTGCACAGATGCAAGCTGCGCGTTGACTGTTCATAAAAGGCCGGCAGCCCAGGGTCCACACAGTATTGAACACGGTGTCAGCCAGGGAATCACAGGCTACTTGAAAATGATGAAGAAAAACACAGGTTAACACAGAGGATTATCCCAATAGTGCAATTGTGGAGAGGCAGTATATTTCCAAGGATAGCACTCAGGGGAAACTATCAGCCAAGTACAGCACTAGAAAGACAAGCATAGGGTTGGAGAGATGGCTTAGTGGTTCAGGTGCTTGCCTGCAAAGCCTAAGGACTCCTGTTTGAATCTCCAGGTCCCATGTAAGCCAGATGCAATGACACAAGTGTGCAATGTCGCATGTGCACACAAGGGGGCACACATGTCTGGAGTTCATTCACAGTGGCTAAAGACCCTGGTGCACCCATTTCTCTCTTTCTCTCTCAAAACAAATTTTAAAAAAGACAAGCGTACATTAAAAAGAAGCCTTCTGGGGCTGGAGAGATGGCTTAGCGGATAAGCGCTTGCCTGTGAAGCCTAAGGACTCAGGTTTGAGGCTCGATTCCCCAGGACCCACGTTAGCCAGATGCACGAGGGGGCGCATGCATCTGGAGTTCGTTTGCAGCGGCTGGAGGCCCTGGCGCGCCCATTCTCTCTCTCTCTACCTGCTTCTTTCTCTTTCTGTCACTCTCAAATAAATAAAAAGTAACAAAATTGTTTTTTTAAAAAAGAAGCCTTTTCTCCATCCAATCCAATAGAGCAGGTGGCAGTTGACAGTACCCTCCTTTTGTGGGACCCCTGGAAAAAGAATCCAAACTTCCCATGCCATTATGCTCACTGTTTTGAGACTGGTCCCTTAGACAACACCACTGCGTACCCATAGCTTCCCCTCCTCAAATGTGGGGATAAGTGCCAGCAAAACAGAGGCAAAGACATCATTCCCAACTCACAGTTTGGACCAAGAACGAACAGGTTACCAGATCGTTACCATGACGATAGTAACCCAAGGAGGTGTGGAAGCCCAGGGATGAGGTTACTATCCTCTGGAGTACGGGCTCTTAGGGAAGGCATCTCAGAGGGAAGTGCTTTGTTTACTAGAATAAGGGGACATTGTAAATAGCAGCATGCTAAAAATGCGATAACGTAGAAGAAATGGATACATTCTGGGAAAGGCATAAACTGCTGGAGTGACTCAAAAGGGAGTAAGAATGGTAAGTAGGTAGCTAGTCTGTACAAATACAGTTATTCATTCAGGAGCCAAGTCCACATGGTGTCATGGAGAACTTTACCAAACATTGAAAGAATTGATACCATTCCAAATACTTAAAAAAATTACATGAAGATGTATGACTGTTTCATTTTATGAGGGCAATATGACTCTGCTGCCAAAGACAATACATAAATAAACTATACCAATATCTCCTATAGATGTGGAATCTTCAACAAAATACTAGTAAACTGAACTTGGAAAAAAACACATAAGAAAGTTTTTAGCTGCACGTGTTGGTACATGCCTTTGAACCCAGCACCGGGAGGAAGAAGTAAAAGGATCACCGTGAGTTCAAGGCCAGCCTGAGACGGCGTAGTAAATTCCAGGTCAGCCTGGACTACAGCAAGACCCTGCCTTGAAAATTGAAAAGTAATCTATCATGATGGTTTAGCAGTTAAGCACTTGCCTGTGAAGCCTAAGGACCCCGGTTCGAGGCTCGATCCGCCAGGACCCACGTTAGCCAGATGTACAAGGGGGCACACGCATCTGGAGTTCATTTGCAGTGGCTGGAGGCCCTGGCGTGACCATTCTCTCTCTCTCTCTCTCTTTGCCTCTTTCTCTCTGTATCTGTCACTCTTAAATAAATAAATGAACAAAAAAAAATCCATCATGAAAAAGTGGGACTCATTTTAAGAAAACACATTGGGCCAGGTGTGGTGCACCCCTTTAATCCCTGTACTTGGGAGGCAGAGGTAGGAGGATTGCTGTGAGTTCAAAGCCACTCCAAGACTACATAGTGAATTCCTGGGCTATAGTGAGACTCTACCTTGAAAAACCACACAAATAAATACAAGTTAGTTCAACATACTGAAAGCAATGTAATGTACCATATATCAGTAGAATAAAGAGCAACACATTCTGCAGAAGAATGTTTGGAAAAAAACAACAACACTTTGCCATGACAGAAATAACACACTAGGAAGAGAGCTTCCGCAGCCAGCAGCCGTGGTCAATGGCCAAGACTGACTGCTTCTACCCTGAGATGAGGAAGAAGACAAGAGTGTCCGGTGTCCACTCTTAACACTTCCCTTCAGTACTGGTTGGAAGTTGTAATCAGGGAAATTGAGCAAAAAGCAAAAAGCCATTCAAGCTGGGCGTGGTGGCACACACCTTTAATCCCAACAGTTGAGAGGCAGAGGTAGGAGAATCACTATGAGTTTGAGGCCACCCTGAGACTACATAGTGAATTCCAGGTCAGCTGGGCTAGAGTAAGACCCTACCTCAAAATAATAAACAAATGACTGAATGAAAGAAAGAAAAAGAAAAAGGAGAGGCAGAAGGAAGGAAAGAAAGAAGGAAAGAAGGGAGGGGGAGGGAGGAGAAAGGAAAGAATGGAAGAAAATAGAAAAAAAGAGACATTCAAATTAGTAAGGAAATGATATATGAATGGCATCTTATATAAAAGGCAGGCCAAGAAATCTACTGGAATTGAACCATGAATTCAGCTAGGTCACAGAATGAATCAATAAGCAAAAATCAATCACCTGGATGTCTGTACAATATCAATAATTGATGTTTCAAGAAAAGGAAACAATATTCCATTTATAAGCATATCACAAAAATATAAGAAAAATATGGGCTGGAGAGATGGCTGAGCGGTTAAGTGCTTGCCTGTGAAGCCTAAGAATCATGGTTCGAGGCTCAATTCCCCAGGACCCACGTTAGCCAGATGCACAAAGAGGCGCACGTGTCTGGAGTTCATATGCAGTGGCTGGAGACCCTGGCGCTCCCATTCTCTCTCTCTTTCTCTCTCTGCCTTTCTTTCTGTGTCTGTCATTCTCAAATAAATAAATAAAAAATGAACAAAAAAAATTTTTTTAAGAAGTGACAGTTGAGTGTCCAGCATAAATGAGACATCTGGATCACACCCTTGAGGCCGGGGACCACTGTAGAAGAGGTGGTGGAGAGAACGTAAGAGCCAAGGAGGGGAGGAGTGCTGTGGGATACTGTCTTCCAGACACAAAGTGGCCATGACATTCAAGACCTCACAGCACCTGTCATTACCTGCACAAGACCTGCACAACACTGAGCTCATCACCATGCTGTCATGGATGATCAAGGAGGGGGGGAGGGAAAGAGGGGCTGGAGTGATTGCTCAGTGGTTAAGGCACTTACCTCATGTGGAGGTTTGATTCAGGTGTCCACCATAAACTTAGGTGCTCTGAATGCTAGGTTCCCAGCTGATGGAGATTTGGGAATTAACGCCGCCTGGAGGGAGTGTATTGTTGGGGGCAGGCTTATGGATGTTATAGCCAGTTTCCCCATGCCAGTGTTTGGCACACTCTCCTGTTGCTATTGTCCACCTTATGTTGGCCAGGGGTTGCTGTCCACCCTCTGCTCATGCCATTGTCTTCCCCTGCCATAGTGGAGCTTCCCCTCAAGCCTGTAAGCCAAAATAAAACTTTTTCCTACAAGCTGCTCTTAGTTGGGTGATTTCTACCAGCAATGGGAACCTGAATGCAACAGTAAAGTGGTACCGAGGAGTGGGATTGCTGCTAGACACCTGACTGTGTGGCTTTGGCCTTTTGGAACTGATTTTCAAGAGAAATGTGGAAGGATTTGAAACCTTGGCCTAAGAGATGCCTTGCAGTGCTGTAAGTACAGCTTGATGGACTATTCTGGTCAGAGCTGCAAGACCTGAATGCAGTAAGAAGTATGGACTGTGAGATTTGGCTTATGAGGGTGAAACGGAGCTTTGCTTGGACTGGGCTAGCAGTTTGTGTGAGAAGCTTGCTCTTATGCCCATGTCCTGAGAAGTTGTGTAGGGTTGCTTTACATAGAAATGAACTGGTGTGAGCAGAGGGATATGGCACAGAAAGAAAAATCTTTGAGTGAACTGTTGCCCATTCAGCTGCAACTGAGAGATTACAACCATTGAGACTGGGCCAGCTGACCTGCACTGGGGCAACAGGAAGAATGTAGACTCTTTTGAAGGGGCCTGAGTGCTCAAGGAGTGTCCTGTTCTTCAAAGTTTGCTTTATTCCCCCCCTGGCTTAACAAATTGCCACCCTATCTGTTATTGTGGAGTATAAGAAATGCAGGAAAGAGAGGGTCATTGAGTTTGCAACACAGTCTTGTGTTTTGGAAATGGTCATGGGCAATGTGAAGCAGGTTTGCTGGGTGCCTGCATGGAGACCCCATGGAGCCATGAGGATGGACTGTGGCTTGCAGTGGAGATGCCGGGCCCACGAAATGGCTGCCAAGGAGAGCTGCTGGCCCTGATGAAGTTTTCCAGGACTATGAATAGCCTAGCTGGAGGGGCGGAATTGGAAGTCCAGAGACTTGTTGCTGGTTAGAATTATCAGTCTTGGAAATTAGTCACTGGCTAGAGTTGTTGGACTTGAAGCCACAGAGTTTGATGTTTGCCCTGGTTGTTTTAAATCTTGTATTGGTTGAATATTTCTTATGCCTAATGCCATCTTTTTCAGTGTGAATGTTTATTCTGTGCCATTATGGGGTTTTTGAGGTTATTTTTTGGTATTACAGCTCAGTTAAAAGACATTGGACTAGGGGATGTATGAACATCATTGGACTTGATAAAAATTATGCAACTTTTAAAGTTAGATGAATGCATTGAATTTTACATCATGTATGGTTATCAGTTTATGGGGGCCAGGGGCAGAATGTGGTGGTTTGATTCAGGTGTCCTCCATAAACTTAGGTGTTCTGAATGCTAGGTTCCCAGCTGATGGAGATTTGGGAATTAATGCCTCCTGGAGGGAGTGTATTGTTGGGGGCAGGTTTATGGTTGTTAAAGCCAGTTTCCCCATGCCAGTGTTTGGCACACTCTCCTGTTGCTGTGGTCCACCTTATGTTGGCCAGAAGGTGATGTCCACCCTCTACTCACGCCATCGTTTCCCCTGCTATCATGGAGCTTCCCCTCGAGCCTGTAAGCCAAAGTAAATCTCTTTTTCCCAGAAGCTGCTCTTGGTTGGGTGACTTCTACCAGCAATGCAAACCGGACTGCAACACCTGGGAAGCCTAACAACCCAGGTTCAATTCCCAGTACCCACCTAAAGCCAGATACATGAAGTGGTACTGGAGTTTATTTGCAGCAGCTAGATGCACTGGCACATCCATTCTCTCTATCCATCTCTCTTCTCTCTATTTTTCTCTGCTTACAAATACTCTTTTTTTTTCAAGGTAGGGTCTCATTCTAGCCCAGGCTGACCTGGAATTCACTATGTAGTCTCAGGGTGGCCTCAAACTCACAGCAATCCACCTACCTCTGCCTTCCAGGTACTGGGATTAAAGGCGTGCACCACCAATGCCTTGCTTACAAATATTTTTTTTTAAGTGACATCTAAACAGAAGAGGGACTAATTGGAAAGAAGAACAGATTCAGTAGAGGGGGAAAGAGGAGATGGGGGGGACAAAGAAGGGTGGTGAGGGGTATATGTTCTTGGGGAAGTTACCTTGTATATATGTATGGAGGTTTTCAATACATTTTTAAAAATATAAATAAGTGGGGGAAAAGGGCTTAGGATATAACTCAGTGACAGTACACTTGTCTAACATGCTCAAGGCCCTGAATTCAGTCCTTACTTAGTGTTACAAAAATAAAATCTGTATGTTGAAAATAAAAAGACAAGCCAGGCATGGTGGTGCAACCGGAGTAGGAGGAAGGCTGTGAGTTTGGGGTCACCTTGAGACGACATAGTGAATTTCAGGTCAGCCTGGGAAAGAGCGAGATCCTACTTAGAAAAGACAACAACCACAAAAATCACCCAAGCAGAAAAGAGTCAGTGAATCTGAATAGACATTTCTCACAAGCATATTTACAAGGGCCAATAAACACATGGAAATCGGCACCATTAACTGTCAGGGAGATGCACTAGGATCCATAATTTAAAAAAAAAAGTAATAAATGTTGATGAGGATGAGAATAAGAAATTGGAACCTTTTGGGAAATATAAAATGGTTCAGCTGTTTGTGAACACAGTGTGGCAGTTTCAAAGAGCTAAACATATAATGACTACAAAATCTAGCAATTTCTCTCCTCCATATTTATCCAAGAGAAATTAAAACATAATTCCACAAAAACTTGCACATAAATTTTCATGGCAGCAGATTAACAGCCAACCTGAAAAATCCATCAATTGATGAATGAATAAAGAAGATACAACAGCTAGGTGTGGAGGCGCACGCCTTTAATCCCAGCACTTGGGAGGCAGAGGTAGATGGATCGCCGTGAATTCAAGGCTACCCTGAGACTACATAGTGAATTCCAGGTCAGCCTGGACTAGTGAGATCCTACCTTGAAAAAAAAAAAAGAAAAGGAATGAAATACTGATAACATTGTACCCTTCCTAAGTGGAAGAAATCAGTCACAGAAAACCACATATCATGATTCCATTTATATGAAATGTCCAGAAGAGGTAAATCTATTTAAGTAAAAAGTAGATACATGGGGGCTAGAGACATGGTTCAGCAGTTAAGATCCTCACCTGCAAAGCCTAACAACCTGGGTTCAAGTCCCCAGTATCCACATAAAGCCAGATGCACAAAGTGGCTCATTCATCTGGAATTCATTTGCAGTGACTAGAGGCCATGGTGTGCCCATTCTCTCTCTCTCCTTGTAAATAAATAAAAATAGTAAAAAAATTGTCTTACAAAAGTAGATTCAGCCAGGCATGGTGGTGCACACCTTTAATCCCAGCACTCGGGAGGCAGAGGTAGGAGGATCACCGTGAGTTCAAGGCCACCCTGAGACTACATAGTTAATTCCAGGTCAGCCTGGACCAGAGTGAGACCCTACCTCAAAAAAAAAAAAACAAAAAAGTATTTCAATGAGTAAATCATATAAAGTGCACCTCAGATGAGCTGTTTCAATACTACCAACAAAAAAAGACCAGGGTGTTCCAAGCAGAAGGAACTGCGTTGTAGAAAGTTTGGGCCATCGACCCAAGTTGTTAGCAGTGACAGGAGTTCAGAGAAAAATATGAATATCCAAAATGATGCTAGAAGATAGGGACAAGGGCTAACTCAGAAAGGGCTGTGTGGCTTAGAGGTTAAGGCACTTGCCTGTGAAACCTAAGGACCCAAGTTTGATTCCTCAGTACCCATGTAAGCCAGATAGATGCACAAGGTGGCACACACATCTGGAGTCCATTTGCAGTAGGTGGAGGCCCTGCTATGCCCATTCTCTATCTGCTTCTCTCCACACAAATAAATACTTTTTAAAATTCTTTCTTTAGGGCTGGAGGTATGGCTTAGCGGTTAAGGCACATGCCTGCAAAGCCTAAGGACCCAGGTTCGATTCTCCAGGTCCCACATAAGCCAGATGCACATGGTGGCACATGCACCTGAAGTTCATTTGCAGTGGCTAGAGGCCCTGGCATGCCCATTCTCTCTCTCTTTCTCTCTCTCTCTCCCTCCTTCTCTTTGTCTATAATAAATAAATAAATAATAAAATGTTTTTTAAAAATCTTCTTTAAAAAACAAAAGGACTGTGCATGTTGAACTCAAGGGCTGGTACTCAGTCCCTGAAGAAGAAAAATGTCTGAGTGACTTCTGTTGCAAGTGGAAACAGATTCATGTGATATAGAAATATAGCTGGTCCCAATGGAGAGAATAAATTGGATGGGACACAGAGGCGGAGATAATTTGCAGAAAGCAGGCAAGTGGGATATCAAAAAGGTATTTTGGAGAAAGAATCAATAGGACATTGGCTTAGGGGAAGTAACTTGACCTGACCCTAGATTAGCAGCCTCTGTCGACATAGTATAGAAAAGCTCTTCCTTTCACAGGGCCCAACTAATTATTCCTATTTCCAAGTCCTCACACATTCACTTCAGGACTACTCCAGACGGTGCTCTATGGACAGCATCCAAGACTCTTCCTACAGCTGGCATCCTCTGGGGCATAGGACCAGCTCTGGATATGCCTGATTTTCAACCTTTACCATCTAAAATGTTTAAATGCTAATACCTTCATATGTTATGTTTTAGCTTCAGAAGCAGAGACATTAAAACTTTTTTCTAAAGTAAATTGGAGAAAAAGAAATGACGGATTCAGTGCTAGAAATTGAGTAGCTAAGCAGTGTTTAAAAATATTTTTTTTCTAAACCCCACAGAAACATTTACACAACAAAAACAGAGGTCTAGAAAAAAAAAATTCCTACCCAGAATGAGGGGAAAAAAAATATATATGGAAAAAAAAAAAAAAAAGGACTTCAGCCAAACCAAGTGGTCCAATATAGAACAACCGTTGTGTGGAAAATTATTTTAACAGTGGCATGGATAGTCCCAGCCAGCTGGGTAGCAATTTCTCCAGTCTTCAAGGGGAGATTTTTATTTCTCTGGGAACGTATTGATGAAGTCCTCTCCACCTGGAGGGGTGCCAGCAGCCCCTGGGCAGGACAGCAAGAACTTTAATGAAGGAGTGCCCACACTCTACCTCTGCCTTTCCTGCCTGAGGCCCCAGCCTTCCAGAAAGCAAGCTCAGCGAGCCCTGAGCTCTCCCAGTCAAGGGGCCCTGGCTCCCTCTCAATATGGAAACAGGAGCAAACGGCCCTGTCACCAGGAATTGTCCTTAAGAGACCTACCTTCCACGTTGGAGACGAAGCCAAGGCTCCGCTTGAGGTCGGCGCAGATGGAGTGGAGGCACCACCGGAATTTCGCATCGCAGCGGTACTTATTGGCGCCACAGGTGTCGTAGCAGATGTCCAGCTGATTGCAGCATTTGGTCATGGCTGGGATGCCCAAGTCCATCTATAAAGGGATGGAGGAGAGCGCCACGTTTACACCAAAGACCCGAGGCAACCCCTGGCCTTCCTCAAACTCTGGCACACCAGACCCATTCAGAAAACGCCAAGGACTGAGAAGAAACTTGTTACTGGACACTGTTGAATGTTATTTGGTTATTAATGTAATAAGTGGCTGACCCACTTTCCATCTTTCTCTCTTCAAATCCACAGTGTAGCTATGGATGAAGACAGAGAGACCAGAAGGGAAGTCCGAGGAAGTCCACACTCAACTAAATCTCAGCACTTGGTCTTAGACTCTGAGTAGAGGGTCCTACTGCTAAGTAGCATAAAAACGTCAGCCTTAGCCAGGCGTGGTGGCAGAGTTAGGAGGATGGCTGTGAATTCCAGGCAACTCTGAGACTACATAGTGATTTTCCAGGTCAGCCTGGGCTAGAGCAAGTCCTTACCTCAAAAAAAAAAAAAAAAAAAAAACCAACAGCTTGAGAGATGGCTCAATGGTTAAGGCACTTGCCTGCAAAGCCTAAGGATCCAGGTTCGATTCTCCAGGACCCATGTAAGCCAGATGCACATGGTGGCACATGCATCTGGAGTTTGTTTGCAGTGGCTGGAGGCCCTGGCACACCTATTCTCTCTCTCTCTCTCTCTCTCTCTGTCTCTCTCTCTGTCTCTCTCTCTGTCTCTCTCTCTGTCTCAAATAAATAAAATGTTGAAAATTATAACTTTAAAAAAATAAATAAACAAAAGAAATCATCAGAACATCATTGGTGTTTATCAAGCACCCATCTACTGTAGCACCATTTTAAGATTTGTGTGAGTTGGGGAGATGAATGGGGTGCAGAACACACAGCACTTGACCACAGGAGACCAAGTTCAGACCACAATACTGTGTGTACCAAGCACCCTCAAACAGCTGTAAGTGTTGTGGCATAAATGAGTCAGGTCAGAGAATACTGCGTACGAGGTACAGGGTTATGAAACAGGAACTGGGGAGCCGAAATAAGACTGAGCCCATTATGAGACAAGATGTAGACAAGGGACAGGGGAGAAAGGAAATGAGAAGATCATCTGTAAGTCAATTTGTTTAGTGTTTCAAAGGTCTTAATAGGGAAATAGATGCACGTGCATATGTGGTGTAAGTGTGTATGTGTATATTAAATGTTTGGGGGGGGCGCTCAGTGATGGAGCGCTTTGCTCGAGGCACCGAGTTTGATCCTCAGCCCTGTAAAGCAAACGAAGCATTCTGATGAGGCATATGGGCAAACTGATGCATGGTCTAAAGTTTCCAGGCAGCTGTGTAGTGTTGATAAGGAATCTTGAGCAAGGAAGGGATGGTATGCAGGGGGTGGAGTCATGGTCTGTGGTGTGGAAGGTGAGTGAGCACAGGGTGGTCTAGGGGAAGTAGAACATGTTAGCATCCTTTGTGGGTTTTTTTTTTTTAATTTATTTATTTGAGAGCGACAGACACAGAGAGAAAGACAGATAGAGGGACAGAGAGAGAATGGGCGTGCCAGGGCTTCCAGCCTCTGCAAACGAACTCTAGACGCGTGCGCCCCCTTGTGCATCTGGCTAACGTGGGTCCTGGGGAACCGAGCCTCAAACCGGGGTCCTTAGGCTTCACAGGCAAGCGCTTAACCGCTAAGCCATCTCTCCAGCTCTGTTTTTTTGTTTTTTTTTTTCTCATGACTTAGACTTGGTTTTTGGTTGTTGTGGTTTTTGTGAGACAGGATCTTATGTGACCCAAACCTGTAATGTAGCCGACACTGGCCTTGACCGCCTAGTCCTCCTGCCTCCACACCTGGCTTGGGTGACTTGCACTTGGATGGGAGACGTGGGGTTCCAGGCGTGGGGGAGGGCGGGCCGCCAGCGACTACACATCCTTTCTCCCTGAGTGTCTTTACGCCTTCTCTACTTGAACTTTTGTTTCAAAGCCAACAGAAATAAAACATGGCCTTTCACAGTTTAACGTGTTCTTTTAAGCCTGAATACATCTCATTAAGAGATGGTCCAACTCATTAGATGAGGCACAGATCTGGGAATGAAAACTCTGGGTAAATTCTCACTGATGAGGCCTAAAGTAAAGGCTTTTGCCTAGCATTGCCTCCCTTCCCTCCCCCCCCCCACCCGCAACTAAAATTGCATCAAGATACAGACAGCTGCCAATTATATTGGATTGAGTTCACATATGACATCCCTCTAGCTACATTTTACATGAAATATCCTTTTTGGGGGAGAAGGGGGTTTTTGAGAGAGAGAGAGAGAGAGAGAGAGAGAGAGAGAGAGAGATTGAGAATGGGCACGCCAGGGCTTCCAGCCACTGCAAACGAACTCCAGACGCGTGCGCCCCCTTGTGCATCTGGCCGACGTGGGACCTGGGAAACCAAGCCTCGAACCGGGGTCCTTAGGCTTCACAGGCAAGCGCTTAACTGCTAAGCCATCTCTCCAGCCCTTTTTTTGGTTTTTTGAGGTACAGTCTCACTCTAAACCAGGCTGACCTGGAATTCACTATGTAATCTCTCAGAGTGGCCTCAAACTCACAGTGATCCTCCTACCTCTGCCTCCCCAGTGCTGGGATTAAAGGTGTGCGCCACCACGCCCAGCTTGAAACATCTTTTATAAAGTAAAGAAGGTCAGGGCTGGGAAGATGGTTCTGCAGTTACATGTACTTGCTTGCAAAGCCTGCTGGCCAGGGTTGACGTCCCCATTGCCCAAGTGAAGCCAGATGCACAAAGTGGCACATGCATCTGGAGTTCGTTTGCAGCAGCAAGAGACCCTTGTCATCCATACTCTTTCTTTTTTTCTTCCTTCCTTCCTCTCTCTCTCAAATAGTAAAAATATTTAAAACTAAATAAGTAAAGTGAAGAGAAGGTCAAAAGGCTTCCAGGAAAGCTTAAAGGAAGTTAATTCTTTGCTTACTTCTAAGTGAGGCTGACAGTTCAAGAAAGGGTCTGTGGAATGCTAACAGATGTTTACCCAGCATACTCCAAACATAGCTGATTTGATGCCTTTAGCAGGAAATGAGCAGCTTGGGAAGGTCAAACGATGAGCTCCACTGCTCAGTACCAGCCCAACACTGGGGTGAGTCAGTAATTTAACTTAAATAAGCCAACCCTGTCAGATCTACTTCAAATTATGTCTTGATGCCCTGAGTCTTGGCAGATGTGAGTATTCGGTGATTTCAAAGTTTGGATGATTTCCTACCAGAGGCTTTTCTGAGGGAAAGCTGTCTTTGAGAGAAAGAAATCAAATCTTTTATTTGGAAATTCTCTCCTTTCCCCCCAGATCTAACTCAAGATACCTAATTACATTCCATTAAGTGACCACCTCCAGCAGCACTAACTCTTGGATTACCTTAGCGAAAACCCATCAACCAAAACATAATACCAGCAGTACATACACTTCCTGGTACCTTGAGACCCAGGAAATAGGAGCTGCAGCCGTTGGGCTCCTGAGGTTTGTAGCCAGGTCTGGGCATCGGTGCCTTTCCTAGCAGGAGGAAGAAAGAAAAGAAAAGAAAGAAGAGATATTTAGTAGCCAAACATTTGGGAATGTTCATCAAATAAAAATCTCCCAGATGCGTAGTCCATTTTTCCTTTAAGAGTCACTGCTCCAGGTTGAGAAGATAAAGATTAGGTGAAGTTCTTGCCTCAGAAACATGAGGAACTGAGTTTGATCCCCAGAATTCACAAAAAAAAAAAAAGAAAAAGAAAGAAAAGCCATGCATGGTGGCACTTGTAATCCCAGCAATAGGGGCAGAGGGACAGGTAGATTCCCTGGCGTTTATTTCCAGCCAGTCTAGCTTAACTAGTGAGAGACTCTGAAAAAAGTTAAAAAATAAAATAAAATAAAATAAAATAAAATAAAATAAAAGCAGGCCAGGCATGGTGAGCACACACTTTTAATCCCAACACTGGGGAGGCAGAGGCACCATAGGTTCGAGGCCCCCTGAGACTACATAGTGAATTCCAGGTCAGCTTGGGCTCGAGTGAGACCCTACCTCAAACAACCAAACAAAAAATTTTTTTTAATAATTTATGTATTTATTTGAGAGAAAGAAAGAGGCAGATAAAAAGAGAATGGGCTCGCCAGGGTCTCCAGCCACCGTAAACGAACTCCAGACACATGTACCACCTTGTGCATCTGGCTGATGTGGGTCCTGGGTAAGCGAACCTGGTTCCTTTGGCTTTGCAGGCAAATGCCTTAACTATTAAACCATCCTTCCAGCGCCCCCCCCCCAAAAAAAATTTTTTTTAAAGGTGAATGGGGGCTAGGGCTGAGGATATAGCTCAGTTGGAAGTGTGCCTACCTAGCATGCACAAAGCCCTGGATTTGATCCCCAGCACTGCCAAAAAAAAGCCACTGCAAACGAACTCCAGATGCATGTACCATCTTGGCTTATATGGGTCCTGGGGAATTGAACTTGGTTCCTTTGGCTTTGCAGGCAAATGCCTTAACTGCTAAGCCATCTCTCCAGCTCATCAGGACAGTGAATTTGATGGAATGTTTCTCCTTATCCTGCTTGCAATATTCAGAAGACTTGAGTTTCAGCCATTTTTGGAAAACCTGCAGCCACTCACTATATAAAGATTTTCTTTGCCTCATTGTATTTAGTTTCTGTTTTCTCTTAAGCCTCTTATTTCTGAATGTTGAATCTTTTTTAATTATCCTGACCTTCACATATCTTAATCTTCCTGTCATATTTTCAATTTTGTTCTTTGTACTGAATTCTAGCAGGCTTCATTAATTTATTTTTCATTTCACTCGTTTGTTTTAGCATTGACTAATCTGCTACTTAATTGATCCACTAGGATTTTTCTTTCAATAATTATACTTTTCATATGAATTCTACTGGTTTCTTCTTTCAAATTTGTGTATTCATTTTTCTTTTTTAAATTTTTTGTTTATTTTTATTTATTTGAGAGCAACAGACACAGAGAGAGAGATAGAATGGGCACACCAGGGCCTCCAGCCACTGCAAAGAAACTCCAGACACATGTGCCCCCTTGTGCATCTGGCTTATGTGGGTCATGGGGAATCAAGTCTTGAACCGAGGTCCTTAGGCTTCACAGGCAAGTGATTAACTGCTAAGCCATTTCTCCAGCCCCGTGTATTCATTTTTCATTAATTTTTTTCTTTGAGGTAGGGTCTTGCTCCTGGAATTCACTATGTAGTCTCCGGGTGGCCCCAAACTCACAGCCCTCTTTCTACCTCGGCCTCCCCAGTGCTGGGATTAAAGGTATATACCACCATACCTGGCTACATTTGTTTTTTCAATTATGTTTTCTATTCATTTATTTAATAATTTCAAATATCTTTCTCATATTATGATCTCCAGTCCTTAGGCTGCCAATTCTCACTTTGTGTGGCTTTGATTTTAGAATGTTTATTTCAACGTGGTCTTTCCCTGGCCTTGAGCTCACAATACCTTGAACTCACTCAGACTTCTGACTCAGCCTCCTGAGTGCTGGGATTATAAACATGTGCCGCCACATCTGGCTAATACTCATGCTTTTTTGTTTTTTTTTTTTTTCGAGGTAGGGTCTCACTCTAGCTCAGGTTGGCCTGGAACTCACTCTGTAGTCCCAGGCTGGCCTTGAACTCACAGTGATCCTCTTACCTCTGTCTCCCAAGTGTTGGGATTAAAGGCGTGCACCACCATGTTGTCTTTCAAACTGAGGGATGACATTCCTGCCTACCCTGCGGATGATGAGGGTTACTTCCTTCTATTGAGTGTAACATTTAACGTTAACCACAGAAATCTGCTTAGGAATGAGGCTGGAAACAAACTCTACCTCCAAAAGAGGCTGTTAGAATATAGACAGTTGTATAGTTTAATGCGTTTTTTGTTTTGTTTTGTTTTGTTCTGCTTTTTGAGGTAGGGTCTCACTCTGGTCCATGCTGACCTGGAATTAACTATATAGTATCACAGTGGCCTCAAACTCACGGCAATCTTCCTACCTCTGCTTCCCGAGTGCTGGGATTAAAGGCGTGCACCACCATGCCCGGCTTTGTTTTGTTTTTTGAGGTAGGGTCTCAGTCTGGCCTAGGCTGACCTGGAATTTTCAGGGTGGCCTCGAACTCACAGCAATCCTCCTAACCTCTGCCTCCTGAGTGCTAGGATCAAAGGCATGCACTACCACACCTGGCTAAGTTTAGTACTTTAAGCGTAGGCATCATTCATGTGTCACATCCACAAATTGGTTTTGTTTTCTGTCTGGGGGTGGGAGTGAGGCTGGAGAGATGGCTCAGCGGCTATACAAGCATGAGGGCCAGAGGGAGCCTGAGACCACTGAGTTCGAGTCCCAGAGCCCATGTAAATAGCTGGGCATGGCCACACAGGCCTGCAACATCAGCCCCGAGGGAGAGAGAGACCAGAGAATCCGTAGGGCTCAGAACCACCAGAGCTCCAGAATCCGTGAATAGACAGTCTCAAAGAACCAGGCCGATGAACAATGGATGGAGACACCCAATGTTCTCTGGTCCCTGCATGTGCACATGGAGTGCCACATCTGACTTCACATGTGCATACACCACACACATGCACACAACACACCTGCTACACACATGCACATACGCAAAAAAATACGAAATGAAAAAAGGACAAAAGGAGGGAAGGAAAGAAGAAAGAAAAGAAAAGAAACACATTTTCAACCTCAGGCCACTGATAGGGTGCTGGGTAACAACTGGAGAGTCCCAGTTGGCAAATGGTGACTCAGCCCAGCCCACTGCCTTCTTTGGGTAACCTGCCAACTAAAAACAGGTTTTGGATTTTTAAATGAGGGAGGAAAAAGCCAAAACAAGAATGATATTTTATGATATGTGAAAAGTATATGAAATTCAAATTTTAGAGCCTATAAAGCAGTTTTATTGAAACACAGCCCCTCTCCTCATGCATTAGCTGTGGCTGCTTTCACAGGACAAAAAAGTCACAGAGTATTACAATCTCAAAATAAGGGTGGCTTTCTAATCAAGATGTAAAATTCAGAGGTCATAAAGAGACTGACAGATTTTATCTCATAAAATTTAAACCTTCTGAGTAAAGTGGAATGCTGTAAAAACACTGGAGAAACAAACAGGAAGGCGGCTGGGGGAGAGCTAACCATAAAACCCAGCAATTCCTCTTCCAGCCATGTATACTGAACTCTTGGCAAGCCTTTCTTCTCTCTCAATTCTGCCCCTGGAAGGGTCAGGAGAAACTTCTAGAACTTTATGGCCCAGGTCAGCAGACTATCTTCCGTGGTAAGTCCCTTCTCCTCACCCAGCTGGTTCCCTGGAGGTGCTGACGAAGGCATGGGCACTTGTCAGCCAGGATTTGCTTCCCAATACTCACATAAAGCCAAATGCACAGAGCAATACATGCATCTGAGGTTCATTTGTAGCAGTACGAGCCTGGAATGTCCATATTCTCTCTCTCCCCCTCTTTACTTACAAATAAATAAATGAATATTTTAAAAGATTGTTTTTTCCAGATAGGGCTTCACTTTAGTACAGGCTGACCTGGAATTCACTATAGCCCAGGCTAGGCTAGTTTTGACTCAAGTTCCTCCTGCCTCAGCCTCCCAAGTAGCTGGCATTATAGATGTGCAGTGCAGAGAGTATGTCTTAAAAAAACTTTAAAGACAATTTTTCCCTTACAACTAAACTGAAGGAGCTCACCTGGAGGTCTTTTTTATTAAAGTGTGATCGATTGAACAGCATTTACAGGATCCAGAAATTGCTTTCCTAACCTCCCCACACTGACCTTCCCATGGCAGAGAGCACTTAAACCAACTGTAATTGTTTCCAAGTACTTCTTCCAAAGCTGAGGGTGTGGGTCTGCCACTGGGATCATGGGAATTTTTCTTTTTTTTTTTTTTGCTTTATATTAAAAGACAACCAGAAGAACTCAGACGCCGTTAGCTTGTTTGCCGGACTCTTTCTCATATTATTCATAAAATTTGTGGGTACCTACCATGTTCCATACATACCACTAATCCTTTCATTTATTTTTTAAAAAATTATTTTATTTATTTATTTATTTGAGAATGACAAAGAAAGAGGCAGAAAATGAGCATGCCAGAGCCTCCAGCCATTGCAAATGAACTGCAGATGCATGTGCCCCCTTGTGTATCTGGCTTATGTGGGTCCTGGAGAGTCAAACCCGGGATCCTTAGGCTTTGCAAGCAAAAGCCTTAACCGCTAACCCATCTCTCCAGCCCTCATTTCATTTCTTTAATCGTCACGAGAACCTCGTGAGGTAGATAGATATCGTTTGTTTGTTTGTTTGTCTGTCTGTCTGTTTGTTTGAGGTAGGGTCTCACTCTAGCCCAGGCTGACCTGGAATTCACTATGTAGTCTCAGGGTGGCTTTGATCTCACGGCAATCCTCCCACCTCTGCCTCCTGAGTGCTGTGATTAAAGGTATGCACCACCACGCCTGGAAACATTCACTTTATATATCTATATTAGTTACTTTATCATGGCTGTGACAAAATGCCTGGCAGAAACAATTCGAGGGAGGAAGGGTTTATTGTTGGCTCATGTCTGAGGCTGCCGTCCATCGTGGTGAGCGAGGCACGGAGTCAGGAGCATGAGGTGGCTGGTCACATTGTGCCTGGAGTCAGGAAGCAGAGAGAAATGCCAGCTACTGCTCTGCTCCCTCGCTTTTTATTCAGTCCAGGACCCCAGCTCACCCATATTCAAGTGTCACCCATATTCAAGGTGAATCGCCCTTTCTCCGTTAAACCTCTCTAGACATGCCTCACAGACGCTCCCAGAGGTTTTGACTCTTGGGTAATTCTAAATCCTGTCAAGTTGGCAATCAACAGAAATCACTGTAATATCAAAATATGTATTGGTATCTTTAGATTTCACCTGGGAAGCTTAAAGATCTTAATGTCTGGGCCCAACCCACAGCGGTTCTGCCGTCAGGACTCTGAAAAGTCCTTAGGGTCTAACATGTGACCAAGGCAGTGCCGATTGCTTTACATAGTGGTAAGTGCCTGTCAGGTATAACATGATTTCTTTCCCTCCCACATTTCTTCCTTCCTTTCTCTCTTTTCTTTTTTACAAAATGTTAATTATTTTATTCACATGCACTCCAAGGCCTCCAGCCACTGCAAACAAACTGCAGCACTCTTTTCTTTATTTCTTTTTCTTTTTCTTTTCTTTTTTATTTTTATTTATTTTTTTTTTATTTTTCTTTGGTTTTTCAAGGTAGGGTCTCACTCTAGCCCAGGCTGACCTGGAATTCACTATGTGGTCTCAGGGTGGCCTTGAACTCACAGCGATCCTCCTACCTCTGCCTCCCATGTGCTGGATTAAAGACGTGCGCCACCACGCCTGGCCCCCGATAAAAAATATTTTTAAAGTGCAGATTCAGGGTCAGGAAGATGGTTAAGTGATTAAAGGGGATTTTCTTGCAAAGCCTCCTGGCCTTCAATCCCAGATACCCACGTAAAGCTAGGTGCAAAAAGTGGTACATGTATCTGGCATGTTAGCAGCAGCAAGAGACACTGGCATGCCCATGCACACATACATACACACACACACAAATACAAAAATAAATAATTTTTTTAGTGCAGTTTAATGGTACGACCACAGACCCACTGAGCCAGGATCTCTGTAATACAAAAGGAACTCTATGTTCTGAGCAAAGATTCTCAGGGAACCCTTGAACACACACCCCTTGATATCAGCTATGCTTTTTGTCAATGACTCAAGCTGAATCTTGTCACACTCAGGGCCCAATCCTTTTTTTTTTTTTTTTCTTATTTATTGAGCTACCTTATTTATTTATTTGTAAGGAGAGCAGGAGAATGAATATGACTGTGCCAGGGCCTCTAACCTCTGCAAACGAATTCCAAATACATGCACCACTTTACGCATCTGGCTCTACATGGATAGTGGGGAATCAAACCCAGGTTGTTAGGCTTTGCAGGCAAGCGCTTTAACCCCTGAGCAATCTCTCCAGCCCTCTAATCCTTTTCTGACAAGTGCCTCTTTTAAGTGTTGACATGAAAACTAATTGCTTTAAACCTAAGGAACGTGGAGGCAATGAAGACACGTTATTGTAGGTGCCAGGAGACACACCTGTACCTGCCCTAAGACAGAACAGAAGTTCTCTAAGAGCGACATCTTGGGACAGTGTGCACTTGTCATGACTGGGTGTTGTTATCTTCTGGAAGCATACAGGTCTTGATGTCTGGGTCTGTGCCACAGAGGTTCTGACTTCATTGATTTGGTATCAGGACTTTGAAAACCTCTCCAGGTGATTCCAATGTGTAGTCAAGGTAGAGAATCAGCGCTGTAAACAGCGGTAGGTATCTGTCAAGTATGTCTTTTTCTAGCTGACTGTTAAACTTTCCTCTGGCAAAAGGTGGAAGTGTGGTATAAAAGTATATCATGTGCATGTACGAAAATTGTCAATAAAATGTTTTTATTGCAAATTTTAAGGAAGTTTTTTTTTTTTTTTTTTTTTGGTTTTTTGAGTTAGGGTCTCATTCTAGTTCAGGCTAACCTGGAGTTCACTCTATAGTCTCAGATTGGCCTCGAACTCATAGGGATCCTCCTACCTCTGCCTCCCAAGTGCTGGGATTAAAGGCGTGTACCACCACGCCCTGGCTAAGGAAATTAAAAAATATGTATTTTGAGAGAGACAGAGTATGAGCGTACCAGGTCTTCCTGTCACTGCAAACAAACTCCAGACACATGTGCCATTCCCTGAATCTGGCTTTACAAGGGAATTGGGGAATTGAATCTGGGCCGCCAGTCTTTGCAAGCAAGAGCTTTTAAGCTCGAAGCGATCTCAATGGCCCTGAGGAGGTTTGCTTGTTTATTATTTCTTTGTTTTAGGCTGGTTGGTTTACTTCAACGTGGCCCCAGAACCAGGAGCAGTTGGGCCACCCCACGCACATGCAAATTATGTGGCCAGAACTACCAATCAGAAACACTAGCGATGGGGCAGCAATCTCTTTAAATATCACCCAGGTGGGTCAAAGCACCCAGAGAAGAGAAGCTGGTGCGCAAGGGCATGTCACATAGCAAAGTGTAAAGGAACAGTTAGGTGTGTGTTCAAAAGATTGCCTGATGCCCAGCGAGCCAGAGACGATGTTCGGTCCTCTTTGGGTTCGGCCTAGCCCACAGGATTCCAAAGGTAAAAATTACCTCCTAGTTTCCTAATGTGTTTTTTCCAGGCTCCTCCTTGAGCAGGTTCTGTCTGGTATGGAGGGAGGGGAGTTATTTGTCTTCCTGTTCCCTCTCTGTTGACTATCCCCAACCCCCTCCAGTTGCTACTGGAACCTTCCCTGTGGGGCCAGAGGCTCCCCAACCAAAACTGGCTGAAATCTTTAGATGCACTTTGCTAAAGAAGAAAGAGGGAGCCAGTTGTGGTAGCGCACGTTTTTTTTTAATCCCAGCACTTGGGAGGCAGACGGAGGAGGATCGCTGTGAGTTCGAGGCCACCCTGAGACTCCATAGTGAATTCCCAGGGTGAAACCCTACCTCAAAAAACAAAAACACAAGCACACAAAAGAAAAAAAAAAGAAGAAAGAGGGTTTGGTTTGTGATACTTTTTTTTGTGTCTTACTGTTAAATATTTGCTAAACCTTAGATATTAGTGAAAACACCTGTGTTGATTCAAAAAGCCTGGAGTTAACCCTTTCCTGCCTCAATTAGAACTAGGCCACAAGGCCACTGAAATTATCTAACCCACCCTGGACAATGGCTGAGGGGGTCCAGGATCGACCCTGTGAAGTTCTCGCTGTGAGATGCAGTGTCCTTCTGTCACTGTGGCCCCGTGTGGTCACTGCCTGCTGGGGAGCAATGGTTTAACCATTTTCTCCTGGCCACTCAGTGTGTAAGGAAGCCATCTTCCCTGTTCAGAATAGCGGCGGAGGGCTGAATCCAGTGGGTGTGCAGCTGTTTTGAGTCTGTGGAAATCTGGATTCTGTTTTGGAGTTCTATCTGTGTTTACAGAAAGTATTCCTTCAAGCATGTTTCCCAGCTGGGCTAAATTGACTTGCCTTTTTTTTGGTATTGTTGTTTTGTTTTGGTTTCCAAGGTAGGGTCTCGCTGTAGCTCAGGTTGACCTGGAATTCACTATGTACTCTAAGGGTGGCCTCGAACTCATGGCAATTCTCCTACCTCTGCCTCCCAAGTGCTGGGATTAAAGGCGTGCACCATGCCCAGCATTGACTTGCCATTTAAAAAAAAAATTTTTTTTTGTTTATTTTTATTTGACAGCAACAGAGAAAGGGACAGAGAAAGAGACAGAAAATGGGCGCACCAGGGCCTCCAGCCACTGCAAATGAACTCCAGATGCATGTGCCCCCTTGTGCATCTGGCTAACGTGGGTCCTGGAGAATCGAGCCTTAAGCTTCACAGGCAAACACTTAACCACTAAACCATTTCTCCAGCCCTGACTTGCCATTTTTATCTGTAATCCCATGACAGGACCATTGGATAAACTGAATGTGAGTGTGTGTGTTTTCAAAGGGCACTTGCAGAGCTGGAGTGCGGCATGCACTCAGTGTGCAAGGCCTGAGTTCAATCCCCACAGCCTTTAAAAACAAAGTTTCTCATCTGCACGTGAAATTACACCCAGCTGGCCTGACTGCTGGGCCCAGAGTGAAGGGGAAGAGGGGAGACCTGTTCCAGGCAAAACTCTTGGGCAAACAGGCACCAACCAGCTGGCTCTTCAGAACAGTCTTTGCAGCTCAGACAAGGCAGGCTTGGGTACCTCTGAGGACTAGCTGAGGGAAAGTGCTTGGGGCCCCTGGGGGGCAGCAGGTCTGTCCAGGGATGCCCTAGGCCAGCCCTGACTGGGGCAGCTGACACAGACTGCTCTCTTGGGAGAGTCAGTAAAGTGATGTCGTTCAGCCTCTTGTGGCAGGAAAAAGTGACTACCTTCTAGACTGAGCTCAGCTCTGGAGGACATTGTCCCACCTGGCAATCATTTTCTCTGGGTGATCAGTTTTGGCTTTCTCCCAGGAGCGCCTCAGGGGTCCCCATGTCCTCTCTTCCACCCGTGGCCTTTTCTTAAGCACTTTGCCTTCCCAAGAAAGTCGCAGATAGGGCTGGAGAGATGGCTTAGCGGTTAAACGCTTGTCCGTGAAGCCTAAGGACCCTGGTTCGAGGCTCGAGTCCCCAGGACCCACGTTAGCCAAATGTACAAGGTGGCACATGCATGCCCATTCCCCCTACCCCTCTCTCTCTCTCTCTCTGTCTGTTGCTCTCAAATAAATAAATAAAAATAAACAAGAAAGTGGCAGATGACCCTAGGAAAAGCTTCTGAGATAAAAGACAGTGGAGAGAAGGTTGAGTTTCAAATCACAAAGAATACTTAGGGGGTTGGAGGGATGGCTTAGCGGATAAGGAGCTTGCCTGCAAAGCCAAAGGACCCAGGTTCGACTCCCCAGGACCCACACGAGCCAGATGTACAAGGGGGTACACACATCTGGAGTTCCTTTGCAGTGGTTGGAGGCCCTGGCGCGCTCCCCCTCTCCCTCTCTCCATCTCTCTCTCTCTCTCTCTCTCTCTCTCCCTCCCTCCCCCTCCCTCCCCCTGCCTCCCCCTGCCTCCGCCTCCCCCTGCCTCCCCCTCCCCCTCCCCCTCCCCCTCCCCCTCCGCCTCCCCCTCCCTCTCCCCGTCCCCCTCCCTCTCCCCCTCCCCCTCCCTCTCCCCCTCCCTCTCCCCGTCCCCCTCCCTCTCCCCCTCCCCCTCCCTCTCCCCCTCCCTCTCCCCCTCCCTCTCCCCCTCCCTCTCCCCCTCCCTCCCTCCCTCCCTCCCTCCTCCCCTATTTCTGTATCTCTCTCTCTACCCGCCTATTTCTTTCTCTCGTTCTCCCTCTCTCTCCCTCCCTCCCCCCCTCTCTCTCTCAAATAGAGAAATGAAAATAAAGTATTTAAAAAAGAATACTTAGATCCCATATATTTCACTGTGCATTTATATTTATATTTATATTTGGACTTGAAATATCATTGGGCCTCTTGTGTTTTTGATTGCTAAACCTGGCAAGCCAGCCTAGTGGTGTGGCATAACAAGAAGACAGTTCACGCCAGATGGCAGGTAGCCTCGTGGGGCTTCCCGTGGGTCCGCTGAGAAAGTTCTTACAGCCAAAGAAACCGGCCCCCCGACCCCCCTAGCACTCACCGTACCGGCACCGGTACTGACACAGGCCGTTCTTCCCTCCCAGCAGTTCCAGAAAGGAATCGAAGTAGCTGTTGACGGACTCGAAGCTGCCCCGGAGTTGCCGGAGGCCCCAGTCGGAGTAGGACTCCTCGGCTTTGGGGCTGGGGTCGCTCTGAGCCAGGCCAGCCCCCAGACCCAGGCACACCACCAAGACGCCGGCAGGCAGCTGCATCCTGCACGCCCAGGTAGGAGCTGCGTGTTCCCCCCGCCGCCTCCCCCAGCCAGGGCCCCAGGAAACCTGGGGACACAGCGCGCAGGCGGGGCGTCAAGCAGGACCAGGCCGGGAATATCGGAAACACCCAGCCTGTGTTCCCCACAGGTGGACTTTAAACGCAGCCATGGAGGCTGGGACCAGATCTGGGAGATTAGAAAGGGGCAAAGGTGAAACCGTGGGAGGGCCTGTCTGCGACATTGGCCCAAGAGGGGACTTCCCAGTGGATCCCCGCTGGCTGCCAGGGGGGATGCTGGTGCGCTCTGGGGTGGGAAGAGGGGGGATGAAAGAACCCCTGAGAGTCTGTGTGCCTCCCCGCCCCAGCTTGTGAATCAGTTCGGCTGCTCAGGGTGAACTTGGAGACTCCCAACATCCCAGGCAACACCCTTGAGCCAGTGCCCTACACCTGTCTCTGGGGAAGCTCAGGAGGCTGTGTACCCAGCCCCGGCAGCCAGAACAGGGTTCACCCACCGACAGGTTGTCAGAGCCCAAGGCTCAGGTGTGCCCTGGAGGGAGTCGAGTTTTGAGGCCTGTGCTTCCGAAGGAGTTAAGTTTTGGGGTCCAGTGTCCACAGGGGACCCTCCTTGGATCTTCATGGGTCTTAAGTCCTCCACTCTCTCCCTGCTCCCACCGTTCCAGGGGCTGGGATATTTCTGCCTCCATCTGTTGACTCTCAGCTGTCTTAGCTCCTAAGATCCAGAGCCCTACAGGGGGCCCAAGAACGGTTCCAGGGGCACAGTTCTGGTTCTCTCTCTCTCTCTCTCTCTCTCTCCCTCTCTCGAATTAGTTTAAAGCTCAGGAATTTGTGAGAACAACTATTTGAGATTTTAGGATTTACGGTTGCTCAGTGAGATCCAGTACTGTCGCGTCATGCTCGGTTTATAGGTTTTGCTCTTGGTCATGGGAAGGGAAGAGATGCCATCTATAAAGTCACCAGTCCGGAAAAATGGCTCCACCATGGAGCAGACAAACTGTTCAGTTTCTTTCTTAAATGCCAGGAAAGGTCCCCAGGAAATAATGAGTTCAATTCCTCCAAGTTAGATAAGAAATGTGTTTGCCTAAAAGTCTTAGACCCAGGAAGGGTTGTGGTCCAAAAATACTCAGATGCGATTACTGTGTCAATTAAAAAGCAAGAATGGGAGCTGGGGGATGATTCAGCTGCTGAAGGCACTTGTTTGAGAAGCCTGCTAGCTTGGGTTCAGTTCCCCAGTTCCCCACATAAAGCCAGATGCACACAGTGGCATATGCATCTGAAGATGATTTGCAGCAGCAAGAGGCTGTGGTATGCCAATAGTCTCATTCTCTCTCTCTCTCTCTCTCTCTCTCTCTCTCTCCCTCCCTCCCTCCCTCCCTCCCTCCCTCCCTCCCTCCCTCCCTCTCTCTCCTCTCTCTCTCTGACACACACACACACACAACAAATAATAAAGTAAAACTGGCAAAAAGCCACCCAACATTTTAAAGCATTTACACATTTTCAAATCCCTGTCTCTTTCTCTCTCTTACACACACACTCATGTCAATTCTATGAAGTGGGGACATATCATTTGAAAGGTGAGAAATCAAGACACAGAGGTTAAATGACTTGGGTAAAACCAGGCAGGCTCTCAGGGGGAAGACTGGGGCCAGTGCCAGCTATATAATTTGTGAGGTCCAGCAAAAACAAAAATGCAGAGCTATTTCTCAAACAGCAAGGAAAGCTGGGATATAGCTTGGTGGTCAGTCACTGGTGATCAGTCTAGTATGTACAAGGTACTGGGCTTAATTTGGGGCTACTGTTAAAGATTCAAGTATAAAGTATTTTCCCCCTAAAAAATGTCTCAATATTGGGCTTGGAGAGATGGCTTAGCCATTAAGGCACTTGCCTGCAAAGCCTAAGGACCCGTGTTCTACTTTCCAGATCCCATGTAAGCCAGATTCACAAAGGTGAGGCAAGCACTAGGTGGTGCAAGAGTCTGGAGTTCGATTAGTGAGTGCCTGGCATGCCAGTTCTCTCTCTCTCTCAAACAAAAAACCAAGAGGGCTGGGGGGATGGCTTAGCAGTTAAGACATTTGCCTACAAAGCCAAAGGACCCAGGTTTGATTCCCCAGGACCCACGTTAGCCAGATGCACAAGGGGGGGCACCTGTGTCTGGAGTTCGATTGCAGTGATTGGAGGCCCTGGTATGCCCATTCTCTCTCTCTTTCTATGTCAAACAAATAAATAAAAATAAAATATTTAAAATAATTTAAGTCTCAATATTTATAAGATATATTGATGCCAGTGATGCATGAGTAATAATCCAAGGAAATTAAAACTATGGCGTGTGGGCTGGAGAAATGGGTCAGCAGTTAAGGCCCTGGCCTGCAAAGCCTAAGAACTCGTGTCTGAATCTCCAGGTCCCATGTAAGCAGATACAGTGACACAAGTGTGCAATGTTGCACATGTGCACAAGGGGGTGCACACGTCTGAAGTTCTTTTGCAGCCGCTGAAGGCTCTAGCTCACCCTCTCCCTCCCTCTCTGCTTCTCTCTCTCTCTCTCTCAAATTTTAAAAAACTATAACATGCAAAAAAATATTTATTCATAATACTTTATTAATATGTGATGACTTATTTGATCATATGATTTTGACTTTTCAGAAAATTCATTTATTAGGTTGCCAAAGTTTATACTTTTAACTACTTCAGTTTCAATCAATATTAATGAAAGTAATTTCAGTTTCTCTTGGCAAACACAAGATGGCAAGTAATATTAGCATTCTAAAAGTTTAATTTTGAAGCCAGGCATGATGGCACAAGCCTTTAATCCCAGCACTCGGGAGGCAGAGGTAGGAGGATCGCCATGGGTTCAAGGCCACCCTAAAACCACATAGTGAATTCTGGGTCAGCCTAGACTAGAGTGAAACCCTACCTCAAAAAAATGAGAACAGGTGCACCAAGGCCCCCTTACTGCTGCAAATGAACTCCAGATGCATGTGCTACTTTGTGCATCTGGTTTTAAATGGGTGGCCGGGGAATCTAACTTGGGCTGGAAGGTTTTGCAAGCAAATGCCTTTAACTACTGAGACATTTCCCCAGCCCTGTAGTTTTAAAATATTTTTATTTATTCATTTATTTGACAGACAAAGAGGGAGAGAGAGTGAGAGAATGGACACTCCAGGGCATCCAACCACTGCAAACGAATTCCAGATGCATGTGCTACCATGTGCATCTGGCTTATGTGGGGCCTGGAGAATCAAACCTGGGTTCTTAGGCTTTGCTGGCATGCACCTTAACTACTAAGCTCTCTCTCCAGCCCTCTACCTCCTATCTCCTAGTACCCACATATAAGCCAGGGGCATATGCTAGCACAGATATCTGGAACTCGACTGCAATGGCTAGAGGCCCTGGCATACCCATTCTCTCTCTCAGATAAAATACTTTTTAAAAAAGAGAATGCAGGGCTGGAGAGATGGCTTAGCGGTTAGGCGCTTGCCTGTGAAGCCTAAGGACCCCAGTTCGAGGCTCGGTTCCCCAGGTCCCACATTAGCCAGATGCACAAGGGGGCGCACGCGTCTGGAGTTCGTTTGCAGAGGCTGGAAGCCCTGGCGCGCCCAATCTCTCTCTCTCCCTCTATCTGTCTTTCTCTCTGTGTCTGTCGCTCTCAAATAAATAAATTTAAAAAAAAAAAAGAATGCAGAGCTGGAGAGATGGCTTAGCAGTTAAGCACTTGCCTATGAAGCCTAAGGACCCTGGTTTGAGGCTAGATATCTCAGTACCCATATAAGCCAGATGTACAAGGTGGCACATGTGTCTGGAGTTCGTCTACAGTGGCTGAAGGCCCTGGTGCACCCATTCTCTATCCATCTGCCTCTTTCTCTGTCTGTTGCTCTCAAATAAATAAAACTTTTTTTAAAAAGAGAATGCAATAGCTAGGTCATTCCTGGAAATTGGTGTTCTAGATAACTCCTACCCTTCCCATAGCTGTTATTTTCTTTCTGTCTTTTGTGATGGGTCCTGAGTCATGGGGGAGAGGAGTGATATAGATGTCTCATTTATAGATGAGCATTCGACTGCCACTTATTCTCATCACTTTTGAGCAGTTACGAGCTTATGGAATGACTGCTGCCCACTGCAAAAAGAAGCTGCGCTAGTCAAAGTTGGCAGGTGCAATCTGAAGGCATGGCCATGGTTATTTAGAAAGTTATTTGATGGCGCATCGTGTCCATTTAGCAAAATAACAATTTTCCCACTAGAACCTATGGGTGCCCCAGCCCAGGGCTTGTTACCTGGTATTATGAACTCAGTTAAGACTTGTTTCTGGGTAGCAGGCCTTCTAACCTGGTTTACAGAGGTTTGGTCACCCCCAGAGTAGACTTGCCACCATTACACCAGCGCATGCAACTTGCCTGGACTGTCAGGAGGCTTGCCCTCAGGGTAAGCAGCTGAGAAAGACCGTTGACCATTCTCCCCCAGCAGCCGCACAGCACCTTCCAGGACTATGAGGCTGGTCTATAGAAGCTTCCATCCCAATTCCAGCTTGCTTCTTTATGTCTTACAAGCAGAACATATAATGAAACTTCAGCAATAGGGTCTTACCATCCAGCTCTGGTGGGCAATCAGCAGCAGTGGCAATTGCCTGTATTATTTTGGAGGCCTTAGGGGCTACCCTGACCAAAGACTCAGAAAGAGGTAGCCCACCCCTGGCACTGGAAATTTCATTTAAAAACCCACAGCTTCTGGGAGCAATTTAATCCACCCATAAAGGGTCCCTTTGTTCAAAATGAACTTACCGTGTGACAATGTAACAGACTGCCTTCAGGCCTTTTTTTTCTCAATTTTTATTAACCTCTTCCATGATTATTAAAAAAATCTCATGGTAACACCCTCCCTCCCCCCACTTTCCCCTTTGAAATTCCATTCTCCATCATATCCCCTCCCTATCTCAATTAGTATCTGTTTTATTTTGATGTCATGATCTTTTCCTCCTATCATGATGGTCTTGTGTAGGTAGTGTCAGGCACTGTGAGGTCATGAATATCCAGGCCATTTTGTGTCTGGAGGGAGCACAGTGTAAGGAGTCCTACCCTTCCTTTGGCTCTTACATTCTTTCCACCACCTCTTCCTTATTAGACCCTGAGCCTTGGAAGGTGTGATAGAGATATTGCAGTACTGAGCACTCTGGTCACTTCTTTCCAGCACCATGATGCCTTCTGAGTCATTCCAAGGTCACTGCCATCTGAAAAGAGAAGATTCTCTACCAAACAGTGAGAGTAGCATTAATATAGGGTATGAATATTAAGAGAAGTGCTTACTGGGCAGTTTGATAAGCATAGTATATACATTTATCCAGACAACGGCAGACGTTACACCCGTAGGGCTCATGACTACCCCTGTTTTAAGTTTTCAGTATCAGGGATGTATTCCCTGGAGCAGGCCTCTCCAGTCCAATTAGAGGGCAGTTAGTTTCCACCATGATAGACTATTGCACCCATTGGCTCATTTGGCCTGGCTGGCCAAATATAAGGCTTGCAGTGTCCACTGTTGAGTATCTTCCTTGGTGATATCTCTTTCTCCCATTGAACTGTGTGGCTTCTTCCAGCTTTCTGTCAGCTGGTCTACATGGAGGAGGTTATCAGCTCAGTTCCATCAGGATTTCTCAGTGGCCTTGCAGCCCAAGTATGTGGAGTCTTCAGTAATACAGGCCTTTTTTAAAAAATTATTTTTGTTTGTTTTTATTTATTTGAGAGTTACAGAGAGAGAAAGGGGCAGTTAGAGAGAGAATGGGCACGCTAGGGCATCCAGCCACTGCAAATGAACTCCAGACGCATGTGCCCCCTTGTGCATCTGGCTAATGTGGGTCCTGGGGAATTGAACCTCGAACTGGGGTCCTTAGGCTTCACAGGCAAGCGCTTAACCACTAAGCCATCTCTCCAGACATTTTTATATATCACTTGTTTCGGTTTACTCCCCCCCCCAACACACACACACCCACCCATTCTCCCCCATTGCCCACCCACTTAAGCATTTCCATTCCCTTTCCCTTTCATGTCTCATGCGTTCTTTAACTCTTTCCTCTCCAGTTTTTTTCTTTCTTTCTTTTCTGAGGCAGGGTGTCCCTCTAGCCCAGGCTGACCTAGAACTCATTATGTAGTCCCAGTCTGGCCTTGAACTCATGGTGATCCTCCTACCTCTGCCTCCCGAGTGCTGGGATTAAAGACATGCACCACCACACCCAGCTAGCTTCTCCCCTCTTTGTGGAATACATGTGGTGTGGCACGTGTGTGTAGTATGTGTGCTGTGTGTATGGCCTATGCATATGTGTACGCAAATATATGTGGATATGGATGTGATGTCTTGATTGAGGTGTCTCCCATGAACCCGTGTGTTTGGAATGCTAGGTCCCCAGCTGGTAGCAATTCAGGAATTGAGCCTCCTGGAGGCAGTGTGTTGTTGGTGGTGCCCTTATGGATGTCATAGACAGTTTCCTCTTGCCAGTGTTTAGCACACTTTTCTGTTGCTGTTGTCCACCTGATGTTGGCCAGGAGGTGATGTCCACCCTCTGCTCATGCTGTCATTTTCCCGCGCTGCCATGGAGCTTCCCCTTGAGTCTGTAAGCCAAAATAAACCCTTTCCTCCCACATGCTGCTCTTGGTCAGGAGTTTTCTCCCAGCAACGTGAATCTGACCGCAACAGGGGAGCGCAGGGGAATACCATGTGACCGCCTCATCGCTTATCCCTGCTGCTTCCTTGAAATGGAACCCAGGGCTGCTGCTTTTCAGACTGGCTGAGCAGTTATTCCTAGGGAATCTCTTGTCTCTGCCCCCAACCACTGTATAGGACTGGGGTCACAGATGTGTTTTGGCCATGCCCAGCTTTAAATATATGTGTGTGTGTGTGTGTGTATGTGTATGTGTATGTGTATATGTATATGTATATGTATATGTGTATATGTATATGTGTATATATATGTATATGTGTATACGTATATGTGTGTATATATATACATATATTATATATATAATATATATTATATATATATTAGAGCTGGGTGTGGTGGTGAATGCCTTTAATCCCAGCACTTGGGAGGCAGAGGTAGGATTGCCTTGAGTTCAAGGCTACCCTGAGACTACATAGTGAATTCCAGGTCAGCCTGGATTATAGTGAGACTCTACTTCAAAAAAAAAATTTTTTTTAATTTAGTTATTTGAGAGAGAGATGGAAGATGGGTGCACCAGGGCCTCTAGTCACTGTAAATGAACTTCAGATGCATGTACCACCTTGTGCATCTGGCTTATGTGGGGACTGGAGAATCGAACCTGGGTCCTAAGGCATTCACAAGTAAATGCTTTAACTGCTAAGCGGTCTCTCCAGACCCAGCTTTTTTTTTTTCTTTTTTTTTTTTTCTTTTTTTAATGTGGTTGCTGTGGATTGAACTCAGACAGTCTCAAGCCTTCATGACTGCTTGGCAAGCACTCTTATCCACTGAACCTTTTGCCCAGCTACCACTCTCTTAAAACAGGGTGGGTGCGTGGTTGTGTGTGTGTTTATAGATGGTGCAGTGGTTCTGGAGACCAGATGAGAATATCAGCTGTCCTTCCTCTATTGTTCATTCAGATAGTTCCTTGAGAGGAAGTCTCTTTCTGGATGTAGAAATGCAGTTTTCATGAACACCAGCGATTCTCCAAATGATCCTGCTCCCCTTGGGACTGGAGTTTCCAATGCGCATGGCCACACCCAGCTGTCTGTGTGGGTCCTGAGGACTCAAACTCAAGCAATCTTAGGCCCTGTCCTGTCCTCATGTTTACAACAGCCATTCTTCCCCACCGAGCCATCTCCCCGGGTCTTGAAGCCTCTCATTCCCCCTCTTGGGGATTCCCTCCTCATTTCCAAAGCTCTGCGCACACCGTTCCCACATCAGCTGAGGAGCTAGTGTCTGCATAAGAGAGAGGACATGGCGTGTTGGTCTTTCTGGCCCTGGACTGCCTCAATAATACAATTTTTTGCACTTAAATCAGTTTTCCTGAGAATTTCCCAATATCCTTTTTCTTTTTCTCTGAACATAAGCTTGTGTATCATTTTCATTATCCACTCGTCAGCTGATAGACACCCAGGCTGATTCCATTCATTACCTTGCTGTTGTAAATAGCTGTCTTTATGGCCTGACACATGCTTGATTCTGGAGAACGTTCTATTATATTTGAGGGGAAAATGCATATTTCATAGTTGTTGGGTTGAGTGTCTGATTTATCTTCCATCTGGCCGTCTTGTGACTGAAAGACATTTACGTGTGACAGTTGGTACTGTGGAACCATTCCTTCCTTAAGGCCTGTATTTCTGAGCTCTGATGTTAGGTGCACATGATTATTATATTTATTTTTTATTTTTTAAATACTTTATTTAATTGAGAGAGAGGAAGAGAGAATGGGCACGGCAGCACCTCTAGCCACTGCAAACAAACTCCAGACACAAGTGCCCCTTGTGCATCTGGCTTACATGGGTCCTGGGGAACTGAACCAGGGTCCTTAGGCTTTGCAGGCAAATGCCTTAACAGCTAAGCTGTTTCCCCAGCCCTGTTTATTCTATTTTGAATTAAGGGATTTATTAATACATAGTGTTCTGTGTTTTGTTATCTTGGACTCATCTGATACAAGAATAGTGATCTCAACTCTTTGTAAGGCGAGCAGGAGATTTAAGAGATGTGGTGGTTTTACTATTTTATTTATTTGACAGAAAGAGGGAGGGAGAGAGAGACAGAATGGGCACGCCAGGGCCTCCAGCCACTGCAAACGAGTTCCAGACATACACGCCCCCTTGTGCATCTGGCTAACGTGGGTCCTGGGGAATAGAACCTGGGTCCTTTGGCTTTGCAAGCAAACACCTAACCACTAAGCCATCCCTCCATCCCTCAACTGTTTTGATTAGTGTTTGTATGCAATGTTTTCCTCAGTCCTTTTATCTTTCACCCATCTTTGTCCCTTATAGATGACATATACTGGGATTATGTCACTTTTAAGTCCAGTTTGCTAGTCTCTGTTTGTAAAAAAAAAAAAATTATTTATGCCAGGCGTAGTGGTACATGTCTTTAATCCCAGCATTTGGGAGGTCAAGGTAGGAGGATTCCTGTGAGTTTGAGGCCAGCATGGGACTACATAGTGGATCCCAACCTGGGCTACAGTGAGACCCTACCCTGAAAAACAAAACAAAACAAAACTTACTTTTTTGTGTGCATGTGTTATGTTCAAATGTGAAAGTACGGGCACATGCATGTCACAGTGTGTATGTGGAGGCCATACGATAACTCACCCTCCATTTCACTTAATGCGCAGTCTCTCATTGTTGACCACCCCTCTAGTCTCAAGATCCTGGGACATTCTCCTGTCTTCATCTCCCTGGAGATAGCCAAACATTGAACAAGTATGGGGCTCTTCTGAGAGAGAGGCACCCAGGAAGGAAGTGGCCCTGGCTGGAATACGATTCATCTGGACTCACCCTCCCCAATACTCAGCCTCAAATGCTGCTTTTGTTTGAGGTAGGGTCTCACTCGAGCCCAGGTTGATCTGGAATTCACTATGTAGTCATAGACTGGCCTCGAATTCGCAGCGTTCCTCCTTCCTCTGCCTCCCAAGTCCTGCTGCCTCAGGCTCCCGAGTGCGGGATTACAGGTGTGTGCTGCCTCCCCTGGCCCACACTAGAAAAAGCATAGCTTCTTGACAACTGAAATATTCAGTGGAAATAATGGTTCATATATATATATGTGTGTATATATATATATATATATATACACATATATATATATAAATGTTTTATTTATTAGAGGGCGGGGGTGAATAGAGAGTGAGAATGGGCACACCAGGGCCTCCACCCACTGCAAATGAACTCCAGATGCATGCACCACCTTGTGCATCTGGCTTTATACAGGTAGTAGAGAATCGAACCTGGGTCCTTATTCCTTAACCACTAAACAATCTCTCTAGCCCAAACAGTAGTCTTTTAAAAAAAAATTATTTTATTTTATTTTTATTTATTTGAGAGAGACAGGCAGACAGAAAGAATAGAGAGAGTAGATGGGCCAGAGCCTTCATCTGCTGCAAATGAACTCAGAATGAATGTGCCACCTTCTGCATCTGGCTTATGTGGGTACTGGGGAATTGAACCTTGGTCCTTTGGCTTTGCAGACAAGCACCTTAACTGCTAAGCCATCTCTCCAGTCCCCAACCAGTATATTTAAAACTAAAACAAACAAACTCCCAAGCCTCAACCCTTTCAGTTTGATTTAGGATTTTTTAAAATATTTTTAAATTTTAATATATTTTATTTATTTATTAGACAGAGAGCACGCGCACACAAAAATGGGCATGCCAGGGTCTCTAGCCACTGCAAACGAACTCCAGACACAAGAACCCACTTGTGCATCTGGCTTATGTGGGTCCTGGGGAATCGGACCAGAGTCCTTGAGCTTTGCAGGCAAACTCCTTAACCACTAAGCCATCTCTGCAGCCCCTGATTTAGGATTTTTTAAAAAATACATCTCGAATAACAGAATGGGCATCTAAATGCTTGACATTTGATCTGACTTCAATTTATAAATTTCAAAACAGAATTATATAAATAAAGATATATGTAACTATGCTCAATGTTTATAGCTTCCAGATTTTTACAACTGAAGATGGAAGTTATATCTGTAAATGTAGGAAGAGTTGGTGTTTTGTAACACAACTTTTTTAAAAATTTTTTTGTTTATTTTTATTTATTTGAGATTGACAGACAGAGAAAGAGAGAGAGAGAGAGAGAGAGAATGGGCACACCAGGGCCTCCAGCCATTGCAAACGAACTCCAGACACATGTGCCGCCTTGTACATCTGGCTTACATAGGTCCTGGGGAATGAAACCTGGGTTCTTTGCCTTTGCAGGCATGTGCCTTAACCGCTAAGCCACCTCTCCAGCCCCTAAAATTGTATTTTATATATAGGTTATGGGTCTGGAGAGATGGCAAGGCAGTTAAGGCATTGGTCTGCAAAGCCTAAGAACCCAGGTTTGACTCCCCAGTACCCATGTAAGCCAGATGACCATGGTGGTGCATGTGCCTGGAGTTCATTTGCAGTAGCTGGAGGCCCTGGTGTGCACCTATTCATTCATATCATAGTCAGTCTCTCTCTCTCTCTCTCTCTCTCTCTCTCTCTCTCTCTCTCTCTCTCTCTCATAAGTTTATATATATATATATCTCCTAGGGGCCAGCCTCAATGTGGTTATGGTATTTACTGTAAGGTCATGAAGGCCTCAGGGTATTCCTACCCACTCTGTGGCTCTTAAAATCTTTCTTCCCTTTCTTCTGCAGTGTTTTCTGAGCCGTGGCAGGCCTGTTGGCAGTCTGATTCAGTGTTAAGTTCTCTGTAGCCTCTGAATTTCTGCTTTAATGGATTTTCATTGATCATTGTATCTGTCACCACACCCTGGAGCTGGTTGTCAGGCTGGCAGTAAGACCAGTATTCATGTCAGTGCTTCCTCTGCAGTTTCTTCTGGGCCTCAACAAGATGTGGTGGAGGTGGCGGGTCTTGTGGTTGGCAGTCGGCTATCTTTTCATTTACTCGATGGACCTTGGTTCTCCTCCATTTTCTCTGTCATCTGTAAAATAAAATAAATTCTCCAACCAATAGTGAGAGCCACTTGGGTTAAAGGAGGTATGCAAAGTTAATTTTAGAGTCTTTTTGGTATGCAAGCCCACTGTTCTCCAGAGACAGGGGCTTCTCTCTGAAGTCTGAGTTTCCTAAGTATGGGATTCTGACTTACTTCTAGTGCCAGACATGAGTTCTCTCCTGTAATGGGGTGCTCAGGGTTCAGGAAAGTCCTTGGACCCTAAACCCTAAGTTTGCTTCTAATTTTAATCAAAGAATTTAAAAAAAGACTAAGAAGGATCATAAAATAGTTATTGAGGGAAGTACAGAGCCAAGGAAAGGCATCGATGTGGCTAGAAGATCCCATGTGGAGGGCCTGGGAAATCTGGGGAAAGAAAATAAGAAAAAAGAAAGTTCAAGGACCAGGTCAGCCTGAGATAGAGTGAGACCCTACCTTGAAAAGCAAAAAAAAAAAAAGGAAGTTCAAGGAGCAAGGAGCCCCTGCCATGCGGGGAGCTGGAGGGGGTAAAGAGCCCATGTGGAGAGTGACGGGCAGGGCCTCCCCTTGGCTGGCTGGGCTGGGTCAAGCCATGGGAAGAAGCAGCTGGAAGTTCCCACGTGGTCAGTCCTCGCCGGCTGGGCATCGGCTGCACATAGCCCTGGGAGGCTGCTGCTGGGTCTTGGAGCAAAGTACTTCCTCCCTGTGGCTGACTCACAGCTCACATCCCTTCCAGAGTGGTGCTGGGGTGGGAACCCAGGGCGTGAAATGCTGGGCGAGCTCCCCCACTGACCCCTTGGCTGGGGTGTTATAAAGTGTACCATCTCAGCTGCCTCACAAGGCTGGATCCTCACCCGGCTAGTGCTCAGCGCCTGGTCAGCCCCGTTCTGTCCTGGCGTCACGGCTACAGTCTGAGTGGACCTGGGGGATAGCTTTGCAATCTCAGCAGAACCTCAATTGACTTGTTTGTTAAAATCCAAATGCCAGTTTTTGTTCAGAAAATAGGTTGATTCATAACTGTTATAAAATTGTATTGCAGGGCTGGAGAGATGGCTTAGCATTTAAGGTGCTTGCCTGCAAACCCAAAGACTTTAGGTTCAGTTCCCCAGGACCCACGTAAGCCAGATGCATAAGATGGCACATGTGTCTGGAGTTCATTTGCAGTGGCTGGAGGTCCTGGTGCACCCAATGTCTCTCTATCTGCCCCCCTCTCTCTGTTTCTTTCTCTCCCTCTCGACTTAATTAAAAAAAAAAAAAAAAAAACTTTAGCCTGGTATGGTGGTACACACCTTTAATCCCAGCACTTGGCAGGCAGAGGTAGGTAGGAAGACTGCTGTGAGTTCGAGGCCACCCTGAAACTATGTAGTGAATTCCAGGTCAGCCTGGGCTAGAATGAGACCCTACCTCAAAAAACCAAAAAAAAAAAAAAAAAAAACCTCTTAAAAACTTGCATTGTGGAACCTTGCTCACTGAAATATTTTGATATATTTATTTTTATTTGCAAGTGCAGAGAGAAAAGAAAGAAAATGAATGAATGAGAATAGGCATGCCAGGGCCTCCAGCTGCTGCAAATGAACTCCAGATGCATGCACCACTGCTTCTGCTTTAAATGAGAAGTGGGGAGTCAAACCTGGGTTGTTAAGCTTTGCAGACAAGTGCCTTAACTGCTAAGCTCTCTAGCCCTTTATTTTTTTTACTTATATTTATTAATGCTTTACATTCCTGCATTTATTAAATTTTTATGCACAAATGCAGATAGAAAAACTGCCAATACCTGATATCTATCTTGCATACTTGTGTTTTGTTTTGTTTTGTTTTTACCCTATGGGGAAAATACGTATCTTCAGAATTTACAAGTAACAGGAAGAGAAAAACAAGTGGTTTTTATAGTGAAATGTTCTCCATTGTAATGCGTTCTTACTGTTGTTCTCCATTGTAATGCGTTCAACAACTGTTAGCTGAGTAGAACACAAGTTTGTGTGTACTGAGCTGGAAAGATGGTTTAGTGGTTAAGGTGCTTGCCTAGGGAGCCTAAGTTTGATTCCCCAGTACCTATGTAAGCCAGATACACATGGTGGGCTCTGGTGTGCCTATTCATTCATTCATTCTCTCTCTCTCTCTCTCCCTCTTTCTCTCACTCAAATAAAATACTTTTTAAAAAGCCAACAGGAAAAAAAAAAAAATGGGCTGGAGAGATGGCTTAGTGGTTAACATGTTTGCCTGAGAAGCCAAAAAACCCTGGTTCAATTCCCCAGGACCCACTTAAGCCAGATGTACAAGGTGACACATGCATCTCGAGTTTGTTTGCAGTGGCTGAAGGCTCTAGCATGCCCATTCTCTCTCTCTCAAATAAATCAAATGGGGGGGGGGGGGAAGCCAGCAACCTGAGCTGGGCACACCTTTAATTCCAGCACTCAGGAGGCTGAGGTGTGGGATTGCTGAGGGTTCAAGGCCAGCCTGGGCTACAGAGGGATCTCCAGGTCAGCCTGAGCTAGAGTAAAAACATCCCCTACCCCTCAAAAAAAGCCAACGAGAGAGGCTTCTCTTGACTCCCACAAAACACCCATGCTACATTCTCCCCCGCCGACCCCCAAGGTAGGGTCTTGCTCTAGCCCAGGCTGACCTGGGCCTCGAACTCATCGTGATCCTCCTACCTCTGCCTCATGAGTGCTGGGATTAAAGGCGTGTGTCACCACACCCAGCGCTTCCAGGGTGTTTTGTCACTGGTGGGTTTGGGGACAGGAAGCCTTCCCCAGCAGTGCTATGGAGCTCTCCTCCCGTACCCCCCTTCTCCTCGGCTGCAAGTGCCTAAGCCAGGGGCTGTGCTGAGTGATGACCGCTATATAGCTCTTTAAAAAAAAATTTTTTTTTTTTAGTTTGTAATGAAAAATTTATTTATGGCTTTTGAAAAATTTGACTCATCTTGTAATGTTTGCTTCTCACAACATATCCCCCTTCCAGACTGAATCCCTGTGGTTCGAGCAGCATGCTCTTGATTTGACTGTTGGCAACGCAGGTTTGGCTGGGGAGGAGGAAGGACCCTCTCGGACCTCCCACACGGTCCCATCCTGCCACTGTTTCTCCAGGGTCAGGTGATCTGTGAGCACTTGTCCTACTGTGCTCAGGTCAGTGTACTAGTTCGTCACATATGAAATAGAACTGACTGAACCCTGGAGACAGGACATGGAAATCCAGGGAAACCACTGTAGGATAAGGTGGACCAAGAAATGGGCACATCGGGTCTTATAGGGAAAGCCATAAACAAATGGTGGGCTGGGACTGGAGAGGTTTAGCATCAGGGTGCTTACCAGCAAAGCCAGACCCAGGTTCGATTCCCCAGGACCCATGTAAGTCAGATACACACGGTGGCGCACACATCTGGAGTTCATTCGCAGTGGCTAGAGGCTGTGATGTGTCCATTCTATCTGCCCCCCCCCCAAATAAAAATGGTGGAGGAAGAAGGAAGCATAGGCTACTTACTTTATTTTATTTTTAAATTTTTAGAGAGTGAGAGAGGGGAGAGAGAATTCGCACCTCAGCCACTGCAATCTAACTTCAGGTAGTTGCACCACCTAGTGGTCATGCGTGACCTTGCACTTTCCTCACCTTTCTGTATCTGGCTAATGTGGGATCTGGAGAGTCGAACGTGGGTCCTTAGGCTTTGCAGGCAAGCGCCTCAGCTGCTAAGCCATCGATCCAGCCCAGCCTACTGTTCTTTACAGAGCTGGTTGTGGATCCTCTGCTCCTGACATGTCGCTCCCCTCACCCATGGAACCCACACCTCCTGCACACTAGACAAGCAAACGCTCTCCACTCGAGCCATAAGCCCAGTCCTGCACAGTCTTCAACCACGTTGCTGGCTGGAGTGCTTGCCTGTGCCTGGCCAACTCTGCCCATCCTTCATCCTCTCACTGTGGGAAATTTTGACGTCATCATCATAAGAGTGGCCACCACTCAACTGAGCATTACTGCCCCTGGCCTGGGGCTAACTGTACCCCACTTCCTTTCCAACAGTGATTCTCAGAGCTCTGTAAGGCAGGTGTTGTCACCATTGGAAGTGAAAACAGTCTGAGCAACATGTTGGAGGTCAGATTATGCATTTTAAACTGGGCCTCCCACGCAGGACTGATTCTGAAGCTTGTTCCCTTAACCACTACGGGCTATAGGCTCCAGTCGTGGGTCCTTTCCTGTGACTGTGTGGTATGCCTCTCAGGGGAGAGGGTGTGCCACAGCCTTCTGCCTGTACTGACTTCTAGCACCCCACCTCTCCCTGGCCCTCCTTGGAAGGTGCTGTAGTTACCGAGCTGCCCCCCCCCCATCTTTCTTTGGTACCCCCTGACTGGAAGTGCCCTGGGTGACCCTGGAAGCAGTCCTAGCAAACAAATGAATGAGAGAGGTGGCCTATAATTACCCTGGTCCTCTGCCCTGGACAATGGAGAGAACTTGGAGGAATATTCTTTTTGTTTTGATAAATTTTAATTTTATTTTTGAGGGAGAGGGAGAAAGAGACACAGAGCGAGAGACAGAATGGGAGCCCCGGGGCCTTTTAGCCACGGTGAGCGAACTCCAGACCGATGCGCCTCCTTGTGGGCATGTGTAATATTGCATGCTTGCATTACTTTTGCGTCTGGCGGTAGGTGGGACCTGGAAATTGAAACTAGAGTTCTCGGGCGTCGCAGGCAAGCACACTAACCGCTAAGCCATCTCTTCAGCCTGGAGGAGTATTTTAAAAAATATTTTATTTACTTGAGAAAGAGAGGAGAGAGAATGGGCTGCCCAGGACCTCTAGCCACTGCAAACAAACTCTAGACACATGCACCACTATGGGTACTGGGGAATCAAACCTGGGTCCTTTGGCTTTGTCAGCAAGCACCTTAACCACTAAGCCATCTCTCCAACCCTGGAGGAGCATTTTTACACTGCTGATAAATAAGACCTAAATTAAGGTCTAGTAGTAGTAATACCATTATTGGCCTCTTTCTTTTTCCTAGTTTCCTTCCCTTTTTCTCTTCCTCTCAGACTACCTTACACCTGCTGGCCCCCAACTTCCTTCCCTCCAGAACCACTTCTGGGAAACAGAACCCAAGGCCCTCATTTTAGTATTCTTAGCATCACGCCTTATTTCATGCAGACCCTCCATAGATGCATGTGTGTTGCCGTCAGGTTCGCATTGCTAACAGAAATCACCCACCCAAAAGCAGCTGGGGGGGGGGGTGTATTTTGGCTTACAGACTCGAGGGAAAGCTACATCATGTCAGGAGAAATGATGGCATGAGCCGAGGGTGAACACCACCCCCAGGCCAACATCAGGTGGACAACAGCAACTGGAGAGTGTGCCAAACACTGGCACGGAGACCCTGGCTATAGTACCCATAAGCGTGCCCCCCAACAATACACTGCCTCCAGGAGGCTCCAATTCCCAAATCTCCATCAGCTGGGAACCTAGCATTCAGAACACCTAAGCTTATGGGGAACACCTGACTCAAACCACCACAATGTGCCTTTTTCCTAATAAGGCAGACATAGCTCCTAAGCCTTGTCACCGCTTTGCCTGTGTACCAACTGTTGAAGTTACCTTAGCGTTTCTGGCATGAAACACCGACCCAAAGCAGCTTATGAGAGGAAAAGTTGTTTGTTCTGTCTTAGTCTCAAGGGGAAGCTCCATGATGGCAAGGAAAAGGTGTCATGAGCAGAGGCTGGACATCACCTCGGCCACAGCCAGTGGAAACAGCAAGAGTGAGCTTGGTTGCAGTGAGGGGGAGCTGGCTGTAACCCCCATAAACCCCCAACAACATGCCTCCTCCAGCAAGGCTTCACCTCCCTGATTGAACCATGCATTGAAAACACCCTGGGTTTACTGGGGCGGTGGGTGGGGGGGGGACTCCTGATTCAAACCACCACAGCAACATATAGCACTGGACTAGGGTGGGGACTCAGCAAGCCCTGCTCACTTGAATTATGAGCCTACTGATTGGTTGATTGTGGTGCTAGGGTCACTCCGGGGGCCTCTCATATGCTAGGCAAACTCTCTGCCCACTGAACTACACCCCCAGTCTGTTCCAGTAACTTCTGATGTTTGGCAGGTAGACCTGACAGCTTTGTGTGCAAAGGGCCCAAGAAACTGTGGGGCTGGGGGGGAGGGGATTTAAGATTACAGGCTTAACAGGCAACCTTCAAGGAGTTGGGGAGGGCCTGGGGGAAGGTTTTGTCTTTTGGTTTTTAATATTTTTATTTATTTATTTATTTATTCATTTATTGGAGAGAGAGGCAGATAGAATGGGTGCTCCAGGGCCTTCAGCCACTGCAAATGAACTCCAGACGTGTGCAACCCCTTGCGCATCTGGCTAACGTGGGTCCTGGGGAATCAAACTTGGGTCCTTAGGTTTCTCAGGTGTTGCAGTCAGGTTCGCATTGTTGGTAGAAATCACCCAACCAAGAGCAGCTTGTGGGAAAAAGAGGTTTATTTGGCTTGCAGGCTCGAGGGGAAGCTCCACCGTGGCAGGGAAAATGATGGCATGAGCAGAGGGTGGACACCACCCCCTGGCCAACAGAAGGTGTACCATAGTAACAGGAGAGTGTGACAAACACTGACAAGGGGACACTGGCTATAACACCCATAAGCCCAACCCCAAGAATACATTCCCTCCAGGTGGCGTTAATTCCCAAATCTCCATCATCTGGGAACCTAGCATTCAGAACACCTAAGTTTATGGGGGACACCTGAATCAAACCACCACAGCAGGTAATCACCTTAACCACTAAACATCTCTCCAGCCCAAGTTTTGCCTTTGGATTGATTGTAAGTCCAAGAATTACAGCCTCTGAGAAAAAGTTAGGACCTCAGTGTATGGTCGATGGCTGGTGCAGTGGTCGCCCAGTGAGTTCCTGGGGCCACTGCCCAGGGTTTATGTGGGGAGACCAAAAACACTGATTTCTTCCTTCTGGTTAGAAGAACTAAGATAATGTATGCGCTCTGCAGGCAATGAGCTATGGTAGGAAAAGACGAATGAATGTATGTTGGGGTTTTTGTTTTTGTTTTTTGGGGGCAACAGGTTCTCCTGTGGTTTGAGGCTGGTCTCAAACTTTCTATGTAGCTGAGGATGACCTACACCCATTTCTCCTTATACTCCTTATATTCTGAATTGCCATCAGAATCCTCAACCTTAAGCCAGGCGTGGTGGCGCACGCCTTTAATCCCAGCACTCGGGAGGCAGAGGTAGGAGGATTGCCATGAGTTCGAGGCCACCCTGAGACTACAGAGTTAATTCCAGGTCAGCCTGGACCAGAGTGAGACCCTACCTCGAAAAACCAAAAAAAAAAAAAAAGAATCCTCACCCTGCCTCCATCTTTTGGTCTCGCCCGTGTCGCACGCATGCGCATATGCACACACGCGCCACTCCCTGCTCAAAGCCCTTCCGTTCTTCCCGGTGCTTACAAAGTTAGTCCTTCACCTGGAATTTTAGCAGCTCCGTGGTCTGACCCTCAACTACTCATTCCATGGTTATTATTTATATTATTTATTTGGCAGAGAGAATGGGTGTGCCACGGCTTCCAGCCTCTGCAAACAAACTCCACACGCATGTGCTCCCTGTGCATCTGACTAACGTGGGTCCTTTGGCTTTGCAGGCAAACGCTTTAACCACTAAGCCATCCCTCCAGCCCCTCACAAAACTTTTTACACCTAACACTATAATTCTTATATGGTGTGTAGCTCAGAATTTTCTCTATATACCAATGATGTAATATGCAAGTAAAAAGAAATTTATTTCCTTTTAATCGTGATTCATTTTCTGAGCTAAGCTTCTTACTTCAAACAAAAAAATTTATTGGGCTGGTGAGATGGCTTAGGGGTTAAGGCACTTGCCTGTGAAGCCTAAAGACCCAGGTTCGATTCCCCTGGGCCCATGTAAGCCAGATGCACAAGGGGGCACATCATCTGGAGTTCATTTGCAGCAGCTGGAGGCCCTGTCATGCCCATTCTCTCTCTCTCTCCCTCCCTCCCTCCCTCCCCCTCTCTCTCTCTCTCTCTCTCTCTCTCTCTCCCGTACATACACACTCTCACATGCACACAACACTTTTGGCAGATGTATACACTTAAGTAAACACCATTAGGAAATGAAAATTTTCATCTCAAATTATCCCTTTCATGTCAATCCCCACCCAGACTGATGAACCCGACAAGCCATGATGTGTTTCCATTAACTGTAATTCTTTCCTACAATGGCATATAAAGTTAATCCTTTGAGGCTGGCTTCTTTAACTCCATTTAATACCGTTGCATACAAGTTTACAATACAACAATAGAAGTTAATTTGCTAGCTGAAGATAGGCCATCAAATCGATGTCAGTGTTTTCTTCTCACTGTGGATGGATGCTCGGGAATGTGCAGATGCACATCCACAGACAAGCTGGCGTGTGTGTAAGTGCGTGTGTCTTCAAATCTTAGGTATACGTGGGAATGAAGCTGAAAAGTGTAGGTGTACAGGTAACTTCATAAGAGATTAAAAACTGCTGAAGTGCTTGGATCCTGCATCTCTGCCAGCAATGAGTGGGCATGCCATGGCTTCTATCGGCACTTAGCAGTTTTTCTTTTCTCTTTTTCTTTACTTTTTTTTTTTTTTTTTTGAGGCAGGGTCTTGTTAAAAATTTTTGTTTGTATTTATTCTAGAGAGAGAGGAAGAGACAGAGAGAATGGGCATGCCAGGGGCTCCAGCTACTGCAAACGAATTTCATCTGCATCTGGCTTATGTGGGTACTAGGGAATCGAACCTAGGTCGTTAGGCTTTGCAGGCAAGCATTCTAACCACTAAGTCATCTCTCCAGCCTGAGGCAGGGTCTTTTATATAGCCCAGGATAGCCTCATACTCTTGATCCTCCTGCCTCAGTCCTCTGGGTGCTGAGATTCCAGGTACGTGCCATCTATCACACTGGTTTACTCTTTTTTTTTTTTTTTAATTATTTATTTATTTATTTGAGAGCGACAGACACAGAGAGAAAGCCAGATAGAGGGAGAGAGAGAGAATGGGCACGCCAGGGCTTCCAGCCTCTGCAAACAAACTGCAGATGCGTGTGCCCCCTTGTGCATCTGGCTAACGTGGGACCTGGGGAACCGAGCCTCGAACCAGGGTCCTTAGGCTTCACAGGCAAGCACTTAACCGCTAAGCCATCTCTCCAGCCCACACACTGGTTTACTCTTAACTTACAGCCCCTCCCCCTTGTGTGTGTGTGTGTGCGTGTTGTCATTCAGGGTTGCATCTCCCCAATGGCTGTGGCTTTTTTTGGTTTTCTGAGGTAGGGTCTCACTCTAGCTCAGGCTGACCTGGAATTCACTCTGTAGTCTCAGGGTGACCTTGAACTCATGGTGATCCTCCTACCTCTGCCTCTGAGTGCTGGGATTAAAGGCCTGCGCCACCACGCCCGGCTGGCTGTGGCTCTTAAGCACATTTACGCATGCTGCAGCCACTCACACACTTTCATGAATTCTCTGCTAATGTTCTTTGCCTTTTAGGAATTAGTCTGTCATTCTGGGTAAAAACACTTTCTCAGATATGTGTAGTGTGAATATTTGCTATTGATCTGCAATAAGACTTTTTATTTTTCCAACGTCTTTCAAAGAATAGGACTTTTAAATATTGCTAAATCTGAGTTTATCATTTTATGCTAAGTATTTATGTCCTAAGACATCACTACCTATCCCCAAATCAAAGATCTTCTGTTTTATTTTCTAAAATTTATAGTTTTTAAAAAAACATTATTTATTTATTTGGTTTTTTCAAGGTCAGGTTTCACTCTAGCCCAGCCTGTCCTGGAATTCACCATATAATCTCAGGGTGGCCTCGAACTCACAGCAATCCTCCTACCTCTGGCTTCCAAGTGCTGGGATTAAAGGTGTGTGCCACCACACCCAGCAAATTTTATAGTTTTCTTTCATTCAGGTATGTGATTGTGTATGTGTAACATGAAGTAAAGATCCTGGTTCTACAGCTGGAGAGATGGTTTAGTGGTTAAGGTTCTTGCCTACAAAGCCTTAGGACTCAGGCTTGACGCCCCAGGACCCATGTAAGCCAGATGCAATGGTACATGTGTCTGGAGTTCATTTGCACTGGCAAGAGGCCCTGGCTTCTATTTTTATTTTTGAGACGGAGTCTCAAGTAGTTTAGGCTGGCCTCAAAAGATAGATAACTAAAGATGACCTTCAATTTATTTTTATATTTTATTGTTGCCAATTTCCATAATTATAGATAATAAACCATGATAATTCCCTCCTCCCTCACTTTCCCCTTCACAACTCCACTCTCCATCATATTCCTTCCCTCTCTCAATCAGTCTTTTATTTTTGATGCTATCTTCTTTTCCTTGTATTACAATGGACTTGTGCAGGTAGTGTCAGACACTGTGAGGTCATGGATATCCAGGCTATTCTGTGCCTGGAAGAGTGCATTGTAAGGAGTCCTACCCTTGCTTTGGCTCTTACATTCTTCCTGTCACCTCTTCCACAATGGACCCTGAGCTTTGGGAGATGTGATAGAGATGTTTCAGCGCTGAGCACTCCTCTGTCACTTCTTCTCAGCACTACGGTGCCTTCTGAGTCATCCCAAGGTCTCCACCATCTGAAATGAGAAGCTTCTCTAACCAAGTGAGAGTATCATTAATATATGGGCATGACATTAAGAGAAGTGCTTACCGGGCAGTTTGGTGAGCATTTGTAACACCAGCAGGCATTACACCCTTGGAGCTCATGACTTCCCCCATCATAGGTTTTCAGTATCAGGCATGAATTCCCTCCCATGGAGCAGGCCTCTAGTCCAATTAGACAGCAGTTGGTTTCCCCCATAACAAGCATGCCACTATTGCACCCGTTGGTTCATTTGGCCTGGCTGGCCCAACTTGCAGTGTCCACTACTATTTATCTCCACTGATGATTTCTCTCTCTCCCATGGAGCTGCATGCAACATAGCTTTTTCCAGGTTTCTGCCAGCTATGACCTTGAATTTTTAAACAAAAACTTATTTGCACATGTGTCTGTGGTATGGATGCACCTGAGTATCTTATTTGCACATGTGTCTCTGGTACGGGGACACCTGGATATCCTGCCACTACAAACGAACTCCAGACACACATGCATCACTTTGCATCTGGCTTCACATAGGTGATGGAAATTGAGCCTGGGCTGCCAGGCTGAGTCATTTCCCCAGCCCCAATCTTGAATGCCTCCCTGCCCCCCCCCCAAAGGTAGGGTCTAACTCTAGCCCAGGCTGACCTGGAATTCACTCTGTAGTCTCAGGGTGGCCTCGAACTCACGGTGATCCTCCTACCTCTGCCTCCCGAGTGCTGGGATTAAAGTGCGCCACCACGCCCGGCCCAATCTTGAACTTCTTACCAACCTGCCTCTGCATCATGAGCGCTGCTATTATATGCCTGTGAGCCACCACACCTGGGTTTACATAGTGCTCTGTGCATGCTAAACAAACATTCTATCCCCTCAGCAACAACCTCAGAAACCCCAAATGCAACATTTTTGAAGCCACCACGCAGTTTATAAAAATTCAGTTTCAAAATCATTTTATTAAATATATTTTATTTTTTTATTTGAGGAGAGATACATGTGCCCCCTTGTGCCTCTGGCTTACATGGGTACTGGGAAATCGAACCTGGGTCCTTAGACCTTGCAGGCAAATGCCTTAACTGCTAAGCCATCTCTCCAGCCCCTATTATTTAAAAAAAAAAAAAAAAACTTAATGTATTTATTTGGGAGGGGGGATAGCAGATAGAAAGAGAATGGGCACACCAGGGCCTCCAGCCACTGCAAAGAAACTCTAGACACATGTGCCTCCTTGTGTATCTGGCTTATGTTGGTCCTGGGGAATCAAACTGTGGTCCTTAGGCTTTGCAGGCAAATGCCACAACCAATAAGCCATTTCACCAGCCCTCAAAATCATTTTTGGTTAGGCGTAGTGGCACATGCCTTTAATTCCAGCACTTGGGAGGCAGAGGTAGGAAGTTAAGGCCAGGTGGAGACTACATAGTGAATTCCAGGTCAACCTGGGCTAGAGAACTTATCTTGAAAAAACAAATAAATTAACAGCATTGAAATGTATCAAATGTTCTTCTCTGTATCATTTGAAATCATTTGTCTTTTTGTCTTCTTTATTCTGGTACTACGATGAATTATTTAGGTTGACTTTGGAACACGACTTTGTCATTTATTTGCTATTGGATTGGATTTGCTAATATTGCATTAGGGTTGGGCTTGTTTTTGTGTGTGTGTGTTCTTTTTTTTTTTTTTTTTTTTTTTGTTATCTATGTCTGTAGGAAATCTCTTCTGTTGACTAACTCAGCCTGGTTTGAGATCACAGCCATGCTTGCTCCTTAGAAGGAATTGGAAAATTTTCACTTTCTCTGAAGCAGTTTATGAAGGGCTGATAGTATCCCTTACAAGAAACTCACTAGCAAAGCCATCTAGGCCTCTGTTTTGCTTTGTGGTAACATTTTTTGAAGAGTATTTTTAGCATGAGAGATGGCTCAGCAGTTCAAGCTGCTTGCTTGCAAAGCCTCCAGGCTTGGGTTGAATTCTCCAGTACCCATGTAAAAGCCAGATGCAAAATATGAGGCATGTTCCCAGAGCTGGTTTGCAGCAGCAGGAGGTCATGGCATGACCATACTCTTTCCCTCTTTCTTACTTCCCTAACTCCTCTCCCCACTTCAAATACTTGAACTCAGGCCTGCAGGCTTTGCAAGCAAGCACCTTTAACCGCTGAGCCCTCCCACTGCCCTGTGGTAACAATTTTGATTCTTTCATCATATAACTTGATCATGGGGATGTTCGGACTTTGCTTCTTCTTGAGGTTTTAGTAATTTGTCTTTCAAGAAATTTGTTCATTTCATAAGCTGTCCAATTTATTGCTATGAAGTTGTCAACAACATCCTGTTATCCTTGAAGTAGCTGTAGAACTTTTAGAAACGAGATCCCTTTCATGCAGGGCACTGCTGATCTGTTTCATCATTGTTCCTCATCAGTTATAATAAACTAGCCAGCTTAGCTAGCTGGTTTCTGTCAGTCTAGTCAGGACATTTATTAGGCTGTGGCTTCTTTAAATTTCTCTGTCGTTTGTCTAGTTTATTGATTTTTTTGGTTTTCAGAGGTAGGGTCTCACTCTAGCCCAGGCTGACCTGGAATTCACTCTGTAGTCTCAGGGTGGCCTTGAACTCACAGCAATCCTCCTACTTCTGCCTCCCGAGTGCTGGGACTTTAGGTGTGCGCCACTAAGCCCAGCCTAAATTTTTTTTTTTTTTTTTTTTTACTTTTTTTGGTTTATTTTTTATTTATTTGAGAGCGACAGAGAGGAGGCAGAGAGAGAGAATGGGCGCGCCAGGGCCTCCAGGTACTGCAAATGAACTCCAGACGCGTGGGTCCCCTTGTGCATCTGGCTAACGTGGGTCCTGGGGAATGGAGCCTCGAACTGGGATCCTTAGGCCTCCCAGGCAAGTGTTTAACCACTAAGCCATCTCTCCAGCCCTAAAATATTTTTCTTTGAGCAAGACACAGAGAATGTGTGCACAAGCAACTCCTGCCACTGCCTATGAATTACAGATGCATGTACCATTTTGTGCCTGGCTTCACATGGGTACTGGGGAATTGAGCCAAGGCCATTAGGATTTAGCAATTAAGCACACGCAACTACTGAGCCATCTCTCCAGCCCATGCTTTCTTATAGTTACTGGTTTTTCCTTTTTGTTTGGGGTGGGGGGGCGGAATACAAAGTCTCACGTAGCCCACGCTAACCCCAAACTGCAATGTAGCTGAGAATGGCTTTGAACTTTCGATTCTTGTGATTTCATCTCCCAAGTGCCAGCATTCCAGGCGTGCCTGCCCATGGCAGTTCACATGGTGCTGGGGATGGAATCCAGGGCCTCGTGCATGTGAGGCAGCGAGCTTCCTCCCCAGCCTGAGTTCTAGTGTGTATTCTGCAGGTGCTCTGCAGCCCTCCTATGACTTAAACTGAAAACAATGTGACCTGAATTCTGGAGTGCTGAGCTACTTCCCCCCTCCTCCAGGCAGGGTCTTATGCCCAGGGTGGCCTGAAACTGACAGTGCTCCTGTATCAGCCGGCCACATGCTGGGGTGACAAGTATGACCCACCATGCTTAGCTTCTAGCCACGTTTTCAGCTGCGTGCTTCGGGTGCTGATTGACTTGTTCCTCATGGACCATTTTTTGTGACGTCCTTCATTGTCTGTTTCTTGTAGCCCCCTCAACCTATGAGACACGTGTTTCAAAGTCTGTCTAGTACACCTCAAGCCCTCTTTCTTCTGAAATGACTTCAACTTTCCCTTTGAATGGCCCAAACTTCCTTTTTCTTTGTGGGCTCTGTGGTTTCTGGTTGCCTTGAGATAAGGCATTTTGGAATTTAAAAAAAAAAAAAAAAAAAAAGCTATTCCCCTGCCTCAAACTTCACACAGTGCATTTATGCCCAAAATAGCCTTGACATGACTCTTACAAACCTTTTCCCTAGCTGTTTTCTTTAATTTTTTTTTTTTTTAGACCTTTTAAAAAACTTTATTTCAGAGACAGGAGAAGGGAGAGAATGGGCAGGCCAGGGCCTCCAGCCACTGCAAACGGAATTCCAGGAGCATGTGCTAACCTGTGCATCTAGCTTATATATCTGGCCAAATGCAGAAGGTGGCACGTGCATCTGGAGTTTGTTTGCGTTGGCTGGAAGCCCTAGCATGCCCGTATTCTTTCTCTCCCTCTCAAACAAAAATAAACTGAAAAGTAAAAGTAGACATAAATTCAGCTATTGTGAATTATTTCATCTCTCTTAAGACTTATAGCAATAATCAATGTTCTTTGGTATTTGTGTACTGGTTAGAAGTTAATTAATTATGCATTTCAATACTATTTAAATGATATATCCAAACCCACACTACCATGCAGATCAACTACACTTACAATTTTAAAGTAAGGCAGACTTGGGGGAATCCTCCCTAAACCAGTGAAATGTAACATGCATACCATTCTTAAAACATTCTTCTCTGAATTAAGGTGCTTAGCCCAAAACAGATTCATAATCCTACTATGAAATTAAGAAATAACCAACTTTGAAAGATTTTTTTCATGTTAGACCTAATTTAATGTGAGATTTTCTTTCTTTGTACAATAATTTCAACAGACTAGCTCTACAAAATCAACAAAGCCTCAAAAAGCATTTGGGAGGGTAAAGGTGGGAGGGCAGCTGAGCTTCAGGTTAGCTGGAGGCTATAGCGAGACCTTACCTCAAAAAAAAAAAAAGTTGATGGTGAGGGTCAGTAAGGAAGCCACAATCTCTATTACTTGTGGTTTGTTTCTTTTACTTAACACCTATTTATATATTTGAGTGCCTTAATACTAATCCTTTTATCAGTACCCTATGTAAAAATTATTTAACTGAATTTAGGAAAGCAAAAATACGAAATCTGGGCTGGAGAAATGACTTGGCAGTTAAGGCACTTGCCCACAAAATCCAATGAACGGAGTTCAGTTCCCCAGTATGTACAAAATGGCACACATGTCTGGAATTCATTGAAGACAAAACCATTAAGTTTAAAGGTGACAGCATAAGTTAGTAAATGTTTTAAAAATGAAATCTTCCTTATTCTCATAAATCTGCTAATTTGCAATACTCCAGTGTTGAAAATCCAGTCTTTTGTCTAAAACTTTCCAGCCACTGCAAACAAACTCCAGATGCATGCTCCACTTTGTGCTTCTGGCTTATGTGGGTCCTGGGGAATTGAACCTGGGTCCTTAGGCTTTGGAGGCAAGCACCTTAACTGCTAAGCCATTTCTCCAGCTCCAGATATTCTTTTAAATAAAACACCTGCTTTTCTATAGGAAAATACACTAGTTCTCTTATATGGTTAACTATGCAGACTAAAACATTGTTTTAAATTCATTTTTTATTAGAATGAGCTTGCCAGGGTGTCTAGCCATTGCAAATGAACTCCAGATGTATACCATGTGCATCTGGCTTATGTGGGTCCTGAGGAACAGAACCTGGGTCCTTAATGGATATAAGGTGCTTGTTTGTGAGGACTAAGCCATCTCCCAGCCCCTTCTTTTCCTTTGAGGCAGGGTTTCACTTTGTAGCCTAGACTGGTATGGAAAGAACTCTCTATATATCCCTGATTGGCCTTGAACTTAGACTGTGAGCAGCTGAAATGGGAAAATTCTGTTTTGGCATTACAGGGCAAGCTTTCTAGTATTCCAGCTGTCTATATCATGGTATGCTGCAAATGAGCCACAGTTTAAATATACATACTGAAGTGGACCACCTGGTATGGACCTTACATACAGTGGTCAGCACATGATTATGGGAAAATTTTTAATTCTACACAATAGCAATACTTCATTCATATGCGCACACACACACGTTTATACGTGTGTGTGTGTATACACACTGCTTACAAGTTCTCAACCCTTTCTCATGTTAATAACCATTCTATTTTTACTCAAGTAGACAAATTGGTTCTTTTATCATTGCATTTACCAGCTGAGTAACCCTCAAGTTGCTTATTTTTTTCTCCTAACTTTATGAGGTTGTGATTAAGTTATCATGATTATTTACACCCTGCTGGTTAGGATGTTCTGGTGAATACTTCTGTTAGAGCTGTAACTCTGTATTTCATCATTACTGGATGGTGAAACATCCAATCCTGAGGGCTAGGCTTGGGACACCAGCATTTCTTACAGTCCTCATTTATTTGAAAAGTCAGCATTAAAAAGTGTGACAACACGGCTGAGTCGTCATAGTGGTTCTCCCTTTAATTTTTATGTATTTCATTTTGAGAGAGGAGTGAATGGGTGTGTCAGGGCTTCTAGCCACTGCAAATGAACTCCGGACTTATGCGCCACCTTCTGCATCTGGCTTATATGGATACTGGGGAATCTAACCTGTGTCCTCGCACTTCTTAGGCAAACGCATTAACCAATCTCTCCAGCCCCACCCCCGTCTTTTATTTAGAAAAATCTTTGGTAATTAGGAAAGTTAGTAGGGATCTTTAAGATTCTTATAATAAGATCATGGGATATATAACTTAGTTTAATTTATTTCAATTTGTATTTATATTTACTATTGAACTTGCATTTTATTTGTATTTCCACACTTGTAACTTTGTTGCAGCCATCTTAACTTGGTAAGGTTTTTCATGCTGGGGAGTTATTTGTGGGCACTTCCACAGACAGCCTAAAAGGGGTGGTGGCGTTTTGTTGGTTTTTTTTTTTGTTTTGGCATTTTAATTGCAAAATGAGCTGATGAATATGCTGAACTTGGTTGTTAGTGTTTCTGTTAAAACACTCATGACAAAGGGTAGTGGTTATTTTTTAAGTAAATGTCCCTACATTCCCAGAGAACTGAACAAAAAGTGCTTATCTGAAAGAGGGTTCGCTGTGTGTAAGGTAAATTCTACAGGAGCAAGTAACGGATAGAAGTTCACAGCTTGATACTATGTAGCCTTATTTAAGTAAGAGAAAAGCCTTGGGTATCATAATCCCTGAAGCCATAACCTTGCTCTTTTTTGAAGAAAATACTTTTGGGCGGGGGGGGGGGGGAGAATGTTTAAGATTTAACCCAGGGTCTCATGCATGCAAGATTTTCCACTGAGCTGTAGCCCAAACCCAAGAAAACACACTGCAATTGATTAAATGTCTGAAACTTGTCACTGACCTGTACTGAAGAAAAGTGATGCAAGTCAGAAGTGACCTATGTTGCTCTACCTTACACTCAGATTTAAACTTAAAACACACCACACAGAAAACAAAAACTTTTTTAAAAAAGATTTAAGATCATAAATAGGTCATTATTGTCATAACACATTTCAGAATTAAAAAAAAAAACATTGGGCTTAAGAAAAAGATTACTTTTCAAAATCCAATCACCTCATCATTAAAAGATCCTGTACATGTTAAACTTCCAGTCTCCTAAGGCACAGTATTGAGTCAGCATGTCAGTACCACCACCTGCTGAAGCAGGTTACGAGGCAAGGTAATAACGTTCAAGAAAACACCATTTCTGAGCAAAGCCAGTCATTTAAGAAAAAAAGAGAAACAGGAAGTAATGGGTATTTTAGTTAAAAAGACTCAGTTCTAGATAGTACTTTGTTTAAAAAAAAATCTTAACAGAAATATTTGAACTTAACCCAGTTTAATTCACCATAGGAGGTGAGAAGAGGGGTAGGAAAAATAGACATTCTTTAAATAGAGAAAAAAATATACTCAGAATGATGTATGGAGGAACAAGCATCTGTTAGAACTGAGCCAAGTTTTAGTGTTGAACAGTCTAGAGGATAAGCCACAAGGAAGGCCAGGTTAGGTGTAAGGCATCTGAGCCACACAGCCAACTGTGGACTGCTACCCGCCAAGGTGTAGTAAAATCGAGGACTTGATGGTATCTTTTTATCAACGGCAAAGTTCTTTGTAACATTCCCCATTTTGACGGTCTTTTGTGGTATCAACTAAACCTTAAGGTTTTACGATGTGATGACTTAACGACTGTCCACAGATGAGACATGGGAGGTTCAATCATGGAGTGTTAGTCAATTGTAAACTCTTGAAAGATTAGGAATTGTGTCAGACACGTTAGCATATAACAACAGAAGAGGAAGGGAGAAGCCAGTTTGTCAGTCCAATTCTGACAAGGTGCACGGTCTTCGAAATTCTTGTCCACGTTCATGGAGCCACTTGTTGGATACTATAAGAGAAAAAAAATTCAGTGGTCTTTCCCACCTCTTCTAAAAGGTTCAAGACCAAAATCAGATAAAGGCAAATGATACTTTAAAAAAAAACTAAGTATTAGAAGCCAGGCATGGTGGTGCATCCCTTTAATCCCAGCACTTGGGAGGAAGGAGGATCACTGTGAGTTCGAGGCCAGCCTGAGACTACATAGAGATGGCTTAGAGAATGGTCAAAATGCTTGCTTGTGAAGCCTAAGGATTGAGGTTAAACTTCCCAGAACCCATGTAACTCAGACATACAAGTTGGCTCATGCATCTGGATTTTTTTTTTGCTACAGCTAGAGGTCATGGCATGCCCATTCTCTCTACGCTTGCAACTATCTAGAAAAAACAATGTTGAAAACAGACTCCTAACATGTCCTATGCTTCCCATGTTGACTATGAGGCTTAAAATGGGACAAGGGGGCGCTGGAGAGATGGCTTAGCGCTTGCCTAGGGACCCCAGTTCTAGGCTCGGTTCCCCAGGTCCCACGTTAGCCAGATGCACAAGGGGGCGCATGCGTCTGGAGTTCGTTTGCAGAGGCTGGAAGCCCTGGTGTGCCCATTCTCTGTCTTTCTGTGTCTGTTGCTCTCAAATAAATAATGTAAAAAATAATGGGACAAGGGGGTGGGGGTGTCATCTTTAACCCCAGCACTTGGGGAAGAGGACTGCTGTGATTTCGAGTAAGACCAGACCTCAGGGGATGGACTGTGATACAGATATACAGCAAAATAGTTTGAAATCAGGTAAAAAAGTACAGCCTTCAAAATTCCGACATAAACCCTCCTACCCACCCCTCCAGGACCATTCAGAAAAGTCACTGCTCCATCTCTGGTATCAGAACCAGTGGCATTGACATCTATGAGATACCTGAGCCAGGTGCCCTCACTGTTTGCACCTCTCCTATTCCTACTTCACCAAACCTGCCCATCTTGAGTCTAAACCCTTAAGCTGCTGCTTTAGTTCAGGCCTCTTTCTACCATAGAAAAGAGCCTTCAAAGCTAGCTCTCCCCAGCATTTTAATCACGTGGGGAGATTGTTAAATTTTGTTAAGCAGGTCATCTTATAGTGAGTGGCACATACATTTTTTTTCCTTCAAGGTAGGGTCTCACTCTAGCCCAGGCTGACCTGGAATTCACTATGGAGTTTCAGGGTGGTCTTGAACTCACAACAATCCTCCTATATGTGCCTTCATGCCACCCCCCCTTGTTTTCTCCTTTTTCACTTTGGTGATAATGCTGTACCGAGCCTTTTTGGGTTTTTCACTAAGGGTTGGTGCTACTCAAGCTTCAAATTTACACTAGTCCTGGCACCTAAAATACCTTGGTGGAGGGCTGGAGAGATGGTTTAGCAGCTAAGGCTCTGGCCTCCCAAAAGTCCTGATGCACAAGGTGGCATGCCCATTCTCCCTCTCAAAAACAACAACAAAAAGTTCTAATAATTGAGGTAGGGTCTCACTCTAGCCCAGGGTGACCTGGAATTCAATATGAAGTCTCAAGGCGGCCTCGATCCTCCTATCTCCCGAGTGCTGGGATTAAAGGCATGTGCCACCACGCCTGGCTTAAAGTTATCTTAATATAGGTTTAAAAACTAGCCTATCCTGAGTGGCCCAAAATGAAGCCTCCCTCAAATTTATCTTTGTTGTTAGCCTGCAAAGCCAAAGGACCTCGGTTCAATTCCCCAGGGCCCAAGTTAGCCAGATGCACAAGGGGCCACACACATCTGGAATTCCTCTGCAGTGGCTGGAGGCCCTGGCGCGCCCATTCTCTCTCTCAAAGTTAAAAAGATGCTACTCTAGGGAATGTAGGTTTATATTAATATCAAGAATATGGTTGAGTCCATACACATCTTAAGCTGCAGGCTAATAGCTTCAAACTGAAACAAAATCACCCGTTCTCTTCACAGAATACACACGCACTTACCCCATTTGTTTCCCACGAGCACTGGACAGGCTGCGTGCCGCGTGCTGTAATCTCCTTCCCCGCTAGCAAACAGGTTATACCAGAAGACAGCTGTTCCCTGTAGGGAAAACCCACAGTTACCACAACATGTCATCAGGTTATCCTTTCTATAGGACTTGAATTTTCCTGTACCTTCCTCTAATTCTGAAGTGGTTTTATCACTTAACTTTTTTTATATGATGAAGAAAAAAAAAACAGTTGTGGTGGCGCACACCTTTAACCCCAGCACTGGGGAGGCAGTGGTAGGAGGCTCACCATGAGTTCAAGGACACCCTGAGCTAGAGTGAGACCCTACCTTGAGGGAAAAATAAAAAAGCCATTTGACAAAAAAAAAAAATTTTTTTTTCAAGGTAGGATCTCGTTCTGAGCTGGAAATTCACTCTGTAGTCTCAGAGTGGCCTATAACTCATGGCAACCCCCTCAAGTCCTGAGATTAAAGCAAAAATTAGTATTTTCTAAAACAAAGATAACAAATCTACCAATAGCAATATGGAGGGAAAAATCATGAGACCTTTTAAATGACCAAAGACTTGTATTTGACTGTATACACTCACAGCAAATCATGCCTCTCCCTGCATAATAACCCATCCAAACTATTGCAGAAAGATGAATTACATTAAAAAAAAAATTGTTTACTTGCAGATTATTTGTTCACTAGCCCATGAAATGTAAGTGTACCTCTTCAACAAATCAAGCTTACTTTTTTGGGCCCAACACTGGCTCCTACTTCAGGAAAAACAGTAGCTCCTCCTGCAGACACATCACTCATCTACAAGAGACAAGAAGCTAGCATTAGCAATGTGAGTAGGAAACAGGTAAGAGACACAACTGGGGGGGGGGGGGGAATTATCCTGACATTATAATGGGTGCTCACATGACAAGCATTTAACTGTGTAATTGCCCCATGAGTTGTTTTTTGATGTCTTTTTCAATTCTCAGGACCAAATCCAGGGCTTTGTGCACTCCAGACAAGTTCTCTAGCATTGAGCTATGTTCCCTCACCTTGAAGGTGGGCACAAGTAAGGACGCAGCTCACTGGTGGAACCTAACCAAGTAGACCTTTGTAATTGCCTAGATTAAAAAATTGTTCTTACAGTCCCATCACCATGCTGGGAACACAGGTGGTACACACTGACCAGAACTAGGCACATGGGCTGACAGCAAATGCACAAGGTCTTTGGATTTGATTCCCTAGCACCAAAAAAGAAAAAAAAAACCTTAAGCTGGGCATGATGGTACTTTAATCTCAGCACTCGGGAATATCAGTTAAAGGCTAGCTTTCACTTTGGGATGACTTGTTATGTAACAGTTAAAAACTGGAAGCAATATGTCAGACTATTTTGAAAGAGGTCATTTGATAGCGAGTGGAATGGAGCTGTGTGGTAATCACTGGAATTTGTATGCGTAAACCCTCCTCCCCACACTATGGACATTTACATTTCTACCATGAGCAGCTTAGAGAGTCATGCATATCCAACAGGCTCTGAACTTCTAATACTCCTACATCCTGGAGATCAAACTCGCAGCTCTGCAAGCACTCTACCGCCTAAGCTCCAACCTAAGCCCACTAAAACCGCCTTAGCTGTAGACACATCTATGATACTCACTAAACAGGAGCTCCATTAAACTTACTTAACAGAGTATATAATCAAACCCTATCACTTACATAAAACAGCCACGTAGCAATTCTGTTTCCTGTCCCAAGTTCTCTGAAAGCATCTGGTTCATCTTTCTGTGAAGAAAACAGTGAGTTTAATGACATCAGTACTACTAAGTCAAATGAGATGCCAAAAATGAATAAACCCTTGTAAAGTCTAGGTACTATATAGACTCGACTAGAAGCGTATTTTTGGCAGGACTCTAAAGAAAAAGCCCAAGGTTCTGGGATTAAACCAGTAAAGGGGACTGTGTCAGGTCCTCTCAGAGGCCAATAGTGCGTGCCTCCTTTTAAAGTTTCCCTAAGTATATTTGTTCCATTTGCCTAGGGCAGTAACTTGAACATTAAAGTCCTTATCTAGGTTTGGATTTTTTTTTTTTTTTGGTGTGTCCTGCTAAAAAGGCTTCTGAGTACCTAATGCCATAAATTCCAAATGGTATGGATTTATTATACTAACCAACAGATTCTTTCTCGGCTCCTCTGACTGCTGGGCTTCCTGTGTTGATCTCTACTTTGTCCAATTTTAGCATGCACTTTGCTAAGTCAGGATAGGAACATCACCCTGTATCATCTTCCACTTTCCCTCAGTTGATGTACAAAGTCCTTGTCCTGACTGCAGCCACAATGTCCCTTACTACATCGTAATTTTCCATTTACTAACCCTCACAGCCTTGCTTCTTGGCCACAAACTGCTACTTTTTGTTCTGCAAGGGCCTCTGTCCTATTACAGTTGGCCCCCATGAATAAAGTCCACCTGTATTAAACACGTGCCATGTAGTTTTTTCTTTAACTATGGAATGCTAAAACTTCAGTGAAGGTCTCCATTTCTCTTTCTTACCCGTGCAAAGTCAAAATGGGGTTCGTATTGTCCTCCAACGCCATAATTTGCTACCTGGAAGAAACAAAACATGATTTAAAGAGCCATTAAGATCACTTCCTCAGTGTTTGCCCAGTACCACCTAAGAAAACTAAGGTTCTTACAAGAAGGTTGGTTATAGACTGATGTAGTTATTAATATGCTTTTCTCTAGCCAAGGTTTAGGGGACAGGATTTTCCAGACCCACAAATGTTGGCCAATTCCCAATGTACTTTAAGCATGTATTTTTCTCTGCTGAGGTTAAAGGTCACCCCCATGTAAATCATTCCTATTCAGTGGACCTAACAACTTGGTTAAGAAGATGCCTACCTCGTAAGACAGCAGAAGTAACAGAAACATTTAGTCTGAGTCTATGGTCGAGTTAGTTTCTCAGCTACAGTGTAAGAAATACAAGAAGATAATAGGGCTGCCCATAGCCAAGGGCAAGTCATATGTAAATTTTTACTCTGGATATGTTAGTATCTCCCCAACCCCTCACATAGGGTTTCGCTCTAGCCCAGGCTGACTTGGAATTCCCTGTGTAGTCTCAGGGTGGCCTTAAACTCAAATACTCCTACCTCTGCTTCCCATGTGCTGGGATTAAAGGCATGTGCCTCTGTGCCCAGCTAATGTATATATTCTCTTGAAAGAGGTTGTAAAAGACAGGTTAGAAAGAAAAATATACAGTTTTTAAATAACAAGCAAATCTACACACAGGCAGTCCTGCTTTGCAGGATTCACAAACCTGTTATCCCAGCTCACTTAACTGTTCATACTAGTCTCCAAAAACATTATCAAGTTCCAGTTGCCATGGTGTATTAGCTGGAATGGCATAAAGTACAAAGGAATACCAGCTACCCATCATGACCAGTGACAATCACTGAACCTCTTTCAAAGCCTGTCAAGAGTGGTCACTGTGCGCACCAGATAATCAGTTCATATATAGGCAGCGAAGCATATGATTGTGTCACCTCTGTCTTCTAGGGATGACCAGCAGAGATGAAAGCACAGGGTAAGTAACAAGGGAAATGCATACACAAGGGTCCAAGAGACCCTGCGAAACAGCTCGAGAAACTTAATGAAGGCACGCATGGTTGCAGTAAATCCCAACTTGGAACTATGACGTAAGACAGAGAAAACGTGCCCATCAAAAAGCCTAAATGACTATGTTTATCCCCTTTGATACCAGCTTTTTACAGATGGCAGCAAATACCAGGAGACCTTAGACCCCTCAGAACGATAAGAAAGCTGACCGCCTACCCTGACACAGGCCATCCTATCCGCCAGGGTCCAGGAATTACAGAGAGGAAGTAGTAGATACTGAGGAGACTCAAAACTCATCAAAGCACAAAAATTAAGAGCTCAGCACTAAGGAAGACTTACAACGTGTTCTACATGGCTCAGGGAACATTGCAAAAGAGGGGGCGGAATGAATGTAAGAGCCACAAGGTAGTTCATGGTTGCTGGGGGAGAGGAAATCACATTTTTCAGTGGTGGAGCCATTGGTAAGTTACCTTTATTTGCTCACACAAACAATCCTAATTTAACTCAGTGTCACACTAACAAGATATCAACATAGAAGGGCATCAGCAGGAGTGCAAGAGAAAAAAAGGTCATGGAGGGTGAATATGATGAAAGTGTATTATATATATAAACACACATATGAAAATGTCATAATGAAACCCCACTATGTCTAATTTACATGCTAATAAAAAAATTCCATCTGAAAATGGATAATTTTTTCCAAAGATGATGTAAGAATGACCAATAAGCACATGAAAAGGTAGTAAGGGACACAAATGAAAACCATGAGATAGCAGCTCACACTCACTGGCTATACTAGAAAAATTCAGGGGATGGAGGAATGGCTCGGTGGCTAAGGCAATTGTCTGCAAAGCCTAAGGACCCTGGCACGCCCCTTCTCTCCTACTCTAAAGAAAAACTTCAATATTGTCATGGATTGACAGCTGTTTCAAAAATCATGGTGGAGAGCAATGGGCACAAGTGTGCTTCTGGACTCAAAAAATGAGGGTTGGAGAGATGGCTTAGTGGTTAAGCACTTGCCTGTGAAGCCTCAGGACTCCGGTTCTAGGCTCAACTCCCCAAGGACCCATGTTAGCCAGATGCACAAGGTGGCACATGCATGTGGAGTTCGTTTGTAGTGGCTGGAGGCCACGGCACACCCATTCTCTCCCTCTCTCTCTCTCCCTCCTCAAATAAACAAGTAAAAACAAAAACTTTAAAAAAAAAAAAAAAAGCGAAGTCCCTTTGAGCTGGGCATGGTGGCCCACACCTGTAATTTCAGCACTGGGGAGGCTGAGGTCAGCCTAGTCTACTTTGTCTCCACAAATTTATGTATTCTGAATACTTTGTAGGTAGGCCACTATGTGTTTTTGTATCTGGCTTCTTTAAGCATTGTTTCCAAGGTTCACTTAGCACTGGAGTCACAGGCATGAGCATCCACACCAGTGTTTTATGTGAGTATTGTGGCCCAAACAAAAGTTCAACCTTCTCTGCCACTTCCTCAGCCTATCCTTCTTTAATAATTATTTGTGTGTATATGGACACTACAAACAAATGCCACATGCTTGACCACTATCTCCATCTAGCCTTACATGGATGGCTGGGGGAACTGAAACCAGGCTGGCAGCCTCTGCAAACAAGCGATTTCAACTGCTGAGCCATCTCCCTACCTCCTCCCCGCCCCCCAACCCATCTTAATTTTTGAGACCAGGTCTCTCTGAACCCACAGCTCATTCAGCTAGACTAGCCAGCCAGTGAGTCCCAGGAATCGGCCCAGCCCTGCCTCCTCAGTGCTAGGACTAAAAGTGCATACTAGCACACCCAGATTCTACATGGGTGTTGGGAGTCTGAACTCAGGTCCACATACTTGTCATTTCCCCAGCCCCGTTGAGGAGATAAAGGTTAGTGTTATGTTTTTCATATCCTTATATATCAACACTCATGTTCTGACAAAAAAAAATTTAAAGGTTACTGATTCATCATTTCTACTATTATTAAAATTATTTGCATGGTTTTAGCTTACAGCATCACTTTTTATAATCCCGAACTATTATGCAAGTCAATCACTGCTATTCAGGGGCAGGAAATCTCACATGAAGCAACTTTCGAAGTAGAAGAAAGTAATCTGAAGATAATGTGATTTCCTACCTGTAATTCCTCTGCTGTGGAAACATCCAGCCCTGTGAGGTCTTGTATTCTCATATTAATTCGAGACACCACGGGGTCTTCATAGCCAGACAGCCAGGCACTAGGACAAGAATACAGTATTAGTTTTACTGAAATTGTTTACTTGTTATTTTAAAAGTAGTACTGCACATTCAACTGTTTTTTTTGTTTGTTTGGTTTTTTTTTGCAATTCTGGGGATCAAACCTAGGACTTTGTACTTGGTAGCCTATGGCTCTACCAAAATAAGCTCCATCATCCCCAGCCCCTGGCTTCTGAGAGTCTCACAGTTCATTTCAGGCTGGACTTGAACTTGTGATTCTCCTGTGTGCTAGAACTACAAGTATGTATTACCACACCAAGGACCGTAAGCATCTAGTTGACTTTTCTGATGTTATTTGTACTAATAAATATTGTCATATTTAAAAGGTATCAATAGTCATTACTATAAAGGAAAAAAAAATCTCGTAGTGTTTCTATGGCAATATCTAGATTAATATAATGAAACTACTTAATGCTGATTACATTAAGGAGCTCCTGCCCGCTTGAGATGAGGCTCAGTATGTTGTCTGGCCTCCACACTTGGATTCAGTTAATTCTACTATTTCATCTTGCTAAGCAGCTGAGGAGTCAGTCACATCCACCACAAATGATGTACATTAAAAAATTTTCAAGGGGCTGGAGAGATGGCATAGCGGTTAAGCGCTTGCCTGTGAAGCCTAAGGACCCCGGTTCGAGGCTCGGTTCCCCAGGTCCCACGTTAGCCAGATGCACAAGGGGGTGCACGCGTCTGGAGCTCGTTTACAGAGGCTGGAAGCCCTGGCGCGCCCATTCTCTCTCTCTCTCCGTCTTTCTCTCTGTGTCTGTCACTCTCAAATAAATAAATAAATAAATAAATAAATAAAAAATTTTCAACAGGTTGGGGAGATGGCTCAGATGGTTAAAAGTGCTTGTAGGAGGTTCTAAATGAGTGTGAGCTCAGCATGGTGCTACAGAGTAAGTTCCTAGATGGCTTAGCAGTTAAGGCGTTTTGACTCTCCAGGACCCATGTAAGCCAGATGCACAAGGGGCACATGCATCTGGTGATCCTTTGCAGTGGTTGGAGGCATTGGCATGCTCATTCTCTATCTCAAATAAATAAAACAAATATATATATTTAAAAAAAAAAAGAGTAAGTTCCTGGTGAGCCTGGGCTAGAGACACTGCCTCAAAAAAAAAATTTTTTTTTTTCACCAGGTGTGGTGACACATGCCTTTAATCCCAGCATTTGGGAGGACAGCTGTGAGTTTGAAGCCACCCTAAGATTACATAGTGAATAAACAACAAAAAAAATTTTTTTCCTATACATTTTGGAGATGTATACCAACCAAAAGGTCAAAAGGTCTTTGCAAAGATTTGTAATATTTTTATAGGAAGCAAATTCACGCATTACTTAAATTACTTAAAAGTGCCCAAATGCATCTATTCCGATGGTTATAAAGTTTTAGAGGAAGGATGTGTAGACTAGAGCCCTCATATACTACTCACAGGAATACAACTGCAAGCATAGTACATGACCCAGCAGTTCCATGTCTACATATACACCTGAGACATTAAATCATATTTCCGTACAAAAAGTCATAGCAGCATTATTAAGAACCAGAAAGTGATTAACTCAAATGTCCATCCATTAATGAACAGACCCAGGGTTCCACTTATGTGAAATATACAGAACAGGCAAAGGAGTGGATAGAGAAGATTAAGTGGTTGCCTGGAGATGGGGTCATGAGAATGTAGCATAACTTCACTGTTAGATTCGATGTGTGTAGTGGGGAAGGATGACTCCACTGTCGGGTATGATTTTGTGGAGGGGGTGGTAAGGCAAATGTTTGGAATTAGATAAGAGTCACACAATTAAAGGATTTAAAACCACTGAAATATACATTCTAAAAGGGTGAATCTGGCGCTGAAGAGATGGCCTAGTGGGGAAGGCATTTGCCTGCAAAGGCTAATAGGCCCAGGTTCGATTCCTCAGCACCCACATAAAGCCAGATGCACAAAGTGGTACATGCAGCTGGAGTTCATCTGCAGTGGCTGGAGGCCCAGGTGTACCCATTCTCTGCAGATAAAAAAAAATTTAAGGGGTCAATGTGCCAGGTGTGGTGGCCTATGCCTATGACTCCAGGACTGGGATAACTGGAGTACGAGCATTGGGAGCTGGAGGCCACTTGAGCCACACAGGGAGACCTTGGCTCAAAAAACAAAACTAAACCGAAACAATTTCTTTAATAAAAAGGATGAATTTTATGGTTTGGAAACTGTATCTCAACATTTGGCGGGGAGGATTTCAAGGTAAGGTCTCATTCTAGCCCAGGCTGACCTGTAATTCACTACATAGTCTCAGGGTGGCCTCAAACTCAGAGATCCTCCTACCTCTGCCTCCCGAGTGCCGGGATCAAAGGCGTGTGCCGCCATGCCTGGCTCCCCCCCCCCCCCCCCCCCCCCCCCCCCCCCGCCGCCGCCGAAGTAGTGTTGTCTTGCTCTAATCCAGGCTGACCTGGAATTCACTATGTAGTCTCCAGGTGGCCTAGAACTCAGTGATCCTCCTACTTCTGCCTCCTGAGTGCTGGGATTAAAGGTGTGCATCACCTCACCTGGATCAAGTATATCCTTTTCATATTGGCTTTTGCATAGCCTGTCAGGCCTTTTCTTCCCTTACATCTCAATAAACCTTGATTTCACAATCCATCATTTATTTTTATTTGAGAGGGGAAGAGAGAATATGGGTACAACAACAGGGCCTCCATTGCTGCAAATGAACTCCAGGTGCATGCACCACCTTGCGCATCTGGCTTACATGGGTACTGGGGAATCGAATCTGGGTCCTTAGACTTCACAGGCAAGTGCCTTAACTGCTAAGCAATCTCTCCAGCCCCTTAACTGTATTCTTGCTAAAAGCCTAATTTCAACTGTCCAGATTTTTTTTTCCAATGCTTGGGTTTGTTATATGGTAGACAAGTGTTCTAGCACTGAGCTATATTCCTAGCCTTTAATTATTTTTTTCACTGACAAAATAGGACAGACATGTTCCATTAAAAGTTCAAGAACAAACTGGGCGTGGTGGCACACGCCTTTAATCCCAGCACTTAGGAGGCAGAGGTAGAAGGAATGCTGTGAATTCTAGGCCAGTCTAAGACTCCACAGTGAATTCCAGGTCAGCCTGGGCTACAGTGAGACCCTACCTCAAAAAAAAAAAAAAAAGTTCACAAACAGCAACTTCAAATGGGCCCTCACTCTTCACTCCCCTCTAGTCCAGACCCCATGCCAGCTGAGCAGATAACATGCCTCTGCTTCACATAGGAGACAGAAACCATGGAGCTTCTACTTATACCTGTTCCTTCTGGCTCACAGATCCTAGACTTTTCCAAAGCTTATCCTATGCCTTGGATTCTATCACCTGCTACCTCAGGAATTCTGTAACACTGACTGCTCCTTCTGCTTTATGGAATGTTTTCCTCTCTTGATAACGCGCCCACAGTTAGAGTCAATCATTTCTCTATCAGCACCTGACTCTCTTCAACCTCTTTCAACCTCTGAATCCAGTTGAATCTAGTTTCGGTCTCTTCTTCATCAGACTGCACTTGCCATGTCACCCAGTGTCACCTACTGTGATACTCAGTCCACGGACCCTTCAAAGTCTTCAGCAGCTCCTACCAATGTGGATCTCCCTGGACACTCTTTCAAGCGCTCCTTTTCCTGGTGTTCCTTCAGCGTCTCTGTCTTCACCACTGTTTTCCCCTCCCTCCCTGGACTCCAGCATCACTTCCTTTCTTGCAGAACCTCTTTGCTCCAGCCCTAAGACCTGCATTACACTCTTCTCTGCTCAAACTACTGCATTCACTTTGCAAAGTTACCTCTTTGGTATCACCTTAACTACCACTTCTTAAGAGACGCCTACCATGACCTCTCTCACTACCAGGTAGGTTAAAACAGCCTAATTTTTTTTTTTTTTTTTTTTTTTTAAGAATTGGAAGGAGGTGGGAAATGGAACCAGCCTAGATGTCCCTCAACAGATGAGTGGATAATGAAGATGTGGCACATTTATACAATGGAGTTCTACTCAGCGGTAAAGAAAAATGAAGTTATGAAATTTGCAGAAAAATGGATGGACCTGGGAAGTATTATACTAAGTGAGGTAACCCAGGCCCAGAAAGCCAAGCGCCACATGTTCTCTCTCATATGTGGATCCTAGCTACAGATGACTGGGCTTCTGCGTGAGAATGAAAATACTTAGTAGCAGAGGCCAGTAAGTTAAAAAGGAGACATAAAGGGTGGAGAAAGGAAGGGAGGAGGATACTTAATAGGTTGATATTGTATATATGTAATTACAATGATTGTAATGGGGAGGTAATATGATATGGAGAATGGAATTTCAAACGGGAAAGTGTGGGGGTGGGGAGGGAGGGAATTACCATGGGATATATTTTATAATCATGGAAAATGTTATAATAAAAATTAAAAAAAAAAAGAATTGGAAGGAGGAAGATGATTAAGAATTTTTGCTAATCACAACATGAAACAAGCATGACATCCCATTAGGATTAAATACTACTATAAAATTTCATGTTTCAGGCTAGAAAGATGGCTTAGCAGTTAAGGTGCATGCCTGCAAAGCCTAAGTACCCAGGTTCGATTTCCCAGGTCCCATATAAACCAGATGCTCATGGTGGTGCATGCATCTGGAGTTCATTTACAGTGGCTAGAGGGCCTGGTGCACAAATTCTATTTCTAATAAATAAATAAATCTTTAACAAATTTTCATGTCTCATACATAATTGGGTTCTTTTGATTATATGAGCTGATTGGAGTAAAACATTTAAAAATAATAATAAACAGCAATTAACATTTCCAAAACTGTGTTGTCAGAAGGCAACATAAAAATGTGTAGGATAAAGCCAGGCATAGTAGCACACACTTTTAATTCCAGAACTCAGGAGGCAGAGGTAGGAGATCACCGTGAGTTCGAGGCCACCCTGAGTCTACACAGTGAATTCCAGGTCAGCCTGAGCTACAGTGAAACCCTACCTCAAAAAACCAAAACAACAACAAAAAGTATAGGATAACACAGCAGTGCTGTGTCTGCAGCACTAAGAAGCACCTGGAATTTAGCTGTTACATCCATGTACCTGTCCGTTTTCTTTGCCAATTTTGCTCTTCAGGAGTGCAGCGTATGGGCAGGGAAGCAAGTGAAATGCAGCTGTTAAAATTTTCTAAGTCCTTTACAATCAAACAGGGACAGTTTATTATTAGTAGTAATTCTTTGAAATACAGTATTTTTCAAAAGTAAAGCTTCAAAGTAACTTCTAAAAACTAGGTTTGCACAGAGGCCTCCCCCACAGTAGAGGCTACTGCTGAGCAGGACCTGACGCTGAGTCTCAGTTCTTGTTTCTCTCTCTCCAGTGCAGAAGCCAGCACTCTGTCTATCACTATGCACACGAAACACTCAACGAGGGTGGCTACTGCCCTTGGGCACATAAACTGGCGGAAATCTGGATAGAGTAAGTCAGAACTGGCCTAGCCCACAGGCCACAAAATTTGTTGGTTAAGTAGCATTACCAGAACACAAAGAAAGCTTAGAAAGTGACTGCAGCCCTGATGCTAACAACGTAACCTCGGCAGACCCAACCCCAAGCCTGCACACAGCACTGACATACCCAGTGTGACCAGCTACACCCCACACACCCGGAAGATAATATTAGAGAAGTGTGTCCAGTTTTTTAAAGCTTTACTTATTTGATTATAATAATTTTTACTTTTATTTTTTAAAATCATCTCTAATCCCAGTGCTTGGGAAACAGAGATAGGAGGACAACTGTGAATTCAAGGTCAGCTTGGGACTACAGAATGAATTTCAGGTAACCCGGGGCTAAAGTGAGACCTTACCTCAAAAAAACGATATCATTCATACCTTTGTTACCCTTCTTTATCTAATTATCTAATCTACACATTTATTCTGTAATTGGACTTGATCTCTTATTTCTCTCTTAATCTGTCGGTTTCTATTTAGCCTTGCCTTTTCTTTCCCCACTTTATAATCCTCTTTTTTTTTTTTTTAACTCCTGAATTCCCCAAACCTACTAGACTGTGTGGAAGAGATAGCTAGTCTGGGTGGTCTAATGGGTAGGAACTGGGCACCCAGCCTGGCAGACCTTCAGTCCAGCTATACCTGGTGCCTGATTAACCACAAGAGGTATCTTTCAATCTATTATCGAAAAAGAAAAGCAAATCCAGAAAACATACCTCACCCTGCATCTGTCCGGACTTTGCACTAGGGAGTACAGGGGTAATGGGCCCCGACCCACTCACTTGCCAAAACTATCTTTTCCTGAACAGTTCCAGAACCTTAAAGTAAAAGCAAAAAAAAAAAAAAAAAAAAGCCTGTAACCCCCATCTAGCACTGCACAGCCAGGCCAGGAAGCCAAAGCACTCATTCCCAAGCTGTCTAGGCCAGCAGAATCCAATGCAGGAGAAGAAACACACTCTATCCTTTAAAGAGCTGGCCTAAACTGCCATTAAAAAAAGTAATAATAAATTAGGGCTGAAGGGATGGCTTAGCAGTTAAGGCACTAACCTGCAAAGCTAAAGGACCCAGGTTCAATTCCCCAGGAACCATGTAAGCCAGATGCACTAGGTAGTGCATGCTTCTGGAGTTCGTATGCAGTGTCTAGAATCCCTGGCATGCCCATTCTCTCTCTTTTTTCCTCTCTCAAATATAAATAAAAACAGTAAGGCGCTTACCTGTGAAACCTAAGGACACATGTTCTACTCTCCAGATCCCACATAAGCCAGATGCACAAGGGGATGCAAGCGTTCAAGGTTGCATACACACACAAGATGAAACACACGTCTGGAGATCAAACGCAGTGGCTGGAAGCCCTGGCATGCCAACCTCTCTCTCTTGCTCATAAAAACAACAACAACAACAACAACAAAAAACCCGGGTATGGTAGCACACACCTTTAATCCCAGCACCCGGGAGTCAGAGGTAGAAGGATCACCATGAGTTCAAGGCCACCTTCAGACTACATAATGAATTCCAGGTCAGCCTAGGCTACAGTAAGATCTTACCTTGAAAAAAATAAAATAAGGTGGGCTTAGTGGCACACTTCTTTAATCCCAACACTTAGGAGGCAGAGGAAGGAGGATTGCTATGAGTTCAAGGACAGCATGAGACTACAAAGTAAATTCCAGGTCAGCCTAGTAGGCTAGAGCAAGACCCTACCTCAAAAAAACAAAAATGAAACACACAAAATAATAAACAAAAAAATAAAGACAATGCTGCTGAACTTTTTCCAAAGGGAACAGCGATGTGACACTTCTCCAAAACACACACACACACACATCTAGTAAGCTCAACAAGCGCTCTGCTCACATGAACACACATGGGCACAGCCCGCCAACAAAATTCCCTGAAGAGCAGAACTCAGAACATAGGACCAAGAAAGGTACAGGCTGACTTCTCAGTGTGCTTACAGACCTCCAAATTTGTCTCATGTCTGCACTAAATATTTTTAAAGGAGAAAACAGGAAATGTCAGCTAACAACAGTAATATGATCACTCACAGGAAACTCAGAACAAATTATTCCCCAGGACCAATCACATAAAAAATGAGAGTATCACTTTGCATTCATCTAATTTTCTCAGGTTCTCTGCACAAAGACAAGGGCATTACCTGGGGACAGGGGACTGTAACATTCAGATGGACTCTGTTAGAGGAAAACAGGCAAGGTGGGCCCTTCCTTGGCCTAGCCTAGCCCACCCAATTGGACATTCAAATCCATAAATTCCATACCCAAGAAAGATGGCCAGCTAGCACACCTCACACACTGAAGACCACTGACTACTACAAATGCCAAATGCTGGAAAGGGTTTATGTGCAACACTGGGTTACTGATATTCCTCATGTGCGGCGACAAAGCCGGTCATTAAACACACATTAATGCTCACCCATAGACCAGCATCCTTTAATCCTGCTTCAATCCTGCAGAACCTCCTAGAATCCCAGCTCAGAACATTAGGCCGTTTCAGAAGAAAACAACCTCCAGATAGCCCTAAAGGAAGAAATGGTTGGTGATGTAGCTCAGTGGTAGGGCACTTGCCTAACAAGGAGAGGCCTTAAGTTCAGTCCCCAGAGCTACAATAAATAAATAAGCAAGCATAAATGTGCATGCATGCACACATGCTGCCAGGTGTGATGGTACATGCCTATAACCCCAACACTGAGAAGGCTGAGGCAAGAAGACCTTGACTTTGAGGCCACAGTAAGACTCTATCTCCAAAAACAGGAAGCAAGCAGAAATGCAGAACCAAGGAGGGTAAGGGCAGCCCAGCTGCAGCCTGTCTCTGGCAAGCCTCCAGGACCAATTTATGTCTTACTCTGAACTACCAGTCCCATGAAGGGGATGGGCTTCCTCACTGCATCCTAACCCACTGCCTAACACCAGACCTCATAAGTATGACCATCAGCAAACTCCTGGGCTCCTTCTGGGAACTGTACAAGCAGGTTTTCAGTGGGAAAGAACACAGCGAATTCTCCTTTTCATTCTTTCATTTAAAAAATATTTAGTTAATTTATTTATTTTAAGAGAAAGAGAGGGCTGGAGAGATGGCTTAGCGGTTAAGCGCTTGCCTGTGAAGCCTAAGGACCCCGGTTCAAGGCTCGGTTCCCCAGGTCCCACGTTAGCCAGATGCACAAGGGGGTGCACGCGTCTGGAGTTCGTTTGCAGTGGCTGGAAGCCCTGGCGCGCCCATTCTCTCTCTCCCTCTATCTGTCTTTCTCTCTATGTCTGTCGCTCTCAAATAAATAAAAAATGAACAAAAAAAAAAAAATTTAAAAAAAAAAAAAGAGAAAGAGAGAGGGAGGCAGGCAGAACAACATTTTCCTGGGGGAAAAAAAAAAGTTACATTTGAAGCCAGGTGTGGTGGTACATGAAAAACAGAGACAGACAGACAGACAGAACTACCATATGACCCAGCTGTACCACTCTGAGGTGTATACTGGAAAGAATCAGTCTTGCTCAACAGAGGCACATTCAGACCAATGTTTACTGTAACCCCATGTTCAACAGCCAAGTTCTAGAAGTAGCCAAGGTGGTATCAATGGGAGACTGAATGAAGAAAATGTGGCATGTAAACACAATGGAGTTTTATTCAGCCCTAAAGAACAATAATGTATTATTTGCAGAAAAGTAGATGGAACTGAAGATAATCACATTAACCAAAATATGCCAGACTAAGAAAAATAAATATTGTGCGTTTGCTATCATTTGTGGACCCAAGATTTTAAAGAAACAAGTAAGGTGCTGGAGAGATGCCGTAATGGGGAAGACGCTTGCCTGTGAAGTTTTAAGGACCCAGGTTTGATTCCCTAGTACCCACATTACCCAGATGCACAAGGTGGTGCATGTGTCCATAGTTTGCAGTGGATGGAGGCCCTGATGTGCCCATATTCATTTATTCTCATACTGTGTGTGTGTGTGTGTGTGTGTATGTACACACACACATATATATTTTTTCTCTGAAATAAAGGAATAAATTTAAAAAGAAAAACAGAAAAGTATTTGGGAAAAGGGACAGGGAGAACAAGAGAGGATAGCAGGGGATAAATATGATCAAAGTACATTACATGTATGTACAAAAAGATCTCAATGAAATCTATTATTCTATACAATGAATATATACTAGTAAAAGAAAAAAAAAAGGTATCCTGGGCTGGAGAGATGGCTTAGCAAGTTAAGGTACTTGCCTGCAAAACCAAAGGACCTACGGTCAATTCCCTAGGACCCACAAAAGACAGATGCACAAGGTGGTGCATGCATCTGGAGTTCGTTTGCAGGGGCTAGAGGCCCTGGTGTGCCCTCCTTTTTCTATCTGCCTCTGTCTCAAATAAATAAATAAAAATAATAAAATCTTAGCCGGGTGTGGTGGTGCACGCCTTTAATCCCAGCACTCAGGAGGCAAAGGTAGGAGGACTGCCATGAGTTCGAGGCCACCCTGATGTCAGCCTGGACCAGAGTGAGACCCTACCTCAAAAAAACAAAAAATAAATTACTAATGATAAAAAAATCTTTTTTATAAAGGTATCTTTCTCAAGGTTGAAGACGGTAGACAGTTTGTTGAAAAATACAGTGAGATCCCAGTCTTATCAACATCTGTTCCTACACTGCTTATCTCACCACCTATTACAGGCAGCATGCAAGTTCAATTCCTTCTGAGCACACACCTGCGGAAGTTCAATGTTTGCTTTGTATGCAAATATCCACAGCAGCATTACTTTAGTGAAAATGTACACGTATTTACCCCTGTGGGAATGACTCTGTGTAGGGAAAATTTCTAGATGTAGAATTAGTAGATGATTTTACGAGTTGCAGTGACTTCTATCTGGCTATTTCATAAAATCCTTTTTAGTATAAATCTTTAAAGGCAAAAATGTTTTAATTTTAATACTTAAAATTTTCTGTAAAAAATTTAAATATGCTGGGCGTGGTGGCACATGCCTTTAATCTCAGCACTTGGGAGGCAGAGCTAGGAGGATCACGCCATGAGTTCAAGGCCACCCCAGACACATGCACCACCTTGTACATCTGGAGTATGTGGGTACTGGGGAATGGACCCTGAGTCCTTAGGCTTTGCAGGCAAGTGACTTAACCACGAAGCCTTCTCCAGCTCTCTTTAAAAACTTTAATATGTCCTTCATGTTGCATCATCAAAAATCTCAATGGAAGCTTTGGGGATTAGCAGTTAAAACCAATTGTAATATATAGACAAGAAAATAATAAATAAGCCTGTGGTTCTGTGATAGTTCTGTAGAGAAAAATAAATTCTATAGATACATGGGGAATAATTTCACTTACTTTCATGTGTAAATATACTAACATACTTCTTAGCTAAAGAACTATATTCACTTAATATACTTAACCATCTGGATCCCATTCTTTTTATTTTTATTTATTTATTTGACAGAGAAGGGGGGGGGAGCACACCAGGGCCTCCGGCCACTGCAAACTAACTCAAGATGCACCCCCTTGTGCATCTGGCTAATGTGGGTCCTGGGCAACTGAACCTGGGTCCTTTGGCTTTGCAGGCAAACACCTTAACCACTAAGCAATCCCTCCAGCCCTGGATCCCATTCTTAACGCATCAATACTGCAACAAGTCTTTGGTGTCTTTTTTCTAGACCTACCAGGTAGCCCAAGAATTTACAATGTTGTAACCTTGATAAAAAATCAATAGAGGAGCTGCAGAGATGGCTCATCATTTAAAGGCACTTGTTTATAAAGCATGACAACCCAGGTTCAATTCCCCAGTGCCCACATAAGCTAGATACATAAAGTGGCACATGTGCCTGGAATTTGTTTGCAGTGGCACAAAGCCCTGGCACACCCATGCACAAACACACACAGTCTCTCTCTCTTCTCACAAATTTTTTTTTTTTTCGAGGTAGGGTCTCACTCTAGCCCAGGCTGACCTGGAATTCACTATGGAGTCTCAGGGTGGCCTCGAACTCATGGCAATCCTCCTACCTCTGCCTCCCGAGTTGTGGGATTAAAGGTGTGCACCACCACATCCAGCTACAAATAATTTTTTTTTAAAGAAATTCAGTAGAGAAAATTGTACTGTAATTTATGTTCACTGTATGTTCTCCTAGTATCTCTAAGTCTTATTCAAGCAATAAATTAGATAACCAAAAATACCTTCTAATACCATTCCTTTAAAGAAGTTAGAATTTAAAGTTATAGTATTCACTTTAACAGGAAAAAAAATCTTTTAAAACAATTTCTTGGGGGCTGGCGAGATGGCTTAGCAGTTAAGCACTTGCCTGTGAAACCTAAGGACCCCAGGTTCAAGGCTCGATTCCCCAGGGCCCACATAAGCTAGATGCACAATATGGGGCATGCATCTGGAGTTTGTTTGCAGTGGCTGAAGGCCTGGCATGCCCATTCTCTCTCTCTCTCTCTCTCTCTCTCTCTCTCTGTCTCAAATAAATAAGAATAAACAAAAAAAATTTCTTTCTCTTACATAAAACATAATTTAGGGTCAGAAGAAAAAAAAAACAGAACTCTTTCCTCAAATACTTCTATGGGCATTCCTAATTTCCACTATAAACTAGCCCAAAATATCTTCCTATTGGTCTCCATGACAGAACTTCAGAGCCAAGCTGTACAGTCGGTCAATGCTTCTACACTATCATCATCATCATTACTGTTACTGTTTTTTGAGGTAGGGTCTCACTCTAGCCCAGGCTGACCTGGAATTCACTATGTAGTCTCAAAGTGGCCACGAACTCACAGCAATCCTCCTATCTCTGCCTCCTGAGTGCTGGGATTAAAGGTGTGCGCTACTACACCTGGCTACATTATTCTTTTTTTATCTATTTATTTATCTATTTATTCAAGAGGAAGAGAGAGGGGAAAGAGAAAAAGAGCTAGAGAATGGGTGTGTCAGGGCCTCTTGTCTGTAAATTCCTGTTTGCACAAACCTCACTTTGTATATCTGACTTTACAAGATTACTGGGAAACTGAACCCAGACCTTCAGGCCTTGCAAGCAAGCACCTTTAACCACTAAGCCATCTCCTCAGCCCAAGATTCCTTTTTTTTTAGGAAGGGTTTCCGCTCTTGCCTAGGCTGACCTGGAATTCATTATGTAGTCTCAGGGTGGCCTGGAACTCACAGTGATCCTCCTACTTCTGCATCCTGAGTGCTGGGATTAAAGGCATGTGCCGCCTCCTCTTTTAAAACAACCTACTTTTTTAATATACGAGTCTTAACAATATCACTGGGATACTTTGAGAAAGCAGCAACAGTCTCACACTGCATGACTACTTTCTGAATGCTTGAGCAGGAAGGCATACTCTAGTCAATAGACAATACCATTTTAGAGATTACAAAACATCCACAGGAATGTGTCAGCAATAGAATTAACACTACACTACCATCCCTCCTGCCATCCTAAAGATGTGAAAATCAGTATTTTACAATTAGCTAACATAAAATCACTATGTTAGGCAAAAGGTAATTCAAGGCTCCAAATGATAATTACTGAGAGCAAAATTTCCAACTGCCAATAATTCTTCTCTAAGTGTTTGATACTGAACAAAAACTAGTTATATACACTGGGAAGTTACCTAGTCTCAGTAGGATAATTGTGCAATAATGTCATAAATCTGTCCATTTTGGTTATCTTAGTCTGACAGGCACTGTCAAAACCCACTAAAGGGGCCATGTTGCCAAATGTTATGCCAATCTTAAAATTCCAAGCTATTTGTATTTGATTATATGCTGTAAAAATACATTTAGATTCTTATATCTGTTCCTTACTAATGAGAAAACTAAATCTGAAGCATGTTATAAATATTATAGCTTTCATATAATCAATACCAACTGTAGGCGGTCATTATGTAAGAGTAAAAAACTGAAAACTGTTTCCAAGAATAGTCCACCAGAATCAAAGAACTTTTTATTCTGCTAGTTTAAATAGGTTGTATGTGTCATTATTTAAACAAGATCTTATTAGTTCACCCAACCGAATTGCCTTTTCAAAGCATGTAAGCCAATGACAACCTTTCAAAACTAAAGTACCTTTTCTCTGATCAAGCCAAAATTAATTTTCCAGTAACAAGAATTAGTAAATTTTTAAACATTTTGTTTGCTGTTCATATTGGAAAAAAGATTTGCCAAAAAATTAACATATAGTTAGTGATATAAATAAAAAATCACGCTAGCCACAAATTCCAGTGTTCAAGCAATCCCTTTTCAGTCTCCCCATTAGTTGAGAGTACTGGTATGTACCACTATTTTCTTTTATTTTTAAAAACAGTAAGGAATTTCTATATACAATTTGCCACAAAAAAAATCCATTTGCTGGAATAATTTTTTTGTTTCTACAAAAGAAGTAATTATTTAGAAATTTCTTGAAATACAGGTAAGTCCCTTTCTGGAATTTTACAAAATACAGATGTTGCCAAAGAAAAAGGGGTTCAATTACTTGACATCAGAACACGAATATTTTATTATACCTGCCTTCAAGATGCATTTTTCTTATAACTTATAATTTGTAAGACAAACTAAATATTCATTTAGAGCATTATTAAAAATTCAGATTCTCAAAAAAATAAATTCAGATTCTCACAGCCATGTCTGCTGGCACAGCTACACAGGAGGCTGAGGCAAGAGGATTACATGCTCAAGGCCAGCCTTCTTAACTTGAACCTTGTCTCAAAAAGAGTGCTGGGGAGACGGCTCAGTGGTTAAAGGCTCCCGATTGCAAGGCCTGAAGGCCTGGGTTCATTTCTGCAGGAGCCATGTAAAACCAGATGCAGAATGACACATACACCTGGAGCTCATTTGCAGGGGCAAGAGGCCCTGGGGTGCCCATACACACTCACGCACACGTGCACACACACACTCTCTCTCTCAAATAAATTTTTTTCTTAAAAGTAAAAAGGCTGGGCATGGTGGCACACATCTTTAATCCCAGCACTGGGGAGGCAGAAGGAGGAGGATCACCGTGAGTTCAGCACCAACCTGAGACTGCATTCCAGGTCAGCCTGGGCTAGAGCAAGACCATACCTTGAAAAACCAAAAAAGTGGACTGGGGACATAGCTTGGGAGTATAGTGACTGCCTGGGACAAGTGAGGCTGTTGGTCCAATCACCAGCACCACAGCAAAAAATTCAGATTTCTATTGATGAGTAAGAAATATTTTGACATAGTCTTTATTTAGTAAAAACACTTTAATGGCTAAAATATAAATGATAGTTCATGTGGAAAATTCCCTTGATTAGTTTGAGTTGTCAATCTTTTTTACTTTGAAATGCTTCTTTCTAAACAAGTTTCTCTACAATTATGCAGTAGAAAACTTGAATATTTTAAGTCTGGAACATCTAGAAATACTTGAAGAAAATAGATGTTTGCAGGATCCCTTTCAAGAGGAAGTTATTCTGAGTTGGCAAGAGTCCAATGCTTCGATTGGCTGGATATTCCTTTATAAGGTCCATTTTATATAGAGAAAACTGGCAAAAACTATTCTCCAAAACATTTCATCAATTTTGTTTCCAGTGCTTCCTGGAACACAAAGCTAGAGATCTTAAACATTAATTTTATGATAATAAAAATATCTAAAAAATGCAGGAATCTCTGAAAATGTTAATAGCTTTATAGGTTTTGTCATTTTTTTGAGGCACAGTCTCACTATAAACTCCAGGCTGACCTTGAACTCACATGATCCTTGGCCTCTATCCCCACAAGCTGGGCTTACAGGCATATAAGACAACACCAAATTAAACTGTTTTTATAGATATAATTAAGGTTCAGTAACAGAATGGAAAATTAGTCTTCCCTTGAAATTGAGATTAATTACAATGCTCAGAAGCATTATAAATCATGTCTCAGAACATATTTACCCAAATTAGTTTCTTCAAATGGTTCCCATCTATTAGTGTTCCTTAAGGACAACTGCTCTGATGATTAAATCAAGAACCACACTATGGCAAATATAAATTTTCATGTTTTCTGAGAGGATTTGGAGCACTGTACCTCACATTATGGCATCTTTTGGTCTTTGAAGAAACGACAGCAAGGAGCCTCTGATCTGCTCCTCTCTCCTGAAACATGTCACAGATAATTCTTTGACCTGCCACTGAAATGAATCATTAAGACCTTCATTCCAGGGATACTCTCCTTATACCTGCACATAGACACACCAATATCTGAGTGTTGGAGAGATGGCTTAGCAGTTAAGGAGCTTTCCTGCAAAGCCAAGAGACCCAGGTTCAATTTCCCAGGACCCACTAAAGCCAGATACATAAGGTGGCACAAGTGTCTAGATTTTGTTTGCAGTGGCTAGACGCCCTGACACACCCTTCTCTCTCTCTCAAATAAATACAGTAAAAAAATCTAGAAGTATCTGGGGCTAGAGAGATGGCTTAGTGGTTAAGGTGCTTGCCTGCAAAGCCTAAGAACACATGTTTGAATCTCCAGGTCCCACACAGATGCAGTGACGCAAGTGTGCAATGTTGCACATACACCACAAGGGGGTGCACGCATCTGGAGTTCATTCACAGTGGCTGAAAGGCCCCAGTGTGCAATTATTTCTTTCCCCCCCCTCCCTCCTTTCTCTTCTACTCATACTGGCCCAAGAGGGCAAGCTGTGGTACTGGACAGAGACAGCTACAAAACCAGAATATGTACATGCAGATTGTGTTTAACGATACCCTATGAAGAACAATGACTTCACCTAAAATAATGTAAGGCAATGTTGACCCATGCATTCAGTGCAGACTTTGTGGAGTACTTCTGCCAGGATTTGTCATAATAATCTTCTACATTGTACAGATGCCTCCTAAAGTAGTTATTTAAATCTACATTCCACCAGGCATGGTGGTGGCACGCACACCTTCAATCCCAGCAGAGGTAGGGGCAAAGGTAGGAGGATCGCCATGAGTTCAAGACCACCCTGAGACTACATAGTGAATTCCAGGTCAGCTTGGGCTATAAAACAAAACCTTATCTCAAAAAAAAAAAAAAAAACTAAGCCTGGCGTGTTGGTGCACACCTTTAAACCCAGCACTTGGGAGGCAGAGGTAAGAGAATCACCATGAATTCAAGGTCACCCTGAGACTACATAGTGAATTTCAGGTTAGCCTGGACCAGAGTGAAACCCTACCTCGAAAAACTAAAAAAATCTATGCATTCCTTTGCACAAGTTTTTAGTTGCCAACTGAAATTTTCACCATAACTTTAATAGTTTCAAATTATTTCATTCTTCTACAACAAACACTGGTAATCTCTGGAAAAGATTACCTTTAAAAAAAAATTATAATTAAGAAGAAAAGAATAGGCACGCCAGGGCCTCCAGCTGCTGCAAACAAACTCCACATGTACGCACCACCTTGTGCATCTGGTTTACATGGGTATTGGGGAATTGAACTTCGGTCCTTTGGCTTTGCAGGCAAGCATCTTAACTGCTAAGCCATCTCTCCAGGACCAAAGATTACTTTTTAAATGTATTTAGTAGAATCTAAATACCACAATAATTTGATGCCTCCCATTGTCTGCTTAAAAAACACATGAACAGTGTTTGGAGAAATGGCTCAGTGGTTAAGGCACTTTGCCTGAAAGATCTAACAACCTAAGTTCAATTCGCCAGTATCCACATAAAGCCAGATGCGCAATGTGGCACATGCATCTAGAGGTTTTTTTGCAGCAGCCAGATGCCCGGTGCACCCATATTCTCTCTCTGCTTGCAAATGAATAAATAGAAAAAAATTTAAAAGACATGAATGGGCTGGAGAGATGGCTTATCAGTTAAGGCACCTGCCTGCAAAGCCAAGGGACCTAGGTTCGATTCCCTAGGACCCACATAATCCAGATGCACAAGGTTTGCAAATGCATCTAGAGTTTGTTTGCAGTGGTCAGAGGCTGTGGCATGCCCATTCTCTATCTGACCCCCCCCCAAAAAATAAATAAATAAAGTAAAAGGACATGAACAAAACTGTCTAATACTTGGAAATTTTATTTCATTCTTTCCCTTTCCTGGAATTTTTACTTTCATTACATTTTTTTCTAAATCAATGATTCTCAAAATCTGAGAATCCGAGTGGGAGGGACTCAGTCTGAAGGTGACAGTGCAAGTTTTCTTACCAGGGGACATTGAGCAATGTCTGAAAACATTTTTTAATTGTCACAACTGGAGGAAGGATACTAGGGACATCTAGTGGATGCCAGAGATGCTGTTAAACACACTGAAAACAGCCTTCAACAATAAAGCATTATCTGACTCAAATGTCACCAGGTGGCACATGCCAGTGAGGATAAGGCAGGAGGGTCACAAATTTGAGGCCGGCATGGGTTATACATTAGGCTGGGGATACAGCTCAGTGGTCATGTGATTGCCTAGCAAGCACAGGAGTGTAGGTTCAAGTATCAGCACTGTAGTAATATTTTCATGGGCTGGGCAGATAGCTCAGCAATTAAAGCCTGCTAGCCCAGGTACGATTCCTCAGTACCCAAAGAAAACCAGATGCACAAAGTGGCACATGTGTTTGGAATTTGTAGCAGCAAGAGGCCCTGGCACTTCCATTCTCTCTTTATTTATAAATAACAATATTTTGTTTTGTCTTGTTTTTCGAGGTAGGGTCTCACTCTAGCCCAGGCTGACCTGGAATTCACTATGGAGTCTCAGGATGGCCTCGAACTCACGGCAATCCTCCTACCTCTGCCTCCTGAGTGCTGAGATTACAGGTGTGCGCCACCACACCCAGCAATAACATTTTTAAAAGAAGTTACCTTGAAAAAAATCTTCACATTTGGTTATTAAAATTATCAATACACATTAATCTAAGCAATTGTTAACAATCACTATCAAACACACAAAAAATGAAAATATATTTAAATGTTCCTAATAAGATGGATGGGGCTTATATTTATTTTTAAATTAATTGCTACACCTTTGGATTAGTAACTTTGATTCTTCTGAAACACTGTTAAAAGCAAGGTACATGAAACTGACTTGCAAAGATTTTGTTATATAGTCATTCAGGGCATTTATTTTACAATTGTAGGTGACTCAAATATTTTTAAACTCTTGCTATATAGCAGAGTCTACATTAGGCCTTGCTCTGTGAAAACCCTTTGGGAGCTGCACTTCCTTCAATATGAGACACTCCATTTATGAGTTAGCATTTGGGGAGCCTCAACCTAGTAAATTATTACATTGTGAAATGTTTATTAGCTGGCCCATAACTATGTGTTTATTGTTTTACTGTGAAATCACAAGCACAGTATCAAATACTGCACCTGACATCCTAGGTTGTCTTAGCAACCATAGCACACGATTTATGAAAGTAAGATCAAGAAAGAATGACCTAACATGACTACAGTTCTCTCCATTTCTCCCTTACCTCTTGGAAACTCTGTACTGTGCTGTGGTCAATTTTCCAGTCTCAGGGTCATGTACTGTAGCTCGGCTCAGCTACAAAAAAAAGAAAAAAAGAGAAAGGACAGGACTTACACTCCAGTAGCAGGCACTTTTGCTCTTGTTCATCTAGGTTTGTTCTGTTTTGTTTTGCCAAGCCACAGGTGATTGGAAGGATTCAGATTGGTCTGGATGGCAGATAGTGGTTTGAAATCAGCAAAATGTTTAAAAAGGTGGCAGTTAGAATAGCCACTTCTAGATCAAGAGAAAAATGGGCTGACATAATTTTTTCATAAATTTATTGTCCTTTCACTTTTTTTTTTAAAGAAAAATCAGCTAACGCTGTATGTGAAGGGCTTACAGCAGGGTTTCACAGGATCTTTCCCGAGCCTAGAAGTTTCATGTTCTTCAGTGTTTTAGAAAAGATTAAAAGTCTCTTTAAGTGCATCGGTTCAAAACTGTTTTCAGTCTTTACAAAGTAAGAGCCAGCAGCTCCTACACAGTTCTGGAAGGCTGAGCTCGGAAGTGAACAAAGTTCCTGCAGTTGGGAGCTGTCTGAGCTCCCAGGCATAACTGCTCTTGCCAATGCCAGCTTTTCAGTCAGCAAGTTTTTGTTGTTTTTTTTTAAATAAAACAATCCCACAGAATAGATTTCTCCAAAGCACAAATGCCAATAGTCATGGACAGGGATGATGTGAGTTACTCGGTGCTCATGAGTGCAGGGAATGGCAGAGGCAAAGCTGGTGCCACATTACATGGACTGCTGCGCTCCCCTACTTTGGAAACAAGGGGACAAAGAAAACTGCCAGCAATTTCCTGAGTACCTGACACCTGATTTTAAAAATACCAAGTACCCTATCTGTCTCTCTCCCCCACATGAATACTTAAAAGAGGGGAAGGGGGCTGGAGTGATAGCTTAGTGGTTAAGGCACTTGCCTACAAAGCTTAAGGACCCAGGTTCGATTCCATAGCATCCATGTAAGCCAGATGCACAAGGTGGTGCATGTTTGAAATTTGTTTGCAGTAGCTAGAGGCCCTGGTGTGCCCATTCTCTTTCTCTTTCTCCCTCCCTCTCTCTCTTCTTCTCTGTATATATAAATAAATTTACCCTTTTCTCTCTCTCCCCCAAATAAATAAATAAATAAAATATCTTTTAAGAAATGCCAAGTACTTCCCAGCACTCAGGAGGCAGAGGTAGGAGGGTCACCATGACTTTGAGGCCACCCTGAGAATACACAGTGAATTCCAAGTCAGCCTGAGCCAGAGACCCTACCTCGAAAAAAAAAAAAAGTACTAAATTCCCTAAACATAATCGACTAATTAGAGATTAAAGACAGAACTTCTAGGCAAATTGAAAAAACCTGTGAAACACACAGTCTGTGCCATGAGCTTTCTTCTTATGAATAAGGCGGCCACTTGAGCTGGAGACTGAAAATGACCTACTTCCGAAAAATGAATAAAAAAATTCCTGTAGAATGTTAAAAGTACTCATTAGAGGGCAAAATATGCAGCATACATATCTCTTACCTTTTGCTAATTCTGTAATGTACCGTCTCCAAGTCTCCTGTTACTGGGTTTGAAATGGTGGCTCGCCTCAGCTGTGAAGCCAACCATCAATAGTCGCATTACAAGACAAAAAATGAATGACATTTATCTATCTTCGCTTTTTAACAAAGGAGGGTAGTAAAGAGAGAAAATAACTTTATACCCTTCCAGTCACCTTGTGTTGAGCCTTGAAAGCCAATTGGTTCTTTTTAGGTTTTTGTGATTAAAAAAACAAACAAACATATTTTACTTGTTTTTGTGCTGCATGAATAGAGTGAAATTTGTTTAAAGTCATTTCTTTCTCCCTTCAAAGTATCAGCTTTGTAACATTTAGCGAAGTAACATAAAAGGGCAGGTGAAAAGAAACCTTAAAGGTTTAGAGGAGGAAAACTGACAGGTAAGATGATGATTTCAAGCTTTGTTTAATTTTAAAAATGGGGAGAATGATTCTGAAGTTAACAAGAGTATGAACTTTTATTGCCAGTGAATTTACTGGTCAAAAACAATCTCAACTGAAGATTCTCCTTTGAAGACTGAGGCCTTCAAACTTAAAGATCAATTCTTAAACAATATTCTACCAAGATACACCAGTAAGGTAGGTTAAGTACCACAGAAAAAGGGCTAGGGTAGAAACTGAAAAGTGAAATAATTACAAGTAGCACTTTGTCAGTAGACTTATTAAGAATCTTCCTGGACAGAACATGCATGAACTAAGATCATCCTTTTGCACTTATCATATGTTTTTTCTTTGATAAAAACCAAAAAAGTACCAATTTGGAAAAGCAGTAAAACATATATCTAAGTACAAAGATACAGATTTTTCAAACTTTGATGATGCATCAGGTCAGCAAACCCAAGGTGACCTGTTTTCACAAATGAATTGCATTGGAATGTAGCCCCTCTCATTCAGGAACATATTAATTCTTTGGCTGCTTTTAAACTACAGTGGAAGAGTTGAGTAGTTGTAACAGAGACCAAATGGCCTACAAAACAAACGTACTTATCCTGACCTTTACAGAAAATTGCCAAACCCTGTGCAATAAGAAAAAAAGGGGGGGGCAGCATTTCTTTAACAATCTTTTTACAAAAATGACAAATTAATGTTTTACTATCAGTAAGATAAACTGTTTAACAAGCTGGTGGGGAAGAGACCAAGGCAGCAAGAGTAGACTTTCCCATATTCTCACATACTAGTTTCTAGGCTGAACACTAAATTTATGGAATTAGGGTAAATCCACTTTCATCTATTTTTCTTTCATTCTTTTTTGTTTATTTTTGAAGTAGGGTCTTATCTAGCCCAGGCTAACCTGAGCTCACCCAGATACCTCTGCCTCCAAAGTGCTGGGATTAAAGGCATGTACTACCACACCCAGCTGGTCATCTATTTCACTTAAGTAATATAGACCAAAATTAGAAAACTGTATTACCATTTAAAAATTAGCATGATGTTTGTGCCCACTTTTTCTACTATTAGCATGCCTCAAAGAGAATAAAAATACTTCAAGTATTCTTTCAACTAAAAATATACAAGGGTGAAAAAAAGTGAACTGATATCCAAAATACAGAGGAAGGTTTTCCAGTGACAATGAGTCTTAAATTCATAAACATGGTAAGGAAGAATAAAAACCATTTTAAAGCCCAGCTGCGAAATGATACTTGTGTCAATAACTGGGACATAAACCATATTTAATAATCCATATGTTGAGGCAATAATAATTAAAACTACCTGAAATTATTAGCTCAATTACTCTGTCTGGGTTATCTTACAAAGGAAACACACACAACTATATTGAGAAGAAAAAAATTTACCCTTGGTTTTGCTAAATCTTTGACAATCTCGATTTCTGCATCAGAAATAATATCATGGAAACGAACGATACGAGGCTTGTCCCACTCATCCTCCTGTTTGGCTGGAGCTAGAATAAATTTAGGATTCCGGTTTCCATCATGGTAGCGGCAAAAAAGTTTCTTCTGTCTCCGAGGAGTCTAACCATAAAGTTTAAAAAAAACAGACAAGCAAATTAGGATATTTTAATACCTATTCTTATGGAGATAAACAACAATGCTTGCATATACACAGAGTATCTCTGGAAGAACACACAAAACAAACGCCCTGCAAATACTTTGCATCCAACAGAAATTTTAGGATTTTTAAAACTGTATTAATTATTCTAAGGGCAGGCTGTTGCTCAATAGTAGAGTAGTTGCCTAGAATGTGGGAGAGACTAGGTTCAACCTCCAGCACCAAAAAAAGGAAAAGAATACTTTCTGAGGGAAAGATGGACAAAGAAAAAGTAGTTTAAAAAAAAAATTCTTTCATCAAAATAAATTTCAAATGCTTTAAACATGGAAGAACAATTAAATGTTTATGGAACTAAGATATGCAGGCCTAGCATTGCTCTGACCATCCAAGAAAACAGGGAGAATGGTCAGAAAATGAGAAAATGTCTGAAAGGAAAAAGCAGCTTACAAAACTAAATCAGGTTTTACTAAATACTTCACAGTTAATAAAAATAAGCTGGCATGACGGCGCATGCCTTTAGTCCCAGCACTCGGGAGGCAGAGGTAGGAAGATCACTGTGAGTTCAAGGCCACCCTGAGACTACATAGTGAATTCCAGGTCAGCCTGGGGTAGAGTGAAACCCTACCTTGAAAAACAAAAACAAAAAAAAAAGTAATGATAATAATATCAGCAAAGGTGAACATGGGTATTTCTGAAAAAACAAACTAAAATGGCAGGGGCTTCTACAGTAGCATAAAAACAAGGCAGCCAGCCAAGCAAGTGCATAGCTGTTCCTTTGCGGGGTGGGGGAGAGAAAACTCTTATATAATTTCCCTTAAAGAAAAAAAAAAGAAAGAAAAGCACTCCCTCTAGCCTGAGCTGGCCTTAAACTCATGATCCCAATTGCCTCAGACCTTTTTATGAGGCAGGGTTTCACTCTAGCCCAGCTGGCCTAGAAAGCACAGTTATACACTTCCGTCAGCCTGCCTAGTGCTGGGATTACAGGCATGGGCTACCATGACCAGCTTCTTCTTCTTCTCTTGATTAAACAAGCATATTACTATGAGGCCATAATACAATTTGTTTAATTGTTATGTAACAAGTAATGATCCAGGTCTATTCTCCATGCACTTCATGGCAGTCAAGTCCATGGCTGTATGTCGAGCAAGTCTCGTGTATAGTGATGAATATAACAATTTGAAAAAAAAGGGATTTTCCTCTAATCATGGACAGAGTTGACATGTATGGATCATATTAATAAACTGGGAAGTTATCAGACTCCTGCTTGTATACATAGTTCTACTTTACAGGCTTATTTATGGGTTGAGGGTAACAAAGATTCTGATTATGGAGCCGGATATATGGCTTAGCAGTTAAGGTGTTTGCCTGCAAAGCCAAAGGACTCAGGTTTGATTCCCCAGAAACCATGTAAGCCAGATGCACAAGTTGGCAAACGTGTCTGGAGTTCATTTGCAATGGTTGGAAGCCCTGGTGTGTCTATATTCATTCTCTCTCTCTGTGTAATAAAATACTTTTTTTTTAAAGATTCGGATTATTAGAAGATTTAAAAAAAATAAACAGTTGATATTATTGTGTAAATTGTGAAATTTCAAAGATATGATAATGGTCTGTAGTTGATTTGAGTCCTAAGCCTTATATTACAGTTTGGATCTAGAATATTCCCCAAATGCTATTAGTCCCCAGCCTCTGGCATTGCTGGAGGTGGCAGAACTTAAGGAGACAAGGCCTAATGGGAAATCACTGAGGTATGTCCCTGAAGGTAGCAGTGGGAATCCAATCCCTTCCCCTCTGTGTTTCTGGGCTCCATGAGGTAGGTGGTTCTGCTCTTCCACTAGATCCTCTCCATGATACACTGCCTTGACACAAGCAAGGGCCGACCAAGCACCTGAGCCAAACAAACTCTTTTCTCCTCCCCAGTTGGTTATCTCAGGTTTTGTCGGAGCAACACAAAGCAGACTAACGTACACACCCAAGTATTCAGAAATGGACACCCAAGTTTAATGAGTCCAGAAGTATCATTACCCTTGCATTCACTCACTGAGCTCCCAAAGTAAAAGCTAGAATAGAAGTCCATGAGTCTGACTATCAAAATGAAGTGACGTACATTACTTACTGTTACCCATACTAACTCATGTATGTCTACATTCAATACAGCACTCTTTTTAAGGCTTTCTTAAAATAAGGTTCCAGGTATGCATATCATACCCACAATAATGCACATTATCATAAAAAGACTCTGAGAAGTCCTCAGACTAAACTAAATCCTATGTCCAATTTTGTTTAACAAATGTTCCGAAAACATGTAACTTGTCTTTGGAACATCTGTTAAACAAACAAGCTTATGAAACAAATGAAGCAGAAGAAGTATGGTGTCCATAGTAAGTAACACTATTTTATACAGTCACTTTCGGTGTTCATCGCATAGACTTAAACACAGAAGAACTCTGCTCCTCTATGGAACTAATTACACACTTGCGCACACTCATACACATTACAATTGGCTTTTCCACTTTACCATTTTGATACCCTCCCCACGGCACAGCATTTCGTACTTCTGTCTCTCTGGCAGGTAATCCACAGCAATCCCTTTTTTCTTCGGGGTGGCTTTCTGATCAGATTGGTTGCCTGAAGTAGACTTACTAGTATCTTTTTCTTTAGCCATTATGTACTCAAAATATTTTAAGTTACCATTAGCTCTCTGGTGTTCAGGATCTGTTAAGAGAAGCAAAGCATGCCCATGAGTCACCATCTAGTTGTTCAACTATCAGAACACAGCAACACAAACAAGAGGCCATCACTTCATCTTCCAAGCAAAGATGCTTTTGAGAAAGCACTAATAAAAATATTATGCCATAGCAATAAGATGTAAAGTAGTCCTATCCCAAAGAAATCAGGACATAGTCACCCTACTAAAAACAGAAACAGCCTTTTATTTCAAGGTAGCAATTACTGCCTCTACTTTGAGAACTTACTAATCAACCCAAGGAACTATATTCAACTGGATGTCAAATGAATCTTCAAGTCTTATTCCGCTACTTATTTTAAGTAATGGGGAAGACTTCTGAGATTGAAAAGTAGTCGCTAGGACAAATACAAAATATACATAATTCAAAAACCACATTTACTACAGATTATAAATGCACATGAGATTACATCTGAGGACTGAGTAAATTTCAACTCCAAATTTCTACATAAGAAGGAAAAAAGGAAGTAAAGATGTAATTTTCAAATAAACCAGAATCCACTAACTACTTCAGAATTGCTAGTGATGATTTTTAGCTACCTTTTAGTAAAAGAAAAGAGAATTATACGCCCATCCGGGAAAAACCAATCCAAACAACCACACTGAGATAAAAATAAAGTAGGCAAGATGGGCATGGTGGTGCACGCCTTCAATCCCAGCACTTAAGAGGCAGATGTAGGAGGATCACCGTGAGTTCGAGACCACCCTGAGAATATACAGTGAATTCCAGGTCAGCCTGGGCTACAGTGAAGGCCTACCTAGAAAAACCAAAAAACTGGAAAGCAGGATAAGTAGAGACTTCACATGTGACATTAATGAAAGTGTGTAGGAAATTTTGTTCATCTGTACAATTTTTCTAATACTTCTGAAACTGCTCACAACATATGTTACAATATACAATTAACAGCTGGGTGTGGTACATACCTTCATTTCTAGAAGTTAAGAGGCAGGAGGAGGAGGAACGTTGTGAGTTCAACGCCAGCCTGGGAGTGAGACCCTACTTCAAAAGACCAAAAGAGGGCTGGAGAGATGGCTTAGCGGTTAAGCGCTTGCCTGTGAAGCCTAAGGACCCCGGTTCGAGGCTCGGTTCCCCAGGTCGCACGTTAGCCAGACGCACAAGGGGGCGCACGCGTCTGGAGTTCGTTTGCAGAGGCTGGAAGCCCTGGCACGCCCATTCCCTCTTTCTCCCTCTATCTGTCTTTCTCTCTGTGTCTGTCGCTCTCAAATAAAAAAATAAATAAAATTTTAAAAAGAAAAGACCAAAAGAATAGACAAGGAAAGCTTACTTTTGTAAAATGTATGCAAGGAAGGGATTATATATATACTACAATGAAACAAAAACATTTGTCCATCTGGTTTATGGATAACTCTTCTTTTTTTCTCTACTAATAATTTTTGTTCATTGAATAAAATATGAATTAGCAGTAAAACTCACTGGAAAACGGTTGAGATAGTATTTTAATTCATTCAACTAAGAAATCAATTATCAAAAAAGTTCACTTACAAATACAAATGAATTAATCTTTTCTAGCAGTGACACTTACCTGTCTTTTTTTTTTTTTTTTTTTTTTTTGAGGTAGGGTAGGGTCTCAGTCTAGCCCAGGCTAACCGGGAATTCTTTGTAGACCCAGGCTAGCCTCAAACTCACAGCAATCCTAACCCCTCTGCCTCCCAAGTGCTGGGATTAAAGATGTGTGCTACCACACCCAGCAGGCAGTGTCTTTTCTAACATGCTCATACTTCCTAGTCATAAAAATAATTCCTTTTAAAATGTTCAAGCCTCATAATATCTCAAAAGGCTGCCTGAGTTATTCTGGGACTCCATTTCTAAAGATATGACTTAGGTAGATTTAAAAAAAAAAAAAGATTATTTCTTGGGTAGAGATCAAGGACTTTTCATTTCTAATGAGTATCCAAGTAATTCTGAGGCATATGGTTCCTGAATAATAATGAGACATACATTCCATCTCTATTCAAAGCACTAGGTGTAAAAGCCAGGCATGGTGGTGCACAGCTTTAATTCCAGCACTCGGAGACAGAGGTAGGAGGGGTGCTATGAATTCCAGACCAGCCTGGGCTACAGTGACACCCTTAAAAAAAAAAAAAGTGGGCTGGAGAGATGGCTTAGCTGTTAAGGCACTTGCCTGCAAAGCCTAAGGACCTGAATTCAATTTCCCAGTACCCATGTAAAGGCAGATACACAAGGTGGTATATGTATCTGCAGTTCATTTGCAGTGGCAGGAGGCCCTGGCATGCTCATTCTCATTCTCTCTCTCAAATAAATAAATATCTTTAAAAAAATAATAGGGATAAAAATTTTTCTATCACTGGGCATGGTGGCACAGGCCTTGATCCTAGCACTCAGGAGGCAGAGGCAGGAGGGTCGCCCTAAGTTCAAAGCCATCCTGGGACTACATAGTGAATTCCAACTTAGCCTGGATTAGACTGAAACCCTACCTTGAAGAACAAACAAAGTATTTCTATCACATCTGAATGTGAAATCCAACAAATAATGTCCTTCAAAGGAAAGTGATTAGTATTTACTATGGCAACATGGTAACTACTTTGTGACTGAGTTGGTCAGCTAGGTTAGATCCAAGTTTGAAAATAGAGAACAGAGGAACACAGCCACTCTAGTAGCACTGTGAGAAAAAGCAGTTGCCAGGCACTCTAAGAATAAACAGTGAAGACCAAGTGAGCCTAACAGGTAACACTCTTGGAGTCTAATGAGAAGGACCGCGGTATATGGCTGGGTGGCACACACATACCTCCCTCCATCACCACTGTAGCTATTGCTTAAATTTGGACCAAGTAACATACCTAGTTCCAGAAGCTTCTTTGTGAGCAAGAGTGCCTTATCCAGGTCTCCTTGTTGGTATACAGCATAGCTCAGATAATCTAAAACGGAGACTTTATCTATAGGAGAGAGCTCGCCTTCATCCAGCTGCTTTAGCGCTTGCTCCATCCACAGTTCTGTGTGGTAGTAATCCGCTTCTGTGTACGCCACTTTGCCTAACTCAAAGCAGTCCTCAGCCGTCAAAACAGACTTGTGCTTCACTCCTGTGCAAAGAGCACACAGAGAACTTTATACTGGATTGTAAGCAGCCATCTTCACACCGATATTAACACACATGCTCGCTCTCGCTCACTCTCCCTCCTTCTCTCGCCGTCCTCATAGGGACGGTGTGTACGTAACTGCAAAGGTGCTCTTTCACTTTCACTTGAGCTTCCCAACAATACAGAAGAAAGCAAAAGTTAGCTTCATTTTATGGAACATGATGACAAGAATGACACAGATGGTAATGGGGACACAGCACCTAAAGAACTCAAGACTTAGGTGATGAGCTCCACAACCTGTATGTGACACTATCGCTAAACTAACATTTGTATGCAGGTTATCGTGTTGGCGTGTTTGCATTTATCAAGTATTTATGTGGGACTAGAGAGATGGCTCAGCAGTTAAGACGCTTGCCTGCAAAGCCTAAAGACTCGGGTTCAATGCCCCAGTACCCATGTAAAGCCAGATGCATGACGTGCATCTGGAGTTCATTTGTAGTGGGCTAGAGGCCCTGGTGCCTTTCCCCCAACCCCACCACCTACCTACCTACCTAGCCCCCTCTCTGCTTGCAAACAAATAAAATACTGATATATGTACTTAGGAAACATCAATTAAGCAAAAATATGCCACTGTTTTTAAAAATATTTTATTTATTTGAAAGAGAAGAAAAGGCAAATAGAAAGAGTGGGCACACCAGAGCCTACAGCCACTGCAAATGAAATCCAGATACATGTGCTACCTTACGCACGTGGCTTACCTAGGTCCTGGGGAATCAAAACTGTGTCCCTAGGCTTTGCAGGCAAGCACCTTAACAGCTAAGCCATCTCTCCAGCCCTTCTGTTCTTTTATTAAAAATACTCGGGCTGGAGAGATGGCTTAGCGGTTAAGCGCTTGCCTGTGAAGCCTAAGGACCCCGGTTCGAGGCTCGGTTCCCGAGGTCCCACATTAGCCAGATGCACAAGGGGGCACACGCGTCTGGAGTTCGTTTGCAGAGGTTGGAGGCCCTGGCGCGCCCATTCTCTCTCTTTCTGTCTTTCTGTGTCTGTCGCTCTCAAATAAATAAATAAATAATTTTTAAAAAAAGAATAAAAAAAAAATACTTGGTGCACCAGGGTCTCCTGTCATTGCAAATGAACTTTAGACACTTACGAAACTGTGCATCGGGTTTTATGTGAGTACTGAAGAAACTGAACCCCGACTGTCAGGGTTTGCCTTTAACTGCTGCACCATCTCTCATCTCTCCAGCCCCAAATACACTGTTCTTTAACACATCTGTATGTGCACATGTATGTACACACGCGTGTACGAATCATGCCTATTCTTGCTATCCATAATCATGTATATGAGCAAGAGGTGAACTTACAGAAAGGTAAATCTGTCAACAGTTTCTTTTTTATGAACTGTATTAATGATGTATAAGTAGCACAGAGTCCAGCTACTTAAAGATTAAAAGTATTTTGTAGTATATTTACAGATTTATGCAATGATCACAGTATAGCTGAACAACACTGCCATCACCCCCAAAAGAAATCCTGTTACCACGAGCACTTATCGTCCACTAGCTCCCTCACCCAGCTCTGCCCCAGCCCCAGAAAACCATCATCTAGTTTCTATCTTAACAGCTTTACCTGCCTAGAACATTTCATATGCATAGACTCACAGTATGTGGCCTTTTGTGACTGACCACTTGTACTTAGAATGAGGCTTTCAAGGTTCACCCAGGTTCTGTACAGATTACATCTGCTTATCAGTTGATAGATGATGGACATTCTTTTCTGCCTTGTGAATAATGCTACTAAGAACATTTATGTGGGCTTGATTGCATTATTGAGGACATATATAGAGACAGACTCAGGGTCCTATGACAACTCTATATTTAACAACTGAAGAGCTAGCCTACTGTTCCAAAGTAGATACGCCATTTTACATTCCACAACTATGTATGAAAGTCCCACTTCTCCATAACCCTCCCAATACTTGTGACTGCCTTCTTTTATTTATGAAAAAGAGGAGAAAGTGAGAGACAGAGGGCGTGCCAGGATCTTCTGCACTGCAAACCATCTCCAGATGCACATGCCAGCCACACTGTGCATCTAACTTTACATGTGGACTGGGAACTTGAACTCAGGAAATTAAACCCAGGCCACCAGGCTTCGTAAGCTGGTGCCTTTAACCACTGCGCCATCTCTCCAGCCCTGCCTTCGTTTTTATTACACTTTTTTTTTAAGTAGTTTTCAAGGTAGGATCTTACTCTAGCCCAGGCTGACCTGGAATGTACTATGTAGTCTCAGGCTGGCCTCAAGCTCACAGTGATCCTCCTACCTCTGCCTCCTAAGTGCTGAGATTGAAGGTGTGCACCATGTGACTAGGAAGTGCTATCTTGTGTTTTGAACTTGCATCTTCCTAATGACTAATTATGCCAAATACCTTTTCATGTGCTTAACATCCATTTGTACATGTTCTTTAGAAAAGCTATTCAAACCTTTTGCCCATTTAAAAATAACTTTTAAAATGTGTTACAGATATTTTAAATATTTGATACCATTTATTATTACCTATATGATTTTCAAACTTTGTCTCATTTTGCAGAACAATTTTTTCACCTTCTGATGACATTTTGAAGCATAAAATTTTAATCCTAGTGATACACAACTTACTAATCTTTTATCACTTGTGCTTTTAGTTGTGGTACATCAAGCAGTTTAAACAAAAGGAGAAACTTAACAGTTTATATGAGATAAAATATAAACCGAATACCAAAACACCTGGGAAAACATTTAGTCTCATTAGTTACTGAAGAAATAAAACCATTAAAAAAATTTTTTTTTATTTATTTATTTTTTTTTTTTGGTTATTCAAGGTAGGGTCTCACTCTAGCCCAGGCTGACCTGGAATTCACTATGTTGTCTCAGGGTGGCCTCAAACTCACAGTGACCCTCCTACCTCTGCCTCCTGAGTGCTGGGATTAAAGGTGCATGCCACCATACCCAGCATGAAAAATATTTTTAAATAATGGCCTACTTTTGATCAAAGTTTACTATGTGCCAGTCATCTTTGGCACTTAATTCTCAAATGAATACTGTAACAGACAAGGAACATAAGTAGAGAGGTTTTAACTAATGTCTCCAAAGTTTCCATGTTCACGAGGTTAATACTGAATTGCTCAATACAACTCCAAATTTCCATGCTCCTGATATTACGCTTACACATGGCACAACTTGGTAGCAGTAGGGGGCAGCAATATAAACTAGAAACGTGCCTTTTAAAAATGTAGAGACTTTATATGAATAACATTGTACCTGAGGTGTGGTACTATTTTTCAGTAATTTCCTTGAAACTTACTACTAGGGATTTGGAGAAAAGACTGTTTGGCAGGTGTGCGTGTACAGTATGTGGAGCATATGCATGTGCATGTGCAGTCAGAGGTGTGCGCTCACGTGCAGAGCACTGCTTTGTCCGTGTTGATCTTTCTTCCACTTGTATTGCCCCGAGACGGAGCCCCTTGCTGAACCTAGAACTCCAGTTCTGTCTCCACTCCCCACAGCGTGGGTGTTGGGGATCAAACTCAGTCTCTGACATTCATGCTTGCATTGCATGGCAAGCATTCTTAACCACTGTAAGAGGCGTAAATCTTATGATAGTAACAACCATATGACACTATGACTGCTGGGGATTGAACCTCGGCCTTGTTAGTGCCAGATAAGCCTCTACCATGAGCTCTTCGCTCAGATCATATTCCATCTTCATAAAGGATAAGTCAGGAGCCAGGCACGGTAGTGCACGCCTTTAATATCAGCACTGGAGAGGCAGAGATAGGAGAATTACCATGAGTTTGAGGGCAGCCTGAGACTACATAGTGAATTCCAGGTCAGCCTGGGCTAGAGCAAGACCCTATCTTAAAAAAAAAAAAACCAGGGCTGGAGAGATGGCTTAGCAGTTAAGCGCTTGCTGTGAAGCCTAAGGACCCCGGTTCGAGGCTCAGTTCCCCAGGTCCCACGTTAGCCAGATGCACAAGGGGGCGCACGCGTCTGGAGTTCGTTTGCAGAGGCTGGAAGCCCTGGCGCGCCCATTCTCTCTCTCTCCCTCTATCTGTCTTTCTCTCTATGTCTGTCGCTCTCAAATAAATAAATAAATAAATAAAATTTAAAAAAAAAAGATTTTCCCTTTAAAAAAAAAAAAAAACAAGGCCAGGCCAGGTCAGGTATGGTGGTATACGCCTTTAATCCCAGCACTCGGGAGGCAGGGGTAGGAGAATCACTGTAAGTTTGAGGCCGGCTTGAGAATACATAGTGGATTCCAGGTCAGCCTGGGCTAGAGTGAGACCCTACCTCAAAAAAAAAAAAAAAAAAAAAAAAAGCGGGGGGTGGGGGGACTAGAGAGATGGCTTAGCAGTTAAGGTGTTTGCCTTGAAAGCCAGATGACCTTGGTTTGATTCCCCAGGACCCACGTAAGTCAGATACCCAAGGTAATGCATTTGTTTGGAATTTGTTTGCAGCGGCTAAAGGCCCTGGCATGCCCATTCATTCTCTGTCTCTATCTTCCTCTTTCTCAATCTCAAATTTTTAAAAAAAGAAAGTATCTTTATTATAAACAACTTGTCAAACTATTTTTTAAATTTTTATTTATTTATTTGAGAGAGAGAGAATGGGTGTGCCAGGGCCTCCAGCCACTGTAAACAAACTCCAGATGCATGCACCACCTTGTGCAACTGGCTAACGTGGGATATGTTATAGTAATTAAAAGCCAAGATGCTTTGAGTACAGACAGATGTCAAAATGCTCCTTAAAAGCCAGGCGTGGTGGCATAAGTTTTTAATCCCAGCACTTGGGAGGCAGAGGTAGGAGGATCGCTGTGAGTTCAAGGCCACCCTGAGACTATATAGTGAATTCCAGATCAGCCTGGGCTAGAGTGAGACACTACCTGAAAAAAAAAAAAAAAAATCTGGAAAAATGACTGTTTCTTTGTTTTATACATTAAGTTAGTCCCTATAGATTTTCAGTAACAAGCTATAAGCATATCCATCACTAGTAGCTCCTAAAGAAAGGGAGGATATAATGTACACTATAGTTTATAAATCTTAAGACACAAAGCCTGGAAAAGTGGTAAATGCTTGTAATTCCAATATTCAGGACACTGAGGCAGGGGGATTTCTCTCAGTTTGAGAACAGCCTGGGCTACATGAATCCTGTTTCTGACAGGGGCTGGGGAAAGGGCACAGAAGTCAAAGGTGCTTACTGGCAAAGCAGGACAGCCTGGGGTGTGATTCTTCCACACCCACAAAAAGCCAGATGCACGACGTAAGTGGTACACGCATCTGAAGTTTGTTTGTACTGCCAGGAGGCCCTGATGTGCCCATACTCCCTCATCCTCACGCTCTCTAATACACATTTTTAGGCTAGGCGTGGTGGCACCTATCTTTAATTCCAGCACTCAGGTAGCAGAGGTAAGAGGATCATTGTGAATCTGAGGACAGCCTGGGGGACTGCAGAGAGAGTTCCAAGTCATCCTGGGGTAGACTGAGACCCTACCACAAAAAAAAAATAAATAAATTTTTTTTTACTTGTATGGGCATGCATGTATGTAAGGACATGCCAGAGGCTCTTGTCAACACATGTTTGCCTTTGGCTTTAGATATGTACTGGGAAATTGTACATGGGCTGGCAGGTTTTGCAAAGAAGACCCTTTAATCACTGAGCCATCTCCTCAATCCCCCCAAATCTTAAGATATAAAACTCTTTGGCAGTAGTATAGCTTACAAACCCTCCATGAAAGGACTTAAGTTGGAGAGACGACTCAGTGGTGAATGGAACTTGCTTGCAAAGCCTGAGAGCCAGGGTTCAATTTCCTAGTACCACGTAAGGCCAGCTGCACGAACTAGCACATGCATCTGAAGTTCATTTGACTGGCAAGAGCCCTAGCATGCCAATACCCACTCTTCCTTCCGTCTGCCTCTTCCCATCGCTCTTTTTCTCACACTGATATTTTCCTAGAGGGCTGACTACAGCAGCCAGGTGACAGGCACTTGGTAGGTAGCCTGGAACCATTCTCACCTGGAAGATTGCCCTTTGAGATGGTATCTGTGTCCAGATTGTAGGTGTCCTGCAGGCGCAACAGAGCTTTGGCTGCCCCGACCTGGTCTTCATCATTGGGGAAGTACTGCCTCTGAATGGTTAGGTTAGAAATAAAGCCTAGAAACAGAGACAAAGGAGAGTAAAGGGAACGTCTTCACTTCAAATAGTCTTCATAAGGACTTTTCAAGTTTTATCTATTAGTTTTTACCATAACAAGACAGTCATGAAACCAACTATTCCTTAGATATAAGTATAATCTATGATCTTATTAAAGCTTTGATTCATTTTAGTATGTATCACACACAGTGAATTCCAGGTCAGCCTGGGGTAAAGTGAGACCCTACCTCGGAACCTCCCCCCAAAAAACTGTTTAGATTGATGACATTTGCTATATTAAAATTTTAAGCAGGGCATAGTGACACACACCTTTAAACCTAGCACTTGGGAGGCAGAAATAGGAGGATCATTGTGAGTTTGAGGCCTAACTGACACTACATAGTGAATTCCAGGTCAGCCAGGGCTACACCAAGACCCTACCTCAAAAAAATAAAAAATAAAAAATTTTGGTGGAATTTGAAAGGAAAAACAAGATGTTTACTCATTAAGATCAATAGCTTAAGCTACCTTACTAAAATATATGTAGACATACTTAACAAATACAGTGTTCATAAATCAAAATTTGCTATATATAAAACCTAACAGGCCAAGAATAGTGGCACATGCCTATAATCTAAGCACTCAGGAAGAAAGGCAGGATGACGACAAGATTGAGGCCAGCCTGGGGTACATGGCAAGACTGTCTCCAAAACGGTGATGGAGCTCAGTGGTGGAGTGCACAGGCCCTGGGTTTCATCCCCAGGACCATTTTTCTCTCACACATACACTAATTGAGGATATATAATACAGCAAAAATCAAACTAACAAATCAATTATTTCATATTTATATAACCCCTAAGGAAAATGAATACTAAATATTTAAGAAAGCATAAACAGTTAAGTGATTTTATTATTATTATTATTTTTTTATTTTTTTTTTTTTAGTTTTTCCAAGGTAGGAGAAACTCTCACTCTAGTTCAGGCTGACCTAGAATTCACCATATAGTCTCAGGGTGGCCTCAAATTCATGGCAATCCTCTTACCTCTGCTTCCTGAGCTCTGGGATTAAAGGCATGCACCACCATGACCAGCTTAAATTTTTAACATTGCAAATGTCATCAATCTAAACAATTTTTTTTTTTGGGGGGGGGCGGCTTCCAAGGTAGGATCTTCCTCTAACCCAGGTTGACCTGAAATTCACAATATATTCTCAGGGTGGTCTTGAACTCTCAGCAATCCTCCTTCCTCCTGAGTGCTGGGATTAAAGGTATATGCCACCACACCCAGCTTTAACAAATTTTAAGTATAAGATGTCCCTCTTCTTATTAGTTTATTATCAACTATATATATACTTCAGCAAAAGATCAGATTTTTTTTTAATTTTTTTGTTCATTTTTATTTATTTATTTGAGAGTGACAGAGAAAGAGGCAGAGAGAGAGAGAGAGAGAGAGAGAGAGAAAGGGCACGCCAGAGCTTCCAGCCACTGCAAACGAACTCCAGACACGTGTGCCCCTTGTGCATCTGGCTAACATGGGTCCTGGAGAAACAAACCTCGAACCAGGGTCCTTAGGCTTCATAGGCAAGCGCTTAACCACTAAGCCATCTCTCCAGCCCAGGTCAGATGTTTTTATGTTGATGGAAATGTACAAATGAACAGCTAGCTGGAAGAAGGCTAAAGTTCATATCAATAACATTTTTACTTTCAGTAAAAATTTCCACATGGAATTTTACAGTAAGTTTTGCAAGTTTTGTAGAAGACTACAATGTTTCTTATGTATCAAATATTCAAGAAACTACTTAAGGGCTGGAGAAATTGCTTAGTGGTTAAGGCACTTGCCTGTGAAGCTTAAGGACCTAGGTTCAATTCCCCAGAGCCCACATAAGCCAGATGCACATGGTGGCACATGCGTCTGGAGTTCATTTGCAATGGCTAGAGGCCCTGGCATGCCCATTCACTCTCTCCCTTTGTACAGTGTCACAGATACAAGACTCATTCTTACTGCAGATCCTGCCAACTTCAGCACATGAATTTTGTGTGTTTTATTTTGTTTTTAATTCTTTAACTCAAGAACCTTGACCTTTTCACTTAAATAAAACACTCCATGGCTTTTCATTGGTACAACCAAATTATCAGCATCATTACTTTGTACTTGGGGACCATTTGTGTTCAAGAATGATGCTCAAACAATGACAAAAGACAGGACTCTGGGCTGGCGAGATGGCTTAGCAATTAGGGCTCACTTGCCTGCAAAACCAAAGGACCCAGCTTCAATTCTTCAGTACCCAAGTAAAGCCAGATGCCCAAAGTGTAACATGTATCTGTGGAGTTGGTTTGCACAGCAAGAGGCTCTGATGTGCCCAAGCTCTCTTTCAAATAAATAAAATATTTTAAAATAGTATTTAAGTTGGAAATGGAAGCACACATCTATACGCACCAGTGCTCTAGAGGCTGAAGCAATAGGTTCATGAGTTTGAGGCGAGCATAGATTACATAGCAAGTTCCAGGCCAATCTTGGCTACATAGTTAGATCTCATCTCAAAAATAACTATTTTAGCTGGGACTGATGGCTCATGCCTTTAATCCCAGCACTTGGGAGGCAGAGGTAGGAGTATCACCATGAATTCGAGGCTAGCCTGAGACTACATAGTGAATTCAAGGTCAGCCTCGGCTAGAGTGAGACCCTACCTCAGAAAACCAAAAATAAATAAATAAATAAATAAATACTTTTTTTTACCCTCAGAAATAGTTATGTGCCAAATAATCTAGTCATGTCTATAGATCTAAAAATAAAATCACCAGTGTTAGTCAACAGTACCAGAAGTTACTATTTTTTTAACTTTATAGTTTATTTATTTGAGGATGGGCACACCAGGGCCTCTAGCCACTGCAAATGAACTTCAGACACATGTGCCATCTTGTGCAGCTGGCTTATGTGGGTCCTGGGGAATCAAACATGGGTACTTAGGCTTCACTGGCAAACACCTTAACTGCTAAGCCATCTCGCCAGCCCACACTATTCTCTTTTTAATCAAATAACTCAGGATCTCAACTAAATTAACTCTAGTTAAGCCAAGTGCACTTGGGCACTAATTCAATTAACAAAATGAACACTTGGTATAGTGTGTAGTACCTTTTTTAAGCTAATGAGTCTCCTTAGACTTACCATCTGACATGTCCTTCAGTACAAGGTTCTCCAGGTCACTCCACTCAGTGTTGAGACGTTTCATCAACTTGAATGCATTGACAGGATGCCCAACAAACCCTTCGGGATCTTTCGTTGCTGTGCTGGTTAGGCGGTCTAATTTCTCTGCCCATCTGTAAATAAAACATAAAAAAACAGCATATTAATCTCCTCTCTCCCTCTCTGCTTCCCAGCAGACACTACAGAAATGCTCTGCCAGTCACGGTGGAATGAAACTGAAACTTCTGAGATAATGGGTCCAAGTCAATCTTTGAAGAGAGGATAAAGCACAGTGGTAGAACAATTAATTACCTAGCATGTGTAAGGCCCTGGGTTCAAACCCCAGTATCCTCAATACTGAAAAAGAAATCTTTCTTTTGGGCATGAGGGATGGTTTAGTGGTTAAGGCATTTGCCTGCAAAGCCAAAGGACCCAGGTTCAATCCCCCAGGACCCACGTAAGCCAGATGCACAAGGGGGCGCACACATCTGAAGTTCGTTTGCACTGGCTGGAGAATCTGGTGTGCCCATTCTCTCTCTGCTTCTCTCTTCTTCCCTCCCTCCCTCCCTCTCTCTCTCTGTCAAATAAATGACTAAATAAAAATAAAAATATTTTTAAAAATTCCTTCTTTTGGGTTGTTTTTGTGAAGTATTTTGTTAACAGTGATGAAAAAGCTAACACACAGGAACCCTGGTCCAAGCTTAACCTTTGTTTCTTTCCTATGCTTCAACATTTTAACTGGCTTTCATTTCTACTCAGTGCTTTAGCTCATAAAAGAAAACACCCAGATGGTATTAGGGTTGTATATAAAACACATTACTTACTTTTTTATTTGTTCTAACTTGTCTTCTTCTGCCTTAATATAGTCTTTTAGAGAAGTCACCAGATCTTTTTCTGTGTGGATTAAGTCAGTCATCTGACCTATATGGGACAACGAAAGAGGTTATTATTCATATCCATCAAAATAAATGTTTTAGAATAATTAGAAATGCTTCATTCCATGAGAAGATTTGACTGAAATTAACTAGATATGTTGAAACGAATCATTTTCTTCCCTTTTTTTTAACTAGAGAAATGAAAAAAAATTCTAATACATCATAGCTCTATTTTTTGAACCATTTCATTTTGCAAGCTTAAACTATGCTGGCAGATTACATTTTCATCTACAAATTTCAATTACAAAGCCAGAAGTGGTAGCACACACTATTAGTCCCAGCACTAGGGAGGCTGAAAGAGGACTGACGGGATTCCAAGGCAAGCCTAGAGATCCAGAGCGAGTTTCAGGTCACCTGGGCTAGAGTGAGACCCTGCCCTAACACTCTCCCACAAAATGTAAATTACAAAACACCATTACTTTCCAAGGACCACTGATTCTTCTTTATTACCTCTGCTCTCATTCCTCACCTTCTGTTTTGTTTTCAGGATTAAATTAAACTTTTAATTAAGTAAGCCAAAACCATACTTTAAAAAGTTGCAAAAAATAAGCCAGGCATGGTAGCACACACCTTTAATCCCAGCACTTGGACGGCCGAGGGAGGAGAATCACTGTGAGTTTGAGGCCAGCCTGAAATTACATAGTGAATTCCAAGTCAGCCTGGGCTAGAGCAAAACCCTACCTTGAAAAACCAATAAAGTAAAATTTAAAAAAGCAAAGAAATCTGTTTAGTTATTTAATAATAAAGGAGTGAAAGCACTCATCACTTTATATCCTGAAGTCAAATGTCATAACTATCTAATCCTTATATTTTAACTCTAGAATTTTAGTAGGGTCAAAAAGGTCAAGAGAGGTAATAAAAGAAAAAAGTGGATTCATTAAATAAAAAGGTCAAGAGAACAAAGAAAAATGTATCACTTAAGACAATAAAATATGTATACAAGAAAATATAAAGGGACAAATATCAAACTATGAGTTCCATTATAGGAGCAAGGAAATATGGGAGATCTACTCAAATGTACTATATAGTTTTCTCCCCTAGAAAAAATGTATTCACTGTGAGTTCTTTTTCTTTTTTTTTGGTTTTTCGAGGTAGGGTCTCACTCTAGCCCAGGCTGACCTGGAATTCACTATGGAGTCTCAGGGTAGCTTCGAACTCATGGTGATCCTACCTCTGCCTCCAGAGTGCTGGGATTAAAGGTGTGCGCCACCACGCCTGGCTCTGCTGTTTTTTTGTTTTGTTTTTTGGTTTTTTGGTTTTCCGAGGTAGGGTCTCACTCTAGCACAGGCTAACCTGGAATTCTCTCTGTAGTCTCAAGGTGGCCTCGAACTCATGGTGATCCTCCTACCTCTGCCTCCCGAGTGCTGGGATTAAAGACATGTGCCACCATGCCCGGCTCTGTACTGTGAGTTCTTAAACAGAGGAGGTTAGGAAGTAATACTGGTATATCTGTACATTTAAAAGATTAAGTATATGCACATTGGGCTCTTTGCTAGATAAGGGTTATTAAATCAGCAACTTGCTTTTCTAAATTTCTTAAGTTTCTAACCAGAATATGTGTCATTTTTTAAAGAAAAACAAGGCAGGCACTACTGTAGTACCTGCCCAGACCACTGTACCCTTCCAGCGAACTCACTATTCTTAAAAAATAAAAAAAATAAAAAGGGCTGGAGAGATGGCTTAGTAGTTAAGGTGTTTGCCTGCAAAGCCAAAGGACCTCAGTTCGATTTCCTACTACCCACATAAGCCAGATGCACAAGGCGGCATATGTGTCTGCAGTTCGTGCGCAGTGGCTGGAAGCCCTGGCGTGGCCATTCTGTCTGTCTATCTCTCACTCTTTTGCTCTCTCAAATCAATCAATAAATTTTTAAAAACTGAATTAAAAAAAGATAAAGCTGGGGATGGTGGCACATACCTTTACTTGGGAGGCAGAAGTAGGAAGACTTCTGTGAGTTCAAGGCCACCCTGAAGCTACAGTGAGTTCCAGGTCAGCCTGGGCTAAAGTGAGAACCTACCTCAAAAAGAAAGATAGAACGTTTTAGAGAAGCAAAGGGTAACCTAATGTTTTAGCCTTTTTTTTTTCTTCCAATTTTCAATTTTATTTATTTGACAGTGTGACAAAGAGAAAGAAGCAGAGAGAATGGGTGTGCCAGGACCTCCAGCCATTGCAAACCAACTCCAGGTGCATGTGCCACCCTGTGCATGTGGCTTTAAGTGGGTACTGGGGAATAGAACTGGGGTCCGTAGGCTTTGCTGGAAATGCCTTAGTTGCTGAGCCATCTCTCCAGCCCTTAGCCTTCTTGTTATTAAGTTGAATATACCAAAAAGGAGGAAAATTTTAAATGCAAAATAGCACAAATCAAAAAAAACAGTTAAGACTTACCAATTGAAGTAAAAAAGCCTGGGTGGGCCAAAGACTGGGGCAGCAGAATCCCTATAACTAGAACCCACACGATCATCTTGAAGACTTCTTCTCTTACAGGTTCACACGCCTACAAAAGAAACAAAACCATCACTCAGAGACTGTGTGCAAACGAGCACAAACTACTTACTAGTCTCACAGCAAAATGAAAAGCTGCTCAAAGAATCGATGCTAAATTTTTATCAGCTGACTTAAGGACCCAGGTTCAATTCGCCAGGACCAATGTAAGCCAGATGCACAAGGGGGCGCATGCATCCGGAGTTCATTTGCAGTGGCTGGAAGCCCTGGTGCACCCATTCTCATTCTCTCTCTCTGCCTGCCCCTCTCCCCCTCCCTCTCTCTCTCTCTCTCTCTCAAATAAATAAATAAATAATTTTTTAAAATTCAACCTTTTACTATTCATTATTTTGGTATTCTCTAGTTATAATTAAAGCAGTGGCTTTTTATATAACATGAAAGTTTTACCTTTGATCTAGATCTACCATGAAATTTACTTATTAGACAAAATTAATTTAAACATTACCAGCATGTTTCTAACTTGTGCCATCTTCTCAATACATGGTTTTAAGTTTTCAAATTCACAACCATGGGTTTGGGGGTGATGAAAAGTTCTAACATTGATTGAAGGCGGAGGCACACACGCCTTTAATCCCAACACTTATGAGCATCAGTTATGAGAACTACCATGAATTCAAGGCCAGACAGGGCTAGAGTGAGACCCTGCCTCCAAAAAATTTTTTTAATTTTCAAATGATGACTAAACAACTCATCAAAGTACTGAATCCTAAACAACTAAATGGATAAACTTGATGTATAATAAATTGTTTCAAACAAACAAAAAATAGAATCATTTAGATATAGAGTATCAGGTAGTCCAGACATGCCTTAAACTTACTTGCTATGTAGCTGAATTTTTTTTTTTTTTTTTTTTTAGCCTTGTAGAGAATACCAAAATAAGGAATAGTTCTGAGCACTTAAACTAGTAATGTCTCTCAAAGGACACAGTCTCCAGGGTTGTTTTCTTGGTTTTATATCAGCTAATACATGGCTTTGCTGTTCTTTAAACCTGGTAGCAAAGCCCTTCTGTCTTTTTTCCTCACTGTCCCTGGTAACAGTGTTTTATAGGGAGCTTCTTAGTGGCAAAGTTTAGACATCAACCAACCACAGAAAGGCCAACCTCGCTTTCCCAGATGCCCTGCTAACACTCTTCTTGCTCCTCACATCACAAACATGGGCTTGAAGTCCTTATTATCCTATAGGAAGTTAAGTTCCCATAGCAGCCCTGCTTGCCCCAGAAGCAAGCTGTCATTGCTTAGTCTGACCTGCGAGCCTATTTTTGTGAAGACACTTGTCTCATCTTTCCATGTGAATTTACCTAAACCAGCTCAATTGAAGGCAAACTGAAAGCTCCCTATTCCACAACAGCTGAGAAATAACCTCTTTCCCCTTCACTTGAATTGAAATAAAAATAGCTCACCACAAAAAATGACATTCTGGAAGCACTCCTAATCTCCTCCCTCAAGTTTGCTACAAATTTCCAGATCCTTCCAGAACCACACAGTAGTGAAGTACAGTTCTCTTGGCTGCCTTACAGTGACTTGGGGAAGGCTTCTAGAATGTAGCAGATGCAGGCACTTCCTCTCTTGGGCTCCTGCCAAAGCAAAAGGCTTTTCAAAACCCTGGGCTGTCTGAAGAGTCTAGAATGTTCTCCCTGTTTAAAAAGATTTCTGTCCTAATTTTACTCATGAAAAGTGCTATCTCAAAAAAAATTATAAATGCTTTCATCATATTAATAGAAGGCTAATCACAAATATTGCCTAAACATTAACTTTGATGAAAAAGTTTAGATTTGTGGGATCAGATCTTTTTTTTTATAATTAAACTATAAAATCACTAAAAAGATTCTGTCATCCTTCATTGTCCTTAAACCTCACAATGAATCAAGAAACATCAGTTTACAGAAACAACTAAAAAGCAGCTTTGGGGACTGGAGATGTAGCTCAGTTGGCAGAGCTCTTGCTGTGGGTGCAGAAAGCCCAGTCTAATGGCAGTGCCATAGAGCACCAAGCATGGTGTGCTATCTGCAATTCTAGCACTGAGAAGGTGAAGGAAGGAGCACCAGAAGCAAGTCCTAGGCCCAACTGAGCACTTACATGAGACCCCATCTCCAATCAACCAATTAAATAATTAAAAGTGGCTTTGAATGTTATTTTCCTTTTAATCCAGTAACTTGAATTTTATAGTTTAAGAATGATTAAGAGTTTTATAGTATTTATTTATGAGCAGAGAAAAGAGAGGGAGTGTGTATGGACATTGCAGAGTCTCTTGCTACTGCTGACGAACTCCAGATACATGCAAACTATTTTGTGCATGTGGCTTTATGTGGGCACTAGGGAACTGAACTTGGGTGGGCAGGTTTTACAAGCTAGTGCTTTTAACTGCCAAACTGTCTCCTCAGCCCCCAAATGATAAAAGTTTACCTAAAAATTTCAGGACTGGAAGGATGAAGTGGTTAAAGTGCTTGCCTGCAAAGCCAAACGACCCAGGTTCAATTCCCCAGGACCCACATAAGCCAGATGCACAAGGTGGCACATGTGTCTGGAGTGTTTGTAGCGTTTAGAGTTCATCTGCACAGGCTGGAGACCCTGGCACACACCTCTTCTCTCTCTAACCCTTTCTATAAATAAATTCTTTAATTTAATCTAAAGAATTCAAAGCATTACTCATAACCAACAAAGCAACAGAAGAGAAATTAAAGGATCTCTAGAAATAGATAATTTATAAATTTAAAATCGAGCTGGCTGGGCACAGTGGCGCATGCCTTTAATCCCAGCACTCAAGAGACAGAGGTAGGAGGATTGCCGTGAGCTCAAGGCCACCCGGAGACTACACAGTGAATTCCAGGTCAGCCTGAGCTACAGACTGTGCCTCAAAAAAAAAAAAAAAAGAGCATGGTAGCACACATCTTTAATCCCAGCACTTGGAAGGCAGAGGTAGGTAGGTCGCTGTGAATTCAAGGCCACCCTGAGACTACATAGTGAATTCCATATCAGCTGGGGCTACAGTGAAACCCTACCTCGAAAAAACAAAAAGAGTTATTGGGCTGGAGAAACGGCTTAGTGGTTAAGGTGTATGCCTGAAAAGCCAAAGGATCCAGGTTAGATTCCCCCAGACCCACATAAGCCAGATGCACAAAAGGCACACACATCTGGAGTTCATTTGCAGTGGCTAGAGGCCCTGGCGTGCTCACTCACTCTCTCCCCTCTTGCAAATAAATAATTTTAACTTTTTTCTATTAAAAAAAAAAAAGAGTTCTTCTCAGGGCTCAGACAATCAATAAAACTAGTAAGATGCTAATAGAATAGAAAATAATTTGGCAACCCAGAGGGACTACAGTTAATTTTTTAAATGCTCAAGTTAATATAAAAATTAAATTTAGGGGCTGGAGAAATGGCTTAGTGGCTAAGCACTTGCCTGTGAAGTCTAAGGACCCCGGATTGAGGCTCAATTCCCCAGGACCTACATAAGCCAGATGCACAAGGTGACGCATGCATCTGGAGTTCGTTTGCAGTGGCTGGAGGCCTGGCATGCCCATTCTCTCTCTGTGGCTCTCAAATAAATAAAAATAAATTTTAAAAAAAAGCAAAAAAAAAAATTAAATTTAGCTGGGTATGGTAGTGTGCACCTTTAATTCCAGCACTGAGGAAGCAGTGGTAGGAGGATCACCATGAATTGGAGGCTACCCTGAGACTACACAGTGAATTCCACATCAGTCTAGACTAAAGTGAGACACTACTTTGAAAAAAAAAAATTTTTAAGGTACATATCAACTTTGCCCATCAAATGAATGCATTTAACAAATTAACTTGTGGATTCACATAAAAATTACAAATTAGCATCATACAGCTTGGGTAGATCCTTTATTGAATGAGATTTAAGTTTTCACTACCTGACACAATGGTGTAAATAAATTAACATCATCAAAACAGAAGAGAAGGGCTGGAGAGATGGCTTAGAAGTTAAGGTGCTTACCTATGAAGCCTAAGCACCCACGTTCCACTCTCCAGATCCCACGTAAGCAAGACGTACAAAGTGACACAAGCACGGAAGTTGCAAATGCATACAAGGTGGCACACACATCTGGAATTTGATTAAAGTGCCTGGAGGCCCTGGTGTACCAATTCTCTCTCCGCTCTCTCTCTCTCATGAAAAAGGGCCAGTCTGTTGGGCTTGCCTCAAAAAAAAAAAAAAAAAAACAGGAGAGCCATGCGTGGTGGCACACGCCTTTAATCCCAGCACTTGGGAGGCAGAGGTAGGAGGATCACCATGAGTTCAAGGCTACCCTGAAACTATATAGTAACTTCCAGGACAGCTTGGACTAAAGTTAGACTCTACCTTGAAACATACACACACACACACACACACACACACACACACACAGAGAGAGAGAGAGGGGGGGGGGAGGGGGAGGGGGAGGGGAGAGGGGTGAGGGAGAGGGAGAGGGAGAGGGAGGGAGGAAGGGAGGGAAGCTGGATGTGGTGGTGCACACTGTAATCCCAGCACTCAAGAGGCTGAGACAGGAGAATCACCAATTAAAAGCTAACTTGAGCTATGTATCTCAAAAGGGGGAAAAAAAGGAGGGGCTGGAGAGATGGCTTAGTGGTTAAGGTGCTAGCCTGTGAAGTCTTAAGACCCAGGTTCGATTCCCCGGTATCCACATAAGCCAGAGGTACAAGGTGGTGCATGCATCTAGAGTTCATTTGCAGTGGCTGGAGGCCCTGGTACACTCATTCTCTCTCTCTCTCATATCAATCTCTCACAAATAAATAAATAAATGCTTTTTAAAAAAAAGGAAAAGGGGTACAGAACACATTACCATGGGATATTGTTTACAATCATGGAAGTTGTTACTGCATGTATTATGACCCAGGTTCAATTCCCAAGCACTCACTAAAGCCAAATATACAAAGTGGTACATGTGTCTGAAGTTCGTTTGCAGTGGCAAGGGGCCCTAGTGCACCCATTCTCTCTCTGCCTGCCTCTTTCTCTGTTTCTCAAATAAATAAGTAAATAAAATTATTGTTTGAAAATAAACTGCTAAGTGTACTATTGTCAAACATAAAACTTTCCTACAATGCTTCTTCCAGGACAGTCCAGCCCCACACATTCAACAGGCCAAACCTAAACAGATTTTAAAACAGTTTTACTACACTGTAAATATTGACAATGTTTAGTTATCAAGATTCATTGAATTTTAAGTACATGCCATTCAATGAATTACTAGAACAGGGCATCTGGCAAACAATTCTATTATCCTTCCAGCCTCACATTTTTCTTCCAAGAAAAAGTTGCAACATTTACAAAAGTTCGCCCTTCCCAGACATATCATTCAAATATTAATTACGGAGATGAAAGAATGCTTGCTATTCTAAACTTTCTCTGAAACTAAAATTTTTCCGGTCTCTCCACACCTCCCATGCCTGTTCCAAATTTTCTTTTAGAAAGCTCTAGCTGGATGTTTACTTTTTCCCCGTACAGATCTCATATTCAACTGTCAGTTCTCTTCCATCTGTGTGTGCTCTCACTTTCATCGTCTGGACAGTTTTCACACTCAGTACACATTGATTCCTAATGCAGGACAGTAGATGTGCTTCACTAGACTTGGCACCCTTCCCAGAGAGAACTATTACTAGGAGAACTAGATATATTTCTGTTCTTCCCTATAATCCCTCTGCAAATTGTCATGTCTTCATACCAGGAATTCCAGTCATGCTTCTGCGCCCACAGAGTAAGCTACAGGTCCAGTACTTAAAACTGGTTGACAGTTTTAATCCCATGATCAAGTTTTCTGTCAAAGATCAAGATATCACTGGGCATAACAGGGCATGCTGTTAACTCCCCAAATTCAGGAAGACGGAAGAGGACCATGAGTTTCAGGCAAACTTGGAGGAACATAGTGATATCCTGTATCCGTCCACCCACAAAAAAAAATGAAATCATGCTAGCTTCTCTCCCATAGCTTTCAGTACTTGAACATTGAACCAAGTTGTTGGCATAATTTCAGCTGAACAGTATTCAAGATTCACACTGGAATTCAGTTCTAACTCAAGATATTACCCACAATGAAAATGTTACCCAAGCTTTTCCTGGGGGTTCCATTCTAAGCCCCAAGTTTTCCCTCTTGACCCTATGAGAAAGAAGACCATTTAATGCCCCAGATGTTCCTGCAGCTTTCTTACCTACAAAGTACTCTTAATCTTTTCTAAACTGCCTCAGAACCAATGGGCATTAAAGACCTGTGTTAAGTGTCACAAAAGGGGGAGAAGGCCACTTCAAAACAGATAGCACCTCTGACTTTGCCTGATTATCTCCTCTACTCCTATTCTCTTGCTTTTAGAAATTTCACTGTTTACCTTTTTTGCTGCCCTATTCTGTCACTAACTCATCCCCACTGTACCAGCACTCATGTTACCAGCAGCATACTTTGCCCTAATCAAGTAACAGTTCTAAATTCTTTTTTTGGAATCCTAGAAATAAAACAGAAACAGCAGTTACTTTTTCAATGCCTTAAGCTATATAAAGCTTAGGAAAAATTAGATACCAAGATATATTATTTAGGTCAAAAAGGTAGACAACATTTATCTGGAAAAATTAATATGTGAAGCAGACAACCAGAAAGAAAGAGAGAGAAAGAAGGAAGAAAGGAGGGAAAAGGAAAGAAAAAAAGAGGAGAGGAGGAAAGAAGGAAAGGAGGACAGACTGAAAGAGAAAACAGATACTCTTGAAGCCTAATCACACTTCTAACCTGTTTTAAAACAATCCTGTATGCACACAATACTTAAACAAATTCCTATGTGCTGGTACAGGTTGGGATTCTGTTTAACTCAATCCTAATGAATATTGTTCTCCTCTCAATTGTAGTTAATATTTCTTTTTTATTTTTATTTGAGAAAGAGGCAGAGAGAGAGAATGGGTGCACCAGGACTTCCAGCCCCTGCAAACGAACTCCAGATGCATGGTCCCCCTTGTGTATCCGGCTCACATGGGTCCTGGGGAATCAAATGGGGGTCCTTTGGCTTTGCAGGCAAGTCCCTTAGCCACTAAGCCATCTCTCCAGCCCATCAATTGTAGTTAATACAGCTATAGGCACAATAAAAATGTTGTTATATGTAGCTATCTAATCCTTATTACCAGAATTCAGTATTTCTCAGACTTTTACACTTTGATCATAACCATTCAATAAGCACAACTTCTACATTAAAAGACAGTTTAGCTGGGCATGGTGGCACCCACCTTTAATCCCAGCACTAGGAAGGCAGAGGCAGGAGAATCACAGTGAGTTCACGGCCACCCTGAGACTACATGGTAAATTCCGGATCGGCTTGGACTAGAGTGAAACCTTACCTTGAAAAACCAAAACTAAATAAATAAATAATAAAAGACAGTTAAGCCAGACATGGAGGTGCATGCCACTAATCCCAGCACTCGGGAGGCAGAGTTCTGTAGGACTGCCATGAATTCAAGGCATCCTGAGACTACACAGTGAATTCTAGGTCAACCTGAGCTAGAGTGAGACCCTACCTCAGGAAAAAAAAAAGAAAAAGAAAGAAAGAAAGAAGAAAAGAACTGGAGAGATAGATGGCTTGAGGTTAAGGCACTTCCTGCAAAGCCAAAGGACCTCAGTTCAATTCTCCAGGACTCATGTAAGCCAGATATAAAAGGTAGCGCATGCATCTGGAGTTTGTTTGCAGTGGCTAGAAGCCCTGGCACACCTGTCCTCTGTCTCTCTCTACCTCTTTCCCTCTCTCAAATAAATGAAAACAGAAATATTTAAAACAAAATTCCTTTAGAAAGAAAGAAAAGGACACAGTTTAGCAGGGCATGGTGGTATATGCCTTTAATCCCAGCACTCGAGAGGCCAAAGAGGATCACCATGAGTTCAAGGCCAGCCTGAGACTGCATAGTGAATTCAAAGTCCACCTGGGCTAGAGAGCGAGACCTTACTTCAAAACAAAAAAGGACTGGAGAGATGGCTTAGTGGTTAAAGTGCTTGCTTGCAAAGCCTAAGGACACTCTATATTCGACACTCTAGTTCCCATGTAAGCCAGACACACAAAGGTGAGGCAAGAGCAAGGTCACACATGCCCACTACATGGTGCAAATGTCTGGAGTTCGACTGCAGTGGCTGAGGCCCTGGCACCAGTTCTCTCTTAAAAGAAAAAAAAACAGTTTATGAATATATGTAATTCTAGTCTACTTTTGTTCCATTGGGATTTTTGAGACAAGGTCTCAATTAGCCCAGAATGATCTTGAACTTCTTTCACCCCCTAAGTGCTGGGATTATAAATAGAAGCCAATAGGACCAGGCATTAGTCTGCTTGTTAAATTGGAATTCACTTTGAAGTTAAATAAGTTAATATTTTTGTTGTTTTTGTTATGCTGGGGATGTTGTGCCAAACTCAAGGCTTCATTCATACAAAGCAAATGTTCTTCCACTTTGCATAAACTCAGTGTTTAAAGTCTAAGCCAGGAAGTTCAGGTATCCCTAAACCAGAAGCATTTTATAAGTGAAACAGACTAACAGGGAATAACTGGTAATATTACTGAAGGGATGCCACTTTCTCACTGACTTTCAAATTATGTATTTTAAACTATATGCTCCTGAATTATTTCAAACACCTTAGAAATACATACACCTTTCCTAACATGAAGTAGTAGTACACACCTGTAATTCCAACATGCAGGATAATGAAGCAGAAGAGGACAGAGTTCGAGACAAGCCTGGGCTGTGTATGTACATCTGTATAAGACGACCCTGGTCTCAAAAAATACAATCCTAGCTGGGCATGGTGGCGCACACCTTTAATCCCAGCACTCAGGAGACAGAGGTAGGAGGATCACCTTCGAGGCCAACCTGAGGCTACCGAGTGAATTCCAGGTCAGCCTGGGCTAGAGCAAGACCCTACCTCCAAAAACATGTGTGTGTGTGTTTCTTATTGTAGAAAAAAGTCAGGATTCTTGTTCCCAGGATAACCTAAAAAATTCACTGTGATACTAAGAGCATTCAAAATTATTGAGATTTGTTAATAATGTCCACTTTGGTGGATCCTCTAACAGGAAATAAGTATTAAAATATGATGCCAAATATAATCACCAGCAAGAAACTAAATAAGCAGTAATTTAGATGCAATTGTCTAGATAAGATCAGGCACACATTAGATTCTTTAGAAATGTGAGACACGGGGAAGAACTCAAGAAAATTTATTGCTGAAGGTGTCCCAAAGTACACGGAAAAGAGGCAAGCTCAACCCCGAACCAAGACAGCAAGCAGCCCAGTACACCACTAGAAGTCAGATGCAGCAGACCCTTTGTAGTTTGAGAGTGTACAGAGGCTGAGGAAGGGGAGGGAAAGAACATTAAATTACACACCCAGTCTTTGATGTTGCTTACAGATTCTGCTATGTCCAAATAGTAACATAGTCAAAAAATTCCTCTAACAAATAAGACACTGGCCATGGTGGCACATGCCCTTAATCCAAGCACTGGGGATGCAGGGGCAGAAGGATCATCTATGAGTTTGAGGACGAGCTGGTCATCTATACAGTGAGTTCCAGGCTAGCCAGGACTACATAGCAAGACCCTGTCTCCAAAAACAACAAACAGGACTACTCAGCAGGTAAATAAAGCTGCACAAATGTGAGGGCTTGAGCTTGGATCCTCAGAGCCCACACAGAACAGGACATAGTAGCTCACATCGCAATGCTAGCACTTCTACTGTGACATGGAAGGTGGGGCCCATGGCCCAGCTAGCACAGCAAATTTAGCAGTGAAAAACAAAAGACCATGCTTCAAACAAGATGGGAGCTGAGGACCAACATCCTAAGTCACCATCTGATCTCTACATACGTTCTATGTCACATGTGTACACCTACATCATCATACACACAAAAGGATCTATTTTTATTTATTTGTTTGTTTGTTTTGTTTTGTTTTTGAGGTAGGGTCTCACTCTAGCCCAGGCTGACCTGGAATTCACTATGTAGTCTCAGGGTGGCCTCGAACTCATGGCGGTCCTCCTACCTCTGCCTCCGGAGTGCTGGCATTAAAGGTATGACCCACCACACCCGGCTGATGGATTTAATTTTTTCAAATGCCTATAATCTCGGCTTTCAGGAAGCTGAGGCAGGACAATGGTGAGTTACAGGCCAGCCTACAGACATGTCCAGCCTTTGGACATTGCAACACGATGTAGTCTTCTACAAAGTTCACACTTGAGAATGCACACTTAAGTTACAAAGAAAAAAGGACACACAAAAAACTTCATACTGGGTTTATACCCTAGTGTCCTTTGTGTCTGCTTCCTTTTTGACTCTTTCCGGCGTTCAAGGTGTCCAAGTGAGGACGTGGTGGGTCCTCCAGTGCGAAATTATTGATTTCCCTGGGTCTTCCAGTGGGAGCTGTGATCTACTGTGCGGACAACACAGGAGCCAAAAGTCTGTATATGATCTCTGTGAAGGGGATCAAAGGACACCTCAACAGACTTCCTGCTGCTGGTGCAGATGACATAGTGATGGCCACAATCAAGAGGGAAAAACCAGAGTTATAAAAGAAGGTCCATCCAGCAGTGGTGATTCAACAACAAACATCATACCGAAGAAAAGATGGGGTATTTCTTTATTTTGAAGATAATGCAGGGGTCATTGTAAACAATAAAGGCGAGATGAAAGGTTCTGCCATTAACAGGACCAGTTGCAAAGGAGTGTGCAGACTTGTGGCCCAGGACTGCATCCACTGCAGGCAGTACTGCATGACCCTCCAGTGTGTTTATAAAATATACCCATTAAAAAATATTTGCTCAAAAAAAAAAAATCTCATACTGGGGCTAGAGAGATGGCTAAGTGGTTAAGACATTTGCCTTCAAAGCAAAAGGACCCTGGTTTGATACCCCAGGACCCACATTAAGCCAGATGCACAAGAAAGCATATGCCACTGGAGTTAAGTCTGCAGTGACTGGAGGCCCTGGCATGCGTGAGCACGTTCTCTCCCCCTCTCTCTCAAATAAATAAAAAAGTAATAAAATCTCATAATGTTTTAAGCAAGTTTACTATTTTGTATTAGGAGGCATTCATAGATACACTCAGCCATATGCTTCCCACAGCCTAAAAGTTCAAGACGTGTCTGAGCTACACAGTGAAATTATCTTTAAAAAAGTTATTTTTCACATACCAATAACCAGTTGTTCTAGACTTCTATTGTTTTGCCTTTTTACTTTGTCAAAAAATGAACTGAGGGCTAGAGAGATGGCTTAACGGCTAAAGACACTTCCCAGCAAAGCCAAAGGACCCAGGTTCAATTACCCAGTACCCAATTAAAGCCAGATGCATAGGGTGGTACATGTGTCTGGAATTCACTTGCAGTGGTTGGAGGCCCTGGTGCACCTATTGTCTACCTGCCTCTTTCAAACAAACAGAATTTTTTTTTTTTTTTAAGTGAACTGGGAGCTGGAGGGATGGCTTAGCAGTTAAGGTGTTTGCCTGCAAAGCCAAAGGACCTCAGTTGGATTCCCCAGGACTCACATAAGCCAGATACATAAGATGGCACATGCATCTGGAGTTTGTTTGCAGTGGCTAGGTGCCCTGGCACATCCACTCCCCCCTTCTCTCTGTCTCAAATAAAAAATTTAAATTAAAAAAAAGAATTGAACTAAACCATGTCTTTAATCCCAGCACTCAAGATGCTGAGGTAGGAGGATCACCATGAGTTCAAGGCCAGCCTCAGTCATAGCAAATTCCAGGTTAGCCTGGGCTGGAGTGAAACCCTACCTGGGGGGGGGGGGGGGGGGAGAGCTTAGGGGAATATGGTGGCTCACACCTATAAAGCTAGCATTCAGGATGTTCCAGGTCAGCCTAGGCTGGAGAGAGACCCTACTTCAGGGGAAAAAAGTAATAACCATTTTTGTTTGTCTGGATGCTGTTTGGTTCCAATGGTATATCTTTTCTTTAATATCATATTGTCTTAATTATTACAGCTTTATAATAACCCTGCTCTTTTCCAGGAGTGTTTTAGCTTCTCTAATTCCTTTGCTTTTCCCACTAAATTTTACAATCAGCTCATCAGTTTCTATAAGTAAGCCTGATGGGACCTGGAGTGAAGTCTATAGCAGCCCATCTTCCATCCATGAACACGGTGTATCAGCGATTTGTCATCTTCAGCATGCACACCTCAAGTACATCATGTTTCTGCTGCTACTGAGATGATAGTTTTTCATTTAATCCCCTAATCTTTGGTACTAGTATATAGAATTCCAACTGATTGTCGTACATTGGCCTATCCTGCAAAATTGCTAAATTCACTAGGATTTTGTTTTTCTTTTTTCACTGTGTGTGTGCATGCACATATATGTGGGCATCTGTGTGCCATGGTGCACATGTGTAGGTCAGAGGACAACTTTCTGGTATGCAGCCTTGCCTTCAGCCTTGTCTGAGGCAGGGCCTCTAGTTGTTCCCCCACTTTGTCAGATGAGCTGCCCCATGAGCTTCCATTAGGTTTCCCTATCTTCCCTCCCCCTTTCTTGCCATAGACATGCTAGGATTACAGAAGCCTGCTACAGTGCCAGCTCTTACATGGGTTGCCCAGAATCTATCTAAGAAACAGCCAGGCATGGTGGCACTTGCTAATTATTGTAGTCAGATTTGCATTATTGGCAGAAAATACCCAACCAAGAGCAGCTTGTGGGGAAAAGGATTTATTTTGGTTTACAAACTTGAGGGGAAGCTCCACGATGACAGAGGAAAATGACAGCATGAGCAGAGGGTGGACATCACCTCCTGGCCAACATCAGATGGACAAGGGCAGGAAAGTGTGCCAAACACTGACAAGAGGAAGCTGGCTCAAGCCGGGCATGGTGGCACATGCCTTTAATCTCAGCACTCGGGAGGCAGAGGTAGGTGAATCACTGTGAGTTTCAGGCCACCCTGAGACGACATAGTGAATTCCAGGTCAGCTTGGGCTAGAGTGAGAAAAAAAACCTCGGGGAAAAAAAAAAAAGAGAAAGCTGGCTCTAACAACCCTTAATAAGCCCACCTCCAACAATACACTGCCTCCAGGAGGATTCAATTCCCAAATTGTCATCATCTGGGGACCTAGCACTCACAAAATCTAAGTTTATGGGGGACATCTGAATCAAACCACCACCTAATAATCCTAGCACTGACCCCAGTGCAGGCAGATCCCTGGGGCTCACTGGCCAGCTAGTCCAGCCTACTTGGCAAGTTCCAAGCCAGTGAGAGACCCCATGTCAAAAACAGACGAACACACAGCACTTGAGGACTAATCCCCCAGTTGTCCTCTGCCCTCCACGTACCCACACACAAATTAAGCACAACCTGAATCAAAGTCCTAATTTTGCTGCTTACTGAATTCCTGCCCCCATGACCCCCCACCCGGCAGAGTTTCACACTAGCCCAGGATGACCTGGAATTCATTATGTAATCTCAGGATGGCCTCAGACTCACAGCGATCCTCCTACCTCTGCCTCCCGAGGGCTGGGATTATAGGTGGGCGCCACCACGGCTGGTGAGACAGTAGGAAAGAGAATGGGCCCACCAGGGCCTACTGCCAATGCAAACAGATTCCATACACATGCACCACCACTCTGTGCATCTGGGGGACAGAACCTAGGCTATCAGGATTTATAAGCAAGCTAACCTCTGAACCATCTCTCCAGTCCCTGAATTTTTATTTTTTATTTTTTTATTATTTTTTTTGTGGTAGGGTCTCACTATAGCCAAGGCTGACCTGGAATTCACTATGTAGTCTCAGGGTGACCTCTAACTCACAGTAATCCTCCTACCTCTGCCTCCTAAGTGCTGGGATTAAAGGTGTGTGCCACCACACATACATGGTTGAATTATCTTGAGTTTTTATTTATATGCATGTGTGCATATGGTATGGGCATCACAGGGTCCCTTGCTGCAGCAAACAAATGGCAGATGCATGTACCAGTTTGCACATCTGGCTGTATACAGGTACTGGGGAACTGAGCCAGAAAGCTTTGCAAACCAAATGTCTTTAACTGCTGACCAAGAATCTCCCCAGCCCAGGTAGCTACATAGCTGAACCTTGAACTTCTCCCTCCACCTTTCTAGTGCTTGGGTTTCTACTGTGGCACCACAGCCAGTTCATCAAGTGCTAGGACTGAACCAATGACTTTGTGCATGCCAGTCAAGCACTAATAAACTGAGCTATATCTTCAGCCCCATTAAGCACCCTTTTAGCAGGAGCTGGAGCTCAGCTGATAAAGTCATAAGGATGAGGATCTGAGTTTGGTAACTAGTGCCCATGTAAGAACGCCAGGTGTGGGGCTAGAGAGATGGCTTAGCAGTAAGATGCTTGCCTGCAAAGCCCAAGGACCTAGGTTCGATTCCTCAGGATCGATGTAAGTCACCTGCACTAGGTGGCGCATGCATCTGGAGTTCATTTGGATTGACTGGAGGCCCTGGAGCACCCATATTTTCACTTTCTACCTCTCCCCCCACCAAATAAATATATTTTTAAAATACTTTTTTAAAAAAAAAAAAGAATGCCAGGAGAGGTGTCCACACTTTTAATTCCAGCGCTGGGAGGCAGAGACAAATGGATCCCTAGAGCTCACTGGCTAGCCAGTCTTCCTAATGGTGAGCTCCAGGCCAATGAGAAATCTTGTCTCAACAAAGGTGGTGGAGGGCTGGAGAGATGGCTTAGTGGTTGAGGCACTTGCCTGCAAAGCCAAAGGACCTTGGTTCAATTCTCCAGAGCCCATGTAAGCCAGATGCACAAGGTGCCACATCCATTTGGCATTCATTTGCAGCAGCTGGAACTAGCAAACCCATTCTCTTTCTCTGCCTCTTTTCTCTCTCAAAAAAATGAATAAAAATGAAGTATTTTTTTTGAAAGAGGAGGTAGACAGGGTATGTGAGGACAACACCCAAGGTTGTCCTCTGGTCTCCACAAACATGTACGTGTAAGTACCCACAAACAAGAACATGTATACAGACATGCACATGCATCACACACAGAAGAATAACGTTTATCAGGATAATCTGTACTTGAATCCAGTTGACTTTACACACCCAGCTCAATTTTCTGCAATGTTCAAGAAAGTCTGCTTCAAGAAACCTATATGAACTTAAACATTAGTCCCCTTATATCTTACTGTTTAAAGGTTCTTATGATTTCAAGGATGGGGGAGGATAGGAAAGGGTTTGTAAAATTACCTGTACGTGTATATATTTATATTTTCTGACCTACGTGTACACTTCCCAGCAGAATTTTAAGGGATGTCCCAGTCTCAAAATGGGTTTAAAACCGTATGTATCTCACAGATCAGTCTAAGAACAATTATACCCAAGTTGATAATCATCTATTAAAATAAGACATTCCTGCCAGGCATGGAGGCTCACACCCGGGAGGCAGAGGTAGGAGGATCACCATGAGTTCAAGACCACCCTGAGACTACATAGTGAATTCCAGGTCAGCCTGAGCTAGAGTGAGACCCTACCTCAAAAGAAAAAAAAAAAAAAAAAAGACAAGACGTTCCTGCCAACCATGGTGGCTCACATCTTTAATCCCAGCACTTAGGAGGCAGAGGTAGGAGGATCACTGTGGGTTCGAGGACAGCCTGAGACTACATAGTGATTTCCAGGTCAGCCTGGGCTAGAGCAAGACCCTACCTTGAAAAACAAAAAATAAGACATTCCTTCCACAGAAAAGAAGGCTCACAACCTTTACAGCTGCCCCAATTCTTGCCACATTCCTGGAATAAAATCAGGAGTTTGAAATTATGAAAAATACAACTGACTCTGCAGTAATAGCCTTTGGTTAACATCTTACCAAAAGCTAAGACGTACCTGCAACAACATGGACTACATAGGTTATACAAAGCTTTCTTTTTGCAATAATCATTTCTGTATTAATTAAAAGTTGTCTTATTTTTCATCTTTTTTAGTTACTAAGACATAAAATGGGCAGTGTAACTATCTTTTTATCAACATTCTGATTATCCATACTTCGAAATAAAATTCATTTCAGTTATGTCAGTGCAAACAGCCTTACCCATCTAAAAAAAAAAAAAAAATACAGCAATACAGCATTTGTCCTCAGCTATAAAAACACGGGCAGTTTAGACAAAATGTTCCAAAATCAAAACTGACATAATTGCATATGATCAAAGTATATTATATACATGTATGAAAATGTCATAATGAAACCCATTATGTATAATTAACTTTGGCTAATTACAATTTTGGGGGAAAAAAGCTGATATGACTTTCCCACAAAAAGAAAAAGGTAAAAACTTCAACTTCAGATTCATGGTTCTGAAATTACATCCACAGGCTAAATGCCAATGTTAAAGAAACCTCAGAGGCTGGAGCTCTAGTTCAGTGGTGTACCAGTTGCCTAGCATATATATAAAGGCCTGGATCAATCGCCAATACTTAGGGGCGGGGGGGGGGGGGGCAGATCACAAATGATTAGTCAGCTTTCAGATCAAGACAAAAATATATTCAATATATTCAAAGTTGTCCATTTCCAGTTTCTTCAGTGCTTCCTGCTGAAAGCGTTTTCTCCTTAGAAAGTTGATCAAAATAATCCCTGAAAATGTTTTTTAAAATTAACCGCCAGTGTGCCAGCTATGTAGACTAAATTTTTCATCTGATTATTTCAGGAAAAGACTAGCCCCATTCATAAGTTCCAGCTCAACCTCAGAGGGGAAATACTTTTCTTTCCTCAACCATGTTTTTAAAAAAAGCAAAAACAGTTGATGAAAGAACACTGTTGCCACGTCTGTGCCCCTCCCCCACTCACGTAGTGGCTCCCTCCAGAGTGTATATTCCAAGGGAAGATCCCTAAAGCCACAGCTCTAGGAGAAAGAGTTAAAGCGAAATTGGCAAATCTCTTTAACTTTTTTTTAAAGATCAGTTCCTCAAAGAGGATCCAACAGGCTTTCTCCGCTCCTTTAGAACAGGGCAAAATGCTAAAGCGCCTCCACTCCGTCACCCGATGCGGTCCGCAGGACACGTTAAGAGTCCAAAAATTGCATTTGTCCGATTATTTAAAAGAAACAGTAATCAATCTTGGCGTACCAAGCATCCTCCCTCCCTTTGTAAAAACACCCGTCTGGGGGACCAATCGATCGTGGAACCCAACTCAAAATTCTCATGCCACCATGGGAGGCTGGCCTGAAGTCAACTTTTTTAAAACTCTACACATGCGACAGAGAAGGGGAGGGAGGGGAAGGGGAAGAGATTCACGTGCACTTAAGAGACTGATGAGGATGGAAAGCGAAGGAAGAAGTCCCTCTTCCCCAACCGGGAGCTGACAGCAACTTCCCCCCGGGCGCGCGCAACAGATGAGTTCGGCCCGAACTTTCGAGAAGGTCCGCTTGCCGGGCTCCAATACTTTTTCAGTCGAGGAAGGAATCATAATCATACTATTGTGGGAGGGGGGGAGAGAAGCCTGGAGTGTCTCCGCTGGAGCGCTGAAGCTCCTCGGGCCACATGCTAACCAGCTGCGGCTGTGGCGTCCAAAACCCCCGCCCCGCCCTCGCGCTCCTCTCCACTTCGGGAGGACCAGGTGAGGGCGATGGAAAAACAAATTTAAAAAAATCAACAGGACCACATCCCCGGAGTCCACGACAAGGAACATTCAAGAAAGTCCTCGGTCCCGGGGCGAGGACTGAGGCTGCAGCTGCAGTTACCCCAACAGCCCAGAGCAGAGCAAGGGCAGGAGAGGGGCGGGGGCGGGGGTCCGAGGAGCGAAGGGGGCGCGCGGGGGACGGCGGCCGGGCCTTGAGGGTGGGGTCGCGGGGCCGAGGCTCCCTCCCTCCCGAGGACCCCCCCACACCCGCCCACCCACACCCCGAGGCTGCCATGGGTACTTGCGCGGGGCCCCCGCCCTCGCCCTCGCGCCATCCCGGGCAGGGAGAGGAGACACACTCCTCGGGGTAGAAGGAAGCACCACGGCTCGGTCTCCGGAGTCCCCTCAGGAGCCGCGGCTCACCTGGAGGACGGGACGGGGCGGCGCGGCGCGAGGCGAGGCGAGGCGAGGCGAGGCGAGGCGAGGCGAGGCGAGGCGAGGCGAGGCGAGGCGAGGCGAGGCGAGGCGAGGCGAGGCGAGGCGAGGCGAGGCGAGGCGAGGCGAGGCGAGGCGAGGTGAGGTTCAGGTCAGCTCCCGGTCGCTCGAGCTCGGCCCGCAGGCGGCGCGACTGGGCGGCACAGGGCGCCCGGCAGTCCTTTTATAACCTCCGACGGCGCGCCGGGGAGGAGGCGTGGGCAGCCTCGCTACGTGAGCTCCCTCACACCCGTGCGGCCGCCACCGCGCAGGCGCGCGACGCCCGCCGGCCTCTCGCCCACCCCGAGCGGCGAGCGGCGGGGCCCCGCGCGGCGCAGGGCTCGAGAGGTGGGCTGGCGGGGGCCGGGGCGGTGGTGCGCCTGCGCGGAGCCCACCCCCGCCTGCCACGCTGCCGTTGCCCGGGTGACCGCGGGGGTTTCCTCCCGCCCCGCCCCCTTCTCGCTCGGGTTCAACTTTTCCTCGTCAGGGTCACGGACGAACGCCGGAGCCTCCAGCTGAGGGGCATTTCTTTAAAATTCGAAGATGCCTATGAGAGTCTAGGAAATAAAAATAAAACAAGAAAAAAAAAAAAAAGCAAGCACAGTCCGGCAATGGAAAAATAATATGGTGCGTCCAGTTGGGATTTCTGCTTTCTTTTTTTCTTTTTGTCTACTTTCATTAGCTCCCTCCTACACCTCTACAGACATAGGAATCTCCCTCTGTCTCCCACCTTTATACTTATCGGTAGATAAGGAAACTCCAGAGTCGTCATCTGGATTTAAAGCTTGACTCAATCATATGTAAGATTGGCCATTAACCTCTGTGTATCTTAGGTTCCTTAGGTCTGTAAAATAGGAATTACACTGTTATCATCTGTCTCCTAGGATCACTGTAAGAATTCACTGAGATAACACAGCCTAGCATTCTGAAAGGACTTGGTATGGTTGTAACAGCCTAGGAGGCGTGTCAGTGTGGCTCGGTAGTGGAGCACTTGCATAGTCTGCAGGAAGCCCTCGGTTCCATTAAAATATTACCAACACTAAAATAAGTTAAAGAGAAAAGCTGGGTTGGAAAAATGGCTCAGCAGTTAAAGGTGCTTGCTTGCAAAGCCTGACATCGTGGGTTCGATTCCCCAGTACCCACTTAGAGCCACATGCACAAAGTGGTGCATTTGTCTGGAGTTTCTTTGCAGTGGCAAGAGGCCCTGGTGTGCGTGCTCAAGAGAGCTCTCTCCCCTGCAAAAAAATTTTTAAAATACATTTTTTAAAAAGAGAAGAAAAGCTATGAAGTACTGTACATCATACAGCACCAAATGTTTTGCTTGGCTTTAGAAATAGTCTTAAGAACGTCTGCCTTTCAGAAAGCACACAACTTAAGTCTCATTATTCTTTAAAAGTTTCTATGGGGGACTGGAGAGCTGGCTTAACAGTTAAGGCGCATGCCTGTGAAGCCTAAGGACCCAGGTTCCATTCTCCAGGTCCCACATAAGCCAGATGCACAAGGGGGCGCATGCGTCTGGAGTTTGTTTGCAGTGGCTAGAGGCCCTGGTGTGCCCATTCTCTCCTTCCTCCCCACTGTCTCTAATAAATAAACATTTTAAATTTTTTTAAGTTTTTTTTTTAAATTAAAAAGTTTCTGTGGGCTGGAGCGGTGGCTTAGCCGTTAAGGGCTTTGCCTGCAAAGCCAAAGGATCCCAGTTTGACTCTCCAGGACCCACGTTAGCCAGATGCACAAGGGGGCACATGCATCCGAAGTTCGTTTGCAGTGACTGGAGGCCCTGGCATACCCAATTCTCTCTCCCTCCCTTCCTCTCTCCCTCTCCCTCTCTCTCTCTTTGTCTCTCTCCCTCTCTCCCTCTTTCTGTCTCTCAAATAAAATACAAACAAAAAAGTTGTTTCTAGCCAGGCGTGGTGGCTCACGCCTTTAATCCCAGCACTCGGGAGGCAGAGGTGGGAGGATTGCCATGAGTTCAAGGCCACCCTGAGACTACATAGTGAATTCCAGGTCAGCCTGGGCTACAGTGAGACCCTACCTTGAAAAAGAAAAAGAAAAAAGTTGTTTCTACAGACTTCCACATATCCGTAAACGCATAGCACTAACAGGTGACATGCCTAGGGGGAGAGGTCGGTTATATAATACATAATTCAAGGATATTTGGGAGATCCGGGCAACCAGAAAGTAATGACATCTGAATTACTGGTTCTTAAAGTGTGACCAGGGAGGTAAGGAAAAATAATGTTCATATTAAAGATTTGTCTAGCCAGATGTGGTGGTGCACGCCTTTAATCCCAGCACATGGGAGGCAGAGGTAGGAGAACTGCCATGAGCCCAAGGCCACCCTGAGACTACATAGTGAATTCCAAGGTCAGCCTGGGTCAGAGTAAGACCCTATCTCCAAAAACTGAAAAAAAAAAGAAAAAAAAGGATTTGTCTGCTTAGGGCTGGAGAGATGGCTTAGCAGTTACTTTAAAGCCAAAGGATCCAGGTTCCCCAGTACCCACATAAAGCCAGATGCACAAGGTGGCACATGCATCTGGAGTTTGTAATGGCTATAGGCCCTGGTACATCCATTCTCCCCACCCCCCTCTCTCTCAGATAAATACAAAAAATATTTAAAGGCTGGAGAGATGGCTTAGTGGCTAAGCGATTACCTGTGAAGCCTAAGGACCCTGGTTCGAGGCTCAATTCCCCAGGACCCACGTAAGCCAGATGCACAAGGTGAGACATGCATCTGGTGTTCGTTTGCAGTGGCTGGAGGCCCTGGTTTACCCATTCTCTCTGTCTGTCTGTCTCTCTCTCTACTTCTACTTCTTCCTCTCTCTGTCTGTCGCTCTCAAATAAATAAATAAACCAAAAAAAAGAAAGAAATAGGAATTAATACCACACTTCTCATTGAATTCTTCTTACATTTTTAGGCTGGAGAGATGGCTCAGTGGTTAAGGTGCTTGCCTGTTAAGTCTAAGGACCTAGGTTCAATTCCCCAGTACTCACATAAGCCAGATGCACATAGTGGCACATGTGTCTGGAGTTCATTTGCAGTGGTGAGAGGCCCTGTACCCCCATTCTCTCTCTCTCTAATAATAATAATAAACAAGATAAAAATAACACATTTTCACTTAAAATGCTACTTAGATTAAATTTATAATTGTTTTTAAGCAAATTAATAAGACATGTTAAGGGGTGGAGAGATGGCTTAGCAGTTAAGCATGTACCTGTGAAGCCTAAGAACCCCAGTTCAAAGCTTGATTCCCCAGGTCCCATGTAAGCCAGATGCACAAGGGAGCACATGCATCTGGAGTTCGTTTGCTGTGGCTGGAGGCCCTGGCGAGCCCATTCTCTCCCTCCCTCTCTCCCTCTCTCTCTCTCTCTCTCTCTCTCTCTCTCTGCCTCTTTCTCTCTCTGTCACTCTCAAATAAATAAATAAAAATAATAAACAAAAACAATAAAAAATAAGACATGCTAAGTGTTTTAACTCCTACTGCAACAAATGCTGATGATATGGCCCACATAAAAGCTTGTAGCTGTCAGTATTTTTAGGAGTGTGACATGGTCAAGGAGCAGGAATGGCTCCAGACCCTGAGACGGATGTGCTAGGACCCAGTGAAGACTCAGCTTCAGAACTTCTCAACAACAGTTTCCCTTTCCATGTTCCTGGAAAGAGTCCACTCAAATATGCACACAAAAACATATGCTTTTGTAAACTTCGTAAAAGATACCTTAACAATAACCTAGTCCTCCTTAACTTCCACTCTGCCATGTCTCCTCCTGTCCAAAGCTGTCAGGAGTAGATAGCAGACATTTCACATTTTTTTTTTTTTTGCTAAATTTGAATTAAAGATACATTTGGTTTAAATTTTGTAGGATATGCTTTTGTAACCCAAAGTTTCTAACATGTGTAGTTAAGATGTGGCCAGCTGAGCTGGGTGTGGTGGCACACGCCTTTAATTCCAGCACTCAGGAGGCAGAGATAGGAGTATCACTGTGAGTTCAAGACCATCCTAAAGCTGAGCTTGGTGGTGCACGCCTTTTATCACAGCACTCGGGAGGCAGAGGTAAGAGGATCGCCATGAGTTCAAGGCCATCCTGAGACTACATAGTGAATTCCAGGTCAGCCTGGGCTAGAGTGAAACCCTACCTTGGAAAAAAAAAAAAAAAAAGATATGGCAGTTGTCCCAGGCTTTCAGGCATGCTCTTAGCACCCATTGTACTGCCCCACCCAGGACTATGAAAGCAAGCTGCAGGGCCAGACCTCCTATCGTTATTTGAATGAATCCTGTGTTGTGACAAAATGTGTGGCCTTGAGATGTAGCTCAGTAGCAGAGGGCTTACTAACATGCATCAAAGCATTCCCTCTGTCCCCAGCATTGCAAAAACAAAATACAAAAACAGGATGATGGAGGAGAAGTAGGGTTGAAATTAGGGAACATAAGGCTAATTAATGAAAATTCTTCCTATTATTTTACATGACAGATTTTTGTTTCTCAAAGTAAGGTCTCTCTCTAACCCAGGCTGACCTAGAATTCACTATGTAGTCTCAGGGTGGCCTTGAACTCACAGAAATCCTCCTACCTCTCCCCCTCCAAGTGCTAGAATTAAAGACGTGCATCACCACACCCAGCCAGATTTTTTTTTAAATTTTTCGAGGTACAGTCTCACGCTAGCCCCGGCTAACCTAGAATTCACTATGGAGTCTCAGGGTGACCTCGAACTCATGACAATCCACCTACCTCTGTCTCCCAAGTGCTGGGATTAAAGATGTACACCACCATGCCTGGATAATTTTTTTAAATATTGCTATTTATTTCTTTGAAAGAGAGAGAGGAAGAAAAAAAACAGAGAGAGGGGAAGGGAGGGAGGGAAGGAGAGAGGAAGGAAGGAAGGAAGGAAGGAAGGAAGGAAGGAAGGAAGGAAGTAAGGAAGGAAGGAAGGAGGAAAAAATGGGCATGCCAGGGCTTTCAGTCACTGCAAATGAACTCCAGACACATGCACCATCTTGAGTATCTGGCTTATGAATGTGGGTCCCGGGGAATTGAACTGGTGTCCTCTGGCTTTGCAGGCAAGTGCCTTAACTGCTAAGCCATCTCTCCAGCCCGACGGATTTTTTTTTTATATATATATATTTTTAATTTTTTTTGTTGTTCATTTTTTATTTATTTATTTGAGAGCGACAGACAGAGAGAAAGACAGATAGAGGGAGAGAGAGAGAATGGGCGCACCAGGGCTTCCAGCCTCTGCAAATGAACTCCAGACACATGCGCCCCCTTGTGCATCTGGCTAACGTGGGACCTGGGGAACTGAGCCTCGAACCAGGGTCCTTAGGCTTCACAGGCAAGCGCTTAACCGCTAAGCCATTTTTCCAGCCCCTGACGGATTTTGTAAAAATATTTTATTTATTTGTAAGCAGAGAGAGAGAGTACGGGTGCACCAGGGCCTCTTGCCACTGCAAGCAAAATCTAGATGCATGTGTCATGTTGTGCATGTGGCTTTACATGGGAGATGGATTGTCAAGCCCAAGCCAACAGGCTTTGCAAGCAAGTGCCTTTAACAGTTGAGCCATCTCCCTAGCTTCCCATATAAGATTTCCTTCCTTACTTACTATTTACCTTTTTAATATTTTATTTTTATTGTTTCAAAGAGGGAAAGAGGGAGAGGGAGAGAAAGAGAGAGAGAATAGGCATGCCAGGGCTTCCAGCCACTGCAAATGAACTCCAGATGCATGTGCCCCCTTGTGCATCTGGCTTACCTGGGTCCTGGGGAATCGTACTGGGGTCCTCTGGCTTTGCAGGCAATCACCTTAACTGCTAAGCCATCTCTCCAGCCTGTATTTACCTCTTTTGAGACAGGTCTCATATTGTATCCCAGGCTGGTCTTACCCTACTACTAATCCCCCCTCCCCTAAGTGCTAGGATTATAGCCATGAACCATCACAACTAAGCTTGATGTATAATAGTTTAAAGATTTAATATTGCTCAATGCTTAGTATAAAGAAAGAAGTTCTTGAGCCGAGTGTGGTGGCTCATGCCTTTAATCCCAGACCTCGGAAGGCAGAGGTAGGAGGATTGCCGAGAGTTCGAGGCCACCCTGAGACTATATAGTTAATTCCAGGTCAGCCTGGACCACAGTGAGACCCTACCTTGAAACCCCCCCCCAAAAAAAAGAAAGCACATGAACAAACAAAAAGTTCCCATTTTTGTCAATCCCAATGCTGTTCAAACATCCCTATAATCCAAGAACTCTCAACTATTAGCCTGTAACCTCCCACCCACACCCCCCCCCCAAAATATAGAGGCACAGAATAAAACATTCACACTGCAAAAGACAGCATTAAGCATAGCAAAGAAAGATTGAATTAATACAAGCTTTAATGCAAACAGGGCAAACACCAACTTCCGTAGCTCCAAGTCTAGCACCCTTCACCAGTCTCTGGCATTACAATTCCACTCCTCCAGCTAGGCTGCTTACAACTGGGGGAACAATCCCAACATGGCAGCTCTCCTTGGCAGTCATCCCACAGTCCTGGCATCTCCACTGCAACCCACAGTTCATCCTCATGGCTCCATCAGGCCTCCATGCAGACCTTCAACAAGCCTGCTTCACACTGTCCATGGCCATTTCCAAAAAACAAAACCACACATCCAATGCCCCTTTACTGCATTTCTTATACTCCCTAGTACCAGGTGAGCTACCAACTTCTTAATCCATGGGGTAAATAAAGCTGACTTTGAGAAGCAAAACACTCCTTCAGCATTTAGGTCCCTTACTTTCAGTAGAGTCTACATTCTTCCCGCTGTCCCAATGCAGATCAGCTGGCCCAGTCTCAAAGTTGTAATCTCAACTGCAGCGGAAGTGGCAGCAGTTTCGTTCAAAGATTTCATTTCTTTTTGTGCCATATCCTCACACCATCCCATTTCTATACAACACAACCTTGCACAAGTTCTCAGAGTATGGAAAGATGCAATAAACCTCTTACACGAACTAGTTCTGTCCCAATCCAGACTAAGCTCTTTCTTCTCAGAAGCCACACCTCACAGTCTTAGTGCATTCAGGTCTTTCATCCAGAATAGCCCATGTAACGCTGCTTACAGAATTTCAAGGCTTCTAGTAGACCAACGTTTCAAATCCTTCCATATTCCTCCCACAAATTAGTTCCAAAAGGCCAAAAGCCACGCAGGTTTCTAGCAGCAGTGACCTCCCTTCTCAATACCAATTTAGTAAGAGGGCTGGAGAGACAGCTCAGCAGCTAAGGCACTTGCATGCAAAGCCTAATGACCTGAGTTTGATTCCCCAGTACCCACATAAAGCCAGATGAACAAGGTGGCACATGCATCTAGAGTTCATTTGCAGTAGCTGCAGGCCCTGGTGCATCCATTCTCTGTTTGCTTTCTCTGTACTTGAAAAATAAATAAGTTAAAAAAAATAGCAAGGGAGACAGCAAGGGAATGAATTGAGAAGGATGACCTCACTTTAAAACAACCTTCTCTGGCTGGAGAGACGGCTCAGTGATTAAGACTCTTGCCTGCAAAGCCAAAGGATCCAGGTCCCATGTAAGCCAGATGCACAAGGTGGTGCATCTGAAGTTCATTTGCATTGGCTGGAGGCTCACAATCTCTCTCTCTCTCCCTCTCTTTGGCTCAAATAAATGAATAAAAATAAAAAATAAAATATTTTTTAAAAACCCAACTGGAGGCCTGCTCCATGGGAGAAGATACATCCCTAATACTGAAAACCTACTCTCTCTGTCTCTAATAAATAAATAAATAAAAATAAAATCCTTAAAAAAATCTATGTATTCAACTTGATCACCTCTGGTTTATGTCACCTAGAGAAGAATAAAAGAATAATGACTCCTCTCTGAATGACTGTTAAAGCAAAGATGCTCCAGCCTTACTGTAAACTTCCAGTAAGTAGTCATGAGCCCTAGGGGTATAACATCTGCTGCTGTCTGGCTAAATGTATATACTATGCTCATCAAACTGCCCAGTAAGCACTTCCCTTAATGTTCATACTTATATATTAATGCTACTCTCACTTTTGGTAGAAAACCTTCTCTTTTCAGATTGCAGCGACCTTGAGATGACTCAGAAGGTATCATGGTGCTGGGAAGAAATGACAGGAGTTCTCAGCATTGCAATATCTTTATCACACCTTCCAAGGGTCAGGGTCCATTGTGGAAGAGGTAGCAGAAAGAATGTAAGAGCCAAAGGAAGGATAAAACTGCTTGCAACATGCTCCTCCAGACACAAAATAGCCTGGATATCCATGACCTCACAGTGCCTGACACTACCTACACAAGACCATCATAATAAGAAGAAAAGATCATGACATCAAAACAAAAGAGAGACTGATTGAGAGGGGGAGAGGATATAATGGAGAATGGAGTTTCAAAGGGGAAAAAGTGAGGAGGGAGGGCATTACCATGGGATATTGTTTAAAATCATGGAAGTTGTTAATTAAAAAATAATAATAATAATAAACCAAAAAAAAATTTTTTTAAAAACCTCTCCTCACATGAAGCAGCCCAGTTTCACAAAACCTAACTCACTCCCACAAGACCAGCATGAATCCCATCTGAGGCTGATGTCCTTGATGATCTCATCTCCTCCCACCAGGTGCTATCCTTTAAAATTTCTACCACCTCTCAAAACTGTTACATTGCATTCTAAAATTGCAGCACATGAATTTGGGAGACAAAACATACCCAAACCACACAGTAGTGTCCACCAGGTGTTGTTTTTTTTTTTCAAGGCCAGGAACTTACTCTGTAGTTCCAGGCTGGCCTCAAAGTCACAGGGATCCTCCTACCTCTGCCTCTCAAGTGCTGGGATTAAAGGCGTGCACATCAGCATTTTAAAACAGTTGTCTTTTGGTTGTCCCCAAAAGATACTTCATATTAAATCTATATTTTCAGGCTGGAGATGGCTTAGTGGTTAAGGCACTTGCCTGTGAAGCCTAAGGACCCAGGTTGGATTCTCTAGGTCCCACATAAACCCGACGCACATGGTAACACATGCATCTGGAGTTCATTGGCAGTGACTAGAGGCACTGGTGTGCCCGTTCTCACTGACTCTCTCTGTCTCCAATAAATAAATAAATAAAAATAAAATCCTTTAAAAAAATCTATGTATTCAACTTGATCACCCCTGGTTTATGTCACCTAGAGAAGAATAAAAGAATGATGACTCCTCTCTGAACGACTGTTAAAGCAAAGATGTTCCAGCCTTACTGTAAACTTCCAGTAAGTGTCTTCTTCTTGCATCTCAAAACCAGGCATGGTGGTGCATGTCTTTAATCCCAGCACCCTACCTCAAAAAACAAAAAACAAGTTGGATGTGGGGCAAGAGAGATGGCTTAGTGGTTAAGGCACTTGCTGGCAAAGGCAAAGGACCCAGGCTTGATTCCCCAGCACCCACAAGGAAAGGTTCTAAGTAAATCTCCGAATGTTCTAAAGTATTTTGATCATGAATATTGAATATTTCCAAGTCCTGTAGTTTGCAAGGGAATAGCCAACATAGAAAATGCTTACTAAACTGGGCGTAGTGTTACACGCCTTTAATCTCAGCACTCAGGAGGCAGAGGTAGGTGGATCACTGTGAGTTCGAGGCCACCCCAAGACTACATAGTGAATTCAAGGTCAGTCTGGGCTAGAGTGAGAGACCCCCCCCAAAAAAAAATGCTTACTAATTAAACAACATTTTGCTGGGGGAAAAAAAAGTTACATTTGAAGCCAGGCATGGGAGTGCACTTCTTTAATCCCAGCACTCAGGAGGCAGAGGTAGTAGGAGGATCGCTGTGAGTTCAAGGCCACCCTGAAACTACATAGTGAAATTCCAAGTCAGCCTAGCCTAGAGTGAGATCCTACCTCCAGGAAAAAAAAAAAAAAAAAAAAAAAGTTGCATTTGAGAAGAATGCTTTTGTTTATAAACAGAATCTGACTTGGCTGTCTGAAAGATTTGTAGAGCTTGGCCAGTCCATGCATTCTTCCACCAAATGAACTTGTCAAGAGTTCAAACACATTCATCAAGAATGCCAGAAATCTCAGCTTTATTTGGTGAAGTGAAACACACAGAGTTTAGGGCCTGGAGTTCATTCATTACTTGCTCGGAAGAATGACTGTTAATTTAGGAGGAGCACTAGCTCAATCAGTGAACTCAAGTCTGAGTACACCACTAAGAGGGCAGAGATGATCCCTGAGGGATTGTCTTTAGCTTTTTCTACTATCTCTCTCTCTAATAAATAAATAAAAAATAAAATGTTAGAAAGACATCATAATAAGGCTGGAGCAATGACTTAGCAATTAAGGTACTTGCCTATGAAAGCCTAAGGACCCTGGTTTGTTTCCCCAGTACCCACATAAGCTACATGTACAAAGTGGTACATGCCTCTGAAGTTCATCTGCAATGGCTGGAGACCCTGGTGTACTTATTCACTATCTGCCTCTTCTCTCAATCTCTCTCTCTCTCTTCCTCCCTCCTTTTCTCTCTCTCAAATAAATAGATAAATAAGCCAGACATGATGGCACACTCCTATCATTAACCCAGCACTGGGGAGACAGAGGTAGGAGGATCGCTGTGAGTTCAAGGAACCCTGAGAATACAGAGTGAATTCCAGGTCAGCCTGGACTAGAGTGAGACTCTACCCCAAAAAAACCAATAAATAAGTAAATGAGGGCTGGAGGGATGGCTTAGCGGTTAAGGTGTTTGCCTGCAAAGCCAAAGGACCCAGGTTTGATTCCTGAGGACCCACATTAGCCAGATGCACAAGGGGGCGCATGTGTCTGGCATTCCTCTGCAGTGGCTGGAGGCCCTGGCGCATCCATTTTCCCTCTCCCCCTCTCCCTCTTTCTCTGTCATATAAATAAAAGTAAAGATATATTAAAAATAAATAATTTTTTAGGGGCTGGAGAGATGGCTTAGCGGTTAAGCGCTTGCCTGTGAAGCCTAAGGACCCTGGTTCGAGGCTCTGTTCCCCAGGTCCCACGTTAGCCAGATGCACAAGGGGGCGCACGCATCTGGAGTTCGTTTGCAGAGGCCGGAAGCCCTGGTGCGCCCATTCTCTCTCTCTCCCTCTATCTGTCTTTCTCTCTGTGTCTGTCACTCTCAAATAAATAAAAATTAAAAAAATAATAATAATTTTTTAGAAAATCATAATAATATACATTGTATTAACAAGGTCCTGAATTAAAATTTTTAGGATACTTTTTTTTAATTTTAATTTTAATTTGTTTATTTGAGAGTGGCAGACAGAGAGAGGAAGAGGCAGAGAGAGAGAGAGAATGGGCATGCTGGGGCCTCCAGCCACTGCAAATTCAAACTCCAGATGCATGTGCCTCCTTGTGCATCTGGCTAATGTGGGTCCTGGGGAATCGAGCTTCAAACCAGGATCCATAGGCTTTACAAACAAGCACTTAACTATTAAGCTATCTCTCTAGGCCCTGAATTTAAATTTTGACCTTGGTATACCATAATTCCTCCTTGCTACCTTGGCTTCCAGCTGAGTCTGGCCTTTAGCCTCAGTTGTTTTTACCACACTATGTTAAATATTAACCAATGTTTGGAAAAATGGTGGAGGAGAGAAACCTACTGTACTCTATTTATTGTTTTTCAGGGCCTTGATTTGTGGCCCAAGGTGGCCTCAAAATCTTCGCCCTCTTGCCTCTGGCTCTAGAGTGGTGTGAGTCACCATGCCTGGCCCTGTACCTCAAATTTGCAACACATAAGGACCTCCCAGTGTTTATGTCATCACTGTCTTTGCAAATGGACAGGGCTCTTTGCCAGTGGCTTATATTTGAGAGGCACTCACGTCAACCCTTTCCTATCTCTGTTTGCTAAGATCTATTTCTTGTTGCTCATGAAGTCAAACAATATCTGGCTGCAAGCCTGATTCCTGAATAAGCTTTCCTATTGCCAATTTATCTTCCCAAGTTTCTCAACATATCCCCTTCTTCCTAACGCCCCTTCCTATAAAGGGTAAAAGGCTGAGTAAATGGACTGTGGTCTCACACACTTGGAAGCTCACTTGCTGTGATGGTTTGATTCAGGTGTCCCTCATAATTCTCCAGTACTCACATAAACCAGAGGCACAGGTGGTGCACATGTCTGGAGTTTATTTGCAGTGTCTGGAGGCCTGGATGTGCCCATTCACTCTCTCTCTCAAATAAATAAATACTTTTTTGAAGTGTGTTCAGTGCCAGGCGTGGTGGCACACACCTTTAATCCCAGCAATATTTACTTTTTATTGAGAGAGAAAGAAAGAGAGGAAGAGACAGATAGGGACAATGGGCGTGCCAGGGCCTCTAGCCACTGCAAATAAACTCCAGATGCATGTACTACCTTGTGCATCTGGTTCGATTCCCCAGTACCCATGAAAAGCCAGATACACAAAGTAGTATATGCATCTGGAGTTCATTTTCAGTAGCTAGAGGTGCTGGCACATCCATATTCCATCTCTCTCTCCTTTCTCCCCCTGCTTGAAAATAAATTTTTTAAAAATTTTTTTTTTTTTTTTTTTCAAGGTAGGGTCTCATTCTAGCCCAGGCTGACCTGGAATTCATTATGTAGCCTCAGTGTGTCCTCAAACTCACAGCAATCCTACCTCTGCCTCCCAAGTGTTGGGATTAAAGGCATGTCCAACCATGTCTGATTCAAAAAATACTTTTGTAAAGAGAATATAGGCCTGGAGAGATGGCTTAGCAGTTAAAGTGTTTTCCTGTGAAGCCTAAGAACCAGGTTTAATTCCTCAGAACCCATGTAAGCCAGATGCACAAGGAGACACATGTTTCTGGAGTTCCTTTGCAGCAGCTGGAGGCCCTGGACTGCCCATATTCTCTCTCCCTTCCTCTTTCTCTCTCTCTGCCTATCTATCTCCAGTAAATAAATAAAATATTTTTAAGATGTGAATATAAAGAAATGAGTTGGAAGGAGGAGGAGGGAAGGGCAAAAGGATACATGTGATACAGTTGGACAGAGAGAGGGATGGGAACCAACAAAAACAAATTGCACTTGAAATGTTAGAATGAATGCTATGGAAGTCTCTATATACCAACTAAAAATTCAGAACTGCACATAAAATCAAAACCCTGTTCTGGGCTGGAGAGATGGCTTAGCGGTTAAGCACTTGCCTGTGAGGCCTAAGGACCCCGGTTCGAGGCTCTGTTCCCCAAGTCCCACGTTAGCCAGATGCACAAGGGGGCGCACGCGTCTGGAGTTCGTTTGCAGAGGCTGGAAGCCCTGGCGCGCCCATTCTCTCCCTCTATCTGTCTTTCTCTCTGTGTCTGTCGCTCTCAAATAAATAAATAAAAAACCCTGTTCTGATTAGTAGTCACTACTCATTAGAATTAGAGATTCAGAGACTTTAAGGTTATCTAATTCCTACCCTCTTATCCCATTTCAATAATATATACATTCTGTGTATGTGAGTGGATTTAACTATTTTAATAAACCACCCTGCTTTTTCCTTGGGCACAGTAGTTACCTGATTTTAAGATCTTATAATGATCATAATGATCATGCTTTTTTTTTTTAATACTGGGGATGAAATGCCAACATCTCACACATGCAAGCCAAGTGTTCTAACCACTAAGTAATGTCTTTAGCCCATACGACCATGCTTTTGAAGATCATGGTTAACTATGCAGAGAACACAGTAGTGTCCCTGGGAATTGAACTACAGTTCCCAGAGTGCATTGCTAATGTCTAGGAGGATTCTGGGAAGTGTGGCTCACTATAGCCATGTAGAGATTAAATTACATTTCCCAGAGTGCATCTTGAAGGGAATTCTGGGAAGAGTGGCAGAAGCAGCAATGGTTCCTTCGGGAAGGGAATCCTTTTGAACTTGAAAGTTTGAAGTTTCTTGGGTTGTGCAGATTCATGAGGCCCAGGAAGGCACCCCGAAAAGAATCCACAGTGAGTACAGTGAAACAGAACACTGTTCAGGTTCTAAGAGCAGGAAGGATGTCATATCTAGACACAACCAGAACTTGTTAAAAACCGTTGGTTACAGCATTTGACAACTTTCACTTAGTACCCCTGGTTCCTCCAAGGGCGGCCAGTTTCATACTATCACATCAACTACAGAAAAAAAAAAAGTTTTCTGAAAATTTTGCGGAGAGTTATACTAAAAACTGAATTTACCAATCACTCACCTTTTGCCTTAATTTTTGAATTAAGGGATGGGGGAAAAAATTAGGATGTAAACCATAAAAGTCTGCCTATAAACAAGGTCATTGAGACACCGAAAGATGTATTCCAGTGGGTGCTCAGCTTGGCAACCTTCCCATTGCCACTGAACTCTCCCAAAAGGGCTCTCCCAAACACAAGGGAAGCCATGCCTCTTCTGATGAAAGGAACCATGAAAATTCAGGAGGAGCATTTTTGCCTTACCTTCCATCTAGAAAGATGAGCAGCTTGAAAAATGTGAGTGAATTTCAGAGAAACTGTGATCCTATGTCGTCATAAATTAGTTTTTGGTAAAAGTAGTATTACCTTTCATTTCTATCAGCCTTGGTACTTAAAAAAAAAAAAGAAACAACATTGCGGAAGTTGTCAATAATGAATAATAAAATAAAAGAAAGGAAGAAAGAAGAAAAGAAAGAAAGAAAGGAAAAGCAAACATTAAAAAAAATAGGTCCATGACCACTCTGAGTCAGCAGGCTATGATAATCCTCCATTGGCTAAGGCTAATTGAGTAGCAGAAACCAGGCGAGACACCAGGAAGCCAATCAGGTACAGTTGGCCACACAAATTAGTCACAAGCTACAAACATAACCGAATAGCTCTTGCATTTCCCAGGATCCACAAACCTTACCAAAGGAATTCTCTTTGACTCACGGGGGGGGGGGGGGGTATGGTGAGGTTTTTCTGGGAATGGTGGCCTAGGAACAATCTTATTGAACAGTTAGTTCCAGGAACTATTTACTATATTACTATACTTTCTTTTGTCTTTAAAAAAACATGTATTTATGGATATAATTTTTTTTATAGACAGGGTCTCATGTACCCCTGCTGCCCTCGAATGTAGGCAAGAATGATGTTGAACTCCTGATCTTCCTCCCGCAACCTCCCCAGGACTGGGATTATAGGCCTGATTTATACAGTGCAGGAAATCAAATTTAGAATCTTTAAAAAATATATTTATTCATTTTTTTGGGGGGGAGAAAATGGGCATGCCAGGGCCTCCAGCCAATGCAAACGAACTCCAGATCCATGCGCCTCCTTGTGCATCTGGCTTATGTGGATCCTGGAGAGTCAAACCAGGATCCTTTGGCTTTGGCAGGCAAATGCCTTAACTGCTAAGCCATCTCTCCAGCCCCAAATTTAGAGTCTTATGCCTGCTAGGCAAGGACTGTACTAACTGAGTTGCCTCCCTACCTCTGGTTTAAAAGAAATTTTTTTAAGGGCTGGAGTGATGGCTAAGTGGTTAAGGCATGTGCCTGCAAATCCTAAGGACCCAGGTTCAATTTCTTAGTGGCCACGTAAGCCAGATACACAAGGTGGCGCATGTGTCTGGAATTTGTTTGTAGTGGTTAGAGGCCCTGGTGTGCCAATTTCTCTTTCTCTCTCTCTCTGCCTGTTTCTATCTCTCTCTCTCTCTCTCTCAAATAAATAAAATATTTTTTAAAAAAATTTTGAGGAGCCCGGCATGGTGGCGCAAGCCTTTAATCTCAGCACTCTGGAGGCAGAGGTAAGAGGATTGCTGTGAGTTCGAGGCCATCCTGAGATTACATAGTGAATTCTAGGTCAGCCTGGGCTAGAGTGAGACCCTACCCTCGAGACACCCTCTCCCAGAAAAATTTAAGGACTGGAGAAATTGCTAAGTGGTTAAGGTATTTGCCTGAAAAACCTAATGACCCAGGTTCAATTCCCAGTACTCATGTAATGCCAGATGTACAAAGAGGTACATGCATCTGGAGTTTGCTTGTGGTGCTAGAAGACCTGACTTGCTACTCCCGTGCATTCTATCTCTCTCTATATCTTCTCTCTCTCCCTCTCTCTCTCTCTCTGCTTGCAAATAAATAAATAAAAATATTTTTAAAAATTTAAGCTGCATGTGGTGGTGTATGCCTTTAATCCCAGCACTTGGGAGGCAGGGGTTGGAGGATCTCTGTGAGTTCAAGGCCATCCTCAGACTACAGAATGAGTTCCAGGTCAGCCTGGGCAACAGTGAGACCATACCTCAATTTTTTTTAAATTAAGTGGTTGGGTATAGTTGCTCACGCCTGTAATCATGGCATTTGGGAGCTTGAGACAGGAGGACTGCCACAAGTTACAGCCAGGTCTAGGCTACAGAGTGACTTGGCCTTCTTAGACTACATAATAAGGGCTTGTATCAAAACAGTAAGTAGGACTGGAGAGATGGGTCATCATTAAGGTGCTTGCCTGCAAAGCCAAAGGACCCAGGCTTGATTCCCTAGGACCCACGTAAGCCAGATGCACAAGGTAGTGCATGCATCTGGAGTTTGTTTGCAGCATCTGGAGGCCCTGGCATGTCCACTCTCTCTGTGCCTCCCCCCCCCCCTTTTTTTTCTCTCTCTCTCTCAAATAAAAAATTAAAAAGTTTTAAAAAATAAGTAAATATTTTTTAATTGCATGCAAAAATAAAAATTACAAATACCTCTTTTATTTATTTCTTACCTACTTTTTTTCTCCTAAACTAGTCACTATTAACTGTTTGTTATACATGTTTTTAGTAATTTGAAAAAATAAACACTTACAGTTTATTACAGTTATGAGTTTCACTCAGATGTTGGAGGAAGGAGGAGTTCAAGGCCATCCTTGGCTATTGCTGGGATTAAAGGAATGTGCCACCATGCCCAGCTCCTGACTTAATTTTTTAAAAATATTTTGTTTTGCCGGGAGTGGTGGCGCACGCCTTTAATCCCAGCACTCGGGAGGCAGAGGTAGGAGGATTGCCATGAGTTCAAGGCCACCCTGAGATGACAGAGTTAATTCCAGGTCAGCCTGGACCAGAGTGAGACCCTACTTCAAAAAACCAAAAAAAAAAAATTAAAAAAAAATATTTTGTTTTAAGCCGGGCGTAGTGGCGCATGCCTATAATCCCAGCACTCGGGAGGCAGAGGTAGGAGGATCACTGTGAGTTCGAGGCCACCCTGAGACTCCATAGTGAATTCCAGGTCAGCATGGGCCAGAGTGAGACCCTACCTCAAAAAAACAAAAGAAAAAAAAATTGAAAAAAAAAATTTTGTTTTAAGCCAGCACTCGGGAGGCAGAAGTAGGAGGATCATTGTGAGTTCTAGGCCACCCTGAGGCTACATAGTGACTTCCAGGTCAGCCTGGGCCAGAATGAGACCCTACTTCGAAAAACCAAGAAAATAAAATTATAGCAATTTACACCTTCCGAGTTGCATGTGAGGCAGAAAAATTAAGTTCATCTCTTCCAGTATATCTCATCTTTAGATCTTTAGACTATTAAAACGGGGATTCTGCCTTTAATACTGTCCCGGAATGCTTTGTAGCCCGCACATACTGTCTTTGGTGAAAGTTATTTGTTTTCTCTCTCTCACTAGTTCCCTGAGGGCAAGGACTTTCATACTGTCATTTTTGTGTTTCTTAAGAGACCTTGCATAACATCAGTACTTAATAAATACTCTGTTGACTTGCATATGCTAAATATACTTTACCCTTGCCTGGGACATAGATTGCAAGCAAAACAATTCAAGGATTAGTCATCAGTGACTCATGATTATGCAACCACAAAGTAGGCCCAAACTTGAAATGTTCCTTGGTAAGTTACTGTCAAAACTGGCTTCCCTTGGGCTCAATTAAAAGGTGGTTGGTTATTTAACTGTTCTAATTTTCTCTTTCAGTAGAATTTCTCAACTTTTTTTTTTCTTAGCACTCCAAGGAGAAGAAAATACTTACATGCAATGTAAAAGGCAATATTTTGTTAGGAATGTAGCTCGGCAGTAGAGTACTTGCCTAGGATGTATGAGACCCTGACTTCAATCCCCAGCACTGCAAAAAAAAAAAAAAAGGTTACCCCATAATAATACTAATAATTAAATATTATAAATGTAGCCAGGTGTGGTGGCACAGGCCTTTAATCCCAGCACTTGGGATTAAAGAGGTAGGAGGATTGTTGTGAGTTTGAGGTCACCTTGAGACTATTACATAGTGAATTCCTGGTCAGCCTGGACTAGAGTGAGACCCTACGTCAAAATAAAATAAATAAATAAATAAGGGCTGAAGAAATGGCTTAGCGGTTAAGGCGCTTGCCTGCAAAGCTAAAGGACCTACATTTGATTTCCCAGTGCCCACATAAGTCAGATACACAAGGTAGCACATGCATCTGGAGTTTGTTTGCAGTGGCTGGAGGTTCTGACCTCCCCATTTTCTCTCTCTCTCTTTAAAATATTTATTATTTGCAACAGAGACAGAAGAAAAGAAAAATGTGCATGCCAGGGCCTCTAGCCACTGCAAACGAACTCCAGAAGCATGCACCATTTTGTACATTGTCTTATGTAGGTACTGGGGAATTGAACCTGGATCCTGAGGCCTCACAGGCAAGCGCCTTAACTGCTAATCCGTCCTTCCAGCCCTCTCTCTTGATCTTTCCCTCTCCTCATCCCTCCCTCCCTCTTTCTTTCTCAAATAAATAAATAAATAAAATATTTAAAATAAATAAATAAATCCAAAAAATAAAAATAAGCTGGATGTGGTGGCACACGCCTTTAATCGCAGCACTTAGGAGGCAGAGGTAAGAGGATCACTGTGAGTTGGAGGCCACCCTGAGACAACATCATGAATTCCAGGTCAGCCTGGGCTAGAACATGATCCTACCTCAAAAAACAAAACAAAAAATTAATAAATAAATAAAAAGTAAACAAACTCTACACAATGGATTTTTTTCAGAGTCAAAATGTGCTACAAAAAGTAAGTGAGGGCTGGAGAGATGGCTTAGCGGTTAAGCGCTTGCCTGTGAAGCCTAAGGACCCCGGTTCGAGGCTCGGTTCCCCAGGTCCCACATTAGCCAGATGCACAAGGGGGCGCATGTGTCTGGAGTTCGTTTGCAGAGGCTGGAAGCCCTGGCACGCCCATTCTCTCTCTTCCTCTATCTGTCTTTCTCTCTGTGTCTGTCGCTCTCAAATAAATAAAAATTAAAAAAAAAAAAGTAAGTGACTTGGATTTGTGTAAATTTACATAATCAGCTCTTAAAATAATGGCCATGGGCTGGAGAGGTGGCTTAGTGGTTAAGGTGCTTGCCTGCCAAGCCTAAGGACTTATGTTCGACTCTCAAGGCCCCCACCTAAGCCCGACGCATGCACAAGGTGATGCAAGTGTGCAAGTTCGCACATGCACACAAGGTAGTGTACGAGTGTGGAGTTCAGTTACAGTGGCTGGAAACCCTGGCATGCCAGTTTTCTCTCTCCCATCTCTTTAAAAAAAAAAAAAAAAAAAGGCCAGGCATGGTGGCACACGCCTTTAATCCCAGCACGCGGGAGGCAGAGGTAGGAGGATTGCCCGTGAGTTCGAGGCCACCTTGAGACTACATAGTGAATTTCAGGTCAGCCTGGGCCAGAATGAGACCCTACCTCAAAAAAAAAAAAAAAAAAAAAGGCCAGTTAGTTGGGCTAGCCTAAAAAAAAAATTAATAGCCATGACTTTTTTTTTTAATTTTTTTATTTTTTTGTTTTATGTTTATTTATTTATTTCAACGTGACAGACAGAGAAAGAAGCAGAGAGAATGAGAGAGAGAATGGGCACGCCAGGGCCTCCAGCCACTGCAAACGAACTCCAGACGCGTGCGCCCCCTTGTGCATCTGGCTAACATGGGACCTGGGGAACCGAGCCTCGAACCGGGGTCCTTAGGCTTCACAGGCAAGCGCTTAACCGCTAAGCCATCTCTCCAGCCCGACTTTTTTTTTAATCAATAGGATTTCTTCACATTTCATTCTCTGAGGAATATACATTTTAAAGAGTGAGAGAAAGAGGCAAATAGAGAGAGAGAGAGGGAATGGGTGCAGCAGGGCCTCTAGCCACTGTTTTAAAACTCCAGACACATGTGCCACTTCATGCATCTGGCTTTATGTGGGTACTGGGGAATCAAACCTGGGGCCTTTAGCCTTGCAGGCAAGCACTTTAACTGTTAAACCATCTCTCCAGCCCTGAGAAATACTGTTTTTTATGGATTATGAGAAATTTGGCCCCATGACTCTAGTGTTATCCTAGACTTCCTATTTAATCTATTAGTTGGGATAATGCTACCTGTCATAATAAATAAACTCTGAGATTTCAGTAGCCAGGAAGCTAGGGGTATAGTTCAGTGGCAGAGTGTTTGCATAGTATGTGTGAGTCCCTGGTTTCAATTTCCAGCACCAAATTTAAATAAAAAAATTAAATTTTAGCACTTGAATATGGTGGAAACTTTTTTTTTTTTTTCATTTTTTGAGGTAGGGTTTCACTCTAGTCCAGGCTGATCTGGAATTCACTGGGTAGTCTCAGGGTCTCAGCATGACCTTGAACTCACGGTGATCCTCCTATCTCTGCCTCCTGAGTGTTGCCATTAAAAGTGTGTGCTACTATGCCCGGCTCGGAAACCTTTTTAAAAAACATTATGGGGTGCTGGAGAGACGTGGTTAAGGCATTTGCCTGCAAAGGAACCTGGTTTGATTCCCCAGGACCCACATAAGCCAGATGCACAAGGTGGTGCAAGCATCTGGAGTTCGTTTACAGTGGCTGAAGTCCCTGGTACATCCAATCTCTCTCTCTCTCTCTTTCTCTCACACATAAATAAAATTTAAAAAGTCATAAAAGGAGCTTGACTGCAAAGCATAACAACCTGGGTTCAATCTCCCAGCACCCACGTAGAGCCAGAAGCCCAGTGGCACATGTGTCTGGCGTTCATTTGCAATGGCTGGAGGCCCTGGCATGCTCACATATTCCCTCTCTCCCTGTTTCTCTTCTCTTTGAGAGCTTGTTTGGAGGTTCTAGCATGCCCTTGACCGAAGACCGGTCCTCCTTTATTGGGGGAAGGTCGTCCTCTTCCACCGAGCGCACTGGAGCGGTGAGGAAGGGGACACCGCCTAGCCAGCCAGATCAGCCGAATCAACCCTGGCAATCAATGGGGTGACAGAGGTTGCAGCCAGATCGCCCTCACATCCCGTTTCTCTTCTCTTTCTCTCTCTCAGCTTGCAAATAAGTGAATAAATAAATAAATAAACATTATTGGGAGAAGGAGAGATTGCTCAGTGGTTTAGGCGCTCCTTGCAAAGCCTTGATGGCCAGTGTTCAATTCCCCAGCACCCATGTAAAGCTAAATGCACAACGTGGTGCATACATCTGGAGAAGGACACCCGAAGTTCACCTCTGGCCTCTGTGTTGCACACACATCTGCACACGCCCATGTGCATACACCACACATAATACTCTATGCCCACAAAACAAACCCTTACTGTTGTGATTACATGGAAAGTTAGGGATTGAACCAGGACCTTGCATATGCTGCTGGGCAAGTGCTTAACCACTGGACCCCACTCCCCTAGCTCCAGTGTTCAAAAATTGTTTCTTGAAAATAGTCCAGTGGCAGGGCTAGAGAGATGGCTCGGTGGTTAAAGGTGCTTGCTCGCAAAGCCTGGTGGCCCGGGTTTGATTCCTCAGTACCCACACAAAGAGGCGCATGTGTGTGGAGCTTGTTTGTAGTGACAGGAGGCCCTGGTATGCCCATACTCTCTCTCAAGTAAATCAATCAATAAAAGAGTCCAATGTCAAGGACTGTTTGTTGCTGGAAGGGGGCTTTCCTCCTTGTGTGAGTCAAGTATGCGGGCTTCTCTACCTAGTGTCCTTGTTTTCCCTTTGAAGTCCTCCAGGCAAAATGGGAAGAGAATGGAGAAGTCACATTCTCATTCTATTGGTAAGACCCAGTCATGGGTCTACCTAGAAACCCTGCTTGGCTTGGCAGTCACCTCCCAGCACCGACCCCACAGTATGAAGGAGCACACATTAGTTATCTGTGTTAACTGAACTCTCACATCTGATGGTCTTGGCAGAAAAAATTTCAGCTCCATTTGTTAGAAAAGAAGCATGGAGCCGGGCATGGTGGCGCACATCGTTAATCCCAGCACTCTCGGGAGGCAGAGGTAGGAGGATCACCAAGAGTTCGAGGCCACCCTGAAACTACATAGTGAATTTCAGGTCAGCCTGGGTTACAGTGAGACTCTACCTTCGAAAAACCACACACACACACACACACACGCACGCACACACACACGCGCACACACACACACACGCACGCACACACACACGCGCGCACACACACACACACACACACACACACACACACACACACACACACAAAAGAAGAGCTAAAGGGAGAACTGTAAGGAAGATAGCACCTGAATCTTGTTTAGTTTTTTTCTACCTAATGTTGCTCTTTCTACTGTGATCCTGTCATGGCTTAAAATATAACTGTCTTGGTGATTTATTACTTTAAGTTGCATACTATGACCTTTAAAAAAAAAGCCTCCTCTTTTCTCTAGGCAACTGACAATGGCTGTGTTTTGTGGAGCAGCCTGCAGGAGGACATCTTTTAGGTGCTCTCGGCTGCTGTCAACCTATGTCACTAAGACCCGGTGAGTTTTGACCAACCTGAGCAGCAATTATTCTATTCTTGGCCTCTTAAGTAATACAGTCTCAAAAATCCCATACTGAGGAGTAAATATGTTGATTATTCATAAAAATGTTCACTGTGGGCTGGAGAGATGATGGCTTAGTGGTTAATATGCTTCCATGCAAAGCTTAAGGACCCAGGTTCAATTCCCCAACACACAAGTAAGCCAGATGCACAAGGTGGCACACACCTTTAGTACCAGAACTCAGGAGGCAAATGTAGGGAGATTGCCGTGCGTTCAAGGCCAGCCTGAGACTACATAGTAAATTCCAGGTCAGCCTGGGCTAGAGCAAAAATGATTACCCAACAACAACAATAATAAATGCAGCCAGGTGTAGTAGCACATACCTTTAATCCCAGCACTCAGGAGGCAGAGGTAGGAGATCTCCATGAATTCGAGGCCACCCTGAGACTACATAGTGAATTCCAGAGCAAGACCCTACCTCGAAAAAAAAAAAAAAGAGAAAGAGATCCTTAATGAGAAATGTGTATGTGTATGCTTTAGGGAGGCTCTTGGAGTGAGATCTTCGCCTAAGTGTTTGGGCAGGTGTTAGGTGTTTTGCTTGATGGGGCTGTCTGGGCAAAGCACAGGTTGTACCACTTTTATTTCTTCAACTGTTTATATTTGGTAATTCCTGAGTGACACTTGTCATATTTGAGTCTGCCCCAGGCAGCTGCAGTCACTCAAAGTTAGTGTAAAAATACCCCACATCTTAAAAGATCAGATTTCTTTTGTGTTCTATTTATAAAGAGCCCAATCCTTTCACTCCTTTCACTCCACTTGGAAAAGGTTCCAAAGCTGATTACCAAGGGGCATGTTTGTTCTTTTGCTTCCTATTTTCAGACTGTACCACCTCTGTCTGTTGGTGCTGAACATGTTTCCAGAGGGCTGGAAAGATGGCTTAGCAGTTAAGGTGCTTGCCTGCAAAGCCTAAGGACCCAGGATTGGTTCCCCAGATTCCACTTAAGCCAGATGTACATGGTGGCACATGCATCTGGAGTTCATTTGCAGTGGCTAGAAGCCCTGGTGTGTTCATTCTCTCTACCTGCAATTTTCTCTCTCTCTAATAAATAAATAAAATAAAATAAATTTTAAGGCAGAGTGAGAGAGAGAGAGAGAAAGAGAGAATTGGTGCCAGGGCCTCAGCTACTGCAATCAAACTCCAGATGCTTGCGCCACCTTGTGGTCACATGCTACCTTGCGCTTGCCTCACCTTTGTGCATCTGGCTTACGTGGGATCTGGAGAGGGACTGAACATGGTTCCTTAGTCTTTGCAGGCAAGCATCTTAACCACTAAGCCATCTCTCCAGCCCAAAATAAAATATTTTTAAAAAATGTTTCCAGAAGAAGACCATCATAATAGGAGGAAAAGATAATGACATCAAAATAAAAGAGAAACTGATCGAGAGGGGATATGATGGAGAGTGGAGTTTCAAAGGGAAAGTTGGGGGAGGGAGGGAAATACCATGGGTTATTGTCTACAATTATGGAAGTTGTCAATAAAAAAATAAATTAAATTTAAAAAAATGTTTCCAGCGCTGGGTATGGTGGCACTTTAGTCCCAGCACTCAGGAGGCAGAGGTACAAGGGTCACTGTGAGTTTGAGATCACCATGAGACTACATAGTGAATTCCAGGTCAGCCAGGGCTACAGTGAGACCCTACCTTGAAAAACAAACAAAAAATGTTCCCAGATGCTACAGAAAACTTCTTGATAGAATATGGCATACTTAAGAGTGTTTTAGGGCTCTTTTTTCCTCCCCTTCAATACTTTGGATTGAACTCATGGTATTTCCCATGCTAGGCTCTAAGTGAGCTACATCCTCAGCTCTGTTTTATTTTATTTTATTTTTTAATTTTATTTCATTTCATTTTGAGGTAGGGTCTCACTGTAGCCCAGACTGACATAGAACACACACTGTAGTTTTTCTAGGCTGGCTTTGAACGCACAGTGATTCTCCTACCTCTGCCTCCCAGGTTCTGGGGAGAAAGGCATGTGCCACCACACCCTCAGCCCTGTTTTAGGAATTGTGTGTGTGTGTGTGCATATGGGTGTACAGGTGTATGTGGACAGCAGAGGATAATCCCAGGTAACATTCCTTCAGGTGCAGTCTATCCTTTCTTTTTAAAAATTTACTCCAGATGCATGCATCACTTTGTGCATCTGGCTTTATGTTGGTACTGGGGAATAAAGCCCAGGCCATCAGGCTTTTGCAAGCCATTGCCTTTAACTGCTGAGCCTCAGTCCATCCTTTTTTTTTTTTTTTTTTTTTTTTTTTGTTTCTCGAGGCAGAGTTTCACTCTAGCCCAGGCTGACCTGGAATTCACTATATAGTCTCAGGGTGGCCTTGAACTCACAGTGATCCTCCTACCTCTGCCTCCCAAGTGCTGGGATTAAAGGGATGTGCTACCACACCTGGCTTAGTCCATCCTTTTTTGAGACAGTTTCTCATTTGCTTGGAAGTGCCCAAGTAGGCTAGAATGGCTGGCCAGTGAGCCTAGGAATCCGTCTCTGCCTCCCCAGTACTGAGATTACAAGTGCACCACCATGGCTGACTTTTTGAAGACTTAACCCACGTCCTCATGTTTGCAAGGCAAGTACTCTACCCACTGAACCATGTCCTCAGCCCGTTTTAGCTTTTTTTGTTTGTTTGTTTGTTTGTTTTTTGAGGTAGGGTCTCACTTTAGACCAGGCTGACCTGGAATTCACTATGTAGTCTCAGGGTAGCCTTGAACTCATAGTGATCCTCCTGCCTCTACCTCCTGGTGCTAAAATTAAAGGCATGTGCCACCACACCCGACTTTCCATTTTAGGGTTTTAACAGGCAAAAATGATGACTATTTAGACCCCCCAGGAGAATCATTTCATCTCCACCAAATCACATGGACTCTGACATTTGCAAAACTCTTGAAGGAATAGACTCTGACCACCCTTAATAAAAAGCTTAGAAAAGCCCAGCTTAGTGTTTCTTTGTGAGAAACCGATAACATATCCTTATTAATTAAACAGACCAAATGTAAGCTTCACCGGCAGCCCCTGTAGAGCAGTGAACGAGCTAGGTGAGTGATGCAATGCTTTGCTGATGGCAAAACTTGTTGTCATTCTTGGGTGGACTGGGTTACTGCAGACTGATTATTTGCTTTCCGTCTGCAGCCATCAAGGCAGCTCTCATCTCTAGGTATTCTGTGGTGGATTTTTTTTTTTTTATTTAATCATTGAACTTGTTTTCCTTTCACTCCAGTGCTTGTAAATTCTTGCCTCACTGTGTAATACTGGCCAAGTAACTTGAGGTTTAAGTCAGTAAATATTTATTACCCTTGAAGTTCAAGTCAATAAACATTTATTGAATTAAGCTATCCAATTTGTTAATTACTGAGATGTACAGCCAGGAAAGGCAGATCCTGTCCTTGAGGAGACAGACAGACAAACAAATAGCACAGTTGCATGACCACAGAAACATAGACGCGGTGTGCAGAAGGACAAAGGAAGGGATGCACCATTACCTGCAGCCATCTCCAATTCTGGAGCGAACTTGCAGGAAGAGGATTATAAGTTCAAGGTCTGCCTGGGCTAGGAAGTGGGTTCAAGGCTAGCCAAGGTAACTTCATGAAACCCTGTCTCAAAATGAAAAATAAAAACTGGGCTGAGCTGGGTGAGGTGGCCCACACCTTTCATCTCAGCACTCAGGAGGGAGAGGTAGGAGGATCACTGGGAGTTTGAGGCCAGCCTGGGACTACAGAATGAGTTCCAGGTTGAGCTGGGATAGAGTGAGACCTCACCTCAACCCCCCCTGCCCCAAAATCCACAGGGCTGAAAGTATAGATAGCATGTGCAAGGCATTGGGTACAATTCCAAGCCTCACAGGTAGTCAGCCCAGTAATAAAAAAAGGGCATAGGGCTAGAAAGATGGCTTAGCGGTTGAGGCACTTACCTACAAAGCCTAAGGACCCACGTTTGCCTCTCCAGATCCCACATAAGCCAGGCACATGCAGGTGAGGCAAGTGCAAGGTCGCACATGCTCACTAGGTGGCACAAGTGTCTGGAGTTCAATTACAGTCGCTGAGGCCCTGGCATGCCAATTCTCTCTCTCTAAAAACAAGATTTTTTTAAAAAAGAGAGCCAGGTGTGGTGGCACACACCTTTAATTCCAGCACTCGGGAAGCAGAGGTAGGAGGACTGCCATGAGTTCGAGGCCACCCTGAGAATACAGAGTGAATTCCAGGTCAGCCTGGGCTAGAGTGAGACCCTACCTCGAAAAAGCAAAAAAAAAAAAAAAAAAAAAAAGAGAGAGAGAGAGAAGGGATATAACTATGTAGGATAGGCTACAGGTAATCTCCCAAAATGGCTGGTGTACAAATGATTATGTGTGGTCTTATAATAACTATTTCCCAAATATAGGTATTTATTTGAACTGAAGGAAAATGATGATGCCTGTAGAAAAGCCCAGCAGACAGGAACATTTTACCTCTTTCACAACCTGGCTCCCTTACTTCAGGAATCAGAACATGGGTATCTGGTCCCCCAGCTTAGCCGATCAGGTAAGCCCAAGGTATGCCAGTGGAGTAGACAAGCTCGTGGCTATTAAGTGAAATTCAGTCCACATTGAATCTCAAAAAACAAAAAAAATTCTTAGGATTTAGAGTCTAGATTTTTCAAACAGCTTTTGTGTCTTAAGCTTGAATAACTGCTTCGGCCAATTAGTAGTGTATTGTATGAATTTGAATTGTTCAGTCAAATATTATTATTGTGGTGGTATGAACCACTAATGCCTTAAATCAGAAGGCACTGAAACTGCTTTTCAGATTGGACCTCCTGCCTTATCATGGTTTGATTCAGGTATCTCCCATAAGCTTGGGTATTCTGAATGCTAGTCTCCCTAGCTGATAGCAATTGGAAATTAAAGCCTCCTGGGGGTAGTGTATTGTTGGGGGCAGGCTTATGGGTGTTATAAACAGTTTCCCCATGCCAGTGTTTGGTACTCTCTCCTGTTCCTGTTGTCCACCTGATGTTGGCTAGGGGGTGATGTCCACCCTCTGCTCATGCCATTGTTTTCCCCTGCCATCATGGAGGAGCTTCCCCTTGAGTCTGTAAGCCAAAATAAGCCCTTTTTGTCTTTCCTACAAGAAATTCATATATATATACACACATACATATATACATATACATACATACATACATACACACTTGGAATTTTGATTTTCGTTTTAGTTAACTTTTTTTTTTTTTTGATGGTGCTGGGGATTGAACCCAGGGCTCCACACATGCTACACAAGCTCTCTTCCATTGCATTACTTCCTAGCCACCTGTGGTTTTATTTATGAGATGGGAGTCTTACTTCGTTGCCTAGGACTGGCCCTAAACTGTTGGGTGTAAGCGATCCTACTTCCTCGGCCTCTTCAGTAAGTGGACTATAGGCTTATGCTAGCACACCCAGCTGAAATGTGCATTCAAATATTAACTACCAGTCTTGAGAGGTGGCTTACAGGTTATGGCACTTGCCTGCAAAAGCTTAAGGACCCAGGTTTGATACTCCAGGTCCTACATAGCCAGATGCACAAGAAGAAGAAAAAGAAACTCAGCACAGTTAGGCTGTTTTATGACGAGGAGTACTTCATGTCCAGCACTGGCTGTTTCCCAGCACAACACTTACCTTCTGCAGACCAGGCTCTCCTATGAGATCCCCTCTGGCCCATGTAAGCAACACAGCCTGCAAGCCCACTATGTAACTGGACTGACCTCTTGTAGTCTAAGTCTGATACCTTTTCAGTGCCTCAGTAAGCTAACGGCCGTGTATCTTAGGACTGAGAGGGTGCTTCACTCAGGTTCGCATTGCTGGTAGAAATCACCCAACCAAAAGGCAGCTTGTGGGAAACGGGTTTATTTTGGCTTACAGGCTCAAGGGGAAGCTCCATGATGGCAGGGGTAAAATGATTGACATGAGCAGAGGGTGGACATCACCCCCCTGGCCAACATCAGGTGGACAACATGAACAGGAGAATGTGTCAAATACTTGCAAGGGGACACTGCCTATAACACCCATAAGCCTGACCCCCAACAATACACTGCCCCCAGGAGGTGCTAATTCCCAAATTTCTTATCAGCTGGGAACCTAGCATTCAGGATACCTCAGTTTATGGGGGACACCTGACTCAAACCACCACAGAGGGTATGTTCCTTCTTTCATACTCAGTCACACAGATAGTATTCTTTTGGTCTAAACTGCTCAGATTGCTTGGGAAGTGGAGGCAGAAGGATGAGAAGTGCAAGGCCAACCTGAGCCACACGAGACTCTTATCTCAAAAAAAAAAAAATTAAAATCAGAGACAGGGGCTGGAGGGATAGCTTAACAGTTAAGGTACTTGTCAGAGAAGCAAAGGACCCAGGTTCAATTCCCCAGGACCCACGTAAGCCAGATGCACAAGGTGGAACATGCGTCTGGAGTTCGTTTGCAATGGCTGGAAGCCCTGGCACACTCATTCTCTCTCTGTGTCAAATAAATACATAATTAAAAAAAAAAAAAGGGAGGGGGAGAGAAAAAACTTTAAGTGATTAGACTTAATATACACAGCTAATTAGCTTCAGGGTGGTCCAGATACAGCTGGCATCTATATTCTCAGATCCAAACAACTGTGAGTTGAAAAAACATTGTGTCTGTACTACACACAGACACTTTCATTTTTCTCATTGTCCTCTGCATGATACATGATGACAGCTGTGCACACCACTGCATTGCTGTTAGGAATTGTAAGTGATCTAGAGATGATTTAAAGCACATGTGAAGATGTGTGTAAGTCATTGGCAAATACTACTGAATTTTTTTTTTTTTTTTGAGAGAGGGAAAGAGACAGAGAGAGAGGAGAGAATGGAAACAACATGGCTTCCAGCCACTGCAAATTAACTCCAGATGCATGCATCCCCTTATGCATCTGGCTTACGTGGTTTACGTGGGTCCTGAAGAATCGAACCAAGGTCCTTTGGCTTTGCAGGCAAGTGCCTTAACCACTAAGCCACCTCTCTAGCTTCCTCATTATTTATTTTTTGATTTTTCGAGGTAGGGTCTTGCTCTAGCCCAGGCTTATCTGGAATTCACTCTGTAGTTTCAGGGTGGCCTCAAACTCACAGCAATCCTTCTACCTTGACTTCCCAAGTGGGTGGGAATAAAAGTGTGCACCACTGTACCCAGCCCCGAGTTTTTAAAAAATATTTTATTTATTTATTTGTAAGCAGAGATACAGGCATACACACAGAGAAAATGGGTACACCAGGGCATCTTGCCATTGCAAATGAATTCCAGATGCATGTGCCACCACTTTGTGCATCTGACTTTACATGGGTACTTGGGGAATTAACTGCTGGGTCATTAGACTTTGCAGGTAAATGCCTTAACCACTGAGTCATCTCACCAGCCCTTATTACTCTATTTTTTTTTTAATAGTTATTTATTTGACACACAGAGAGAAGCAGACAGAGTCCCTGGGTATGCCAGGGACTCTAGCCACTGCAGACGAACTCCAGACACATGCACCACCTTATGCATCTGGCTTATGTGGGTACCGGGGAATTGAACTTGGGTTCTTAGGCTTCACAGGCAAGCACCTTAACTGCTAAGCCATCTCTCTAGCCCCTCAATTTTTTAGTTTTTTGAGGTAGGGTCTTACTCTAGCCCAGGCTGACCTGGATTTCACTATGTAGTCTCAGGCTGGCCTTGAACTCATAGTGATCCTCCTACCTCTGCCTCCCAAGTGCTGGGATTAAAGGCGTGCGCCTCCATGCCCGGCTTGATTTTTTTTTTTTTTTTTTGAGATAAAACTGGCACACCACTGCCTCCAGCCACTGCAATTGAACTCCAGATGTGTGTGCCACCTTGTGTGCATGCACAACCTTGAGCATGCGTCACCCTTGTGATCTGGGGAGTTGAGCATGGGTCCTTAGGCTTCCTAGACAAGCATTTAACCATCATCTCTGCAGCCTACCTACTTGATTTTATACAAGGGACACGTGTGAATTTTGGTAAGACGTGTTCTGTAATGAGACCCTCACAGATTGAGGGGCAGTTATAGACTTTCAGCTGAAGTGTGTGATTTCCTGAGCATCTAGATGACGGTGGTGGTGGTGGTGGTGGTGGTGGTGGTGGTGGTGGTGGTGGTGTGTGTGTGTGTGTTCTCACTTCTCCTTTGTGTTGCTTAGAGTTGGAAGGGGTCCTGGCTAAGTTTGGACAGGATGCACAAAGAATAGAAGAGTCCGTGCTGATTGGATGCTCCGACCAGCGTGAGGCGTGGTTCGCGCTGGATCTGGGTCTGAAAAGCTCCTCCTCCAAACATGGTATGTCACCTTGTTCCTAAAGCGACTTCTTGCCATTAATAGACTTTGGGATTTCACATCATACCATTCCAAAGAAAACCTTAGGTTTTTTTTGTTTTGTTTTGTTTTTGTTTTTTTTTTGCGGGTGGGGAGGGTTTCGAGGTAGGGTCTTGCTGTAGCCCAGGCTGACCTGGAATTCACTATGTAGTCTCAGGGTGGCCTCAAACTCACAGTGATCCTCTTACCTCTGCCTCATGAGTGCTGGGATTGAAGGTGTGAGCCACCACGCCTGGCAATCTTAAGTATTTTAAAATTCATGGCATCAAAGCTGGGTTTAGTGGCATATAATCCCATAGCACTTGAGAAAGCAAGGCAGGACAATTGAGAGTTCAAGACTATTATGGACTATAAAGTGAGACCCTATCTCAAAAAGAAAACAAAGGCAAGCAGGGTGCACTCCTGTAATCCTAGCACTTGAGAGAGACAGGCAGGAGGATGAGGAGTTCAGAGTCATTCTCTACTATATAGCTAGTTAGAGGCCAGCCTGTGCCACATGAGGTCTTGTCTCAAAAACAAAACAAACAAAAACACCACAATAAAATAATGATTTATGGCATCATTCTTTTTTTTGTTTTGTTTTTTTTTGAGGCAAACCCAATGGACTGGCCTTTTTTAAAACAAAGAGATTTATTTTTATTTATTAGAGACAGAGAGGGAGTGAGAATGGGTGCACCAGGGCCTGTAGCCACTGCAAACGAACTCCAGATACATGTGCCACCACATGACATCTGGCTTACGTGGGACCTGGAGAATCGAACCTTGGTCCTTAGGCTTCGCAAACGCCTTAACCGCTAAGCCATCTCTCCACTCCCAGACTGGCCTTTTTTTAATGTAAGAGATAGAGATAGAGAGAGAGAGAGAGAGAGAGAGAGAGAGAGGGAGAGGGAGAGGGAGGGAGAATTGGTGCATCAGGGCATCTAGTCTCTGTAATTGAACTCCAGATGCATGTGCCCCCTCGAGCACGTGTGTGGCCTTGCACGCTTGTGTCATTGTGCATCTGGATTATGTGGGATCTGGAGAGTTGAACATGAGTCCTTAGGCTTCGCAGGCAAGTGCCTTAATCGCTAAGCTTTCTCTCCAGCTCCCCTCATTCTTTTTATAAATCACTTTTTAAGAGAAGAGAACTGGCATGCCAGGGCCTCCAGCCACGTGTGCCACCTTGTGTGCATTTGCAACCCTGGCACCCCCATCAAACCTGGGTCCTTAGGCCTTGCGGGCAAGTGCCTTAACTGCCATCTCTTCAGCCCTCTGTTGTTTTTTTTTTTTAAACCAATGTAAGGAAATAACAACATTATCATAGAGTAGCTTTGGGTTCTTAAACCTGCATTTGGGAGCCACTTTAATTCTGGGTTCACAGCTGCCATCAGACTTTCCTTCTCACTTTAGTCATCTGGATATAAAAGTGCTGGAATGAGGGCTGGAGGGCTGGAGGGATGGCTTAGCAGTTAAGGCATTTGCCTGCAAAGCCAAAGGACCCAGGTTCGATTTCCCATGACCCACATAAGCCAGATGCACAAGATGGCGTATGCGTCTGGAGTTCATTTGCAGTGGCTAGAGGCCCTGGAGTGCCTATTCTCTCCCTCCCTCACTCTCTCTCTGTCAAATAAATAAAAACAAACAAAAAAAAAAGTGCTAGCTGGGTGTGGTGGTGCCTTTAATCCCAGCACTTGGGAAGCAGAAGTAGGAGAATCACTGTGAGTTCAAGGCCACCCTGAGACTACCTAGTGAATCCCAGGTCAGCCTGAGCTACAGTGAGACTCTACCTCAAAAAAAAAAAAAAGTGCTGTAATGAGGTTCAGATAGAGCTCCCTTGTCATTCTTCAAAAGATAGTGTGGATAATGTGGCCAGGCTTATTGCTCTGAGGAGGATCTTGGGATATACCATGCTCTCATGTTTCCCAAACTGAGATATGAATCACCTAATACACACACACACACACACACACACACACACACACACACACACACAGACATACACAGTGGGGGGAGGGGTGGCCATCATGCCACACTGGCTGCTTCAGAATCTCCAGGTAGGAGCTTGAGAACCTGTATATATATATATTTTTATATTACCTAGATGAGTTCTTACCAGGCAAGCTTGGGAAACATTGCTCAAACAAGATGGACTGGAGAGGGGTCCAGAGGCAAGGTTTGATTTCTTTGTTTAATTTTATTCTCTTTTCTAATTTTCTAGTCTCCTTACCACAATCTGAAATGGAGGCAGAGCTCAAAGGTTCTTTCATTAAGCTGAGGAAGGTTCTTTTTCAGCTGAATCCGACGGATTCCTCCTTGCTGTTCACGGTAGGGTCTGGTTTTCAGTTCTGTAGGAAACTTAATAACACGTGTATACATATTTTTTTGTGTTTGTGACAGGGTCTCACATAACACTTGTCTAGCATGTGTGAGGCCTTGAGTATGAGCCCCAGCACTGAATAAAACATACTTGCTTAGCTGGGCATGGTGGTGCATGCCTTTAATCCCAGCACTTGGGAGGCAGAGGTAGGAGGATTGTCATGAGTTCAAGGCCACCCTGAGATTACATAGTAAATTTCAGGCCAGCCTGGGCTACAGCAAGACCCTACCTTGAAAAACAAAACAAGACAAAAAAAAAAAAAAAAAAGCTTTCTTTTAGATTTCTGATGTTAGGGGAACATATTGAGAGAGTGTCCATACCTCCTAAACAGCTGGTAGCCACTTGAAAGGGTGAGGTGGGAAGAGACTGGCCCTTCCTCATGGGTTCTCTAGATACCATTATGATCAGTACAAGTTCTCTGAGTGAAACCTAGCCAATCTGTGCGTTGCTAGGCCCAGGCTCTTCTCCACTGGCACGATGGCCATCAATTCTGCAGCAGAAGTGGACAGCCCACCAAGAAGAACCTGGCTGGCAGCTGGCGTGTGTGTCCTTCCAATAAGATCATCTACTATCCACAGGTAAGCGCGCCTTTAAGAGGACATGCCAGATGCGGCGGGGCCTTTAATTCCAGGATGTGGGAGGCTGAGGTAGGCGGATTGCTGTGAGTTCCAGGTTAGCCTGGGCTAGAGTGACACCCTACCTTGAAAACACAAAAATAAAAAATAAAAAAAATAAAAAAACAAGAGGGGAAGAGGGAGAGTAGGTTGGGTAGTAGGAGGGGATTATGATCATGTTATGTTGTTTACATATGTGGAAGCTGTCAATAAAAAGTTTTTAAAAATAGGGAGAATGGAAAAAGGGTATGAAAGCCATGGTAGTTAGTACATCCCTTTAATCCCAGTACTTGGGAGGAAGTGAGGTAGGAGGATCTGCCAGGAGTTCGAGGCCACCCTGAAACCACATAGTGAATTCCAGGTCAGCCTGAGCTAGATTGAGTTCCTACCTCAAAAAACAAAAAACAAAAAACAAAAAAAAAAAAAAAAAAAAAAAAGCTATGAAGGAGAGAGGAAGGGAAGGAGGGAGGGAGGGAGGTCAGTGATTTAGGAAGGCTGTCACTCCTCTGTTCTGGGGAAGGAAGCCTGTATGATCAAAGGCTTGATTGTCCATTTCTTCTGTCCACTAGGCCCCAAAGTACAGCATTCAATTTCCATTCTTCCCTAGATGGCTCCTGTGGTGATCACTCTTGTGTCTGATGGGCCTCGATGCCTGCTTGCCCGCCAGAGCTCCTTCCCCAAGGGATTTTACTCTGCCTTGGCGGGTTTTTGTGATATCGGTAAGTTTGGGCCATATACAGGCGACAGTGGAGGATAAAAGCCCTGATTACTAGTAGGCACTTGTCTTGCTGCCATACAGCTTGGAATCTCAAACATATTTTTCATTATCATGTGAAGAAAACTACCTTCTTAAGCCGGGCGTGGTCACACACATTTAATCCCAGCACTTGGGAGGCAGAGGTAGGAGCACAGCTGTGAGCTCAAGGCCACCCTGAGACTACACAGTGAATCCAGACCAGCCTGAGCTAGAATGAAACCCTACCTTAAAAAAACAAAAAGGGGCTAGAGAGACAGCTTAGCGGTTAAGCGCTTGCCTGTGAAGCCTAATGACCCTGGTTTGAGGCTCAATTCCCTAGGACCCATGTAGGCCAGATGCACAAGGGGGCATGTGAGTCTGGAGTTCGTTTGCAGTGGCTGGAGGACCTGGTGCACCTATTTTCTCTCTCTCTGTCTGTCACTCTCAAATAAATAAATAAATAAAAAGAAACAAAAAAAAAAAAAGAAAAGATAAAAGAAGAAAACCGCCTTCTGGGCTGGGAAGATGGCTCAGTGGATAAAGGTGCTTTTACCCCAAAGCCTGAAAGCCCATGTGAGCTGGATATGAAAAAGTGGCACAAGTACCTAGCTAGAATTCCATATCTGCTTATATATATTTATTTGAGGAAGAAAGAGGCAGAGAGAGAGAGAGAAAATGGGCACATACCCAGGGCCTCTAGCCACTGGAAACAAACTCCAGACACATGCGCCACCTTGTGCATCTGGCTCATGTGGGTCCTGGGGAATCAAACATGGGTCCTTAGGCTTTGGAGACAAGTGCCTTAACTGCTAAGCCATCCCCCCCCACACCGTCTTTTTTTTTTTTTTTGAGGTAGGGTTTCACTCTAGCCCAGGCCGACCCAGAGTTCACTATGTAGTATTAGGATGGCCTTCAACTCATGGTGATCTTCCTAACCTCTGCTGCCTAACTGCTGAGATTAAAGGCATGCACCACCATGCCCAGCTTTGGTTTATATTTTTAAAATTATACCTTATATTATTTTATTTTATTGTTTTATTTTTTTAGTCTACTGGGTAAAAGGTGCAAGCGGTGATAAATGGAACTGCATTAAAGCCAAGGACAGCAGTAACCTCTCCCACTGCTTCCTTTGATCTTGCACTGTAGAGCTGGAGAGACGGCTTAGCTGTTAAGCGCTTGCCTGTGAAGCCTAAGGACCCCGGTTGGAGGCTTGGTTCCCCAGGTCCCACGTTAGCCAGATGCACAAGGGGGCGCACACATCTGGAGTTCATTTGCAGAGGCTGGAAGCCCTGGCGCGCCCATTCCCTCTCTCTCCCTCTAGCTGTCTTTCTCTCTGATCTTGCACTGTTACTAGCCTACCGGACTAAAACACTGTGCCTCACCATCCAACTCCGGGCCCCATTCCTAGTGCGGGAAGGACTCGGATTTAGGACACTCCTGAGAATGTGCCACAGAGACTTTAGAAGCAGGTCTGTGCTCCTGTCCCAGGGGGACTGTCAAGATCTACGATCTACAGCTGTGTGGAATTAATTTGAGTGCTTGCAGGTGAAAGTGTGGAAGAGGCTATCCACCGAGAAGTGGCAGAGGAGGTGGGACTGGAAGTGGAAAGACTGGAGTACTCTGCCTCCCAGCACTGGCCCTTCCCTAACAGCTCGCTCATGATTGCGTGCCATGCCACAGCGAAACCAGGGCAGACGGAGGTGAGCCCTTCCTTTCCCATTCGCTATCCGAGTTTCTTTGCTCCATTCAATCTGCTGGCCAGAACGCTTTCTCTTATGTGTTTGAATACACAGTACCAGTTTTGATCAGCATTTGTCTAGATTTTACAGTGATGCTTACGATAAAACTTACACCTTCACGGAATTTTTAAAGTTTTAATTTTGGGGGCTTTTCGAGGTAGGGCCTCACTCTGGCCCAGGCTGACTTGAAATTCACTATGTCGTCTCAGGGTTGCCTCGAACTCATGGTGATCCTCCTACCTCTGCCTCCTGAATGTTGGGATTCAAGGCATGCATCACCACACCTATGCCAATGGAGAAGAGCCTGGGTCTAAGCAACGCACAGTTTGGCTAGGTTTCGCTCAGAGAACATGTTTCACTCACTGTAATGTTATTTAGAGAACCCATGAGGAAGGGCCAGTCTCTTTCCACCTCACCCTTTTAAGTGGCTACCAGCTGTTTAAACTGGGAGGTATGGAAACTCTCTCAATATATTCCCCTAGCATCTAAAAGATATTTTTGGCCTTGTTTAGTTTTTCGAGGTAGGGTCTTGCTCTAGCCCAGGCTGGCCTGGAATTTACTATGTAGTCTCAGGGTGGCCTTGAACTCATGACAATCCTCCTACCTCTGCTTCCCGGGTGCTGGGATGCAAGGCGTGCGCCACCATGCCCGGCTAAGCAAGCATGTTTTCTTCAGTGCTGAGGCTCATACTTGCTACACAAGTGTTATGCGAGACCCTGTCACACATACAAAAATGTATCCACCTGTATACACGTGTTATTAGCTTTCCTACTGAACTGGCTAAGACATTTTTATTTCAGCAAACAAATAATTACCATTCTATCTTAACCATGAAATAACTACTTTGTCTTTTTTTAAAAATATTTTATCTCTTTCTTTGAGAGAGAGAGAGAGAAAGAGGCAGGTAGAGAGAATGGGCATGCCAGGGACTCCAGCCACTGCAAATGAACTCAAGACACTTGTGCCACCTTGTGCATCTGGCTTACGTGGGTCCTGGGTAATTGAACCTGCATTCTTAAGCTTTGTAGGCAAATGCCTTAACCGCTAAGCCACTTCTCCAGCCCCAGAATTTGTCTTGTGTAAGTGAAACTTTATAACATTTATCAAACCCCTCCTTATTTCTCATTCCCTCCAACCCCTGGAGGCTAGCATTCAACTGTTTGCTTTTATATGTTCCTGCCTAAGACAGCTTACTTCTGTAACCATTTTCTCACTTTGGCCCATAGTATTTTAAATTTTATAGCTTTTTCTTTTCTTTTTTATTTTTGGGTCTCACTCTAGCCTAGGCAGACCTGGAATTCACTATGTAGTCCGAGGGTGTTCTTGAACTCACAGCTGTCCTCCTACCTCTGCATGCACCACCACACTTGGCTAAATGTGCTTTTGTTTTTTTCTTCCCTGTCTTTCAGATTCAGCTGAACTTGAGAGAACTCGAGGCAGCTGCCTGGTTCAGTTGTGATGAGGTGGTCTCAGCCCTGAAGAGAACGGGCACCTCTATGCAACCCAAAGACGAGACTTTCCCATTCTCACTGCCCCCCAAGTTAGCCATTGCCCACCAACTGATTAAGGAGTGGGTAGAAAAACAGACGTGTTCTTCCCTGAGTGCTCAGTCCAGGATTAAGCCATCTAGGTCCCTCCTGGGAGGTGCTGCAGGGCATGCCAGAGATCCACTGTAAAGGAACGGTGACTCAAGGCCAGCTCCAGGCCAACCTCATGAGGCAGAGGGGAAGGTGACTCCATGGCAAGATACCTCTGTCAACAATGTTAATGAAAGAAGCTCTTACTTACAGGCAGCCAAAAATGCCAGTGTAAGCTGGGAATGGCAAGGGCCTGCAGTCCCAGCCACTTTTGGAAGCTCAAGCAGAAGGACCACTGAGGTAGGAGTGCGGGAGCCAAGCTGGGCCAACACTTCAAAAGAAAAGAAACCCGAAACAGCCAGGAGAGCTGATGAGACAGCAAGGGAAAGGGTGCTCATTGGTGTGCATGAAGGCCATTTTCTCCAATGTCTGGGAGCAAACATCCTCTGACATGTGGCTTCTTATTGCTGCTTTACACTAGCAGCCAAAGCGTGCCCAGGGTGATTTTGGTTAAAATCTTTATCAACCTTAGTATCAAAAATACATAGTAATGCCGGGCGTGGTGGCACATGCGCCTTTAATCCCAGTACTCAGGAGGCAGAAGTAGGAGGATCGCCATGAGTTCAAGGCCACCCTGAGACTACAGAGTTAATTCCAGATCAGCCTGGACCAGAGTGAGACCCTACCTTGAAAAACTAAAAAAAAAAAAAAAAAAAAGCAAATTTTGTAGCTGGGTGTGGTAGCGCAGGCCTTTAATCCCAGCACTCGGGAGGCAGAGGCAGAGGCAGGAGGATCCTGAGAGTTCAGGGCCACTCTGAGACTACATAGTGAATTCCAGATCAGCCTGGGCTAGAGTGAGACCCTACCTCAAAAAACCAAAAAAAAAAAACAAAAAAAACCTAGCAAAAAATCCTAGCAAATTTCAACTCACTGCTAAGTTACTTTTCATCCTCACAGAATTAGAAAATAGAACAGTATTCCATTTAAAATTTTTTTTTAATTTGAGAGAGCGAGAGCGGGGGGGGGGGGGGGGGGGGGGGGGAGGACGACGACGACGACAGAATCAGCAGTGCCAGGGCCTCAGCCACTGCAATCGAACTCCTGATCTTGTGCCACCTAGTGGGCATGTGCGACCTTGCGCTTGCCTCACCTGTGTGTGTCTGCCTAATGTGGCATCTGGGAAGTTGAACATGGGTCCTTAGGCTTTGCATGCAAGTGCCTTAACTGTTAAACCACCTCTCCAGCTCCAGTATTCTATTTTTTAAATGTGTGTATAGGTATATTTTTATACACGGTAGTTGCATCAGAATTGCATTTGTGTTTTCTGTGTGCATGCACACTGGGGACTGAACCCAGGGCTTCACATAGGCTAGGGCTCTACCCCTGAGCGACATCCTCAGCCGAAAAGCTCTGTGTTCTTCTAAAGCCACCTGGAGGGATGAAGAAAGCGGGAGCTAAGGCACAGTCAGGTTCTGTTGCGGTAGTTGATCCCTTAGGGCTCAAGATGATTTAGAACTATTGTGTTGTTGGCTCTTACCTGTCCGCATGAAAAGACTAAACATCAAACTGTCACTGGAATGTGCGCAGCCACAAGTGCTGATTAAGTTTAGTTAAAGATTAGTTAGGATAAAGAAGTAAATGCCAAGCCTGAGCCATTTCTCCAGCCTATGGAACAAACTCAAGATTCCCCATTGCTCATCTGTGCCGCTCCTCCATGCCCTTCCTCCACCCTAGGATGCTGGAGAGGATGGAGCCCAGGGTCCCGTGATGCTAGGCAAACACTCGGCCACTGGGCTTCCTCTTCAGCCATTCTGTACCCCGCCATAAGGAAGGGGCATTTATTGATCAGGAGAAAATAAAATTTTACACCTTTGTTCTAGCTTGTTCTTTTTTCTGTCCTTTTTAAAAAAGAAACATTGCCAGGTCTAGTTGAAAAGAATGGCTGGGCAAAGTCACATCTTCAGGTAACTCCAGGTACTAATTTATGATTAAGACACAAGCCCCAACAATCTTAAGCTTACTCATACAACACAGTTCTACACCAGAAGAGATTCTAGAATTACACAAGATGAAGTCCTCAATTTCCTTGACCCCAGAGGGTCCCTGCTGTCTTCACTGGCAGTAAAACATCATTAGTGGGGGAATCGGCGTGCCTTCACCTGGAATCCTTGAAGGTGAGTATGTGATAGGTCACAACTGTTCTGTTAGACTGGCAGCTTGCCTTCACCCGAGATGAACCCCACATAGAGAAAAGCACCCAGGAAAGAGGGCCTGGGATTTCTTCATATCTTGCGGTCAGAAGAAAACAGTTCAGGGTCCATGTGGATTACTGTCTATCTTGGGGGTGTGTTTGTGGGAACATGTGTACACATCCCCAATCTGAAAACAGAAAGGGAGAGTGCGCAGGGTTCCCGGTTAACTGTTTGCTGTTTGATTGACGTGTTTTTTTTGGAAAAGATGGGAGTAGCTAACAGGAGGAACTGCAACACTGAACTTTGTTGTCCTGGCACAAGTGAGGTAGAGGGCTTTGCTGTAGAACCCTAAGGATTTCAGAGAACTGAGGCAAAAGACAGGAATGGGATGCTAAAGATGGCAGATAGACTGGCACAGGGCTACCAGGCCTGCCTATCTACATAATACACGTTCAACAATGAGTTATGAAAGTGTTGAAAATAGAGTCCAGCGAAGCCACGACGTAGACTACCCAAACCAGGCAAAACCTAATAACAAATACAGTTGTCACCAGAGTGAATTAGGGTAGGCAGTTAGTTAACTCTGGAAATGAGAAATTAATTCCCCCTTTTTTTTTTTTTTTTCCCCTGAGGCAGGATCTCATGTAGCCTGGGCTGACCTTGAACCCATTATGTAGCCAAGAATGACCTTGAATTTCTGGTTACCCTGCCTACACTTCCTGAATTCTTGGATTACAGGTATGAACCAGCACACTGGTTTATGCAGTGCTGGTGATTGTTTTGGGTTTGTTATTGCTGCTGTTGTTGTCTAGCCCAGACTGACCTAGAACTCACTCTGTAGTCTCAGGGTGGCCTCGAACTCACGCTGATCCTCCTACCTCTGCCTCCAGGAATGCTGAGATTAAAGGCGTGTGCCACCACACCCGGCTCAGGTGCTGATAATGGAGTCCAGGGTTCTGTGCATGCTAGACAAGCCCTCTACCCACTAAGTTCTGCCCACCCCTTGCTTCATTCCTCACTCTGTTTATCTACTTCCCTTTCCCTCCCCAGCATTTAATCCCCAGAGAAAGGAAATGTCATGGACAACAAGCACAGTGTGGGAAAAACTTTCTTATAACCAAGTTAGGATAATATTTTTTGTTTTTCAAGAAAAGGTCTCACTCTAGCCCAGGCTGACCTGGAATTCACTCTGTAGTCTCCAGGTGGCCTTGAACTCACTGTGATCCTCCTGCCTCTGCCCCCTGAGTGGTGGATGGAAAAGAGAATCATGGGATCATAAATATCCCCTTAGGTTGGATTGGATGTTGGTTATAATACAAAGAAACAACTAAACATATATATGTGCATTTGAGTTTAATTATTCTGAATGTAGTTATTAATACACATTTAATTTGAATTCCAAATTAAAAACAAAGTTCCTTATCCTTGGTGATATAAATAAAAATTAACTAATAAATTTAATATGTGAGCCAGGTGTGGTGGCGCCTTTAATCCCAGCACTCAGGTAGCAGAGATAGGAGGCTCACTGTGAGTTAGAGGCCATCCTGAGACTACATAGTGAGTTCCAGGTAAACCTGGGTTAGAGTGAAACCCTACCTCCAAAAAAAATAAAATAAATAAATAAATAAATAAATAAATAAATAAGGGGCTGGGGAAATGGCTTAGCAGTTAAGGCATTTGCATGTGAAGCCTAAGGACCATGGTTTGATTCCCCAGGACCCACGTAAGCCAGATTCACAAGGGGGCACATGCATCTGGAGTTCATTTGCAGTAGCTGGAGGCTCTGACGCACCCATTCACTCTCTCTATCTGCCTCTTTCCCTCTCTCTCTCTCTTTCTCAAATAAATAATAATACATTAAAAAAAAAACAAAAAAAACCCAAAATTGAATATGTGATTTAACATAGATATTAAAATTTTGTACTAATGAATTATGATACACTACTTAAAAATATTTATTTTTATTTATTTATTTGAGAGTGACAGAGAAAGAGGGGGGGGGGAGAGAAAGAAACAGAGAGAATGGGCGCGCCAGGGCCTCCAGCCACTGCAAACGAACTCCAGATGTGTGCGCCCCCATGTGCATCTGGCTAACGTGGGTCCTGGGGAACTGAGCCTTGAACTGGGGTCCTTAGGCATCAGAGGCAAGCGCTTAACTGCTAAGCCATCTCTCCAGCCCCTGATATACTACTTTTAAAAAACATTTTATTTATTTATTTATAAACAGAGAAAGATAGAAGAGAGACAGAGGGACAGAGAGAGAGAGAATGGGCATGCTGGGGCCTCAAGCTGCTGCAGAGGAACTCCAGAGGTGTGCGTCACTGTCCATCTGGCTTTACGTGAGTGTGGGGAGTTCAAGATTGTTAAGCTTTGCAGGCAAGATATAGTACCTGGACTGCATAAGAGTAAAAGAAGTCTGGCCATGGTGGGCCACATCTTTTCTTTTCTTTTCTGTTTTTGGTTTTTCGAGGTAGGGTCTCACTCTAGGCCAGGCTGACCTGGAATTAACTCTGTCATCTCAGGGTGGCCTTGAACTCACAGCAATCCTCCTACCTCTGCCTCCCGAGTGCTGGGATTAAAGGCATGCGCCACCACGCCCGGCTCAGGGTATTTTTTTAAGTTATTAAGACAATGCCTAGGAAGAAAAAGACTACCCTAAACAAACGAAACACCCTCCCATGTACCTGAGTTGAGACCACAAAGACTCTGACAGAGGGACACTGGGGCTTAGGAGAAGTCACCCTGTGAAACTTGGAATGAAGCAACATTCCTGCTAAGTGAATCAACGAGAAACGGACTCACTTGGACTCATCATTTATTCCAGTAGGAAAGGCAGCGGGAGTGCTGGCTAGTCTCTCACTGGCTTACTGTGTCTGTGGTCAGAGTTGTCAGGCAGCTGCACTCCCATGCTCTGGAGAAGGTTGGAAGCTGGTCCTGCCAGTCCCGCTTGGGAGCTGTAGGACTCCAGGATATTTGAAACCAGGTTCAGATCCACATCCACTGGTGTCACACCACAGTCTCCTGCACCAGAATCTTCCTCGTCTGAATTTGTACTCTGGCTTGGATGTTCCTTATTCTGGAGGGAATAGAGAATCATGGTATCATAAATATCCCCTTAGGTTGGATTGGATGTTTGTTACAATAAAAGAAATAACTAAGCACATATATGTGCATTTGAATTTAATTAGTCTGAATGTAATAATTAATACACATTTAATTTGAATTCTAAATTAAAAATAAAATTTCTGTGGTGATATCAAATAAAAATGAACTCTAATAATAAATTTAATATGTGAGTCAGGCGTGGTGGCACACACCTTTAATCCCAGCACTCGGGAGGCAGAAGTAGGAGGATTGCCATGAGTTGGAGGCCACCCTGAGACTACATAGTGAATTCCAGGTAAGCCTGGAGAGTGAGACCCTACCTTGAAAAACAAAACAAAACAAAAAGATTCTAAGAGTCATAGTGTAGAAAGGAGTATCCTCCTGAGGCCACCCCTCCCCCAGTACTGATGCATGCCTGATCCCATAGTGAACACCAGTAACCCCACTGGGGAGGACTCTCAGTGGAATGGGGGAAGGGGAGAGAGGATATAAGAGGATAATATGAGGATAACATGCAATGTGTTCATACAATAAAGTCTGTGATTAATAAAAATTCACAAAAGGAAAAAAAGGGGTCTGGAGAGATGACTTAGCGGTTAAGGCATTTGCCTGCAAAGCCAAAGGACCCAGGTTCAATTCCCTAGGAACCATGTAAGCCAGATGCACAAGGGGGCACAGGCATCTGGGGTTCGTTTGCAGTGGCTGGGGGCCCTAGCGTGCCCATTTTCTCTCTCGCTCTCTACCTATTTCTCTATCTCTCAAATAAATAAATAAATAAATAAATATTTTTAAAAAGGAGAAAATGGGCTGAAGAGATGGCTTAGTGGTTAAGACACTTGTCTGCAAAGCCTAAAGACCTAGGTTCAATTCCCCAGTATCCGCATAAGGCAGATGCACAAGGTGGCACGTGCATCTGGAATTCGTTTGCAGTGGCTGGAAGCCCTAGTGTACCCATTGTCTGTCTCTTTCTCTTTCAAATAAACAAAAAAAAAAATAAAATGTTAAAAAAGAAAATCTTAGATTAAAAAAAAAAAAAGAAGGGAAGGAAAGGAGAAGGGAAAGAAGTAATATTATTGACATTTAGAAAACATAGTTGATAATCTGTTCTTTTTGTCTTTTTTTGGTAATGAGGATTGGCCCACGGGCCTTCAGTATGCTAAGCACTTGCTATCAGTAAGCCACACACTCAGCACCCCTCCCCCATGCACACACGCACACCTACAGGTAAGGTCTTTCTGTGTTTCCCAGGATGGCCATGAGCTCCTGGGCTTAAGCACTCCTCCAGCTTCAGCCTCCAGAGTAGTACGGATTTCCAGGCATATACCACTACACCTAGTTCCTATAATCTTTCATTCTTCCAGGGTAAAAAGAAAAACTAGTCTTATTTTTTTAAAAAAATTAATTAATTTATTTATCTGAGAGAAAGACAGGGAAAGAAGAAGAGACAGAAAGAAAAGAAATGGGCAATCCAGGGCCTCTAGGCACTGCAAAAGAACTCCAGGCGCATGTGCCACTGTGTGCATCTGGCTTATGTGGGTGCTGGGGAATTGAACCTAGGTCCTTAAGCTTCATAGAGAAGCGCCTTGACTGCTAAGCCATCTCTCCAGCCTCCAAAAACACTAGCATTCTTGAGATGGACAGTATAGCTTAGTGATAATGTGTTTAGCATGTACAAAGGCCTGAGTTTGATCAACCTTATGCACAAATGAATAAATAAATAATAAGTGTTTTTATTTATTTCAAATCTCACTATATATCTCAATAACTAGTCTATAATTTATACCAAATATAAAAATATGATTTTAGGGCTAGAGGGATGGTTTAGCATTTAAGGTGCTTGCCTACAAAGCCAAAAGACCCAGGCTTGATTCCCTAATACCCACATAAAGCCAGATGCACAAGGTGGCGCATGCACCTGGAGTTCGTTTGCAGTGGCTGAAGGCTCTGGCACGCCCATTCTTTCTCTCTATCTACCTCTTTCTCCTTCTCAAATAAAACAAAATAAATTAAAAAAATATTTTTTAAAAATATGATTTTTAGCTATTGTATAATAGTCAGAGGAAGGGCAAGATAGAAAAAATATACTTACCATTTGCTTCCGAGTGGTAAAACTTTTGCCAATGCTGGTGTGTGCCAGTTCCTGGTCCATCCGGGCCATATAAGACTTGAGGCTGTCAAGGGTCCCCTTCAGAGAGCCAGGCTCCTGTGTGTCCAGGTCAAGGTCCTCTTCGCTGTCCAAACTCTCGAAGTCTTCCTCATCCAGATCATCCGAGTCCGACTCGGGAGCCTTTGGCCCTATATCGACCCCGACACAGAAAGAACCACTTAGTAAATTGTGTTTAGTGATTATACTTCCCAAAAGAAATATTTTTATTTTTTATGTGTTTACTAGAGAGAGTCAAAAGAACTGAAATAGTACACAAAGACCAACATAGATAGTCAAACTATTTTATAAAACTCCCTTCCAAAAATGGTATTGAAGATAGGTCTTTGCAGGAAAATGCACAGGATGAGCCGAGAGATTCAACTGTCTTTGTCCCTCATCTTTTTATTTATTTGTGTGTGCGTGCACAAGGGCTTGTTGCTGCAAACAAATGCCTATCCCACTTTATGTGGGTGGCTGGGGAATTGAACCCAGACCAGCAAGCTTTGTAATCAAGTATCTTTGACCGTGGTTCCTTCTCCCTAACCTTAAATGTTATTTATTTATTTTTAGGGATTTAAAAATATATTTTTTATTTTTAAAATTTATTTGCTTATTTATTAGAGAGAAAGATACAGAAGAAGTAGGCAGGTAGAAAGAGAGAGAGAAAATGGGCAAGCTAGGGCCTCTAGCCACTGCAAATGAACTCCATATGTGTGCACACCCTTGTGCATCTGGCTTACATGGGTTCTGGGGAGTCAAACCTGGGTCCTTTGACTTTGCCAGCAAGCGCCTTAACTGCTAAGCCATCTCTCCAGCCCCTTTTCTTGTTTATTTGAGGAAGGGTCACACTCTGACCCAGGCTGACCTGGAATTCACTATGTAGTCTCAGGGTGGCCTTGAACACATGGTGATCCTCCTACCTCTGCCTCCTGAGTGCTGGGATTAAAGGCAGGCACCACCACGCCCAGCTCATTTATCTTTTTAGCACAGTCCCTAGAAGTGAAGTTCGTAACTTAAAAGTTATTAATATTCTTGGGCTGGAGAGATGGCTTAGCGGTTAAGCGCTTACCTGTGAAGCCTAAGGACCCCGGTTCGAGGCTTGGTTCCCCAGGTCCCACGTTAGCCAGATGCACAAGGGGGCGCACGCGTCTGGAGTTCGTTTGCAGAGGCTGGAAGCCCTGGCGCGCCCGTTCTCTCTCTCTCTGTCTATCTGTCTTTCTGTGTCTGTCACTCTCAAATAAAAATTAAAAAAAATTAAAAAAAAATATTCTAGAGAGCCAAAACGTCCTCTGAAAGTAAACTTGAACCTCTTACACTTCTACCTCCACAGGTCAACAGTGTTCACTTTTCCGTTCCCTAAAAAAAATACCTTGTAAACTTTTGTCCCCAGTAAGATGGGCAAAAACTGCATACTTTCATTATGCACCTGCTTGCTTACTAGAAGTGTTAAATGTTTTCAAACATTTACTGACTATATTTCTTCCCCAGTGCACTGCCTATTCACAATCCTGTGCTGTTTTTATTGGGATACTTGTTATTTTCTTAAAGATTTGTAAAACAGGAAGTCTGAAAGAGAAAACATGACATGGAAGCCAAAGTTACAGTTCTATTTAAACACACAAGGTTCGCTGACTCAAACACTGATGATGAGAATGAGAAGCTACCACGTCCAGCGCTAGCCAGGCAGCTTCTGGGAAGTCACGCAACAGGGCAGTAACTCATGGCTAAAACCAACTCAAAACCGCCGAGAAAGAAATACTGCGGCCTGTTCTCCAATGGGATTTGATGCTCCAGTGTTCTAGCAACAGCCATATTCCGTACAGTTTCAGAATGAAAGTGAACAGCATGCCATCACTCACCTAAAATCTTATCAAAATAATTAAGGAAAGAATCTGCGTCAAAAGTGATGGGAGCCTCAGATGCGTCGCTGAAAGATCAAAGGAAAGAAGAGTTAGTTTATCCTGCATACAACTCTCTGAGACTTCTCCTAAAATGGTGTCATTCCTAGGAAAACTACCAGAAATATCCAAGAGAGGAACAGAAGGGAAAACCATTCTTTAAATGTTTGGCTTTTGTAGGTCAACAGAAACAGGAAATGCTGATGAAAGAAAGGTTAAGAACTATGTCATGTTTACACACTATTTAGGGAGCCACTGTCGGTGGACCCCCCCCTAGAAGACACATCTAGTATAATAAGTAATTTGTCTGGGCTCATTTACAAAAGCTTAGTTCTTTAAGAATCAGAGCTTATACCTCTAATCCCAACCTGGTGCTACATGAGACGTTGTTTCCAAAAAAAAAAAAAAAGGTTAACGGGGGCTGGAGAGATAGCTTAGCGGTTAAGCGCTTGCCTGTGAAGCCTAAGGACCCCGGTTCGAGGCTCGGTTCCCCAGGTCCCATGTTAGCCAGATGCACAAGGGGGCGCACGCATCTGGAGTTTGTTTGCAGAGGCTGGAAGCCCTGGCGCGCCCATTCTCTCTCTCTCCCTCTATCTCTCTTTCTCTCTGTGTCTGTCGCTCTCAAATAAATAAAAAAATAAAAATTAAAAAAAAAAAAGGTTAACAAATAAGAATAAATATACATATATTTTCCCTTATTTCTGCCCCCCCTTTTTTTTTCTCAAGGTAGGGTCTCACTCTAGCCCAGGATGACCTAGAATTCACTATGTAGTCTCAGGGTGGCCTCAAACTCATGGTGATCCTCCTACCTCTGCCTCCCGAGTGCTGGGATTAAAGGCGTGTGCCACTGTGCCTGACATCTCTGCATTCTTAAAGAGAGAATGATAAACATACATGTTTTTAAATTTTAATCTTTTCTACAGTCTCAAGAGCATCAACAGTATTTCAGAATTTGCTGGGCTGGGAAAATAGCTCAGGAGGAGAGTACTTGTTAATGACTACAAAGCTTTGGGTTTGATTCCCAGCACCACCTAAAAGTATATATACATACATACATATACATACACACACACATGTACATATGTATGCATGTATGATATGTATATTTGCACAAGTAACAATTCTATCTACCTTTTCTCCCTTTACTTGCCAAGAAGCACAGAGAGAGAGAGAATGGGTGTGCCAGGGTCTCTGGGTCATTAGGCTTCACTGGCAAATGCCTTATCTGCTAAGCCATTTCTCCAGTCCAGTAAGTTTTCATTATATCAGGCACCAAAGGAAAGAAACAAGTAATAAAAAAAAATTTTACTTTAAAACAGAGAGCTTAGCACTTAAGGCGTTTGCCTGCATACCCAAAGGATCCAGGATCGATTCTCCAAGACCTGTGTAAACCAGATGCAAAAGGAGGTGCATGTGTCTGGAGTTCGTCTGCAGTGGCTGGAGGTCCTGGCACACCCATTCTTTCTCTCTCTCTCTCTCTCTGCCTCTTTTTCTCTCTCAAATAAAAAAAATTTAAAAAAATAAAAATAAAATAAACTTTAAAGAAAAAGAAAGAAATACCAGTGCAGCAGCATGTGTCTAGTAACATACTCAGGAGGTTAAGACTGAGGGATCACTCAAGCCCAGGAGTCTAGGACCAACCTAGGCTCCACAGGGACAAACTGAAACCACACAGGGAAGTTGGCACTTTCCCACACTGGGTGGCTGGAGGATTTAGATGTTTCTACTTGAACATGAATTACCGAGGCAGCTCTGCTCCCTTGTGGGTTGAGACTTTGGAGATGAAGGCTTTCACGCTCTGGGAGACCTGCGTCAAGTCATAGTTCTGCTCCTCTTCCTCCTTGGAAGTGGGCTGCAATTCTTTTTTGCTGGCGGCTTCTTGCAGGAGCTGGTCTAGCTGATCTGGTGAGAGATCTAACCACTGGTCATCTGAGAAAGGAAAAAAGCATGATATTGCCAGCCCCAGTTCACAGCAGAGGTCTCCTGGGAAAGACCTCGGGCCATTTAGTTGGTTGTCTGAATTCTTGTCAACCCTCCTGGTCAAGCTTGGCCTACCACTTACCATCCTCTGGGGGAAGGATAGCTTCTTCTTTCTTAAGCTCTTCTATATCAAATGGTACTGTCTGCAATACAGTTAAGACTTCTTCACCTGGGCTCATGGCAAGTGAACTGTAAAAAATAAGACAGGAAGCTGGGTGGGGTGGCACACGCCCTTAATCCCAGCACTTGGGAGGCAGAGGTAGGAGGACCACCTTGAGTTTGAGGCCACCCTGAGACTACATAGTGAATTTCAGATCAGCCTAAGTTAGAGTGAGACCCTATCTTGAAAAAAAAAATTACACACACACACACACACACACACACACACACACACATATCGTAGAAGTCAATAAATCAAAATAATAGTGGTCCACCTTGGTATAAAGATTTTCCTTCTCGAAGAGGGGAGGGGAGGATACTTAATAGGTTGATATTGTATATATGTAATTACAATGATTGTAATGGGGAGGTAATATGATGGAGAATGGAATTTCAAATGGGAAAGTGTGGGGTTGGGGAGGGAGGGAATTACCATGGGATATATTTTATATTCATGGAAAATGTTAATAAAAATTAAAAAAAAAAAAGATTTTCCTTCTCACATTATTCTCTACTTGTACTAGAATATCTAAGTTATTTTCATAAGAACATCAAAACATTATTTAAAAAAAAACTACCCAGGGGGCTGGGAAGATGGCTCAGCAGTTAGGGTGCTTGCCTGCAAAGCCTGCTAGCCCAGGTTCCATCCACAGCTACCCATGTAAAGCCAGACAGATAGGCATTTGTTTGTCACAGCAAGAAATCCTAGTGTGCCCGCAGCGCCCCCTCCATGCAAACAAATCAAAACTGAAGAAAAAAAAAAAAAAGAACTACCCCACTACCAGCAACCTGTCTTAGTTTGGGGTAGATGTCCCACCTGTCACTCACCTTTCTGGCCTGTTTACTGAAAGTTGGAAGTAGTTCCTTGCCATTTCTAGTCTCTCTTGGTATGGAGCAGAACCTTCTATCAGTCCCTTAAAAAAAATAATAATGGTCTGTCAGAGCAGTACTGACACACTGTTCAGGAGGTCAGAGGCCCCAATTCCAGCCTCTGCTGTCACTGACATGCCGTCTGGACTCCAGCTTCTTCAGAGTAGGAGACAAAGCTCCTAATTGTTTTTACCACCCGGGGATGCTTCCTAGTTTGGAAGGTTTTTCTTTCTGTTTTTTTTTTCTTTTTGGTTTTATTTTTATTTATTTATTTGAGTGACAGAGAGAAAGAGGCAGAGAGAGAGAGAGAGAGAGAGAGAGAATGGGCACGCCAGGGCCTCCAGCCACTGCAAACCAACTCCAGATGCATGCGCCCCCTTGTGCATCTGGCTAACGTGGGGCCTGGGGAATCGAGCCTCGAACCAGGGTCCTTAGGCTTCACAGGCAAGCGCTTAACCGCTAAACCATCTCTCCAGCCTTTTTTTTAAATATATATATCCATTTTTATTATTTTTTACTAATATATAATTAGCTAATTTATAAAACAAAATGTAGAAAATTTACTCAAGAGAGGCAGAAGTAGCAAAATCTTGCCATAACTATCCTTCCTTCCTTCCCTTTCCTTTCCTCTCTTCTTTCCTTTCTCCCCTTCCTTCTTTACTTTCTCCCGTCCTTCCCTCTCTTTCTTTTTCAGTTTTTTGAGGTAGGGTCCCCTCTAGCTCAGGCTGACCTGGAACTTACTTTGTAGTCTCAGGGTGGCCTTGAACTCATGGCGATCCTCCTACCTCTGCCTCCCGAGTGCTGGGATTAAAGGCACGCGCCACCACACTCAGCCTGTCTTCATGTTTGATTTATCAATTTTTCCAGTTGTTCATCAGATACAAACAATACATTTTATAACTTGACAAAAATAGCATTAAAGTTCTCTAGTATTGCAAATCAGTCCACAGACAACACCTCACATGTGCTATGAACACCTCAAGTAACACTGAAAAAGGCCCCTTTTGTTTGAGCTTCTGTAGTGATGTGACACTTTTTACATCAGTCTCTGGCTTCATTTTCTCTGGATTGTACACTAGAAAAACAGACAAGTCCTACCTTAAAGTAGTCATTCTTTTTCAGACTTTCAAGGAAGCTGGCCCACAGTGGTGAGGGGGTCACAAGGGATTTCCTGGAGTCAGAAAAATGTGCACTGCATCTGGAGCATAGAATCTCAAATCCATGCGCCTACATGAGATGGGCAGAATTGTTATAAGTAGCTCTTGGAGTTCCTTCTTCCTGCATCATCTTAGGCTAAATTACTTTCTATTTAGCCACACTCAAGGTGACTGGAAACATGGGCCTTTAGACATACTTGTAACACCTTTTTTTCCCCTCTTTTTTGGGGGGAGGGGGTGTGGGACTGAGTTTCATGTATCCAAGGCTGGCCTCCAAATCTCTATGTAGCTCAGGATAACCTTGAGTTTCTGATCCTCCTGTCTCCACCTCTGGAATGCTGGCTGGCATGTGCCACCATGTCCAGTTCAGTGGTTTCGTGACCCAAACCCAGGGCTTTCCGTGTGCCAGGCAAGAACTCTACCAACTGTGTCATCTTCCCGAGCCAACACTTTAAATTTTATGAAAATAAGAATCTATTTACAAGTTTCTCAGTCTTTAAAGAATACTAAATATCAGCCGGGTGTGGTGGTGCACGCTTTTAATCCCAGCACTTGGGAGGCGGAGGTAGGAGGATCTCTGTGAGTTCGAAGCCACCCTAAGAATACAAAGTGAATTCAAGGTCAGCCTGAGCCCGAGTAAGACCCTTCCTTGAAAAACAAACAAACAACAACAACAACAAAAATAGAAAAAAAAACACTAAATATCATAAAGGGAAAGAAAATAATGCAAAATAAAGATTGAGATATTCTCTTCAAAGGGATTCTTTTTCCTTCTGTCTAATGAACCAGAAATTTAAACCTATTTCTAGTTTTTTTTTCTATTTCTTACTTGATTATGCAAAGTTTTACAAAAGATTTCTTCTCTAGCAAAAATTATAAATAAGTTGAATAGGGTCTTCAACATAAAAAAGGGAGGGAACCATTTCAAATTCTTTGCTTAAAAAATATAATGGATGGCATGGTGGCGCATGCCTTTAATCCCAGCACTCAGGAGGCAGAGGTAGGAGAACTGAAGTGAGTTCGAGGCCACCCTGAGATTCCGTAGTGAATTCCAGGTCAGCCTGGGCTAGAGTGAGACCCTACCAGGAAAAAAACACAAAAAAACAAAAACCAAAAACTACACACACACACAAGTGTATACACAGTGGATGAAGATAGCACAATAATTGAACAGGATGCTTCTCTGGTCATTGTCACTCTACTTCCAACTTGTGCACCTCCTTTTGGAAGAAATCTGTGCACTAAAGCAGGTATCTGTTTAAGTATTATCTTCCCTTTTGTCCCTCAACAACAGCATACTCGCTGTTCTGCAACCTGCTATTTTACACTTAGCCATGTTCGCCTAGATAATTTCACACAGAACAGGCTGTATTTACCTCACTATTCTTCTACTGCCATCATGTTAAATAGTGTCTAAGCTTTCACTACTACAAAGAACACTGTTAGGGGAATGCTTATATGCATGTCTTTTACAGGTGTAAAATATACGGAAGACACAAGTCTAGAAGTGAAAGAGCTATAGAAAATGGCCAGTGCAATTTACATGTTTGCAATTATTGCCAAATTGTTCCCCACAGGGACTGAGTCAACTTACAGCTCTTTCTTTTTATGTTTTATTTTGCAGGGTCTCACTCAAGCCCAGGCTGACCTGGAACTCACTCTGTAGCCTGGGCTGGCCTCAAATTCACAGTGATTCTCCTACCTCCGCCGTCCAAGTGTTGGGATTGTAGGCATGAGTCATTATGCTAGCCATTATGTTATGTTAGAATTTATATTTCAAGCCAGGCGAGGTGGCACACGCCTTTAATCCTAGCACTCGGGAGGCAGAGGTAGGAGGATCGCTGTGAGCTTGAGGCCACTCTCAGACTACAAAGGTAATATCAAGTCAGCCTGGGCCACAGTGAGACCCTACCTCAAAAATAAACAAACAGATAAATATAAAAAAGGAGGGAAAAAAAGAAAGGCGAGAGGCTGGTTAGTATTCTTTACCTACTGATTTATAAAAATAACGTATATGCTGTCTCAAGGTTTTCTGCTATCTTTGGACTGTATGGAACTTTTCTTTCCTATGTAGAATTTCTTCTTCTTTTCTTTTTTTGGTTCTTGTCCTGAATCAGAGTTTATTAAATTACTCAGGCTGGCTTCGAACTCCTGGGATCTAGCAGGGACCACAGACGTACACTGTGGTTGGCTAGAATTTTGTACATAATTACATTTATCACTCTTTTATTGCTTCTAGTTATGAATCATGCTTACAAAGACCTTTCTTATTCAGATGATAAAAAGTTTTCAATGTTTATAATTTCCGAGTCTGAATGAAGTTTTCTTTGGTATAGATGTATGGGAATCAACTTTGATTTTCTGAATGGCTTCAGTGTTGTCCTATTACTGTGTATCAAATAATTCTTTTTTTTTTTTTTGCTTTGTGTGTTTTTTCGATGTAGGGTCTCACTCCAGCCCAGGCTGACCTGGTATTCACTATATAGTCTCAGGGTGGCCTTGAACTCACAGCAATGTTCCTACCTCTGCTGGGATTAAAGGTGTACACCACTATGCTTGGCTGTAAATAATCCATTTTTTAGCTTATGATTTGAAGTAACACATTCTACTGCATTCTTACATAAAAGGGCCTATTTCTAGACCTCCTGCTCCATGTCATTATCCTGTTAAAGCTCTTTCATGTAAATAAAAAGAAAATATTCTGGTTTAACATTACCAACTTCATGCCCAATTCATAGGCTCGGTACTGGGGATGAGACGGAGATGGCAGCCTGTATCCACTGCGCCGGTCTGGCACAAACCTCTGTTGCACCAGCTGTGCATATAGACATTTGGTGAAAGTGACCTGGACACGGGGATACAAAATACGTGAAATTTTCCCTGAAATTCTGAGTATCACTTCACAGTTAAAAATCTAAAAATACATCTAGCCATGAGCTTTATTTATATTCACATACTCAGAGGTAAAGGGCAAAGATCCAACCTACTTACCACCTACTTGTTTTTTTTTTTAATTTATTTATTTGAGAGCTACAGAAAGAAAGAGGCAGAGAGAGAGAGAGAATGGGAATGGGCACACCAGGGCTTCCAGCCACTGCAAATGAACTCCAGACACATGCACCCCCTTGTGCATCTGGCTAATGTGGGTCCTGGGGAATTGAGCCTCAAACCAGGGTCCTTACGCTTCACAGGCAAGCGCTTAACCGCTAAGAAATCTCTCCAGCCCCACCTACTTGTTTTTATAAACAGTTTATGATGATAAAACATACCACAACATTTACCCTACTGCCTACTTTGGAGTTAATAATACTGGAATGATCATTAGTTACATTAAGGCAATTTTGGGGGTGGATGTAGAAGATAACTTTTAAAAGATAAAGTGATTTACTGTTAAGAAGAAAATAATTATAGAAAGTGGGAAAATATGATCAAAAATAGGTAAGAGGGCTGGAGAGATGGCTTAGCAGTTGAGGTATTTGCCTGCAAAGCCACAGGACTCAGGTTTGATTCTCCAGTACCCACATAAAGCCAGATGCACAAAGTGGTGCATGCATCTGGAGTTCGTTTGCAGTTCATTCTCTGTCTCTCTTTTATCTCACAAATAAATTAATTTAAAAAAATAAGTAGGAAACTAAAATGAAGAGATGCATTTCTCAAAAACCTCCTCCACTGGGCTGGAAAGATGGCTTAGCGGTTAAGGCACTTGCCTGTAAAGTCTAAGAACCCATGTTCAACTTCCCAGGTCCCACATAAGCCAGATGCACAAGGGGTCACAAGCACAAGGTCGCACATGCGCACAAAGTGAGGTACGTGTCTGGAGTTCAATTGCAATGGCTGGAGGACCTAGTGTGCCAATTCTCTCTCTCTCTTCCTCTCTCATTAAAAAAACAAAAAAGTTAAAAAAAAAGCTTCCTCCACTGGTGAAGAAAGAAGAGAAAAAAAAATTATATTAATTTTCTAAGAGGATTAGAACATTTCCAATTTTTTTTTCTAGAGAATCAAAATAATGCTTGAGCTCTCCAGTGAGAGAAGCTAAGTTACCAAGAGAGAGAAAGCTCACCGATGTCATGACTCGGGTCTCAGGCAGGAATGTCTTGAAAACACGGCAGGCTCGCAGGTCAATGGGGTCCCGCAGATAGAAAGCCTGGACGGCTGCGGCCACCAGTCTTGGCCGCTGCTTTAGAACTGCCACAATGCCCGCTGGAAGGAAGCAGTGTGCTCGGTGAAGGGAGGCTTGGATCTTTCCTGGGTACCTACGACAGGTAACATGAGTGCTTTTATTGTATATGTAAATAGCTAGAATTCCTAGGCCACACGTATCCTCCTTAACATCTTACCTTGTCTTGGTTCATCAAGAATGAGTAGAAAGTGATAGAAAGGGCTAAGGAAAAGAAAAAGATGTAGGGAAAAAGAAGAGTAGGAAGAAATGAAAATAAAGATAAGTGATGATGGCAACGAAACAAGAACAAAATTACCAGCTACGACTACATAGCAAATTCCAGGTCAACCTGGGCTAAAGCTAGACTGTACCTCACAAAAACAAAACAACAAAACAAAAACCAAGTACACTGTCTTCCTAATCTTTTCAGTTGTAAAGGTCTCAATTGTTTTTTCTTTTTCTGTTTTTTTGAGGTAGGGTTTTGCTCTAGCACAGGCTGACCTGGAATTCACTGTGTAGTCTCAGGGTGGCCTCAAACTCACAGCGATCCTCCTCCCTCTGCCTCCCGAGTGCTGGGATTAAAGGCGTGCACCACCATGCCCAGCAGGTCTCAATTTTTTTTTTTTTTTACCCAGGGATATAGATAATATTTTGAGTTCATATCTAATGTAAACAAATGCAAAGATGTTAGGGGTAAACTATTTTTATTTATTTATTTGAGAGGGAGTGAGAGAGAGGAAAAGGCAGATATATAGAGAGAGAATGTGTGCATCAGGGCCTCCAGCCACTGCACATGAGCTTCATACACATGTGCTACCTTGTGTAGCTGGCTTACATGGGTACGGGGGAATCAAACCTGGGTCCTTAGGCTTCACAGGCAAACACCTTAAACACTAAGCCATCTCTACAGCCCGACTATAAGCATTTTTTTTTCACGCATAACACCTTATTATACACTAGAGTCTCCTTTGCCTGGGGACAGCTGGAATTGGACAGTGCACAGCCTAGTGCCCACACACTATGGACACAAGCTTCCGCACTGACTAGCACTCACACAGCTGCTCACCCCTCACAAGAGCCGTGAAGCCTCACCAGGGCCATCCAGTTCTGCCCCAGGCTCTTACATAAGCATATCCACCACATCACACGCACAGACACCCTCAACCAGGTGAGGGCACCAACTGGAGCACCCTTGATGGCATTCACACCTAGTATTTGACTCATCCCAGTCCTGCAGGTGACAGCCCCTCTGGACACGCATGCGCACACCTGCGCCCGTGTCCCCCCCCCTCCCTCCGGGGCCTCTGTCGGGCAGGGAAGCTGGCTCGCACATGCGATGCCGTCTAGAGAGAACCCAGAAGCTCCAGAAATGCGCAGCGAGGTGGACGCCCAGGGCCCGGGGCTGCTCAGGCTCTCACTGCCCGCCCCAGGTTCGAGGTGCCACGGCAGGGCAGAACAGAGCAGGTGGAAATAGGAGGTGCTGGGAGAGGAGGGAGGCCCTCGAGAGAAAGTCCAGGGAAGTACCGGAGCTCCGCCGGGTCTCTAGGCGCAGTGCCCTTGAACAGGGGCCTCAGAGCTGCAGAGACGGGCAACGTGCCTGCACATTGGCCGCCCACCCGTGCCAAGGTGAGGGGGCTCACTCGCCCGGCCCATGGCCTCGCTCTAGCCCAGGCTGACCTGGGATTCACTATGTAGTCTCAGGGTGGCCTCGAACTCACGGCGATCCTCCTATCTCTGCCTCCCGAGTGCTGGCATTAAAGGCGTGCGCCACCACGCCCAGCTTATAAGCATTTTTAATGAGAAGTAAAACTACATTTGAGCCAGGCATGCTGGTGCACATCGGGAACTGCAGCTATGCACGAGGCTGAGGGAAGAGGATAGTTTGAGCCTCAGGCTTCAAGACGAGTCTGAGCAACACAGGAAGATGCCCAATCAATCAGCTAGTCAAAATTTTTGTTTCTCGACTTCAAGTCCCATAAATTTAACTTATTAATTACACGAAAACAGATTTTGATAAAATATAAATGAGCAGTAATACAGGTGATGGGCATTCTATATTCCAAGAGAGATCTGTACTGCTCTAAACCAAAAGGCTCCTCAACTAACAATATCAGTGTTACTTTTTAAATACCTATATATATATTTATTCGTTGATTTGTGTGTGTGCATGTGCACGTGAGTGTGTATGAACGCACACCAGGATTTCTTGCCGCTGCAAACGAAAGCCAGACAGATGCATCGCTTTTTGTGTCTGGCTTTACATGGCTACTGGCCAACTGAACCCAGGGCCGGAAGGCTTCGTAAACAAGTGCCTTGAACCACTGAGCCCCGACCCCAGCCCCAGTGTTAACCGTCTTACCCTCGGATACGCCTATTCACGGCAGCACGTATCGCTTCTGAAGCCAGCACTTCCTTTGGGTGTGCAGAGATGATGCTTAGGGCCAGTGGGATGGTGGGGGTCATGGCAGGAAGCGAGGGCACAGCTTTCGTTTTCCCTGGCACAGGAATAATGCACAACTCCCCGCGGTGGAAAAACACCTGCAAAATAGCACAACTCAATTCTCTTGGTGGACCCTAGAAAACTCATATGAAAATCATGCGACGTGACTTCGTCCCTGTAAATTTCCTGGGCTTGAGGAAACTTACCCTATTGTCACTGTTATCAGGCTCCAACCATTTAGGGACAAAGTCGGCAGCTTCTATTAACAAGAACTCACCATCATTGTCTTCGATCCTAGTGAAAGAGAAGATCCAGTTTTGTAGAGAAAAAAAAAAAAAAAAAAAACTGCATATTTGCCAGTTATCAAAATAGCTAAGTTCATACACATTTTCCCTTAAATAAATGTCTGAGCATGTACTAAGTACAGACTGATGTAAGACAAGACAATTTAAAACACAGTTAAGCCCTAAAGGAGACTACAAGATTGTGAGACAGAGGTGGAAATAACATTAACTCAAAATACGGAAATACTTAGGTACTATAAGGTTTCAAACTAAGGGGAAAAAAAAATCACATTGGGCTAGGGAGACAGCTCAACAGGAAAGAGCACTTGCCACAAGTATGAGGGCCTGCGGCCACTGGAGGTCTTTTCTCCAGGACCCATACAAATGCCTGGGCATGGCCACTCACGGCTGCAACCCCAGCCCTGAAGGGAGCAGAGACTGGAACAAAAACCACAGCTCCGGACAGGTACGGTGGTGCATGCCTTTAATCCCAGCACTCGGGAGGCAGAGGTAGAAGGATTGATGTGAGTTTGATGCCACCCTGAGACTACATAGTGAATTCCAGGTCAGCCTGCGCTACAGCGAGACCCTACCTCGAAAAAACAAAAACAAAAAAACAAACAAAAACCCAGCTCCAGAGCCGGGCGTGGTGGTGCACGCCTTTAATCCCAGCACTCGGGAGGCAGAGGTAGGAGGATTGCCATGAGTTCAAGGACACCCTGAGATGACAGAGTTAATTCCAGGTCAGCCTGGACCAGAGTGAGACCCTACCTCAAAAAACCAAAAAAAAAAAACAACCAGCTCCAAGTTCAGTGAGAGTCTGTCTCAAGGAAACATAGGGATGAGCGATAGAAGGGGCTACTCATCGTTCTCTGGCTTCTATACCATGCACAAGTGCGCACATCTGCACATACATGTACATACACTGCACATGTACACACACCAGTAACTTAGAGCAAAAATTAGGAAAACTTTTAGGTGGAAAGTATTGTTTGGACCTTGAAAGAATTTTTTTTTGTCTCATTTATTCTTATATTTAATTTTCTTACTTTCCTAAGATATTTATGTGTGTGTATGGGGGGGGGAGATATATTTATGTGTGTGTGGAAGTAAAGGGACAACCTTGAGGTATTTGTGCTCCACCTTCTTTGAGACAGGGTCTCTTGCCACTGCAAACAAGCTGGCCCACAAGCTTCCCATTCTCCTTGCTCTGCCTCCCATTGTCACAGGCTCACCAGGATGACAAATGAATGCTCTACTCTAGCCAGCAGGCTCTGCTAGCAAGTGCCTTTAACCACAGAACGTGGGACTACAGAGTTCCAGGTTGGCCTGGGCTAGAGTGAGACCCTACCTTGAAAAGAACAACAACAACAAAAATTCAATAATAAAACTTTTTATCTTCCTTCTCTTTTGTTCTGCTGAAGAAGCTGAGTGGGTAAGATATCAGATTTGGGGACTGACTAGGAAAACTAGAATTTAAAAAAAAAAATGTGAGATGCCCTCTGCTGGTACAACTTAGTAATTACAGAGAACTATCTGTACCCTACCCAGCCAAGTAGGGTCTCACTCTAGCCCCGATGACCTGGAATTCTCTATGTAATCTCAGGCTGGCCTTTAATTTACAGCAATCCTCCTACCTCTGCCTCCCAAGTGCTGGGATTAAAAGTGTGGGCCACCATGCCCAGCTGAATTTGTTCTTTTATAGTTAGAATTTATTGTACTTATTTGAAACAAAGTGTTTCAGTATGCAGCCCAGTCTGGCCTCAATTTTGAAATCGACATCACTTCACTTCTTCAGTGTGCCACCAACCAGGCCACGATTAGAATTCAAAACAAGCAAAATTTGAAATAAATGGTTTTGCCACTAATCAACCACTGGGACCTCATGAAATTACAGAGCTTTTGTACAATAAAGGACACTGTGAATTGAGTAAAGAGGCAACCTACAAAATTAGAGGAAATTTTTGCCAGCTATACATCTGACAGAGGATTAATATCCAGGATGTCTGGAATTCAGTTGCAGTGGATGGAGGCCCTGATGCACTCATTCTCTATCTGCCTCTTTCAAATAGATAAATAAAAATAAAGTTAACAACAAAAAAAAGCAAGAAGCCGGGTGTGGTGGCACATGCCTTTAATCCCAGCACTCAAGAGGCAGAGGTAGGAAGGAGGATCACCATTAGTTTGAGGCCACCCTGAAACTACATAGTAAATTCCACGTCAGCCTGGGCTAGAGCGAGACCCTACCTGGAACCAAAAAAAGAAAGAGGAAAAAAAAAAGTAATCAGTTTAAAAACTAGAATTGCCTTAGAAGAATTACAATAGCAATACCTTGCTACTAACTCTGGAAACTCCTTTGTAATCTGCTTTATTATGTAAACTATAAACCATTCATCTTCAATGTTATCCCCAAACTTTGTCATGCCATATATATGAGCAGGAACACCTCCTATAAACAAAAGAAAAGGAATCACATATCAGACATGTTTGTCAATGCAAATAAAAATACATTTCATCATTCTACTGAACTATTCAGTTAACTACCTTCCAAATCCTATTCTGGGAGCAAGGGTTGTAATTCTGAACAAGATACAAAATGCCTTCAGGGTCTGAAACAAGAAGCAGACAACCAAACTGTATTTTGAAAAAAGATGATGGGTTGGAGAGATGGCTTAGTGACTAAGGCACTTGCCCACAAAGCATAAGGACCCAGGTTCGATTCCCCAGGACCCAAGTAAGCCAGAGGCACAAGGTGGTGCATGCATCTGGAGTTCATTTGCAGTGGCTAGAGGCCCTGGCATGTCCATTTACTCTCTCTCTCTCAAATAAATAATTAAAATAAATAAAGTATTTTTAAAAGATGATGACTCTAGAAGAGGTGATGGAAGAATGTAAGAGCTGGAGGGTGGGAAGGATCACAAGCACTGTGGGTGTGACAAGGACACGACACTCATGAGCTCACAGCACTGTGGTCTCTTACACAAGACCTGCTCGCTATGGGGCCAGGCAGCGGTCTGTGATGGAGAGGGGAGGGACTTGAGAGGCTACTCCCCTCCCTGATGAGCCAATGACAAAGATGAAGAGTACAGTGGGACTGAGGGAGATAAAGGAGAATAATGTGGGGTATGATCAAAATGCAACATATATGTATGAAAAATTAAATTTAAAATAGGTCTGGAGAGATGGCTCAGAGGTTAAGGTGCTTGCATGCAGAGCCTAACAACCAGAGTTTGATTCCCTAGTACTCATGTAGAGCCCAATACACAAAGTGGTGTGTGTAGCTGGAGTTTGTTTGCAGTGGCTAAGAGGCCCTGGTGTGCCCATTCTCTGTCTCTCTTCCCTCACTCTGTTTGCTACAAATAAATTTAAATATATATATATATATATATATATATATATATATATATATATATATATATATTTTTTTTTTTTTTTTTTTTTTCAAGGGCCAGAGAGATGAGTTAGCAGTTAAGGTGCTCGCCTCTGAAACCTAAGGAACCAGGTTTAATCCCCCAGAACCCATCCATGTAAGCCAGATGCACATGATGATGCATGTGTATGGAGTTCTTTTGCAGTGGCTAGACGCCCTGGTGTGCCCATTCTCTCTCTTTGCTTGCAAATAAATTTTAAAAAAAATGTTTTTAAGGGGTTAGAAAGATGGATTAGCAGTTAAGGTGCTTGCTTCTGAAGCCCAAGGACCCAGGTTTGATTCCCCAGTACCCACATAAAGCCAGATGCACAAGGTGATGCATACATCTGGAGTTCATTCTGGTGTGCCCCTTCTCTTCCTCTCTATCTGCATATCTCTCTCTCTCTCTCAAATAAATAATAAATTTTTAAATGTTAGTTTTAGGGCTGGAGAGATGGCTTAGGGGTTAAGGCACTTGCCTGTAAAGTAAAATAACCTAGGTTCAATTGCCTGGGACCCATGTAAAGCCAGATACACAAGGTGGCACATGCATCTGGAGTTCATCTACAGTGGCTAGAGGCCCTGGTGCACCCTTACTCACTCTCTCTACTTGCAAATAAATAAATAAAATATTTTTAAAATGGTAGCTTTAAAAAAATAAAATATTAGCCTGGTGTGATGGTGCACACCTTTAATTCCAGCACTTAGAAGGCAGAGGTAGGAGGATCACCATGAGAGTGAGGTCAGCCTGAGACTACATAGTGAATTTCATGTCAGCCTGGGCTACAGCAAGACCCTACCTCAAAAAAATTTTAAAAATAAAAGTAGCTGGGCGTGGTGGCACACGCCCTTAATCCCAGCACTCGGGAGGCAGAGGTAGGAGGATCGCTGAAAGTTCGAGGCCACTCTGAGACTGCATAGTGAATTCCAGGTCAGCCTGAGCTAGAGTGAGACCCTACCTCGAAAAACCGAAAAAAAAGTAAAATATTTGTAGGGGCTATTGGGATGGCTTAGCAATTAAGGTGCTTGCTTGCAAAGGCTAAGGATAGAGGTTCAGTTCCCAGTACCCATGTAAGCCAGAACATGCCTCTGGAGTTCGTTTGTAGTGGTTGGAGGCCCTGGCACACCCATTCTCTCTCTCTCTCTCACTGTCTCTCTCAAATAAGTAAATTAAAAAAATATTTTAAAAACATATTTTTTAATTAAAAATAGCCGGGCATGGTGGTGCATGCCTTTAACCCCAACATTTGGAAGACAGAGGTAGGAGGATTGCTGTGAGTTTGAGGCCACCTTGAGAATATACAGTGAATTTCAGGTCAGTCTGGGCTAGAGCAAAACCCTACCTCGAAAAACAAACAAACAAAAACCAGGAAAGATAAAAATTAAAATTATATTAGGGCCAGATGTGGTGGCACATGCGTTTAATCCTAGCACTTAGGAAGCAGAGGCAGTAGGATCACCGTGAGTTCGAGGCCAGCCTGAGACTACGTAGTAAACTCCAGGTCAGCCTGGGCCAGCGTGAGACCCTTCCTCAAAAAACAAACAAGCCAACCAAAACAACCAACCAACCAACCAAAAAAAGACAGTGACAGTTGACATAGGCCCTCACACCTATAATCCCAGCACTAGTGAAACCGAAGCAGGAGGATCACTGTGGCTGTGAAGCCAGCCTCGGCTGTGCAGCAAGTTTCAGGGCAGCCTAGACTACACTAGACTACAAGGATTCAGAGTGAAACGTTGTTCTAATTTTTTTTTTTTAAGATGAGTCCTAAGAGCATTGTATGACCATAAAGGATCTTGTTATGTATAGCCCAGACATGATCTCAACCTAGTGGTCCTACTGGGATTACAGACATGGGCACCATTCCTGGATAAGAGGTTGATTTCAGGTGTAACATACTGATGTGACAGTCTTCATGCCTAAAAACATCACATGCATTCCAGTAAATAAGACTTCAATAAAATTAGAGCTGGGGCTGGGGACAGCTGGAAAGATGGCTCAGAGGTTAAAGCACTTGCTTGCAAAGCCTAATAACACAGGTTCAATTCTCCAGTACCTATGTAAAAGCCAGATGCACATTGTGGTGCATGCATATGGAGTTTGTTTGCAGTGGCTGGAGGTCCTGGTGTGCCCACTCTGTCTCTCTTCTCTCTCTCTGATTCCAAATAAATAAATAAATAAATAAATAAAATTTAGAGCTGGGGACATAGTTCAGTAGTAGAACACTTGTTTAGCATGCACAATGCTCTGGACTCAATCCCCATTGCTGGGGAAGAAAGTTCAGTAAGGGCTGGAGAGATGGCTTTGCGGTTAAGGCATTTGCCTGTGAAGCCTAAGGACCCAGGTTTGGTTCCCCAGTACCCATCTAAGCCAGATATACAAGGTGGTGCATGTATCTGGAGTTCATCTACAGTGGCTAGAGGCCCTGGCATGTCTATTCTCTCTCTTTCTTCCTCTCCCTTTCTTTCTCTCAAATAAATAAATAAATATTTTTAAAAGTCCAATAAAACTAATAGCATAGCCAGGTGTGGTGGTTCATTCCTTTAATCCCAGCACTTGGGAGGCTGAGTTAGAAGGATTACCATTAGTTTGAGGCCAGCCTAGGACTAGTGAGTTCCAGGTCAGCCTGAGCTAGACTCAGACCCTACCTCACAAAGAAAAAAAGTAAATAACATGGGAGATATTTAGCAATTACTAGCCAAAGATAACAAATTGGCGCTAAACTGTGTGCCAGTCTGACAGTATCCCAAGATGGCGCAATTCCTGTTCCACAATAGAGCCCCAGATCATCTATCTATTATTCACTTTCATAAAGTTGTAAGAAATGATAGGACAGACCACTATATTTTGCCAGAGGTCAGAACTCTTAACATTGACAACACAGGGAACCAGTAAAGGGAACTCAAAATGTTTCCAAGCAGGAGCTGCAGATTCTAAAGCCCAGTAATCTCTCTTTAGAAGCCAGGTGAGACAACTCTGAAATCCCCACCAAAACTATGTGAAACATTGCAGCCTGCCAAAGACATCATCAGCAAGACAAGGGCTGAGATGTAGCAAAAAGGGAGTTATGACTAAAGAGGTCAGATAAGCCTGAACCTATGTAGCATATAAACTTTGATACATTATGGCATAGTAGTTATCAAAACAACAGCCATGAGGTTAATAATGTTTAATATAAGCTAGGGCCTGAAGTAATGACTATTTGAAAGTTTTGATTACTATAAGTTGAATTTTCAAAAATATTTATTTATGAGAGAGAAAGAGGCAGATGGTGGTATGAGCACGGCAGAGCATCTAGCTACTGCAAATGAACTCCAGATGCATGTGCCACCTTGTGCATCCAGCTTTATGTGGGTACTGGGGAATCAAACCCGGGTCCTTTGGCTTTGCCGGCAAGTGTCTATAACCTCTAAGCCATTTCTCCAGCCTGAGTTAATTTTTTTGTTTTTTTAATTCAGGGGCTTAAAGGATATAAGCAAACATCATGAATCTAAAAAGCCAAAGACATATGAAATATAGATTATTTTACCTTTCCCAGGCTTATATTTGAGGTTGAAAGGCTGGTTCTGCCAGATATAGGGGACCAGCATAGGTGCAAGCCAGGTCATTATTCTCTCAACATACTTCTGGAGAATCTCTTTGTGTTCTTCTGGCTCCCTTGCTTCATCTGGTATCAGGAACAGGCGGTACTCCACAGCGTCTTCCACTGTAGCAAACTTCATATTTTCCTCCATTGTTCTTTGAAAAGAACATTCAAAGTGGTTCCATGAACACTTTTCCAAAATTCTTCATCAAGACAGACAGACAGACACACACACACACACACACACACACAATTTTTTTTGAAGGGTCTTGCTCTCTAACCCACACTGACCTGGAAATCACTATGTAGTCTCAGGATGGCCTCAAACTCAAAGTGATTCCCCTACCTTTGCCTCACAAGTGCTGGGACTAAAGGCGTGCACCACCATGCCCAGTATCATCAAGATTTTTTAAAAAATATATTTTATTTATTTGTGAGAGAGAGAGAGAGAGAGAGAAAGAAAGAATAGGCGAGCCAGGGCCTCCAGCCACACTGCAAACGAACTCCAGATGCATGCGACCCCTTGGGCATCTGGCTTAGGTGGGTCCTGGAGAATTGAACTGGGATCCTTTGGCTTTGCAGGCAAACACCTTAACTGCTAAGCCATCTCTCCAGACATTTTTTTTTTAAATTTTATTTATTTGAGAGCGACAGACACAGAGAGAAAGACAGAGAGAGAGAGAGAGAGAATGGGCACGCCAGGGCCTTCCAGCCTCTACAAACGAATTCCAGACGCGTGCGCCCCCTTGTGCATCTGGCTAACGTGGGACCTGTGGAATCGAGCCTCGAACCGGGGTCCTTAGGCTTCACAGGCAAACACTTAACCACTAAGCCATCCCTCCAGCCCTCTCCAGACATTTTTTAAAAAAATATTTTTTATTTATTTGAGAGAGAGAGAGAGAGAGAGACATCATCAAGATTTTTGACTTGATCATACACCTCCTTATTTAATCTTATTTTAATAACATTTTATGCTTAAAACTATGTCCCTTACAACTAAAATTATGCTGAAAGGAAACCTTGGTATCATCCAGTGATTGAAGGTCAATGTCACTTTCCCAAATTAACTAATAAGTATGTATAAATGAAGTTTAAATGTGCAGTGGGTGTGCCTATAGATAGTCTAAGAAACTCGAGGCAGAAGTATTACTTGAGTCGAGGAGTTCCAGGCTAACCTAAGTAACATAACAAGGCCCTGTGTCTTTTTTTTTTTTTTTTTTTTTTTTTTTTTGGTTTTTCGAGGTAGGGTCTCACTCTGGTCCAGGCTGACCTGGAATTAACTCTGTCATCTCAGGGTGGCCTTGAACTCAGGGCGATCCTCCTACCTCTGCCTCCCGAGTGCTGGGATTAAAGGCGTGCGCCACCACGCCCGGCTTGGCCCTGTGTCTTAAATGTTTGCATCTGTACTAAGTGGTGGTGTAGCACAAGTTGAGAAACACTACACCACTTCTTACTGTCAAAATTCCCAGCTCTGCTTCGAACTGATTGCATGCTTTGGCCATGTCATTTGCGCTCTCTCTCTCTCTCTCTCTGGAGTTTTTTCCTTAAGCTTTTTCCTTGCGGAATAGAAATCTTACTCTGCCCCCCACCCCCTAAAATCCTTTAAACTCGTCTGATCACATGTTCTCAAGTGCAATGTCCCGCGTTCTGCAGCATTTAAAGCTCTCCCTTTTGCACGCATTTCAGGGCATGGGGAAATTCAAAACTGCAAGACATCCGTGTACTGCCATCTCATCTCAGATAATCGGTTTTGGATGGTCCACCTCATGCAACGATGTAATTCTTAAGCTCCTTTGGCTCTGCAACGGAGCTCTTATGAAACCACCCAGTCACATCACACCAGGTCCAAATCATCCTGCTTTCAACCCGAAGAAGGGTCAAACAGTAATTCTACCCACCTACCCAATAAAAACAAGTACAACTCACTCTGCAGATTACTCCAGTTAACACCTCTCCCTACAAATGAAAAAACCGAGCGCACGCCTTTTATCCCAGCGCGGGGGGGGGGGGAGGGGGGAGGGTCGCCGTGAGTTCGAGGCCACCCTGAGACTACATAGTGAATTCCAGGTTAGCCTGAGCTAGAGTGAAACCTGAAAAACCAGAAAAAGAGAAAAGAAAAGAAAAAAAAAAAACAAGAGAAAAAAGAAAAGAAAAGAAAAAACCGGGGGGAAGGGCTCACAGAAAGAAGCGACCAACGAGCAGGGCCCCGGCTCTAGCATGAAAGCAGCTCCCTTCTCCCACCTGACACGAAAGGCAATGCCCCTTAGGGTCCTAGGTCCTCGCCGCGAGTGGGTCAGGACTCACGTCCGCCGCCCAAGCCGTGAGCGGGCTGGGTTCCCACGCTGGGACTGGATCCTGCGCGCCCGCCGAGGCCCCGAGAAAAGTCGGAAACCCGAAAGCCCGCGGAACCTCGGGTTTGCGCTCCCTGCTGCGCACCGGCCCAGAGTCCGTGAGCGCGCGCGACGCCCCCGCTTCCGGCCGCGAGGGGGAAGTAGGGCGGTGGGACGACTGTAGGGTGGGCACGTCGGGAAGCAGCGATCTGGAACCTAAGCGACGGGGCGAGACTGGGCCGGTAGGGGGCGGAAGGGGGCCGGGCCGGCGGGAGGCCCAGGCCCAGAGGCCCTGGCTTGCCTACCGGGGCCTCGGCGGCGGCGGCGGAAGATGATCTCTAGATACACTCGGAAGGCCGTGCCACAGAGCGTGGAGCTGTGAGTGGACCGCGCAGTCGCCCCGGCCCCGCCCCGGCCTCCGCGGGCGCGCAGGACCTCCCTTGACCTTTCTTTTCACGGAGCTGGGAAGAGAAATACAAGTTCTGGATTCCCTCTTCCCAGCGCTGGCGGACGCTGACTCTGGTCCCGAGGGGAGGGCGCGTCATCCGTGCTATCGTCAGATGGGTCTTTAGGGGTGTTAACTGAATTTAGGGGAGTGGGTCGCCTGGGGGTACCGTCAGTGGGAACTCGAGAAGTTACTAAATAACTCATCGCTGCGATACAGTTGAATACTTCTAGTACCGGACGACGTCAAAGCTGGTTATATGAATTAGTTCCCTGCTTTTATGAATTAGATTAAGATTGTTATTTGCACAGCCTTCAGCTAAAGACCGCTGTAACATGCCAAAGGTTACACAGCCGGGGATGGTGCAGCTGAGAGGTACAAACCTACTGCCCATCATATTCTGTAGTCGGGGGTCGTACAGCTCTTGCACATACTGACTCCACCCGTGCTAGTATTAAGGACCCATTTTGTTCTAAGACTAGAAAACAAAGTGTTTGTGGCCTAAAGACCAGTTTTGGACCCTGAGTAAAATGCTGTGATTTGGCAGGTGATCATTTAATACGTTTACCCGAGCTTTGCTTCTTCAAAAAGACCTTCACTTTCTTGGTCCTTCTAGCAGTTCTGTAAAAATGGATGAAACTGCCTTTGGTTTTTCAGAAGAGGAAATCTGAAATGTTGCACATTTTAGTATTATATAGTCAATAGAGTAATGGATTTGAACATGGGTTTCAAAAGCCAGGTTCCAATCTTATCCCTTTTTTTTATTTGAGAGCAACAGAGAGAGAAAGAAAATGGGCACACTAGGGTCTCTAGCCACTGCAGAAAAAACTCCAGATGCATGTGCCACCTTGTGCATCTGGCTTACATGGATCCTGGGGAATCGAGCCTCGAACTGAGGTCCTTAGACTTTACAGGCAAGTACTTAACTGCTAAGCCATCTCTCTAGCCCCTAGGGATTTTTTTTTTTTTAACCTGAAGGTGTTTTCATTTATTTTAAAAAATTATTTATTTATTTATTTATTTGAGAGACAGAGAAGCAAACAGAGAAAATGGGTGCAACAGGGCCTCCAGTCACTATAAACAAACTCCAGATGCATGTGCCACCTTGTGCATCTGGCTTACATGGGTACTGGGGAATCAAACCTGGATCCTTAGGCTTCACAGACAAGTACCATTACCACTAAGCCATCTCTCCAGCCCTGTTTTCATTTCTTCAGGCTTGAATGCATGAGTGCTTCTTTTGACAAGTTTATGGGTGTTTTTTTTTTTAAGAAATTGTCAAGTTGTTTCAGAATGGCTATACCATCTAATGTTCTTAATAACAATCCATATATATACATGGTTGCTGCTCTTTCTACTGCATTGGGTGTTAACCTTATTTTAATTTTAGCTGTTCTAATAGGTGTATGGTAATCTTGCTGCATTTTCAATTTGTAATGAAATTAACTTTAAGAATATATTTTGTTGGAGAGATGGCTTCGCAGTTAAGACACTTGTCTGGGAAGCCTAAGGACCTAGGTTTGATTCCCACATAAGCCATCGCACAAGGTGATACATTCATCTGGAGTTATTTGCAGTGGCTATAGGCCCTGGCATGCCCATTGTCTCTTTTTGTCTCAGATAAAAAAAAAAAAAAAATTTAAGCCAGGTGTGGTGGCACATGCCTTTAATTCCGGCATTTGGGAGGCAGAGGCAGGAGGTCACCATGAGTTTGAGGCCACCCTAAGACTACATAGTAAATTCCAGGTAAGCCTGAGCTAGAGTGAAAAACCAAAAATAAATAAATAAATAAAAATAAAAATATATTTTGTTTAACCCAATCCCAAATCTTACCATTTTAATAAGTAATCAAGATAATAAATTAATATGATATTGTATATTCTTTTTATACCAAGACTGAAATTCACTGTGTGTCCACACTTCAACTGGTAATGCCTGGTGACTACCAATTCCAGAGCAGCAGGAAGTATCTAACTTCTACAGGTTCATAAAAAGTATTTACTTTTTTTTTTTTTTTTTTTGAGGTAGGGTCTTGCTGTAGCCCAGGCTGTCCTAGAATTCACTATGTAGTTTCAGGGTGGTCTTGAACTCATGGTGATCCTCCTACCTCTGCCTTCAGAGTGCTGGGATTAAAGGTGTGTGCCACCACGTCTGGCTTGTTTTTTGTTTTTGAAGATAGGATCTTGCTGTAGCCCAGGCTGTCCTAGAATTCACTATGTAGTTTCAGGGTGGTCTTGAACTCATGGTGATCCTCCTACCTCTGCCTTCAGAGTGCTGGGATTAAAGGTGTGTGCCACCACGTCTGGCTTGTTTTTTGTTTTTGAAGATAGGATCTTGCTGTAGCCCAGGCTGATGTGGAATTCACTATGTAGTCTCAGGGTCTCCTCTAATTCATGGCAATCCTCTGACTTCTGCCTCCTGAGTGCTGGGATTAAAGGTGTGCATGGCTTACTTTTTCTTTTATAATTGGGAAATATAAAAATACAACCTTGTTTCATCTTTCACAGGAAAGGAATAACTAAACAAGCTCTTCATCGTCATCCTCCTCCAGAGCAACTGGACGAAATTTCCCCCACCAATGACAGCAATGAGAAAGACACAAGTTCTCAAAGGTAACAACACAAAGTGTACCTGTTTGCTTACTGCACTGGCTTACAACAGAAGTTTTGTTTATAGAGACCAAGACTGTACTACTGAAAGAAAACACGAATTTGTTTTTGTTTTTGTTTTTCGAGGTAGGGTCTCACTCTAGCCCAGGCTGACCTGGAATTCACTATGTATTCTCAGGGTGGCCTCGAACTCATGGCGATCCTCCTACCTCTGCCTCCCGAGTGCTGGGATTAAAGGTGTGCACCACCACGCCTGGCCTTAAACAAGAATTTTTATAACTGGAAGCCTGAGGCCAGCCTGGGTGATATAGTAAGACCATCTCCAAAAAAAAAAAGAAAGAGAAAGAGAAAAGAAAAAGAACAGAAAAGAAGTTGTTTCCAGTATCATTTGATTTCCATTCTTAAATAGCTATTGGCAGTAATATATTTATTTTCTTTTTAAAAATATATTTTATTTTTATTTATTTATTTGTGAGAGAGAGAGAGACAGATACAGAGAGAGAGAGAAAGAGAATAGGCAAAACAGGGCCTCCAGCCACTGCAAACGAACTACAGATACATGTGCCCCCTTCTGCATCTGGCTTACGTGGGTCCTGGAAGTCGAACCTGGGTCCTTTGGCTTTGCAGGCAAGCGCCTTAACTGCTAAGCCATCTCTCCAGCCCAGTACACTTATTTTCATACTTTTGCAAAATAATATTATGAGGCAGTTTAGTAGTATTGGGCAAATGAGTTACTAATGAGTTACTAATGTGTCACTTATATGGTATTGTAAATATAATTGAGATAAAGTATGTAAAACTTGGCACAGTGGCTCTGAGTGTGGTTATTCATGAGTGTGGTTATTCATGCCTAAAATGCTGAGGCTGAGGCTGAGGTAGGAGGATTACACTGAGTTCAAGGCTATCCTGGGCTAGATGAGAGATGCTGCCTCAAAAACAAAAAACAACAAAAAAGCTTGACACAGTGGTGGTACACGCCTTTAATCCTAGCACTTGGGAGGCAGAGGTAGGAGGGTCACCATGAGTTTAAGGCCACCCTGAGACTACATAGTGAATTCCAGGTCAGCCTGGACCAGAGTGAGACCCTACCTCCAAAAACAACAACAACAAAAAAACTTGATATAATGTGACACAATGTTTGGCATATGGTAAATACTACTGGTTAAGTATTCACTGCAGCTCTTTTAAGAAACAGAATGAGGATTGTGATGGGGAGGTAATATGATGGAGAATGGAATTTCAAAGGAGAATGTGTGTGAGGGGGAGGGAATTAACATGGGATACTTTTTTATAATCATGGAAAATGCTAATAAAAATTAAAAAAAAGAAACAGAATGAGGAGGCTAAAATTGCAGAGGATTACAAGAAGCAATGTGTTATAGAAAAATTATTTTAAAAATTATAGAAAAATTATAGTCTCATCCATCATAATAGGAGGAAAAGATGATGACATCAAAATAAAATAGAGGGCTGGAGAGATGGCTTAGCGGTTAAGCGCTTGCCTGTGAAGCCTAAGGACCCCGGTTCAAGGCTCGGTTCCCCAGGTCCCACGTTTAGCCAGATGCACAAGGGGGCGCACGCGTTTGGAGTTCGTTTGCAGGGGCTGGAAGCCCTGGCGCGCCCATTCTCTCCCTCTCCCTCTGTCTTTCTCTTTGTATCTGTCCCTCTCAAATAAATAAATAAAAAATGAACAAAAAAAAATATATATATATATAAAGAATTTCTTTAAAAAAAAATAAAATAAAATAGAGACTGATGAGAGGGGGAGGGGATATGATAGAAAGTAGAGTTTCAAGGGGAAAGTTGGGGAGGGTAGGCTATGGGTTACTGTCTACAATAATCAAAGTTGTCAAAAAAAAAAAAAGAATCCAAAAACAAATTATAGTCTCATAAGATCTAGTTTTAAAACCTGGAACTAAAATGTAGGTCTTTTGTTTATTTATCTTTATTTTTGGTTTTGTGAAGCAGCCTTAACTCTAGCCCAAACTGACCTGGAGGTCACTCTGTAGTGCAGACTGACCTTGAACTCATGGAGATCCTCCTACCTCAGCCTCCAAGTGCTGGTATTTTAAGTGTAAGCAACTGTATCCAGCAGGTTCTTTGTGGATGTTTTGTTAGGGAGGGAGAGAAAAGAGGCACACCAGGACCTTTTGCTCTTGCTTGCCATTGCAAAGAAGCTCCAGATGCATGCACCATTTTGTGCATATGGCCTTACATAGGTCCTCTGCTATCTACAAGGATTTTATTGGGTTTTACATTACCAAATTACAATACCAAGGATTAAATGAAATTAATACCTGTTAAAGTACTTGTTCAGCTATAAAAGTGCTATTCAAGTTCAGATACTACTATTAACATTCTCAACTATCTTTTATTGTGAGAGTCTATGTTGTAGGTGAAATATTAACTACTCATCATATAGCCTTGACTAGAGTGATTTAGAATGGCTTCTATAAGTTCTATAGAAATCAGGTAGGACTTTTCCATGGTGCGTGAACTTCAAGTTTGACATGTTTTTTCCTCTACAAATAAGATTTGTATACATGCTTACTGCCTAATAAGTTGCTGAGTAGTTAATGCTATAGAAAAATGAGAATTTTTTTCTCTCTCTTTCTCCCAAATTGTACATTCAGTGAATCTGATATTACCCAAGAATCACCTTTTACATCAACTGACACTGGGAATTCAATGTCTGCTTTTCCAAGTTATACAGACACAGGGATCTCTACAGAAGGCAGCTCGGAATTCTCCTGGGGATATGGTGTGAGTTGGATGTTATTCAATCTGCTAGAGCCTTGGGAGATGCTTCTGGGGGTTAGAAATTGTCAGTATTGTTTTTCATTCCTTAACACTGCATTGTTGGCTTACATTTTAATTCTTCCATTCACATTTATAATAGTTGTAGAGAAGCACTGATCTTTTAACTTTTCAGTGTTTGCTTTATTTTATAGAAAATAGAAGTTGAGCTTAAGGGTATTTAGTTTTAGACATTTGTGGGAACTGTCCATCTGAACTCTAGATCCACTTTGCCATCATTAATGCTCCTTTGTTTAAAATGTTTTGAAAATGTATTGTTAAGCCATTATAACCTAGAAGGAAGTATGTGATAGGTTGTTAAATAAAAACAAGCAGGTTAGAGTTACTATGTATATTGAGGTTTTAATTTTTTACATGCATTTTTGCTTATATATTTTAGAAGAATATTTGCCTAAAATATTACCCAGTCACTACTAGCACTAAGAGTATTTTTTAAAATATTTTTTAAATTAATTATTTATTTATTTGAGAGTGACAGACACAGAGAGAAAGACAGATAGAGGGAGAGAGAATGGGCACGCCAGGGCTTCCAGCCTCTGCAAACGAACTCCAGATGCGTGCGCCCCCTTGTGCATCTGGCTAATGTGGGACCTGGGGAACCAAGCCTCGAACCGGGGTCCTTAGGCTTCACAGGCAAGCGCTTAACCGCTAAGCCATCTCTCCAGCCCACTAAGAGTATTTTTACTTTCTTGGGTTTTGGCTACCTCTGTAATAAATTATTTTTACCTTGAAAGAAAGTTAAAAGACAAGTTTTATTTATTTTTTGTTTGTATTTTGAGGTAGGGTCTCGCTCTAGCTCAGGCTAACCTGGAATTCACTGTGAAGTCTCAGTGTGGCCTCGAACTCATGGCGATTCTCCTACCTCTGCCTCCCGAGTGCTGGGATTAAAGGCATGCGCCACCACACCCAGCAAAAGACAAGTTTTATGTACCATAAAACTTTGATAACTTTGATGTGATAGATATTTTTGTTGGTAAATGTTTTGTTTTGTTTCTCGAGGTAGGGTCTGTCTCACTATAGTCCAGGCTGACCTGGAATTCACTATGTAGTCTCAGGGTGGCTTCAAACTCACTGCCATCCTCTTACAAGTGCTGGGATTTGGTCAATGTTTATTTTACCAGTCTGTGTTTAATTTTGCCTAGTTATAATCATGGAATATAAAAAGCACTGTTCTCTGCATTTTCTGTGAATTGCCTCTCTTACTCATTTATCTTTTGTTTGTCCTTTGCAGATTTATTAGTGGGAGTATATATAGAGCATCTACAGAGTGTACAGCCAGCATATGTGATGGGAAAGAACTGAGTATTCCCTGTAGGGTCAAGAGCAAGAATATCCACTCTTGTACTTCTTTTTTTTAATGATGAAGTATTAAATTTATTTAGGGATAAATCATAAATCATGGGGCTTATTTTATAAGGGTGATGGTGATCTAGGAAGGAAGGCTGGACCAAATATGTTGGAAGTAAGAAACATGCAATTAGATGGAAAACATTGTATAGTTAGTTCATAAGGTTCACTTAAAAGAAATTGAGGTTTTTAAGGAAAGACTGGAATAGAGACACAAGTATGTGCAGGATAGTTTATAAAGCTCATCTAAGAGAAATTAAGCTTTTCAAAGAAAGACTAGAGTAGAGTCAAAAGCATGTGGAGGACAGAATTTAGGAACTTGTGTAGGGAGATAGGGAGATATAGAAGGAACACCCATGGCACCTGCCATCTACTTTCCCTATGGAAGAAAGTTAAAAAAGCAAAGGGTGAGCCAGGCTTGGTGGCACACACCTTTAATCCCAGCACTTGGGAAGCCGAGGTAGGAGGATTGCTGTGAGTTCAAGGCCACCCTGAGATTACCTAGTGAATTCCAGGTCAGCCTGGGCTAGTGAGACCCTACCTTGAAAAACAAAACAAAACAAAACAAAAAAAGCAAAGTGTGGTGACTTAAGGAAGAATAGCAGAGAGAAAGTATCAAAGCAGAGACCAAGAAATTCAGAAATGAGTAATGAAGATAATTACACTCTTGGTTACCCCGAGTTAAAAGAAATTACACAGGTATTAGGCCTGGAGTTAGTGAGAGAACCCACCTGGTAGATCTAGAGTGTAAATGAAATAGTGGTAGATTCAGAGACCAGAGGAAAATCATACATGTAATCAGAGTCAGAAGTCACCCCCAAAGTATAAAGCAGAGCCAAGCAGAAAAGTTCTGCCAGACCAAGAAACATTGTCCCCCCCCCCCCGCCCCCGCCCCCATTCCAGGCTGGGTGAGGGGGGAAGCCAGACTCATTTGTGTCCCTGTGCTTGAGCAGAGCCAGAAAAGTTGAGCCTAGTTGGGTGGAGCTAGCAACAGGAAGAAGACAGCAACTGTTATATAAAGCAAGTGGAAGACCTGATTGGTTTGTAGATTTGGAAGGTGGACAGAGCCCAAAGGAGGAACAAGGAGATACCATTTTGCTGCTCATGTCTGATCCTGTCTCATCCAAGATGGCTGCCCCACTCTTACTACTTCCATTAACAACTTTCTATTCAGTATAAGAGAGAAATTAAAGGCTTCCAAATTGAAGAAGAAATACAACTTTTTATTCACAGAGGATATTATGTAGAAAATCCTGAAAAGTACTTACACTCCCTCTACTGTACCTCTCACAAACAAGCAAACCAACAACACAGTAGGAGAACTAATAGAATTCAGGAAGGTTAGAGTGTATAAGATCAACTTACAGAAATGTGGTTTTTATACACTCAGCTAAGGAAAAGGAAAGGCACACTGACACATGCCATAAATTAGATGAACCTTGAAAGAAGCAAGACACAAAAGGTCGCTTGTCACATAACCCAAGAAGAGCAGTGGAGAACAAAAGTAGATTGGTAGTGTGATGGTTAATTGATCGTGACTGAACTGAGAAATGCCTGGGAGATTAGTGAAGCACACCACCGGCATATCTGTGAGCATGTTTGCAGAAGAAGTTCATAGGGAAGGACCTGTCCTGATGTGGGCAGCCCCATCTGCAGGCTGGGAGCCCAGAAGGAATACAAAGGGATAAATAAAGGAGAGTCCTAGCACTGCCATTTTCTCTTCTGCTTCCTAGCCACCATGGCATGAGCTGCTCTGCTCCATCACACCCTCCCCACCACTGCAGCTTCCTGAAACCTCTGGAGCTGTGAACCAAAACAAATCTTTCCACTACTTAAGTTGCTTTTCTCAAGTATTTTGTCATAGCAACAGAAATACTAATGCAAATGGTTACCAGGAGATAAGCAGAGAGGAGAATGAGGCAGACCACTAGTGGAAATAGGATTTCTTTTAGGGATGATGAATAGGTTACAGAATTAAATAGAGATAACAAAAAATGAATTGGACAAGGTCAGTTGATGTTATTTGCTTGCCACACTGGGAATCAAACCTAGGGCTTTGTGCATGCTAGGCAAATGCTCTACTACTGAACTGCACCACTAGACCTAGAAAAGGTGCTTAGGCAATCCACTAGCAAAATATTTCCCCCTTAACTGTAAGTATTGCTAGGACAATTGGACATCCAAGTACAAAAACATGAATTGTAGGTCCTTATACTACATGACACATTCACTCAAAATGAATTATAAACTTAAATACAGGGCTGGAGAGATGCTTCAGCAGTTAAAGAGCTTGACTGTCCAGGCAAAGGACCCAGGTTCGACTTCCCAGGACCCACTTAAGCCAGATGAACAAGGTGATGCATGTGTCTGGACTTCATTTGCAGTGGCTGGAGGCCCTAGTGCACCCATTCTGTCTGTCTGTCTGTCTGTCTGTCTGTCTTTGTGTGTCTCAATAAATCTCCTTTGCCTTACTCAAAAAAGAAAGAAAGAAAGAAAGAAAGAAAGAAAGAAAGAAAGAAAGAAAGAAAGAAAAAGAAAAATAGCAAATAATAAAGCTGGGCATGGTGATCTCAGGAAAGTGGGTTTGAGGCCAACCTGAGCTGCAGAGTGAGTTCTAGGTCAACCTAGGCTATAATGAAACACTGCCTCAAAAAAAAAAAAAAAAAAAAAAAGTTTTACAACTTTTGGGAAATTATTTTCAGGATTTTTGTTTGTTTTGAGATGGGGTCTTACTCTAGCCCAGGCTAACCTAGGATTCTCTATATAGTCTTAGGATGGCCTTGAACTCAGAGATCCTCCTACCTTTGCCTTCCAAGTGCTGAGATTAAAAGCATGTGCCACTACATTTGACATAGTGAATTCCAGGTCAGCCCAGATTAGAGTGAAACCCTACCTTGAATATGCAAAATAAATAAAAATAGGTATTTTTGTGCTTGCTTTGGCACTATAATACTAAAATTGGAATGATACATAGAAGATTAGCATGGCCGCTGCGCAAGCATGACATGCAAATTGTGAAGTGTTCCACATATTTAAAAAAATATTTTTATTTATTTATTTATTTATTTGAGAGAGATACAGATATAGGCAGGTAGACAGAGAGACAGGATAGGTGCCAGGGCCTCCAGCCACGCAAATGAACTCCAGATATGTGCGCCCCCTTGTGCATCTGGCCTTTGTGGGTCCTGGGGAGCTGAACCTGGATGCTTTTGCTTTGTAGGCATACACCTTAGCCACTAAACCATTTCTCCAGCCTTCGTCTATTTTTTAAAATGTTTTATATATTTTTTTTATTTGTTAGAGAGAGAGAATGGGCAAGCCAGGGCCTCTAGCCACTGCAAATGAACTCCAGATGCATGTGCCACCTTGTGCGTCTGGCTTACAAGGGTACTAGGGAATTGAACTTGGGTCCTTAGGTTTCACAGGCAAGTGCCTTAACTGTTAAGCCATCTCTCCAGCCTTCATCTATTTATTTTTGTGATGATGGAGATTGAAGTATGCTTTTAAAAATGTATATATTTTATTTATTTGAGAAGCAGAGAATGGGTTTGGGGGAGAATGGGCATGCCAGGGCCTCTAGATATTGCAAACGAACCCCAGATACATGTGCCACCGGCTTACATGAGTCCTGGGGAATTGAACCTGGGTCCTTAGGCTTGCAGGCAAGTGTCTTAACCACTAAGTCATCTCTCCAGCCCTGAAGTATACTCTTAACAGAAGTTGAAGCTCATCCATATATTCTTTGTGGGTGATACTTCTTCTAGGAACTTGACCAGAATGCCACCGAGAAAGTCCAGGCAATGTTTACAGCTATTGATGAGCTCCTGTATGAGCAGAAGCTGAGTGTGCATACGAGGAGCCTACAGGAAGAGTGCCAACAGTGGACATCCAGCTTTCCTCACCTCAGGTATCTCTCCCCTCTCCCAGCCCCTCTTGTGTTGAAATAGGGTCTCACATAATCCAGACTGACTTCAAACTCTTGAAACCTGAGGATGGCCTTGAACTCCTGAGCTTCCTGCTTCCACCACCCAAGTGCTAAAATTATAGACATGAGCCAGCATGTACTATTGTATAACATTATTTCTACACAAACAGCTGAGGTCTGGGAATCATTCATATATATAAATATGTGTGTGTGTGTGTGTGTGTGTGTGTGTGTGTGTGTGTGCGCTAAGTATAGATATGCGCTCTACCACTAAGCTCCATTGTAAGCCCTTTCTTGGATTTTTTTAAACTCCTGGGCTATGGTTGTTTTATTAATATCTTTACTTATTTGCAAGCATACACAGAGAAAGAATGGTGTGCCAGCATCTCTTGCCACTGCAAATCAATTACAGATGCACGTACCACTTTGTGCATTTGGTTTTATGTGCATAGTGGGGAATTGAACCTGGACCTGCATGCTTTGCAAGCAAGTGCCTTGACCTGCTGAGCCATCTCTCCAGCCCTGGGAAATTGTTTAATCTTTTCCATCTCCATTCTACAGTTCCTCAAGAATCATTCTTTTTTTTTTTATTAATACTCAACATTTATTTATTTATTTATACAATGGGTGTTCCAGAGCTTCTAGCTGCTGCAGATGAACTCCAGATGCATGCCTTACCATGTACATCTGGTTTACATGGGTTCTGGGGAGTCAAATTTGGGTTCTTAGGCTTTGCAGGCATATGCCTTAACTGCTAAGCCATCTTTCCAGCCCAAGAATCATTGTTTTTGATTCTCTGCATATGTATGTGTAGCATGTGTGGTATACACACGTGTAGATACATACACCCCATGCAAGCACACAGAGGCCAGAAAACTAAGGTGTCCTTCCTCTGCTTGCTTCCTTGAGATGAGTCATTCACTGAACCCAGAGCTGCCTGTTTTCAGTCACACTGGCTGACCCATGAGCCCCAGCAGATCTCCAGTCTCCATTGGACTGGGGTTACAGGGATACGTGGCCATGCAGAGCTGGCCATGCAGAGCTTTCGATGCAGGTGCTGGGGAGTCAGGGTGGGCCCCTATGCTTGCATGGCAAATGTTCCTACCACTTAGCCATCTTCCTCAGCAATCATTCTTTTTTTTTCTTAATTTATATATTTTTATTTATTTATTTGAGAGAGACAGAAGCAGAGAAAGAGAATGGGCATGCCAGGGCTTCCAGCCATTGCAAAGAAACTCAAGATGCATGCACCCCCTTGTGTATCTGGCTAACGTGGGTCCTGGGTAATCGAGCCTTGAACTGGGGTCCTTAGGCTTCACAGGCAAGTGCTTAACCACTAAGCCATCTCTTCCAGCCCCAGAAATCATTCTTAATCAGTATCAGACAGCTTGCTGAACTGCTGTTTGGAGCCATTAACTTTACTCCTCAAAATGCCCAGATTTTGTATGTTTGCCATGTAAAGGTACTTAATTGAGTCTGTGTTTCATTTTGAAGGATTCTGGGTCATCAGATAATCACTCCAAGTGAAGGCTATGAATGGTATCCTACATCCCCTTCTGCTGTTTCAGCTTCACATGAAGCAGCCTTGTCTCAAGAAAGAGAGTCTACTGTGTAAGTACTGTATCATGTAAGCACTTCAGTTCCTAGCACGCAAGTACTACATTCTGCCAACTGAACTAAGGACTCAACATACTTCTTTCTACTTATTGGTATTTGGTAACGCACAGAAAATTCTGTAAGGACAACTAGAATCTTCATGTATGTTAAATTTTGTTAAATAAAGTTTTGTTATATACACACACACACACACACACAACATGCATATCTACATCTCTATATGCACAGGCATCAAACTCTTTAAATAAATGTGTAGGTAGGATGATCTTTAAATATCCAGTCTTTGGGGGCTGGAGAGATGGCATAGCAGTTAAGGCACTTGCTTGTGAAGCCTAAGCACCCAGGTTTGATTCCCCAGTACCCATGTAAACCAGATACATATGGTGGAGCATGCATCTGGAGTTCATTTGCATTGGCTAGAGGCCCTGCACTCTCATTCTCTCTCTTTTCTTTTCTCTCTCTCTGAAATCAATAAACATTTTTTTTTTAAAAAAATACAGTCTTGGGGGCTGGAGAGAAGAATGACAGTTAAGGTACTTGCCTGCAAAGCCTAATGACCCTGGTTTGATTCCCTAGTACCCACATAAATCCAGATGTATGAAGTGGTGCATACATCTAGATTTCATTTGCAGTGGCTAGAAGTCCTAACATGCCTATTCTCTCTCTGTGTCTGTCTCTCACTCTCCTTGCAAATAAGTAAAATACGTTTTTTTCTTTTCTTTTATTTTTTTTGGCCAGGTATGGTAGTGCATGTCTTTAATCCCAGCACTTGGAAGGCAGAGGTAGGAGGATCTCTGAGGGTTCGAGGCCACCCTGAGACTACATAGTGAATTCCAGAACAGCATGAGCTAGAGTGAGACACTACCTCGAAAAACCAAAAAAAAAAAAAATGTTTTAAAATTCAGTCTTGGGCTAGAGAAGATGGCCCACTGGTTAAAGGTCCTTGTTTACAAAGCTTGCCAGTCTGTTTGATTCCCCAGTACCCACGTAAAGCCATATGCATGTGTGTGTGTGTGTGTGTATATATATATATATATATATATATATATATATATATATATATATATATATATAGTTTGTTTGTTTGTTTGTTTGTTTTGTTTTTTGTTTTTTGAGGTAGGGTCTCACTCTAGTCCAGGCAGACCTGGAACTCACTATGTAGTCTCAGGGTGGCCTCAAACTCATGGCAATCCACCTACCTCTGCCTCCTGAGTACTGGGATTAAAGGAATGCACCACCACGGCCAGGAATAAATAACAATTTTTTAAAAAAGAAATTATGAGCTGGGCATGATGGCGCATGCATCCCAGCACTCAGGAGGCAGTGGTAGGTGGATTGCTGTGTGTTTGAGGCCACCCTGAGACTACATAATGAATTCCAGATCAGCCTGGGTTAGAAAGCAAAACCCTACCTCAACCCCCCCCCCCAAAAAAAAAAAAAGAAATTACATTTTGGGAGAGAAAAGGAAATTATGTTTTGGCTGGGGCATAGTGGCTCATGCCTACAAATTCCAGTACTGAGGAGGATGAGGTAGGAGGATTGCCTTGATGTATAGCCTGGACTGAAGTGAGACCCAGGATGTTTTGACATGTTGACAAAATTAGCTTTAAAACACTTGTAATATTAATTACAACTAAATTAACTTTAATTAAATAATTGCATCTTAATCACTTTATAGAATTAAACTTTAAAATGACTTTGAATTGGCTAAATCTTTGGAGCACCTCAGACTGTTATCGTGGTGCATGTGATGTGTGGTGTATGTACATATATGTGCCCTGTGGTACCTCACACACTCACACTGGCAGGGTGCCTGCACCTGCAGAGGCCAGAGTGGAAAGTTGGATGTCCCGCTCCAGAGCTCTTCTTGTTCTCGACGGTGCCAGAGTTTCATGCTGATTCCAGAGCTTGCCATTTTTTCATGAGCTCTGGTAACTTCCAGGTCTCGGCTCCTCTAAGAGACTGGAGGCATAAGTGGGGCATGGCCCAGCTGTTTATGTGGGTCCTGGAGATTCAAACTGCAGTGGTTTCAGATTCCTCACACTGTCTTGCTTGAGCAGGAAATGCCCTTAACTTTCCATTGGCTTTAACATAAAATCCCTCTGTTGCTATAAATTAGCCAAATAAAACACAAAGTACTTCACAGTCTGGCCTTATCAGATTGTGAGCCATTTCTTATGACCATAGTCTATTGAATGGCTTAAGTAGAAGAGAAGTTTATTTCTCTTTCTGTAACAGTGTAGAGGAAGCAATCTGAAGACAGTTTAGTGGTAGCACGGTGTTCTCAGGGAACTAGACTCCTTTCATCTTTCTGTAGCCCACAATGCTCAATCAAGTTGTCGTGACAATGCAAGATAGCTGACAGAGCTCCAAACACGAAGCACACTGTCCAAGCAGAAAGGAGAGAAGAGAGGCCTGAGAAAAGAAGCACTGTATAGCACGCCATTTCTCTTTAAACATCATTTCCAAAGTTATGCATAGTAATTCTCATCTCTCATTGACTAAACTCACATCTCATTGACTACATGGTGACAGGGAAATATAGTTTTTGAGGGAGTATTGCATGCTTTGATTAAATCAGAATGATTTAAGTATGAAAAAGGGAGAGTAGATGTTGCAGTCAGGTTCACATTGCTGGTAGAAATCACCAACCAAAAGCAGCTTGTGGGAGAAAGAGGTTTATTTTGGCTTACAGCCTCGAGGGAAAAGCTCCATGATGGCAGGGGAAAACAATGGCATGAGCAGAGGGTGGACATCACCCCTTGGCCAACATAAAATGGACAATAGCAACAGGAGAGTGTGCCAAACACTGGCAAGGGGAAACTGGCTATAACACCCATAAGCCCTCCCCCAACAATACACCGCCTCCAGGAAGTGTTAATTCCCAAATCACCATCAGCTGGGAACCTAGCATTCAGAACACCTAAGTTTATGGGGGACACCTGAATCAAACCAGCACATTCTGCCCCTGGCCTCCATAAACTGATAACCTTATGTGATGTAAAATGCAATACATTCATCCAACTTTAAAAGTCCCCATAGTTTTTATCAATGCCAATGATGTTCATACATCCCCATAATCCAAGGTCTTTTTTTTTTTTTTGGTTTTTCGAGGTAGGGTCTCACTCTAGTCTAAGCTGACCTGGAATTCACTATGGAATCTCAGGGTGGCCTTGAACTCAAGGAGATCCTCCTACCTCTGCCTCCCAAGTGCTGGCATTAAAGATATTCACCACCACACCCAGCCAAGGTCTTTTAACTGAGCCACAATACCAAAAAATAACCTCAAAAAAACCCATAATGGCACAGAATAAACATTCACATTGCAAAAGATGGCACTGGGCATAGCAAAGAAATATTCAACCAATAACAAGTTTTAAAACATCCAGGGCAAGCATCAAACTCTATAGCTCCAAGTCCAACAACTCTAGCCAGTGACAAGTCTCTAATTCTAACCAGCAACAAGTCTCTGGCATTCTAATTCTGCCCCTCCAGCTAGGCTGCTCACAGTCCTGGAAAACTTCATCCGAGGCTTGCAGCTCTCCTTACTTAGCAGCCATCTCATGGTCCCAGCATCTCCAATGGGTCTCCACTGCAATCCACAGTTCATCCTCATGGCCCCATGGAGCCTCCACGAAGGCATCCAGCAAACCTGCTTCACATTGCCCATGGCCATTTCCAAAACACAAGACCACATTGTAAAGTCAATGACCCTCTCTTTCTTACATTTCTTATATTTCACAATACCAGGTAGGGTGCCAGTTTGTTAATCCAGGGGGGAATAAAGCAGACTTTGAAGAACAGGACACTCCTTGAGCACTCAACCCCTTCAAAAAAGTCTACATTCTTCCTGTTGCCCCAATACAGGTCAGCTGGCCCAATCTCAAAGGTTGTAATCTCTCAACTGCAGCCGAATGGGCAGCAATACACCTACAAGATTTTTGTTTTCTGTTATATCCCTCTGCTCAAACAAGTTCATTTCTACGCAAAGCAACCTTGCACAACTTCTCAGGACATGGGCATAACAGCAAGCTTCTCACACTGTTAGCCCAGTCCAAACAAAGGTCTTTCTCACCCTCATAAGCCAAACCTCACAGCCCATAGTTCTAACTGCATTCAGGTCTTTCAATTCTGACCAAAATAGTCCATCAAGCTATACTTACAGCACTGCAAGGCATCTCTTAGGCCAAGGTTTCAAATCTGTTGCAGTCACTCAACCAAGAGCAGCTTGTAGGAAAAAGGTTTATTTTGGCTTACAGGCTCAAGGGAAAACTACACGATGGATGGGAAAATGATGGCATGAGCAGAGGGTGGACATCACCCCCTGACCAACATAAGGTGGACCATAGCAGCAGGAGAGTGTGCCAAACACTGGCATGGGGAAACTGGCTATAATACCCATAAGCCCGCCCCCAGCAATACACTGCCTCCAGGAAGTGTTAATTCCCAAATCTCCATCAGCTAGGAACCTAACATTCAGAACAGTTAAGCTTATGGGGGACACCTAAATCAAACCACCACAAAATCCTTCCACGTTCTTGAAAATCAGTTCCAAAAGGCCAAAGCCACACAGTCAGGTGTCTAGCAGGAATCTCACTCCTCAGTACCACTTTACGTTGCAGTCAGGTTCACATTGCTGGTAGAAATCAGCCAACTAAGAGCAGCTTGTGGTTAAAAAGAGGTTTATTTTGGCTTACAGGCTCGAGG